>NC_090938.1:390987335-391632960 GCF_040938575.1 Ambystoma mexicanum
TTTGCATGCTATGGATCCCATTTTGCATTAACGCACATGAAAAAGAGCTTTGTGAAAAGGACCAAGTTACCTGCCACTCCCGTTCTTCTGCATTAGTATCTTTCATAGATTCACATGCTGTGAATATTCACAGTCGTCAGGCTGGGAATCCTCAGTAACATAGAGGAGTTTAAATGTAAACTGAAACTTCAGTCACTATACTCTGGTCCAGTCATTTTCGTTTTGCTGCTAACAGACAATTGGAAAGGCTCCCTTGGCTCCACCCCCTGGAGGCCATCTTCACATTTTGTCATAGCACACGTAAAGGGGCAGTATGACCCAAGAGCCCATCGAGGTAGGCGGGAGGGTTGCATGTGAATCTTTGAAAGATACCAATGCTGGAGAACAGGTTACGGGTAGGTAAAGTTCCTTCTCCAGCATTAGATCTTTCATAGATTCACAAGCTGTGAATTACAAAGCAGTGCCATGCAACCATAACGGGGACAGGCAAGCTCCTTGTAGCAAACACCACAGGAGGCACTAACCTTATGCAAACAGGTTACACAGCACCACCTGGCCAACTCTGGTCTCTGCAGCAGAATCCCTGTAGACTCAGTAGAATCTAGTGAACATGTGCACCAACCTCCATGTCGCTGCCCTGCAAATGTCGAGCAGGTGAACTCCAGAAAGGAAAGTTGTTGTAGCAGCCACTGCTCTAGTAGAATGCGCCTGGGTCTGCCAGGGAGATGCTTGATGGCTTGCTGATGGCAATATGAAATGCAGGACGAATTCCATCTATCAACAGAAGACTTAGAAAGCGCTATCCGAGCCCCAGAGGGACCAACTGTCACGAAAATTTGCGAAGTCTGTCGCATAGGCAGGGTGCGAGGCACATAGTATTTTAAAGCTCACACAACGTCCAAAGCGCAAAGAATGTCCTGCTGGAGAAACTAGCTATCCCAAGAACGCTGGCAGCACAATTGGTTCATTCAGGTGAAACGTGGATGGCACCTTGGTTACAAACACTGGGTTACTGCGCACAACGTCCTTGGATTTGTGGAACGTTAAGTAGGGTCCCTTGCTGGAAAATGCCTTTGGCCCGAAGTGATGGCTACCAGGAAGGTGGTTTTACAGGATAGGAATTTGAGTCGCATCCTGTAGAGGACCACGTTGAGCTCCCAGGCTGGAGCCGGATGCTTGATCTGTGGAAAGGAATAAAAGCAGCCCTTAAGGATCTCCTTGACCCAAGAGTGCGACCGAAGTGAAGGGGGCACCAGGAGAACGGGTGTTCCTTTAAATAGCTGGCAGGTGTACTTTAATGGAGGAGTGCGCCAAACCAGCGTGCACTTGAGATAACAAATATGGCAGGATCTCACCTGGCTGAATGTTGATGGGTTATGTTGCCCTGCACCATATTTTAAACCATTTCCATTTTATGTTGTGGCAGGCAAGTGTAGAGGGGGTGTGAGCTTGCGCTACAACGTCCCTGCAGACTTGAGATAGTGGGATGGAACCAAACACTTGGAACACAGGAGCCAGGCTGTCAAGTTGATCGAGGCTGGGTCGTGGTGGAGTACCTACCCTTTGTTCCTGGACAGCAGATCATGAGGAGGATAGTCTCATCGGGGTTGCCGCAGAGAGATCTAGGAGGTCTTGAGTACCAGGACTGTCTTGGCCTGCACTGCTGTTGTCTGACGACACTTGGCACTCGCACTACCAGCAGAATCAGTGTGAAAATATTTTAGAAACTTGTTTAGCACCAGTAGATCTAAAATTGGTCTCCAACCACCATTTTCTTTCTTCCCAGGAAATATCTGGAGTAGACTCCTTTCATTCGTTCTGACTGGAGGACTCTTCAATGGCTCCCTTGGAAAGTAACAACCGTACCTCCTGTTGTAGCAGATGATTGAGCCTTTCTGCTTTTATTGATGGAGGGAGTGAGGGAGGGAGGGAGGAAAGCTGGTTGTTGAACTCAAGCGTATGGCTCTGCTGGACGACGGACAGCACCCATTCGTCTGTGATATATATATACTTTTTTTCCACTCCTGTACGAATTGCAATAGTCTTCCTCCCATTGGGGTGTGGGAGGGCTGTTTTAATGGCTTGCCCCTGGCTTGTGAGGAGCCGCGTCGGTGCTGGGTACCCCTGTACGACTGGGACTGGTTCCGGTATGGGTCCAATGTAGAGTAGAAAGGGGTCTTGTAGGATGGAGGTTGATAGGCGGGACAGTATTCTGTAAAATCCTGGCAAAATGAAACTTTCCAGAACAAAAGGACTGGCCTCTTTGTTGTTAGTTAGCGGGTTGTGTCCATATCTGTTTTGATGGTCTACAATGGTTCATAGACCTTCCCAAACAGATCAATGCTGTTGAAAGGCAGGTCAACTGCCTTTGTCTGGACCTCTGCCGGAAGTTGGTTGCTTTCAACCAGCCCTGTCACCGGAAGACAGCACCATTCCCCAGTTAGCTAAAACATGTCCGCTATGTCGATTGAGACGGATATTGTGTGGTCAAACGCCGCCTCACCTTCATGGATGATTGCTAATGCCTCCTGTCTTTTATTTTCTTGGAGAAACTCGAGAATGGGTTCCAGCTTGAACCACAACTCCCAGTCCCATCTTGCGAGTATGGCCATGACGTTGGCAGCCTTGATGGTAGTGTCAGCCATGCGGATGATCCTCTTAACGAAAGCATCCAGGCTTTTTACGTCCTTATCTGGTGTGACTGAGCAGAAGGATGAAGGGTTGGCAGAACGCTTGCGTGCCTCTGCCGAGACTACAGAGTCTGGGATTGGCTGCCTTCTTGGGCAGGTGAGTGCTTTGTCTGGGACTCTACTTCTTATCAAGCCTCTCTTTTTTTGGGAGGTGCTTTGGTAGGGTGGGTCATGGTATGGTGGACGTCTTCTCTTTTGTTGTCCAAAAGGGTTATAGCCAAGACAGACTTCCTGCGTTGCTCCTGTCTCTGGTATAGTAGGCTATCCTTCTTTTGTTCCTCTGGTGTCTGACCGAACTTCTTGGTAGCCCTGCCCATCAGGGCGTGAAAAGACCCGATTGGTGTGGAATCTCTTGAGGGGAACCTCTTTGGGTTCACCATCCACCAGGATGATGTCATCGAATTCATCTGCGTCTGTAGTGTGGACGGAACCTTGTTCGTCCTGAGGGTCATCCTCAGACTGTCAGATAGTTGTAATGGCCTTTGAAGACACTGATCCGCCCTTGTAGGATGAGGAGGAGCAGAAATTCCACTAGGCCTTGTCCTGGGTCCTGGGGCCCCTGAGGTGGAAG
Organism: Ambystoma mexicanum; assembly: GCF_040938575.1. Lineage (NCBI taxonomy): Eukaryota > Metazoa > Chordata > Amphibia > Caudata > Ambystomatidae > Ambystoma > Ambystoma mexicanum. The sequence continues at coordinate 390,990,597 of NC_090938.1, forward strand.
TGGTGCCGAAAGGTCTGGCAACCTGTGGTGCATCTCAGAAACTAGAGCTTTTAGAGTGGCAAAGCTGTCCAGAGGGATGTCTCAGGGGCAGGTGGTGGTGGACCCAGCTTTGGGATGGGAGTGAGGGGGGGTGTCATTGGCCCCTGATCTTTCGATGAAGAAAAAGGTCTACCCTGGGTGGAAGGCATGGACGGTCTTGGAGATTTCTCTGACCTCGATGGCGCAGTCTTAGTATCCAGCAGAGGCCCTGTAGAATGTGCTTTGTGCCTTCTTCCTGCTCCTCGACGACTCCTCATGCAATCTACACCTCTTACTATAGGTGGCTCACTAGGTAGTTCTACCCTGCCTGAGTGAAGCATGACCTCGTACAGAAACAGTTGAAGCCCTCCCTCCTCCTCCCACCCACTCTCTTCCCGGCATCATCGAGCCATGCTACTAACTTCCGGTGATGGTCTGAGTCTTATTTGAGAATGACGGACAGATTTCACAATCCTGGATAACATGGTGTGAGTAGAGGCAGTTATCATGGCGGTCCTCCACGAAGACATTTTTGAGGCCACATTAAGCGCAGGCCTTGAAGAAACTCTTCTTCCTGGTTTCAGTCATTGTTCTAGGCCCAACTTTGAAGAGTCACAAGGATGCAATACCGTAGGCGGGAAGAACCGTAGACTGGCTCGATTCCACAAGTAACCGTCCCCGGGTCGAGGATAATTGGATCGGTCGCCAAAAAAGTCCAGCTGGATTATTTTTTTGTAGGTGTTTTATTACATAGAGTGCTTTTCCGAGGACTCCCAACACGAAACGTAGTAAAAAAAATCAGATTTCCTGCAGGGGTGGGGCTAAGGGAGCTTTTCCTATTGGCTGCGGGCATTATCGCTAGACTAGAGCACTAAAGTTTCAGTTTAAATTTTAACCGCTCTGTTACCGAGAATTCCCAGCCTGAAGACGGGGACTCTTCACAGCATGTGAATCTATGAAAGATCCAATGCTAGAGAATTCATCTTTTTCCTCAGTTCCATGTAACAGTGACAAAGATCGGTGTCTGAAAAAGTGCTCATCCTACTGGGAGTCCAACTTTAACCATACAGAGTCGCTACTGTGACTTATCAGCAAAACGTGTCATTGTGGACTACCTATAAAAAGGTGGACTGTACAAATGCCGGAATGTCGCTAGTAAAGTACAAGCATTCAGTCCAATTTCCCAAATGCAAAGACCATCAAAAGCAAATTGGCCCTTGCATCGTATTACACCACTACTTAACAACACTTATATTAGGTAGCTGACTTCAATGCTACAGTTAGTGTGTCTTCTGAAGTAGTGTAAGCTAAGGTTACATTTGCAGTGTGATTGACTTTGTATTAGGGAAATAGTTCATTTGATTTGACTTCAACTTCTTAAAGGTAGTAACATTGACTCGTTCATTTACAAGTGTAGTATATATTGTGATAAATCTGATGTCATCACTTCTTCCCCATGTGGCCAGGGGATGGCAGTCCCTACCTGATGCATCATTGGAAGAGACATAGTTTCCCCTTTACCTTTTAGGGATACCCTCTCCATTATACAGGCCTTGATGGCATATTGTACTGATCCCCTTCAACCATCTAAAAGACCTTTTGGTAACACCTTCCAGTACTCTACACATACACCAAGAACTGCATACAACTCCCATACTTCTAGAAATACTGGGACGCAGAGGACGAATGGAGTAATGCAGATAACCCGGGACAAGAAGCGCCAGATACGCTCTAGTGGTTGTGAGGATATGATAGGTGTCGGACATTTAAAAGCTTTACCCAGCATGGAGTGGCTGAATTCTGCCTGGAAAAGCAAAGCCCTCTGTGTTGACTGAGGGACTGGGAGGATGTCAAGACGACCGTGGAGCCGGCAGGCAGGAGGGAGAGCACTGCAGGAGCCAGTTAACCGTGCTTCGAGGGAGGGATGGGTGGAGGGAGGCAGGGAGGTAGGAAGGGAAGGAAGAAGAAAGAAGAAACGTCCTAGTGGACATGGGAACCTATTAGCTACCTGACCGTCACCCAAACACAGTGCGAGAGCCCAGAGGAAAGCGTTGGCCGCAAAGGGCGTGGAAACTGTTTGGTGAAGCCAAGGAACCTGCGAGGTGGAGGCGGGATATCAGAGTGCTGCCTCTAGTCTACCACGAGGGGACCGAAGGACACCACAAGAAACCAGTGAGTGCTAGAAGGGTAGAATGGGGCGCCTGGGTGCTATGGCAAAGCTGCCACAGAACGACAAACATTTATGAAGTGAAAGAGAAAGGAATATGAAATCCAATAATACCCAAAAAGGGTTTTCAGAACAAATGTGAGAGAAAAGCAAGGATCAAAAGCCTTGGTAAGAGAGTAAACAGGGCAAAAGCAAGTCTGCACTCTAAGGAAAATTCATGCCCTTGTGGGTTTGCAGTGTCTTGAAGAAGAAAACTGGGAAAGGGAGTTGTCCCCTGGAACTGTGACCTTTATCCATTGGGAACTTTTGTGTTGGAGTCATATATTTCTTTTGAACTTGAATGTTTGGGCACTTACAAGGCCAAAGATATCCTTCACATAATGGAGTTGTTTTGTAGAATGTGACGGCAAGGATAGGATTTCGGACGCAGGACATTTTGCTTTGGACATCTTGCCACTGGACAGACCTTTTAGTTTTAGTTGAGTTAGGGAAATACCTCCTAGAGTAGGGATAGTGAGGCCTTTTCCAACCCCCTTTTTATTTTGAATAAAGGTTTATAGCCCAAACCAGGAGCTCATTGTCTGCATCTCATTTCTGGCTCTTCACAATATATGTATATATTGCTCCCCCCCCCTCTTGCCTCCCCTCCCACCCCCATTCTGCTCTCGCACCAAAACTATTGTCAACTATGCTCTGTCACTCGCGCACACACACAGCCAAATTGGTACCACGGTCTCAATCCCAACACCATACCTTCACTTTCTTCAAATGTGCCAAAAGTCTCTTCAAAGTCCACTTCCACATACTGCACCTTTCCCTCTGGTCTTCTTTTTGGTCTTTTTCCAACTACACCTCTTTGCAGTCGGATTCTGTTGGCTTTTTATAGCCCTCCCCTGCTTGCCTAGAAGGTTCTCTGCTGCTGCTTCCCTGGACCGATCTCTAGCTTAAGCTATGCCCAACTCCTTTCATCGCCTCCCCTTATGGGCTGGGTTTTACCCAGGACGTCTCCATGAAGCCCTTTTAGCCCTGCACATTTCCTCTCAGCCATCCATGCAGTCACTGGGGTAGTTTGTTTTCGGATTCTTCCTGTGTCAAGTGAGTTAATGTGCTCAAACGCTTTGGGGAGTGTTCCCTAGTCTCCCCTCTGGCTGCGTTCATGCTCTGCTGGTTCCAGCTCCGTTGCTCTTGTTCCTCTGTAGCATGCCTGGGCAACCTCTAGTAGGTGTTTGGTCTCCCGTTTAGCTCCTGAATGGGGACACTTCGTCCATTTTTCATTCAGTACATTCCTCCTGTTTCAGGCTGGCTGTTGTCCATTGGACCCAGCTACATTATGGTACTTGTCATTTTTTGGATGGTGCTGCCTCACAGAAACCACCTGAAGGAGACCTGGCCAGGGCAGAAGCTGATGGGCATCTGGACAGGGAAAGGGGTACCAATACGTATTCCTGTCTCCACACATTCTGTGCGGCCTGGTACTGGGGGTCCATTCAACTCCCTCCTACTCCCTTTAAGGTATGGCTGGCTCTTATATTGCCCTGGTAGGCTGCCTATCACCGGTTGAGGGGATTCTCTGGTCCTCTCTGACTGGGCCATATCCTTGACCCTGCCACATTATAATCATTGATACATTTATGTAGTAACAGTTGTATCTCACATTTAGGGCCTTGGTGTATTATTTGAAATTATACACAACAAGTCAGTGATTAATGCCTTTGTGATGCTGGAAAGGACTTTTGGAGGCACAGGGCTTCCTAGACCTTGTCCTACCACTTCTCTGTGTGTGTTTTCTGTTTCTGCCACTGAGGTCCAGCCTGGACCTCTGGCAGTGCTTCATGGTTTCCTATTGGTGAACAACACCCATGGGAAACCCTTATGACACCCATGGGTGGGTGTACACCCTTAAGCCCCTTTCTGTGGGTTTTTGGGCACCCGTGTGTTGCACACAGAGCAGGGTATGGACTGGTTGCAGTTACATGCTGGCTAGGCAGTGGCTCTGAGAGTCCTCCATTTTTGTGACACCCAGGCCCTGCCATAGGAATCAATGGTTTCCTGAACAAGGGCAAGATGTCACCTGGTTTCTATTGCCTTTTACCTTGTTTACCAAAGTCCTGGGAAGCCCTGCCTCTGTCCCTTTCCTCCTGGCTGGCTGTTGGTTGGAAATGCCATATATGGCCCTGGGCCGCCTCCCGTCAGACTGACTGGAACCTTCCCAGGGGCTATGTGTTGTGCGTACACCCTCGGTGTGGGACCTGTATGAATAGTCTGAAGTGAACTCCCATTCTGTGTTGTGGTTGTCTGGGTGTGGTGTGGGTGACAGTGCCTGAGACAGCCCTGACTGAAACAGAGGCGACTGCAGTGTAGTGTGCTGAAAGGCTGGGTGCTTACCCCAATCCACATTTCGTTATGGATGTCTGGGTGGAGTGAATGGATTGAATGCATGCGAGCCAGATTGCCTGCCTATCTGCATGAATGCACTCATGAATGATTGGCTGCTGAGTCTGGCTCAGCCTAAGTGAGTGGGAACCAAATGTCTATAACTTGGGACCTCGCTCACCAATTTGTTCAGAAGCAAATCTTGAAACTGATGTTCAGAAGCTGAAATCGAAGCTGAAGCAAGAAGAAGCTGTTCCCTGGAGCCCGGCAGGAGGAGAAGTCTTCTGTTCCATTTTCTTTACGTAATCCGAAAGCTTCTGTGTTCTTCGTAGGACTGATCCAAGAGTACCTGTATAGGAGACCTCTTCCCAAGCTATGAGGGACTATCGTGCACCTGCTATTCTTCAGCCGAAGTACCCTGGAAGCCAGTCTCCTGTGCCTACCGTCCGGATAAGGGGTCTTCGTGAGTCAGAAGAGAAGTGCTTGGACATCTGGAGTCGAAGTCCAGTTGGCACCCAAGGTCCAGAAGAGTGTTTGTGACCGCTGGAAGCCGGGTTGCATCCTGAAGAGGTGGGTACCCTGGCATAGGGCTGCTTGACACCTCGAGCTGCGGGTTCCACCTGATGAAGGAATACTTCAAGGACATCCCTGACACATCTGACCACCTTTTTCCACTGAAGAAGATTCCAGTACGCTGTGTGCAGAGGAAGGTCTGCCGGTGGGTTTCCCACCACCATAATCCAAAGAAGATGTCCCTCCCAGCCTTGGTGAAGGTCCGTAGTGCAGTTCAGTGGTCGGGTCCAGGTCGCCAGAAGCCATCCAGAGCTCTGTGCTGTGGCATCAAGACCGAAGATCCGAAAGTCGGTAAACTGCTAAATCCTGAAACCCTCCACCTACTTCTGCCACTGCACGCGCCACCACCGAGAGGCATCCAAGGTCCCCAGGGGTCTTATCTTCAGCAAGGCCTTTTCAGAGTCCACAGCAAATTTCACCTTCCTAGGGCTTCCACGAGCGAAGAAACAGTCGAAAGGAGACGACCGTGAAGACTGAAACGGCTGCCTTTTTGGTTCCTCTTTTTCTTTTGGTCTCTGCATCCCAGCGACTCCTTCTTGCAAAGGGGGTCCATCTGTCGGGGGTCCCGTTGAGTGAAGCCAAGAAACCCTGCCACTTTGCCTGCCAAGTTACCAAAGATACTATGACGAGGAAGAGCATCTCCCAGGGGGGGAGTCCAGGGGTCCTAGAGTCATCTTGGATCATATTCTCCTCTGGCATCTCGTGTAAATTGGGTGGTAGAACCTGTAGAAAGAAAGCAGAGCATTATTGACATTTTTTTGACTCGGCTGTAAGGTACTCCCTAACCTTTCCATTACAGTTTGCCCAGGTGGGGGATCCTCACACAGTATTACTATTTGAGTCTCATGAAAGTATACTCCCTATGTTCTCCAACTAACCTTCCTTTCTTCCTTGATCAATGAAAGTACACCTTACTTAAGAATTCCATTGCCTATTTTAAACTGTCAGAAGTTGCTGCATTCTTACTGAGTTTACATCTAGAGTGGTAGCACATAGAGTGTGTATATAGTTTTCATTATTTTGAATAAAACTGCCCGAGTACAAAGTGTTATTATTTATATGTATATATTTTACTAAACCTTATTTATATAAAGAAGCTGTGCTATCACTCAACATAGTATGTGGACATTCCTTGGTGGGGGCTTGGGGATTCACTGTACTAAAGAACCAGCCTGCATCGCCTGCTGAGTGCTTAAGCCTGAGTTGCTCGTCCAAACTACCGGTTTTTCTTCATTATTCCATCCATGGCCATATGCGGGTGCAGACTGCATCCCCGGAACCACGTTGCTCGAGTTGGAGAATCGATTTTCCAACATGCTTTCTGGTAAGCCCAGCCGGGCTGTGTCTTTGGTTACTACTTATCCAGGATGGACCACACTGCAACATCAACACAGACCACAGGGGCTTCTCTAAACCTAGTTTTACTAGTGACGACCACACTGCAACCCCAGCTCATCCCATTGGGCCTATTTGCAACTTTAATGATGACCGCCGCAATCATAGGCACTGGAGTGCCTTGGTAGCCCGCCTGCTCTCCAACTTGATTGGCCACCTCCTTGTAGCTAAAGGCCAATCCAGGGAGCCGGCAGGCATCGCTGGCCCCTTGACAAAGTCCCACGGCTAAGGCCCCTGTCTGAGCCTGTCTGAAGTTGGAGGGAGCACCTCTCCCTTTAGCTACTCGGCAACACTCTACAAGATTTCATACTGATTTTTTGAGCACAAACAGAATCTTGCTTTTAAATTGCCCTGGTAAGCAAACGTGGATCTCACTGGTCCACCCTCTTTCCTTGGACACTGTGCCTGCTCAAATTGCTGCCTGCTCCTTTTCCTACATGCCTAATCTGCAACTTCAAATTCTCTGCACCTACAGTACTATGAATTTTGATGTTCATTATACTGACGACTTCTCTACTGCTTTCTTAATGCCCTGCTTTAAAAAGAAAAAAATTAAAACACATGTTTTATAACTTTTTATCCGCTGGTGTGCTTCCAGCTGTGCATCCACCTTTCTGTACTGCCTTTGAGTGCTTTTGGCTAAAATCGAAATTAGGGGTGCTACCAATTTGCCAGTTATATGTAAAACAGGGCATTTCCAGCATGATCACTGATTTCTGTATGTTTGGCTGCCTAGTGTGATTCTACCGTTGCATAGTGCTTCTGACCCCTCACCCCCTTACTATCCTCAGGCCCCACCTACATCCCCATCTCGTTTCTGCCCCCATGGTGCTCTCCGTCGCCCCTATCTTTTCTAACTGCTTCTCCATCTCCTTCCCTCCCTCTCAGGTCTGGAAGGGAATAAAACACTCCTGAGTTACCCTGTGCCCCCCTCATAAATCTTTTAAAGGGGTCAACCAGCTTCACTTAGCTACCCTCAATTCCCGCTCTGCTATTAAACACTCTACATCTCACTTCCTTGAAGACCTTGACGTCCTTGGTCTCACAGAGACGTGGTTAAGGCCAGCTCCATCACTGCTTTTGAGACACTTCTCCATTAGGGCTACACAATCGTGTCCAATCCCAGGAATTCCCAGCCTGCTTGTGGAGTGGTTCTAATCTTCCATGAGTGGGTTCCTGCTTCCATCATCCCCACACTTACTCATCCTTTGGAAGCCTTGTCTGCAGGCTGTCTCTCACCTTCCTTCTCTCTTACACTCGCTGCCATCTGCAGGCCCCCCCAGACCATCCTCCATCTTCTCCGAATGGGCCTACCTGTCCTCCTCTCCTCTTGCCCTAAACCTATTTTCCTTGGGGACTTCAACATCCATCTCGACTCTCTTGATGTGTCCACTGTTCTCTTCCGCAACCTCTGCAACACTTTCCCTCTCTATCCTTCCCTCTGGCCCAACCCCCAACACACCTTGGATGCTCCCATCTCAACAAACATTCCTCTTTCTAACCCTCCTACTACCACTCTCTTCTCACCTTGACCTTCCCTCTCACTGGACTCCTCCACCTGCACTGCCAGTCTCCTTCTCCGTCATTCGCCTGATGAAGCGTGTGTCAGTCGCAGCATTTGCCTCTTCCTTGATCCCGCCTCTGCCCCCTTCATTAGACTCTCCTTCTAACTCTGTTCTAGCTGACATCAATCTCTATCTCTAAAACCCTGGACATCCTTGCCACCATCATGACTAACTGCATGAAGCCTGCCTCCAAATGCAACTCTTGGTATGACTCGGAGAACTTGGCCACTTTGAAACAAAAATGCAAAGCTGCAGAGCGGAGGTGGCAGGCATCTAGCTCATCCTCTGACAAACTGCTCCAAGAAGAAGGTTCATGTCCAAGCCCGGATCTCTTGAGCCACCGATAACACGGCTGAACTCTTTAAAATCTGCAAGGGACTTGCCCAACCCTACCACAGTCTCCTCCTCCCTCCCAGGCCCTCTGCTCTGCACTGGCCACCCACTTTTCCTCCAAAGCCCTGGGCATCCTGTCCTCTCTATCACCTGCTCCTCCCCCGTGATCCCCTTTTTCTCCCACTGCCCTTGGCCCCCCTCCCCCTCCTATTTCTCTCCTATTACACCAGATGAGAGTTGTCCGCTCTATGAAAGTCTCCTCTAAACAGGCCTTCCCCTGCTCCTCCAGAACCATCAAGGACAACATCGCCTCTCGCTCCAGTCTTGGCTGACCTCTGCAAGCACTCATTTTGCCACTGGCTTCTTCCATGAACCCCTCAAGCACTCTTGGGCACCCTCACATAAAAAAGCTGTCGTCTGACCCTTCTTGCCCGGCTAACTATCGCCCTATCTCTATCTTCCCAACTCATGGAGAAGTTGGTCATCCCCAAACTCACCCTCCACACCAAAATGACTGGCTGCCTCCACAACACCAGTCCGATTGTAGGGCTGCCAGAGGCACGGAAACCTCTCTCCTGAACACCCGTGAAGACCTACTCTCCAACCTGGACTATAACACTCCCTCTGTTCTGCTCATCCTCGATCTCTCTTCTGCTTTCAACACAGCCAACCATTCCATCCTCCTAAACCGTCTCCAAGATACCCTAGGCATCGCAGACTGGGCACTGGCATGGCTGACCTTCCTTTCAAACAGACCTTCCCAAGTGCAAATGGGCCCTTTTCTCTCCTCCACCTAACTCTACCTGTGGCATCCCTCAGGGCTCTATCCTATCACCTTGGCCCTTCAGTTTCTACCTAGCCCCTCTGGCCCACCTGATCTCCACTTTCTCCCCTCACTTCCAGTGTTACGCAGTTGACGCACATCTCTCTTCCAAGCTGCCTTCCTCTACTTCCTCCCTCATAGCAGACTCCTTCACTGCTATTCAGGCATGGCGCTCTGCCAATGTTCTCTGCCTTAATGCCAGTTTGACCGAGATCCTTCTCATTGGGATGCCTAATCCGTGTCTCCCCCCTCTGGCCTGACTCCCTGGGTCCTCTCCCCTCACCCGCTTGTGAGGCAAAAAACCTTGGGATCATCTTTGACTTCTCTCTCTCTCTTTCTCTCCACACATCACAGACCTTACCAAGAATTCCAACTTTCAGCTGCACCTCCTCACAAGCATTCTACCTTTCCTCAACTTCCCCCAGAAGCTCAACATCTCCAGAGACCTGGTTCTCTCTAAGCTGGACTACTGCAACAGCCTCTTCCTCAATCTGCCTCTTTCCTCCCTTCGCCCCCTTCAACTAATCCAGAATAGTACTGTGTGACTTATCCTTGGCCTCAAGCCTAGGGACTGCATCTCCCCAGCCATAAAATCACTCAACTGGCTCCCGGTGGCTGCAAGGATCGAATTAAAGACCCCTTGCATCATCCACAAGGCTGTCTGGGGCTTGGGACCTCTACATCCAGCTCTCCCTCCCTAAATACCTCCTGGCCAGAGTCCTTCGGTCCTCTGGTTCTAACTCTCTGCAAGTCAAACGTTAGCATAGAGTGTGAGGTAGATCCCTTTCCTCGGCTGGTTCCTCCGATCGAAACAGCTTCCCTGCCGCCCCCCCCCCCCAGACTTGAGCTGGATCCTAGGTTCCGGTAACTTCTCAAAACTCCTCTTCGTTCCCTCTCCCCCTCCCTCTGCCACTGTGACCGGGGCCTGGTCCCTTCAGAGTCATACAGGGGCCAGACCACGCCATATCAGTCCCCCCTAGCATCCCTTGCCAGCACTGCCGTCAGGCTCCTTTTCCTGGACTAGCCCAACCTGGTCGGTCTTGTCCACCGCACTCAACCTCCCCCCACCCCCCTTCCCCTGGCACTTACCCACCCCCACCCTTGTGGGCACCACACTCCGGCACTTCTCCCTCTACCCCTCCCCCCTGCACTTACCACCTTGTCATGCACTTGCACGATAGGATTGTAACAAGGCCAATATAATTGTTGTTCTACTTTTGTTCCCGTTGTCTCCCCACCCCCTTCCACCTCCCACCTTGTCTTGTGGTGCCTGGAAACACTTGAGTATAGGTGCCATATAAATGTCTAATAAATATAGAGAACCTTGGCTGGTGTGCTCTGTGCCTTTGTCCCACCCATAGAGGGCAGAAGTACAAATACCCAGCTCCAGTCTTTACAGCCTTATTAAAATGTGTGATCCTTCCTCATTGCCCACCCTCTCATTGCAGGTTCTGGAAAAGATGCGACCAACGGAGCAGAAGCTTAAATACCAGATTGATAAGCTAGTGCGAGCAGCTGTCACCGGCAGTGTGGGTGAGCAAGCATAGTTAAAGATTAGAAGTCGTAATGTGTCTGTTCTGTAGCCTGGAATGTAACCGCTGTTTCTGCGCTCATGTGGTTCAGTGTATAAACTGTCACTGTTGTGAGCTGTGATCAGTCGGCTCAGTAGAGAGTGTGCATGATCCAGGGTCTCTCATGAGCAGGAGGGGCATACAGAGCAGGGGTTGCTTAGGAAAGACTGCATTGCTGATGGGAAGAGCAGGAAATGCAATGTTAGGGGCAGGGGAGTTCAGCAGAGACAATTCAATTTCAGGCAGCAACAGCTAAGCATATTCAAACGTATGGCCAATTACTTGTTTGGTTTTTCTCTTCTCAGGGGAGAACGACCCTCTGCGATTCAGGCCAAATCCTGATAATATGATGAGCAAGGTAAGAAACTCTAACCCGGAGAAAGGATGAATCCGTGGTGGCATTCTCTAGTATCTAGCCACACTAGGTGGCTGCCAAAGGTTACACTTACAGAGGGTACCAGATTGCCCCAACAATGTGAAAATGTGTACCAGTTACCCGTGCAATGATGGTGACCAGAATGTCCCTGTGGGTTGGAAGAGCTCGAGGGCCTATGTACTGATCTGGTCTTATTTGTTTTCTCAGGTCAGTGAATCGGACGAAGATGATGAAGCCATTACCAAGGAATCTGGGAAAAAGTCCTCAGGGAAATTCCGAAAATATGTCCCTCCGCGACTGGCTCCAGTGCATTATGGTATGTTCTGACCCACCCCCAAGCAGCAAGAAAAATGACTAAACTATTCTGTCAAAATGTGGTGTGAGCAAAGGGGGCCGTGGTGGGTAGGGCCAATGCGCCCATCCCTTTGACCATCTCTCATGTGATTCTGCCAGATGACACAGAGGTGGAGCGTGAGAAAAAGGTGCTTGATCGTGCTAAGAAGCGGGCTCTGAGCAGCTCTGTGATCCGGGAACTTCAGGAGCAGTACTCTGAGGCACCTGAGGAGATCCGTGAGGGACGTGGCTACCACATGATGCGGCAAGGCAAGGAGGACCTGCACAGGTGAGTGAGTGAGTGAGAGAGCAGGGTTTAGGTAGTGAGTCCGCAGGAGAGTGAAGGAGCCAGATCAGGAATTGGGGTAACACTGTTAAGAGGGGGGCGCTTGACTGAAGGGGCTTTGGGCAAGTAAGGGCGGTCAACATGAGTGGAGCCTGTTGGAATAGCTGCTCATGGGGAAAGAGGGGGAGGCAGGACTGACATAAACGAGCGTGGCTGCCACAGAAAGGCTGTGTATGGTCAGTTCTGCACAGGTGAGTGAGGAAGCAGGAAATGTAGTTGGCAATAGTTGTAGAAGTTAGTGAGATTGGGGAGCTGCTTAGGTAATGAGACGAGAGTCACGTAGTTGAGCTGCTCGGGTGATGAGAAGAGAGACACTGTAGTTGAGTGTTGGACTCTGGGTGCAGTAAATGGAGAAGGGCAGGTGGGGAAATTAGATGCACAGTACGATTGGTGCATAGATGGAATTTTCTGTGTATTCGGATCATCAATTATTCCAGAACTCCATTTCTTCTCCCAGTTTTCTCCTTCTGTGACTGTTTATTTTCATGCATCCATTTTGTTTATATTGAACTTAGTTTCTCTCCCTTCCCTTAATCTCCCATTCCCTTTCCTCATTTTTTTATCTTCCCTGTTCAGTCTCTTCTTTCCCTCTCACCATACTTGTGCCGCTTTGTCCTCTTCTTGCAGACCTTTCCCCTCTGTACCCTCTACTTCTTCCCCTTTTGCAGCCTCTATTCTGACCAAGCCACATCCTACACATTGACGTTTGTCCCCACACACTTTGCCCCACCTTACACTTTGACCATTGTCACATCGTGTTTTGGACCTATCCCTTTGATCATTGTCCCTCCCTGTTGATCTTTGCCCATGGCTCCCTTGTCCCACCCTACTGTGTTTTACCTACTCATCCCCATCCTTTTTGCCCCAGTGACTTTAGCCCCCCCCTACTTTGTCGGACTTGACCTTCCCTATCTCGGTGGCCTTGTACCTTCCACATTCCTGGAGGCCTTGTACCTTCCATGTTCCTGGAGACCTTGCCCTTTCTCTACTCGTAGAAAGACCTATGCCTTCTCTTTCCTTCTTTGTTGTTTTTGTCCCTATTTCATTAACTTGTACCCTTTACCCTTTGACTCTCATTTGTCTTTACCCTGTGGTCGTTGCCTTTATATAGAACACACTATGAGGAATCTATGATGGTTCGTCTAAACCTGACCAGAAAAGAGAAGGCTCAGAAGAAGCGTGCTATGTCCATGACCTCACAGCTGCACTCATTGACACACTTCAGGGACATCAGTGTGCTAACCGGAGGGGCTGAGGGCCCTGGCGAGGTAAGTGGTCGTTTCTTGGAAGTATTTGTCACTAGTGGCATTTTAAAGGGCCCTGGTAAAGTGGGGGTCTCTGAGGAGAGACAGAGGTGTGCAGATCTGTGTAACCTATGTGATGGAGGGTGGGTTTGGTCTGCTGAGTTGAGGGATTGTGGCTGGTGATTGGCATGGTCCCTAATCGGCCCAGCGCAATGATAGTGGCTTCAAGGGGATCCATAAATCTGGTGGGATGGGAAAGGAACAGCAGGGGTGCTAGAGGCGGAAGGTTCTAGTGTGGGGAACGGCTGCAGGCTATTCTATGAGTTAAGGGATCAAGGTGATTGGGAGGTGAGTGGATGGTGGGAGCTGAGAAGCCTACTGAAATGATATGGATAACAGTGGGCTGGGGGGCAAGTGTGTGTGTGGGCTTGTGTTGATGCGTCTTACTGGTTATGTGCCTGCCCACAGGGCTCCACTTGCTCATCTTCTGGCTCACTCCCTTGGGTTTGTTTCAGGACTTTGTGCCATCCGCAAAGAAGCATAAAAAGACCCCCCGGAGAGGAAAGAAAAAAGGTAGGACCCTTCTTCTTATCCCCATCCAGTGAGTCACTGCCTCCCACAGCACTCCCCTAAGTTCTCAAGTCACTATGAAGGGCCCACCTCTCCTCACCAATATTGTACTGCAAATCCAGCACCCTGCCACATCTGTCTCACTGATTTCGCCCACCCCCCACCAAACCTCCTTCCACAACCCCATCAGTGAGTTCTCCCTCCCTCTAAAACCCACCATTGGCTGCAACCATCAGTGCTCCCTGGCCTTTCCTTTTGGTTGCACGGCTCGCTAACACCTCTCTAAAGCCCCACTCCTCCTTGAATTCACCAGTCACTGCACTCTACCCTCTCTTCTCTTGAGTCCCCTTCTCGCTGTGCTGTGTATTTTTCTCCCCATTTGACACTAATGTGTGTTTCTCTATTCTTGTATCTGCAGGTTTCCGTAAGCGAAAATGATCATTTTCTGTCCAGTCTACTTTTCCTTCCAAGATGTTCTTTCTGCAGAACAAGATTGTATGCTATGGTTTAATAAAATAAAGTTCTGGAAAATGAAGTAAGCAATTTGGAAACCTGTTCTATTACACATTTTTCAAGGTTTCAGGTTTGAGACCTACTACCCTTCGACAATGGGGGTGGCAATCAGCAATCATGGGAGGGCAAACCTGACCGTTCAGTGCTTATTTGATCACGATCAGCGGAGACTGGTCGACCAGGAAGGTACAGCCTCAGGGTGGGGTTGGCTCTCCAGTTCGCTCTCTGTTCATACAAGACCACGGCCAGGCTTCTAAGGAACCAGCGGTTCTCATCTGCTCCTGGAATTCAAGAGGCCAAAATTCCTTTTTAAACGCGGACATCAATGTTATTTTTAAGAGAGCAGATCTAATCATTCTCCAAGAGACGTGGCTAAAGTGATACTCCCTCGTTCGATGGATATACCACGATTTGCCACCACACTAAGCAGGGCACTAAAGGGCGGCCAGTGGGGGGGACTGTTGATGCTAGTTAAAATCGCTAGCGGATGGCGCCTCCTCCTTTTGAAAACCCTAGGGGAGGGCCTCCTGATCTCTAAAAAGTCATGGACACCAGCTATGGTGAAGCTGCCCAGACTCTCCTAATCAATATTTATTCTTATCCTTTGACACACAATCCATTTTGCTGAATGAGATCGAAAGCACCCTGTATGAATGGCCAAAAGAGTGGGGTGGCCCCATCATTCTTGAAGTAGACTTTAATTGTGACTGTGCAGTCACAGCAGATGAGTTTGTGGAGCTTGAAGTGAGGGAAACCAACAGCCTATTCGAAGGGACATCTAGAAGGACAAACATGGGGATGGAGTGGTCCCTTTTTCTGTCAAGATGGGGCTTTACCCAAACTAATTTGATCTGGGACAAGGCGCCTGAAGATATTCCAACATGGGCCAACTCTTTCACCTCATCAACAATGTTATGTTATGTTAAAGGTACTTGTATAGCGCACTGTCACCAACGGAATTGGTCCCCAAGCGCTCCGGCGGATCTGCAAACAAGGAGGGAGCAGGTAGGGGTAGTCGGGTGGAGCGGGAGTAGGAGAATGGGAGAGGTGGTGTGCTATTGGCGGCCTCAGATCAGTATACACCGAGTGCTGGGCTTTGGTGCAAGTATCAGATCGAGCGAGACCTTGTGTGCTGTTTGTGTTGTTGATGCGGTGTGGTAAAGTGCATGCAGATTGCTGTGAGAGAAATGGTTGTGTGAGTTGTATGTGGGTTGAGTATGCAGAGATTTGAAGGTTGGGTTAGTGGGGTCTGTATCCTGATTCTGATACTTCTGGTTTCGTTTGAGCTGTATCTCTGTGGGTGGGGTTGTTGCTGATTCCTTATAGGCCATCTCGCTGTGGTGTGTGATGGTGCGGCGTGGATCCAGCTGTATCCTAGTGAGTATTTGTATGGAGTGATAGGTATGTTTGAACCTTTCCTTCGGGTCTGGAACTGAGGTTGGTATTACCTATTCTCTAGTTATCTATTGTGGCGGTTGTCTGTTGGAGCTTGGAAAGGTTCAGGATCAGTGTGCTGTTGATGAGGCGTCCTAGTGCTTCCGTCTTGGTCATCCTGTGTATTCAGTTGTTAGTTTCCTCCTATCATGACTATCTTTCAGTTAGAAATTCAAAATAGGGAATGCCTTACTGCCACAGGTCCTTCAGGCTAAATATAAAGGAACAACAAAAAATTAACCCGGGCGAAATGAAATCAGAACATCTGTTACAATACACAATACCAAAACTTATCAAAAAATATATTTTTATTTATATGTATTTTACACAAATCCTTATTGTGCTCAACATCCACATTTATAAACCACCATTCATTTCATCATTCATTCACACTCTCACTATACATGTCAATATTCCACAGTGTTACTCTACTCTAACCACCTAGAAACATATATATTTACATACATTTCAACACTTCTTTGTAGTTTCAGTAAGTGTTAATACACAAAACAAATAGCATCCTGCTTATTTGATATAACTCAGCATATGTTTCGGTTGTCACACAGTGGGCCCCTAATTTGGGCCAGTTGATATAAGCGACCTTCTTCAGGAGACGGATGGTTCAGTTGCAACCACTCCAAAATGTCAATAAGGTGGGGGATGTCATCAAACATCAATCTACAAATAAACAATATACAAAACATCAGAATGCAGATCTCTTATTTATGTAGACACAGATATATCTTGTGTGTATATCTCAATTTATGTATATAAAAATTGGCACTCACCTCCACATAAAATGATGGAGTCGCGTGTCAAAGGTGGACTTAATCCTGCAGTGGTAGTAGATTACTCTCACCTATAGTGCAACGGAAGAGAGGGACAAGGCATCTCAATCGGCCGCCCTTATGAACCTGGTGAAAACATCTCAGCATTGTATTTTATGATAAGGACACTCTGTCCTACCTGATAGGAAGTTCAAGTATGGGGGTGTCTTGCATATCTGTCAATAAATCCAAAGAGGAAAAATCCCCCATCGTGCCTGGAATACAACACAGAGGGTGTATACATCAGCCTCTTTATTTCAAAAAGTCACTTAAGATGGTAAAAAAAAAACACCTATCCGTCACTTCACCTCGTGTATCCGAGTCCAGATGTGTTGTATTCTGGTTCCCCAGTTTTGTTTTCTTCACACCCTCTATGATGATTCCTGTTCAATGTACCTGCAAGGATACATAGAGCGAAACATCATTTTCCTATACGTCCCTGGCTCAGTGCAATCCCACACGTTTTTTCTGGGCGACCAGAGACCCCAATATTGATGTCTTGCTCACTGGCAGCACCTTAGTGGTGTTATAGGGATATTCTTTATTAGAATCATATTATGTCACCCTCCTAGACCTGTTTAGGGGTCAGTATTCAATCATACCATGGATCACTCTAGACTCCCCTCATATCATGAGGCCAGCTGCCCATGTAGGACATACACTGTGATTTTCCTCGGACTCGGAGTTCTACCTATGGTGCTACTCGCATTGTTGGTAGCCGTAATTGTGCCCACTCTAATGTGCTCAAAGTATGTCACATTTAAATGTGTTTAAATCCATGTAAACGGTGACCACAGCCTGTACGCATCCTGCCTTTGTGCACGTGTCACATGCTCACTCATTGTGCACTCTAGATAGAGAGTGATGGCCTATCCCTCGCTCCCTGTCTGTTTCAAAGTAAATAAACATACACACTTTCTTTCTATCTTTCTTTCTCTCTTTCTTTCTTTCTCTCTTTCTTTCTTTCTCTCTTTCTTTCTTTCTCTCTTTCTTTCTTTTCTTTCTTTCTTCGTGTGGAGAGGCCCTACTGAATCTCTGTTGGCCTTCCACGTGTGGATAAATTCACGTGATCCCCCATATCAAGTTCACAATGGAATGTAATAAAGTGAGTGCAAGTTTTCTGGATTTAGTGATCCAAAAGAAAGAAGACCATTTGGAAACGGGAAAAGTACCGACAAGAACACACTCCTTCATTACTCTAGTTTCCATCCGGTTGGTTTAAAATCAAATCTACCATATGGACAATTCCTTTGTATAAGGAGGAATTGTACACAAAAAACCGAATGTATGAAACATTCTGTGAAACTGAAGGACAGACTAATTGACAGAGGGTATCAAAGAAGCTGGTTAAACAGCATTATAAAGCCCCATACCTGAACTTCCTATCAGGTAAAACAGAGTGTCCTTATCATAAAATACAATGCTGAGATGTTTTCACCAGGTTTATAAGGGCGGCCGATTGAGATGCCTTGTCCCTCTCTTCCGTTGCAGTATAGGTGCAGATTAATCTACCACCACTGCAGGATTAAGTCCACCTTTGACACGCGACTCCATCATTTTATGTGGAGGTGAGTGCCAATTTGTATATACATACATTGAGATATACACACAAGATATATCTGTGTCTACATAAATAAGAGATCTGAATTCTGATGTTTTGTATATTGTTTATTTGTAGATTGATGTTTGATGACATCCCCCACCTTATTGACATTTTGGAGTGGTTGCAACTGAACCATCCGTCTCCTGAAGAAAGTTGCTTATATAAACTGGCCCAAATTAGGGACCCACTGTGTGACGACCGAAACATAGGTTGAGTTATATCAAATAAGCAGGATGCTATTTGTTTTTGTGTATTAACACTTACTGAAACTACAAATAAGTGTTGACATGTATGTAAATATATGTTTCTAGGTGGTTACAGTACCTCAAGTGTGGAATATTGACATGTATAGTGAGAGTGTAAATGAATGATGGAATGAATGGTGGTTTATAAATGTGGATGTTGAGCACAATAAGGATTTGTGTAAAATACATATAAATATATATTTTTTGACAAGTTTTGGTATTGTCTATTGTAACAGACGTTCTGATCTCATTTCACCCATTTTTTTTTTTTGTTCTATCATCTTTCAGTTAGTCCTTCGGTTTTCCTTGGGGTGACTTCCTTAAGAGCTATTGTTTGGTTATTATGTGTGTGTGTGATGGCGCATTGTGCTTCCCGCTGTATCTTGATGAGCATTGTGTAATGTGAATGCGTATTCTGTTTCTCACCCTCTGGTTCGGAGCTAATGGATGGGAGTTCCCTATTCCCTTACTATCTGCCGTGACTAGGTCTGTTGTGAATGGCTATGGTTTGGGGCGAGGGTGCTATTGATTGGTCGTCCGGGTGTTTCCGTCTTCGTCTTGCTATGTGTTTGGTCTTTTGGGTCCTATTACAGCTGTCTCTTGGTTAGTCGTCTGGTATGTCGTGGACTACATAGACTACATATTTACAAAAAACATTGACGTGGCAAAGCTCAGAGGAGTGACCACGCCCTACTCATGTTGTTGGTACTCGTAGCAACCACTCTGGATAAGCTGGAATCCATGGGCAGTAGACCAATTGTAATCACGGGGGGGAGGAGGGGGTAGAATGGCCCAATGTAGCTCCAGTGTGACTAACCACAAAAATGAGCGCTCTCGGTGGTGGTACAAACTCAGTGGTGAAGATAGAAGGGGGTAGCTGCGCCAGATGCTTTTCCCCATTCTACTTAGCAAACTGGGTAGCTGAGTGCCCTTGGTCAGCGGGAGATCGTTCACTCCCACCCTATCTACCAAGTGCTGCCCTTTTGATAGTGAAGTTGCAGAAAGAAAACGCTTCCTACCAAGAGAAATGAGGTCAGTCGGAAAACTTCACACTAACAGCAAGGTAGTCTGCATCAAGGCATTTGGTCTAGACACAGGAAAACAACCAGGGCTTGCTGACAAAGCCCGTGAGGAAAGATACCTGTGGTATTGTGGAAACTGAACTTCAAGAACAGGTTGCAGTCTCCACTTACCCCGGGTGTGGCTGAGGAAGACAGAGTTAGTTTTCTTAAGGGCAAGTTTAGCAGGGGAGGGGAAGAGTTCAGGGGGAGCCATCTGCAGGGTCCCCTAATCCTGTCTGCAACACCAAATTTGACGGAGGTCCTGGAACTAATTATCGCCAATCTTAACTCACGGGCAAGTGGCCCAGACGGGGTGATGAACAAGGTCCTGAAGAATAATCCTCCACTCTGGGCTGACATTCTGGGACATCTATTTTAGCAAATAGCTAGGCATGGCAAGTGCTCGGATTCTTAGCATAGCTCAATTTTGATCACAATCTTTAAAAAAGGAGAGCGGGCACTCCCGATGAGTTCCGATCTCACTGATTGATACATCTTCCAAGGTATTTGCCACTATGGTGTTGCGGTCCTGGGAAGAGGCTACCAACTGCCTACACCCACACCAAACTGGGTTCAGGAGGGATGTGGGAACCCTGCAGAGTGGGCTAGTCCTTCATGCCTGTCTCTCGGAAGTCAACATTAAGGGACCGACATATGATATGATGGGTTGTTTCTAAGCGCGGACCCGGGGATCGAACGTTTGTTGCTCAGTGTCATCTTGCTTCCAAGGCGAGCACGTTGCCCCTGAGCTATCCTCCCGGCTGTACTTCGCAGCCATAGACTTATCAGCAGCCTTTGACAACGTGGATTTTCCACATTTATGGAAAAAGCTGGCTAGTCGGGGTATTTATCCAAGCCTTCTGGCCATGATGCAGATGTTCTACTTCCACAACACATGTAAAGTAAGGTTAAATAGCAGATGAGATCTCTCCAGAGCCGCCTCTGTCACAAGGAGTGCGACATGGGTGTGTGGTTGCTCTCACACTCCTTAACATGTACCTAACAGATCTCTGGGAGGAACCCAAAACCTGCGGAGGATTAGCCCCAAAGTGGGTAGACCACAAGTGGGTTGTATCGCCTATGCGGACGACGTAGTACTGATCGACTATATGCCGGCGGGCTGGTTAGGGAGGATAGCTCAGTGGCAAGGCACAGGTCTTGGGGCTTCCAACCTCAGTCCCAGTAAATCTAATCAGACTAGAATTGGGGTTGGTGTCATGGTGGGCACAAGTGATGACGCGCTGTCTCTCAATGTACTTTAGATTGGCGAGAGCGGGACACCCACATATCGACCACTATTTGAAAAACGCTATGGGCAAGGGATTCAATCCATTTTTTTTTTCACATAAATTTAGGAAGAGCTGCAAGGCTTTCATGGGACAGGATAACAGACCTTCAAGACCTGGGCCACCTAAAGAGAGATGCGGGTCAGGAAGCCTGGTATTGGCCCCTGAGAGAGCTTAGGCTATACATAAAAAGAATTCCCCTCAATCGAGCATCGAGATTGGTACTTCAAATTTAGATTGGACTGTCTGCCCACTCTGGACGTGGTAGGGCCCAAACGGGGGATGCCACTGGAGCTCAGATGATGCAGATTGTGTGGTGGGGATGTGGAGTCGCTGCACCATCTGGTGTTTCCTCGGGGTATTGAAGGAGAGAATCATTCCTTTCACCCCCTTTATTAATTCCTCGGCAGGTCTCCTAGCGTCTGACCTATGGCATAGACTAAAAACTACCGCCCACCTATCCCTTACTCTGGCTCTGGTAAAGTTCTTGATCTCCATCTTCTCAAGCCTGGAGAAGCTGACGGAAGGGGCCCTCTTGGAGGCAGAGCCATTGCTTGACATGGGGTGGATCCCGATTTATCTGGAGGGCCAGGCGCGGGAGCAGAGTTGTTGAAGGGCAGGGATGTGGAGCACCTTTCCCAAAGTCAGTGAGAATAGCAAGAGTGAGCAACACACAGACAAACACGGGATTATGTGGGTGGTGTGGGAAACTCCAGAGATGTCGATTTATGAGTTGTGTATTGTTTCTCCTATCTGCTTGTTAATCATATGAATTAGAAATGTTATCTGTGATAGCATGTTTGTTATGTTGAGTTTTTAGAATAATTTATGAAAGTAACCTTGTGTGCTAAAAATATTTTCTTTTTTATTAAAAAAAAGGTATTAATTCACGAAGATGCCAAAGCTTCACAAATTAGCAGGTGTGGGTCATATTCTCTAGGACAAACATTTTAGTGATCCATCCCTCCACCTTTTCGTTTTTACTCCACAGCTGTGGGCTGAGATCCCAATGCTAGCTTCCTTGCCGTGTCACCGTAACTGAACAGTCCGCGTCGGGGCCCCATTCACTCTTTCTCGCCAGGGCTTACGCCACTAGGACTGCAAAACGTTGTCAGTATTCAGAATAGAGAATGTTCCACCTAAACTCGGTAACTGTTCGGTTGGATCTCTCACCAAATCCAGCATAAAGAATTCTGTGCAGCGATAGATGGTGTAATTCCTAAAGGACCCGCCCTCTTCTTCAGCACCAGGTGAAGGACAACATCAGTTGCAGATGGTGAACTTTGAAAGAGGAGGGGCGTAAATACCAGCTGCAAATCATGTGTGTGCCCATCAGGACATTATGCAACTGTTAGCAAAGCTGGAAGCGCAGCACAATAAATACTTGTACTGTCTCTCTCAGGCAGTGCCTAATACTGTGTAGAAGTAACCCACCCCAAAAGGGCCTGCCCTAAATCGTACACGAGAAGGCAGCACAACACTTTGTAATGCCTGATATTGATCCTGTGCCAGTTCATTCACAAAAATGTATAGGCAGAAAATAGAATGCTCTCAGAAAAGCTGCTGTTATCGCATGTGCCATCATGTCTGGGCACTACCCATATATATTGCAGTGCTAAACACTTGAGGTTGTTTCGAATGATGTTCACAAAGAAACAAGAGGCTGCTCCTACTCCTACAGCCATCACAGTTGTTAAGGAGCTTCAGCCTCAATATAAGGTTGCTGGTATCCTTGCAGTAGATCCGCCAGGATACCGGAAAATGTTATTACTGTTTCTGGCACTTGGTCCGGCGGCATTGTCGCCATATTAAGAGTGCCGGAGTGACTGTTAATCCCCGATTTGCTGTCATTACCAGTACCGGTAATTACAGCTTTTTTTGCCGCTTGGGCGCGTGCCTTAGCTGGAGGTAACACAGGTGCCCCACTGCCAAACCTGTAGTCGGCCAGTCTACATTAATACCTGCACTTTATTACCGTACTGGCCGTTTTATAATGAGGGCGATTGTTTTTTTGCAAATCTTACCCTCTGTCCTGAGCCTCCCGGCACTTCTGCTGGTCTCACTGGGATTGTCTCATTGACTTTGATGGTGAGTAAGACTGTGTCCAGTCAATTTGTCGAAAAAAAACTGGTCGACTGCAATTTGATCGACGCAATTTGGTCGAAAACCAAATGGTCGAATTTTTTTTTTTATTTATATATTTATTTTTCGGGTTTTCGTTTAGTAAAAAAAGGGGTTTTTAGAGAAAAAAGGGGGGTCGGGGGGGGGGGACCCCCCAAAAAAATTAAAAAAAAGGGTTAAAATAAAAAAAAAAATTCGACCATTTGGTTTTCGACCAAATTGGTTCGACCATTTGTCTGGTCGACCAATTTTTTTCGACCAAATGTCTGGCAACCGAGTGAGACATCTAATCTCATTTGCCTCCTGCATTTACTGTTGTTCCAGGAATACTGGATCCATCTTCCAATGTTCCGGTGGGGGGAGGGGACCACTCTCCTTAGGTTAGGCTCTCAGGGTCTCATATGGTATCACTTCCCACCTTATGTGGTCTTATGCCAGGGACCCCAAGAAGAGTCCCTTTTGCAATGTCGTTTTGGGTTCACTGGTACAGTGGTAGTACTCTCCTTTTGATGACTTTAGTATTGTAATGTTTGCAGCACAAGCCATCTTCCTTCGTGCTGTGGGAAAACTTGGTGTTCTTTCTCTTTGTTACAAGTAGTATTTCTGCTACTTTCCACGGATCTGCTGAATATGCTGGTGGCAGTCGTTACTTTTTGACCTATTTTCAAGGTACGTTTTCTCAGGCTGTCTTTTTAGCTGTGATAATGCATTGGGGGGGGACAAGTTGCTCCAAATGGCCCACCTTGTGGTACAAGTGGCTGTCCACCATTGGACAGCCTCCTCCGGGTTTGAATGTTGCAGAGTGTCCTTGGAGGGCTGGGGTTGCCCCCGCCCATTTTCTGGATATAAGGAGATGAGCTGGACCCATGTTAATCACTGGAGCTGAAGAGATCCAAAGCTATAGACCAAGGGATGCCGGCCGATTGTTGCAGAAATAGCTTTGGCTCAGCCAATCCCACCGTGTTCCTCACGTCAACCTTCTTATCAACAGGGTAGACCTCTACAAAGGTGCCTTTGTCCCGAAGACTGTTGGGACCATCCAGTCACCTTGCCTGCTCGAAGTACATCTCCGGTTTTCAGCTGTAGGAGTGTGCATCTTTGCATTTCCTCTGCAAGGCCTAGTGGCAAGGACCTCCGGCTGGCCAAGCAGCCAGATTTCTTCCTCCGCATCCTCGAGGTTCTGCTGGGACAACGGAAATCAGCTGTGCTGCCCTCCAAGAGACTGGCCTGCAGGAAGAACAAAGTTTGACTACCTATTGACTCCTGACTCGGACCAGGGCCAATGCAAGAAGCGTATGGGTGTTCCCTCTATAGTCTCCAGAGGAACTTAGTTCTTAAAACAAAATGTGTTATTTCTATTTTAATGTATATAGCTGAAAATTTGAGCTTTTCACATTATAAAATCACATAAAATAATTTGATCCACATAATAAAACCTCGAATCCACTTAAAACATATAATACACAAACATGCATATGATACACAAACGTTCACATCCCATCAAATTTTGTTAAGTTTGATTTGACCCAAATTGTCATTTAATACTAGCTGCAAAAACGTACTTATTCTACGATCTTAATTGCCCTCTAAAAGAGTAGATTAAAATGACTACCTGATTCATAAAGCATTGTGCAGCTGCACAGGAAACACTGCTTAACCGCCTGTCGAAACTTCCGCTACGCACTATGCAATGTCGCTTGATCGCCTCCTTCCTTAAAACCTGCCTACCATGCCCTATGCGGCGAAGCCTGTGCAGACAAAGGGCGCAGTGTTGAGCACTGCACGTGTTTGGCCCTGGTGGTAAGAAGCCCAAAAACCTCATGGATCTTTGGAAATAAATGCCCATCCGCACCGCACACCAGCCTCTCTCAGCCAGGCCACCTCCTGCAGGCTCCTGGACTAAGCTACCAGCCACCCTCATCGCCCCCACAACCAAAAGTAAGCATCTGCACGATGGTACGAGTAGCCCACTCCGCCTCTGCTGCACCCCTCTAATCCCCATCCCCCGCCACTTTTCCTGTCACCACTCATTCCTGCAGCACCTCACATAACCGTGCCTCGCGTCCCGCAACCTGCCCTCCGACTTGCGCCAGGAATTCGGCCGATGCCCCTTTTGCGCATCACGCCTCGCAACCAGCTCATGTTGCCTTTACGCACAATGCCACGTACTCTGCCCATTATACCGCTGGGCACCGGTCATGCCCCCTAGGCCCCGCCATGCCACTCATATTCAGCTTGCCATGATTCCTTCGACACCTTGCGCTGACCATAGATCTCCGTTTGCAGCCCGCACGTCTCAGCCATGCCCCCACCTTCGCCTCATCTGCCCCTGGCAGCCACTCGCAATATCTGCATAAGAGTGTGAACCTCTGCGCCCAAATTGTGGCATCTATGTCAGTTTGAACCAAGTTGCGGGATCTCTCATGTCGTATTAGTACTGACTCTGGACTAAGGCAGGGATGGGATGTGTTCTAGCTTCCTGCCTTTTTAATCTTTGTTTCAGATCTAGGAGAAACTTTGAATCCAGCTGCACTCATTGCACCTAAGTTTGGGAAGTCGACATCATACATGGCTTATGCAGACACATTTCTACTCTTTGCTCCGGGATTGGAATGCAGAGGTTACACTGTGCGTTTTCTAACTATGCAAAAGATAACGGTTTAATATTTAACCCCTCAAAAAACGAAAATCCTGGCGCTGTTGAGGGGTGGGAAACGTGGGTCCCCCATGTGGTTTCTTTAAAACGCACCTGTATGTAGTATGGCTAGCCTTGCATGTCTGGGCTACCATTATACAGCATACCCCTCAGTGAGAGATATACAGGCCTAATCACTTTAAAAGCACAGAATCTGACCACCCAATTAGTAAGGAATCGACAGAAAATTTGGTAGGTTTTCTATAAAATCAGCCATTCAATTCTGCGGGGAAGGTGATCCCAAAATTGACATACGATTTGGAGCTTTGGTCTACAAAATCGAACTCTTAATTGGATACGATTGAGGGTAAGATTGCCAGGGCAATTCCTGCCCAGCTCCAATTATCAAGCAGGGGGCTACAGAATTAGTACCTTTTTATCACCACCTTGATTAATGCCTCTTTTAAAGACTGCCAAGTACCTAACAATCTCAAAGTGGCATGGGTCATGCCTCTCCTAAAATCATTTTTTTAAAACTCAGACCCAAACATACCGACAAATTACCGTCCCACAACCACGGTTCCAGAGTAGCCTATCTACAAATTCAACACCATCTTGAAATCAACCTCTTAGGCTTGAGACAGTCTGGCTTCAGACAGAGGAATGGAACAGAAATGGCCCTCTTAGATTTAAATATCCAAATGGCTGAAGCTAGAGATAAAGGTAACATGGCCATCTTGCTCCTCTTGGACTTATCAGCGGCGTTTGACCTTGTCTATCACCAAATTCTCACCAAACACCTCTCCACTGCTGCAGCCTTCTCACCCAACGCCACTAGTTGGATCCAATCCTTCCTCAATGATAGAACCACCAGAGTCTTTGCCCCCACAGCAGCAGCTGAGCCAATTCCCATCGATTGTGGGGTCCCTCAGGGATTCTGCATCTCGCCAAGGCTTTATAACATATTTACAAAGCTCTTATTTGATTGTCTTGATAGCCTGGGTGTCGTCTACACCAACTATGCAGATGAAACTCGGGTCCTCATCTCACTCACTGGCTGCTATGAAAAAGACTCAGAGAAACTAAATGAAATCTATCTTGAAATTCAGGCATGGATGGCAACTCACAGCCTCTGCCTGAATGACGATAAAACGGAACTACTGAATGTCGGAACCCAAGCCCGGCTAAATAAACTCGACCCTAGGTACAATTCTTTTAACATTGACGGCAACTTAATGTTGCCAAAGAGGTGAAAACCCTCAGTGTTTACCTAGATTCGACCATCTCCCTCAAAAAAACAAGTTAACTCCACAGCCTCTTCACAGCTTACACTAACAAACTAATCAATGCCTGCAACCCCTTCTTATCCACTAACCGCTGCCTCACACTAGCCAGGGCCCTGATCCTATCCAAACTGGACTATTGCAATACCCTATTCCTAGGCTCCACTGAGTACAACTTGAACAGATTACAAGTTCTCCAGAACAACGCCCTCCATTGTGCCCTGAACATACCACGTTCTAGTCACATATCCCTCAGACGAGACGCACTCTGGTTATCAGTACGAGACCGAATCAAACTCTGGTCACTCGTCATTACTCATAAATGTCTGGCCAATACAGCCCCCAATATCTAACTAAGAAATTCTCCAGACATTCCTCTACCAGACCCATTAGATCATTTTACCTACACTGCCTCAATATACCCAAGTATGAAATGCCCTCCCCACCTCCATCAGAGCTGAACCTTCTTTCTGGACCCTTAGATCTAGGGTAAAAACATGTCTCTGCTCCCAACTGTAGCTCTCTAATTGCATGACTGGCCGCAATGTACCTTAACTGCCACCGGATCCTCTCTGTGATCCTCTGACTGGCACTACAACCCAAACTTGCCGCTAGACCTCTTGTAGTAACTGTATATTCTGTAATAATCTATTGTACGTACACTGACTACACCACGAACTGTCTTGCCTATGTACTGGTTTTAAAGCTTATGTTCTTTGTTAAGTTGTGATTGTTTACTGTAATTGCATATGTACTGGCTTTCTTTTGCTGATGGTCCTTGTAAATCTATTGTTTATACATTGTAACTACTCGAACAGTTAATTGTTCTGTATCTGTAACTACGTAACCAAGCTAAAGCGCCTTGATACCTGAGGGTTAAGTGCACTATATAAATAAAAAACTAAACTAAGATGTGGAGACCCATACTGAGAGTTTCCAATGCTCTCCCGGTGGCAGCAATGAGATTTGAGCTGGGGCTTCTAGCTCTTAGGGCCCAGGTTCAGTGGCTGACTTTGTCTTTATACCAAAAGATTGCTGCATCTGTTACTGATTCTTAGTATACTGAAGCACATTCTGTTCTGCAGGATAAGGACCAAATTCGATCTGCCTCTTCTAGTTTTTGGGGGAAATTGTGCACTCTTTGTGAGTTGCTTTTGAGGGAACTTGAAGAGGACATTAACTTTCATTGGGCTTGATGCCAGTAAATCAAAGAGGCTCTGTACAAATGGAATTGGACTAACACTATTGACTCTTTTCATTGTTATTCCTCATTACCTCATTTATCTCACGAATACAAAAGTAGGGGCACGATTGCTCCGTATTTAATATTTTTTCTGAACTTGCATTATCGTTCTCTTATTATGCATCTTCGTTGGAACTTGCTACCCACAAGGGAGATGCTCCTAAGGAGAGGGTTGATAGATCCATCACACACCGCCTGTAGGTTCTGTAAGAATGAAGAGGTTCTGGAATCTGCTAGAATCTGTCATTTTGAAAGACTGACATATTTTAACAAATTAATAGCGGTTTCTAGTTGGTTGGATCTAAACAATCTGTGGAAAAGATGTTTGTACACCATCTCCACTTCGGATGGATGGTCTTGTTGTGGCAGCGTTCATAAAATCCTGGGAAAGGTCTGGATCAGGCCACAGAAGTTTTATTCAATTTTAATGCATAATTCATATATCCAGTACTGTTGTTCACATTTTAAAATGTTCTTGTATACATGTTGTATCTACTTTTTAACAATGTGTTTTTTCTACGATGTTTTAAATTGTAAATGTTTGGATAAACCAAATACGAATTAAAAAATCAAAATCAAAACCGACATCATGGAATCACTTTGTAAGGCTGTTATCACGCAGTAATCTGCATCCGGTAGGGAGGTACTGTGGAAGGCGTGTATGGCAGAGCCATCAATGTAGAATGTAATCTCATACATGTCCTTCAATAATCCACATATGCGGGGCGTGGCCAACAGCCGAGCGATGAGGACGTGAGATCGCTTCGCTCCCGGGCCGCTAGCCGTATCCTGAAACAATCCTGCTTCCTGCACAACCAAAAAGCGCCTACTCGACGTGGGAACCTCTGCTGAATGTCCCGACCGGTTCCTGGAGGAAATCGGTGCCGCGGAACCCACTTAGTAAGATATTTCTGAAAGCGAGCGGACGCGCCGCGGAGCTCGCAAGATGGCCGCCGCGAACCGCGGATGAACAAAGGGTGCCGTGGTCACCAACAAGCACTACTGAATTTTGCCTGAACACCGGCGGCCGACGGGGTCGAAGCCGGGCCGGACCGCACGGCAAACGAAGGATCCTAACTTCGAGGATAAATCGTGAAACGGAAGGGATACGCCCCTGGACACGGCGTCGACAGTCAGTGATAGTAGGCACACGGCCTCGCACCAATATTCCCGCACATGCGGCCGCGGCCTGCAGATGCCACCGGAGCGACCACTGAACTCCTGAGGGGACCCCTGCCCGTCACCGGACGACTACCACCTCTATCCTGCGGTACGGAGAGGGGGATAAAGGGAAAGCGGGAACCCGCCATTTTGGGGCACAGGGACCCCGTGGGACCGATCTACATCCTCGCCCATTCCCGCTGCCCGAGAACCGTCGACAACGGAATACGAGGTGAAACTACCTCACGGCACACCTACTCACGGCGAGACACCGATGATTGGTGGCCGCGGCTTTGGACACTGTACAGACCCAACTGCGTATTAAACCCTACTACAGTGTCCAGCGGACCGCACCCGAACGACGCTGCCCAACGAAACATCTGCCCCGGACGGTACCGTTTAAACGCCACAAACCATGCCGGCCACTACGGGGAAGGACAAAACAAAAAGAGGGACCAGCCAAAGTAGGATAGATCAATTCACCACGGCCGCAGCAAACGCACAAACGGACCACGAACAGTCGAACCCCATGCTAGAAACAGAACAAGCCATATCCCTAAAGGACATCATGGCGGCGATAACTAACTCCAGAACCTCTATGGAACAAAAGATGGACAGCATCAGTACAGATGTCTCGCTTCTCCGTCATGATCTCCAGAAATTGTCCTCCCGCACGGGAGAAGCGGAACAGCGGATCTCTGGGAATGAAGATGGGCTGCGCACCATGGAACAGAGGATGGCCGGAGTGGTGGCGCGTTTGAAAACACTGGAGGAGAAGGCCGAGGACAGTGAAGGCCGATCGAGACGAAACAACGTGCGCATCCTGGGCGTACCGGAGAAAACGGAGGGCCCTTCCATGGAACTGTTCCTAGAACAATGGATCACCGACATGTTTGAGCCCCAGACATTCTCGAAGTTCTTTTCAATCGAACGAGCGCATCGTGTCCCCTCTGGAAAACCGATACCCGGCGCCCCGCCACGCACCATAGTCGCAAGACTGCTGAACTACAGAGATAGAGATGCGCTACTCCAGACGGCGCGAGCCAAAGGCACACTGACCTTCAATGGATCCAGAGTGACATTCTTCCCTGACTACACAAGGGAGGTCCAGAGAACCAGGCAATCTTTTGATCAGCTCAAAAGGCAACTCCAATCCTTACACGTTAAATACGGCCTGCTCTATCCGGCCCAGCTCAAAATTTACCACGGTGGGACAACAATACATTTCTCAGACCCGAAAGAAGCATGGAATTGGGCAAAGCAGCACATTGCAGGCGACTGGACACTCGCAAACAACAGAGGCAGAAACAGAAACCGCCGCCCACCACCGGACAGAGGACGCCCAGCTCCACAACCCCCGGTGCAGGAACCACCACAACAAGAGGAAATGGACTGAAACATTGATACTGATGAGGCATTTTGTTCGGCCACGACATACCTAACGAACTATTAGATCACACCGTGCTATGTAAGGCACGCGGCCTGGGAAGCACGGGGGCACTCACTGCATCGGCCAAAGCCACGCCCTCAGATCGAGACTTGTGACCTGGAACACCAGACTTGCACAAGAACAGTAAGTCGGGAGAAAGGTGTAAACAGCTCACATTAAGTTGAATCTGGCGATATAGTTGTTTGTAGCCAGTAGAGTTAGGGCGACAGATACTTCATGTTGGGGAGGAGTATAGGGAGGGGGGATGGGGATTTGTTTCAAGTTAGTTATGTTCCGAGATACCACGCCACCTGTAATGCCAAAGACTACACCACCCTTAACGCACCAACTGTCAATCCGTACTTGCTAGCACTCTACACATCACAAATGGAATCACGCCCGATAAAACACCAGCCTGGTTTCAATCCTGACTGTCCTCATTACAACATGAAACGCCACAGTGCTATCGGGGGACTAGTGCACCCTGTTATCGCTGAAACACATGACGAATAGCTGGAATCACTAACGTGACCAGAAATAGAACAATCCGAGTGTTGACTTGGAACGTCAATGGGCTCGGCAATTGCATTAAAAGACGCCTAGTGCTGCAAACGCTGAATAGACACTCCCCGGATGTAGTATTCCTGACGGAAACACACCTAGCCGGTACCAACTGCTTATTCTTTAGACGCACCAACTACAGGCTAGCATTCCACGCCGGTTTCACCATGGGGTCACGAGGGGTACTGATCCTCATACATAAAAGACTTCCCTTTGTCCCCAAATCCACCACGCAAGACACGGAAGGGAGGTTTGTACTCACGACAGGCACGATTGGAGAGCGTTCAGTGACCATGATGGCGGTGTATGCACCTCCTAACCTATTGACCCCCCTGACTAACGATATTACGCCTCTAATTATGAACAACCTTGCAGACCTTACGTTGATCGGGGGAGACTTTAATGAAGTAATGGACGTGGACCTTGACAGAACACACAGAAGATCTAGAAATCCGAATGCACGCACAAAACTCGCCACATTTGTGGGCGCACTGGGACTACAGGATGTGTGGAGAACGCTACACCCCGCCACAAGGGAATACTCATACCATTCCGGTGCACATGCCTCGCTGTCTAGGTTAGACTACCTCCTATTGCCACTGAACAACATGCACGAGGTCCGTGAGGCATACTTTCTCCCCAGAGGCATATCAGACCATTCCCCGCTTGTGACAACACTTAATACCAACAATTCGATCCCACCACCCAGCTGGCGACTGAACAGTTACTATTTAGGCTTCCCAGAGCTGGTTGAACACATCCAAAAGACCACTGAAGAATACTTTGAAAGGAACACCAACTCAGTGGATAGCCCGGTAACCTTGTGGGAGGCGTTCAAGACAGTACTTAGAGGGGAAATAATAGCCTGGATCACAGCCCATAAAAAGAAACAAACAGAGGCAATACACCATGCCGAAGCAAACGTGCAGAAAGCAGAGACCGAACACCTAGCCCATGACAACTTGGAAACGCACCGTGCACTACAACTGGCGCAGGCGCAACTCCAACACATAGCGTTAGATAACGCAAAGCAGGCGCATACCGCAATGCGTGCAAAGATATACGAAACGGGGGATAAAGCCGGGAAGATGCTGGCATGGCTGGAACGCAAAGACCTGGGATCCAGCCAGGTCAGGCAACTAGCAACAGGAGAATCAGACCCATTGGTGAAGGACGCAGACATAGCGGAGGGTTTCGCAAAATACTATGCTGAGCTATATAGGGCACCAGCCTCACCACCCGTGATGAATGTCCTAGAGGAGATTGCCCTCCCCACCTTAAGTGCAGAACAGTCTACCCTGTTAGAACAGACAATCACTGAAGGCGAACTGACCCAAGCCATGTCAGAAATCCAATCAGGTAAAACCCCGGGCCCGAATGGCTTCCCCATTGAAACATGGAAAAAAATAGGTGCACACATAATTTCCCCACACTTACTTCGCGCACTACAGCACTCTCACTCACAGGGCTGTCTCCCCCCTGATCTAAGGAAAGCCACAATCGTGGTCCTGCCCAAAGCAGAAAAGCCACCCGACAAGTGCAGCTCCTATAGGCCCATCTCTCTCATAAACTGCGAAGCCAAGGTGCTGGCCAAGGTGCTAGCCAACCGCCTCCAACGGGTCATACACACACTCATACATCCCGACCAGTGTGGATTCATGCCACAGCGGTCTACTAGACAAAACATATACAGGCTGCATACTGCACTGGAGAGAACACCTGAGATTCAGGATCCTTTGGCTTTACTCGCTGTAGACTTCGAGAAGGCGTTCGGCTCAGTCTATTGGGAGGCAATATGGGCGATCATGCAACGCATGGGCTTTGGACCATACTTCATGAGCTGGGTCAAATTACTTTACAACCGCCCCGAAGCAGCCACGAAAGTAAATGGACACGTCTCCAACCCCTTCTATTTAGGCAGAGGCACGAGACAAGGGTGTCCCCTGTCTTCCCTAATCTTTGCAATAGCAATTGAGCCCCTAGCAATTCTACTGCGATCTACGCAAACATGGAGTGGCTTTAGGTGGGCAGACAACTGGGAGGACAAGGTATCCCTCTACGCAGATGATCTGTTAGTATACCTGAAAGACCCACGTACATCCTGCCCCATAGTGACGCGATTATTAATTAAATACGGCGCATTCAGCGGTCTTCGCGTCAACTGGAATAAATCCAGATTGTTTCCACTGCAACACATAGACAATGCGGTACCGGATGACTGTCCATATTATGTGGAGAAGGAGAAGTTCAGATACCTAGGCATACAAGTCACGAACAACCTGACAGACTATGTGCCCAATAACCTGTATCCAATAATGACGAGATTCAAAGAAGACGTCCAGCACTGGATGTCCCTACCACTGACACTACTAGACAGAGCCGCACTGTTTAAGATGCTGGCACTCCCCCGCTTCCTTTACATACTTCAAAATGCACCGCTACCCATAGCTCCTAACGAATTTCGGAAAATAGACCAGTCGCTACGCAAACTGTTGTGGAAGGGAGGTCATCCGCGCTTAGCACTAACCACGCTACAAAGATCCGTATGGGAAGGTGGGATTGGATTGCCCCGAGTGCAAACTTATTACTGGGCCAGTCAAATGGCAATAGTGAACGACAAACTCCACGCAGACATGACACTACCACATAACAGAGAACCAGACCCTACCCAAAAAGAACGGCCCATACTTCGATACCTCTATCGACGAAAAAATCGAGCCACTACCCCATCCATGCTTTCACACCTATCTCTAACATGGTCGAACGTCCACAGATACCTAGGTTGGGATAATAAGCTGACCCCAGCTCAACCTTTATGGAATAATAAACTGCTTCCGGAAGTGAACAAACTTCCAAAATGGCACTCCTGGACCCAAGCGGGTATCACCAAAATTGGCGATGTAATACAAGGTAACGAAATGGTACCTCTTGCGAATCTAATCGCCAACTCCGGTCTGACAACTAAAGAGCAGTATCGTTACACACAACTCAAACACGCCATACAAACTCATCTTCCTGAGATGTTTGACATGCCGGAATACACCCCTTTGGAACGTAACCTATTCCCAGACATGATTAAAAGTAAAGTCACATCTACCATGTATGGTGTCATAACGTCATTTGCCACCGAGGAACTGACGAACCTGAAAACGAAATGGGAGGGGGACATAGGTAGTATGCTCCCTGAGGATTGGGTAACTGCCCTGATGTTCCCTAGAGAAATAGCGATCTCCTCCAGATTGAGATTGGTACAACTAAAGATACTGCATAGAATATATTATCCGAGAGTTGCCCTTTTCAAATGGGGTAGGGCTTCCTCTTCCACGTGTTTGAGATGCAAACGAGATGAGGGCACCTTCTTTCACATTCTATGGGACTGCACCATAATTCGACACTATTGGCAGCAGTGCTGCGACGATCTCTCAAGGGTTTTGGGCAAAAAGGTTCACAGAAATGCAAAACTGCTATTATTGGGGATAGATGATGAGATTGATCTGTCACGGTACGAAAAAGTGCTATTGTTCACGGCCAGTGCATTAATCAAAAGAAACATAGCGCAACTCTGGGGCTCTGAATCAGCACCAAAATATGAACAATGGACCACGGACGTGAGCATTTGTGTCGCAATGGAGAAAAGAATCTACACGGCCAGGGGATGCCCTGAAAAAGGCCTGAAAATTTGGCAAAAGTGGGAAGACTTACACTGAAAGATGCCCCCTGCTCGGCAGGGAGGTAGCATCCAAGGACATGAACGGATATTACAGAGTTACACGCTACAGGCACGATAAAGACAGTTGACAACGCCTAGGAGCATTATAGTAATGGATAGGTGAAAAGTGTTTGTTGGTGGGTGGGGGAGGAACGTAACTGTTTTCTCGCTGTGCGAGACGTGTGTTTTCTTTGTGTGAAAAAACAATAAAAATTGTATCAAAAAAAAATAATCCACATATGCAAATCATCTCATCACGGAAAAGTCATTCTGCATCCAATATGGATGCACCTGCTATAGACAGTGTAAATCGCTAACAAATGGCTGGAGGCGCTATACAAATACAAGATAACATACATGCAGTACAATAATCCTTGGGTCAAAGTGTTATATCTTGTCCAATGTATTCTCGTCTGAAAATGCAGTCCGCGCACACCTGTGGTATCTGATAGGCCAGGGTCTGTATGAGAACTAAGACACAGGATAAAGTAATTTGCACTTAATCCATAGTGAGGTGAGCAAGTTGGGGTTGGAATAGAGGTCACCTGGATCTAAACCCAGTGCTCCTCGTTTTCGTTATGAGGCAGATCAGAAGAATGATGGTAAATATGTTTGTTGCTATTTTTTTAATGATTGGCCTAATGTTGGTGAATTTGTAAGTCCGGTTTGGGGAGAGATGGGGCCTACTTAACTTTACAAGTGCATCTGCATTACTGCCAGCATGTGTTTTCATGCTGGCGGTAATGCAATGGATTCCTTTGAAATCGTTAATTGTGGGGGGGGCATTTGCACTTTTCCACCAACCTGGTGAGAAAGTGAAGATTTGACTGAATGACTTTTGCTTTGCAGGAGTATGAGTAGTGGCTAAACTGCCTTCTCAGCCCCCACACTTCTACGGTATCCGTAGAAATGGTAGAGTGGAAAAAAAAACGAATGGTATATTTGATTGAAATTTCGTACAGCCGAAATTCAATCCAATTAACCATTCAGTGCCATTATAGTGAATGAGGGGAGCAGGAGTTGCAGGGGAGTCCCCTGCATGCTCGTTCACTCTAATGGCATCGAGGGTTGCAGGGTGTCCCCTGCTCCTTTTTAAAAATAAACATTACCCTGCGGTGCCGGAACCCATGCACGTAAGTGAAGGGAGCTGGCGTTGGAGAGGGATGGAGGAGTCGGTGTTGGCAGCACACAACGAGGTGTGCCGCTAACAGGTAGGTGAAGGGGTGTGGGTTGCTAGAAATATCTGTGGGAGAAAATAGTCATTTTCGTTCAAATAACTTGCGTTATTCCTTCCCCAGACATTTCGAATTCGATTTACTTTATGGACAACCCACTTCTACAAACCAGCAGTGATCCCAATCACAAAGGTACTTAAATACGGGCACATGCCAGAGATATACCAACTTCGCCTTTTGTGCCAACGTGGGCAGAGGGAATACTGTGGTCTCCGAATGGGTGTGAATGTGATCCAGTAGCGACCCAAACAGCAAAGTACAACAGTCCAAAATAAAGAGAATGTCCAAACAAGGTTTATATATACTTTAATTAAAGACACCAATGTACAAATAAGTGTAAAACTATAAAAACAGAAAAAGGTGGCATGTAATGGTGCAGCACTCTGGGTTTTCAGTAGGGAGCAAAACGCAAGCAAGAAATGCAATAAGGCATTCAAAAAGGATATGTTCTCAGTTGCAACATGTGCAAATGGAAGTCAGCCAGTCTCTATGGCCCCAAAACATGGTACAGGGCTAGTTCAAAGTACCTCAATCCAATATCCGGTGGCTCGATGGCATCAAACAAGGCTTCATGCTATACTGTGGTGAGGGTCAAATAAGGATCGGGTGCGGCGAGTCGTGCTGGGTCAAGTGGTGAGCTGGTGTCTAGTCAGTTTGAAGCTGGAGCTCGGTGTTATCTAGTGCAGTGTTCGGGTCGTGTATCTCCGATGGCTCTCCAGGATCATATCGAGTCGGTTCAAGACATGAGTAACCGCCGGTTTGCATTGGCGAGTGGCACAATGCTGCTCCGGTTTGTGCCGATGTCTGCCGGTTCAATATGGATACCTTGGTGAACCAATGCAGGGTTCGAAGAGGGCACGGTTTGAGTTGGAACATAGCAGCAAGCAGGTTGTTTGAGCTGAGCAGGTGACATGCTTTGCTTGGCACAATGTGGTGGCAAGCCAGTTTGGTTGATGCTGAGCAGCTAATGTTTGAAGGTTCGATGCAGTGCCAAAAGTGCAGCGTTGGAGGGTCACAATGATTTGATTAAGATTCAACTGGTTAGACTAGGGATCCTGGCTGATCTGGCTCTCCCGATGCTGCAACATTCTCTGCAAGGGCTCTAGGACAGGTTGAGCCCTTTTATGTTCTGCTCTCCCAGCCTAGAAAGGTTTGGTGCAGAGTGGCAAGTCCTGGACCTCAGCAAGAGAGGTTTGCCTCTGCTGTGGAATCCTTTTTCACCTCAATGGCTGAGGGATTTGTAAAGATCAACTCTCCCAAAAAAGTCCAAATTAATTCTTCCTCAAGTCCTGGATGGTCCAAAGGTGAATCAAGAGTAGTGGGTTAGCCCCTCTTTTATAGGCAAATGCCCACAGGTGATTGGACAAGAGCAAGCCTTCTTGCATCATACACAAAGTGCTTTGTGCTAAAGGAAGTGGAGGAGATGGGCAGGAGAAAGAAATACAGAGAGCAACAATATGGTGTAACCTTTCCACACTTGTGCTGAGCTTCTCTAATTACACTGTCCCCCATCCCCTTCTCTGACCCATAGCATCAAATGCCCTTTGGTATGCAACACCCTGGTGGGTCTACTTCTTTTGTGTAGGGTATTTCACAGGATATCTCCTGCTGAGGGGTTATCTTGCTGGAGTGAGGTCTTAGCTGACCTCACAAAAGATCAAAGGGAAGCAGGCCCCAGGGCTACAGTCCTGCTGGGTGCAAGGAAAGAGCCAGTCTGGGCGGGTGATGAAGGGGAAATAGATGCAGCCTGTCCACAGCTGGCCTGGGTTCACAGTATTGACTCATGTATGATACAGATTCAGGGCGGCTTTAATAATTATATGAAATACCAACCACTATACTCTGGTATGGCTTATGTTTAAAGATTATAACTTCCACCAGGATGGTAATTTCTCATAGTTCTGTACTTTGCTAACGGTGGAATATTGTAAATGCAGCCCTGGGGCTGAAGTGACTTGGATATGACTGCAGCTGTTGAAGGCACCTGTGACCTCTGAACCTGCTCTGCGCCACTGGGGAGCATGTGCTGCAGCTGCACATGATACTGATGCAGCAGGGCAGAGGTGTATACCCTTTCTGAGATACAATTACCTGCATCGTTTTGTTTTTAATTAATACAAATAAAAAAAGCCAGGACTTCTACACCCACACCCTTTCGCAGAAGAGTAAAGGCAATGTTGCCTATGTATTACTTCTCACTTTCTGGCCGTTGTGGAAATGAGGGCACTTGCACAGAGAAACCTTCAGCAGAAGAGGGAAAGCTGAGGTAGTCCCATCTGTGCAAATTAGGCTGGATCATCAACATGACGTGCAGTAACTTGGCTAAAAGACCCCCTCTATGAACAGAGGATCTATGTGCGTGTAAATTAAATGTTTAAAGTGTATTCGGACAAAGGCATTGTGGCGATGGTAATGGATTCATCTTTACATGGCTACGTAACTCATTGACTGCCCTTAGGATGTATACAGGTGTCCTCGTTTTCATAGAAAAGCTTTGAAGCGTCAGCAAAGGGCCGATCGGAACGAGCAATGCTTTGCAATATTTGCAGATCCTCCCATATACCGGTGATCGACGTCGAACAGAGGAAGATGTCCCTCCCTTTAGTTCCCAGGCCGTGCGTGGCACAGCCAGTAGCTATACAGCTCCAAGCGAAGGCAGCAGGAAATCGGGGGAAATGGGTCAAGAAGAAAGTGTGGTAAGTCATAGCACTTCTTCTACTGCTCTCCATGAGCACCACAGCACCTATCCATACCCCTCTCCCTTCTGTACTTGCACGTTCTGAACACTCACAAGGCATAGTAGGTTCGTCTTCCCCTCCCCATTGCCTCTTATATTGTTGCATTCATTATTTAACGTTGTAATTTCATTGTCTATCATCCCCTGTCCCCTCCCTGTTGCCCTCTGGGCGCTTTGAAACAGCATTTGCTTCCTGTATAAGCACCTAACAAGTGAACAATAAATAAATTGTTCCTTATAAGCAACACATGGCACCTTGAAGTGGCTTCTTTTCTCAATTGAAAGCCAACTAAGGGTTGACCGATGAATAGAAGCACATCCTGGTGGGCAGATGCCTTCAAGAAGGCAAGTGGCAGCAAGCTGGGAGAGTAGGTATGCAGCGATCACTGCATATAGGGCTCTACGATATCCTACCCTTAAGGGGGAACATGTGGAAACAAGTTGGGGCCCATTTTAGAAGTGCCTGGACCCCTGAGACGGATGTAAAGGCCATGATGTATTATTTACCCAGTCTTGCATCCATTGAACTGTGGGGAATTATGTGTCCACCTGGACCATCTCCGCATCCCAAACACAAATGATGTTTCACTAGCATCACATTTTAATTCTGATGTAAAAAGCATAGGATTCCACCTTAATATATGTGAAATATCTCCCTTCATACATACAGGCAGGACATGTTTACACTACAAAGTGGAAATAATAAATGTAAGCCGGGTCCACTTGTATTTGCATTCTTTTATTGCACTTTCTAGTGTGCACCACAAAAAATGCACCAAGGGGACTTGCAAAGCTCACATTGGCGGTGCTGTTTATGCAATTTACGCATTATCAAAAAATTTGGCCATTTTGAAAAAAAGACACATTTACAAAACTCCTCATGAATATGACCATCCAACACGTGTCTGGTGTTGCTGATGGTACTCTTATTCAGAGGAGAATTGCCTAGCATTTCGGTGCTGGACTACCCCAGGGCAGGACAAAGACTGATATGTTTGGGATATTTCTTCTCTGTGAAAGATAGTGAGCTAAAGACTCTGGGTAAGTCTCTCGTAACCAGGACTAATGTCTGTCAGAGGGACTCCCAGGACCCCTTTGTTAATTCCTCTTCTCAGGTGGCCAGGGAAAGGCCTTTGGTTTTGGATCCCAACCCTGGGGGTGCAGATGCGAGGGAGGATCATTTGGGTGGGGGGTCCTTGGGGATTGGGGAGAGGATATCGGCAGGCAAGACATGGTATCCCCTCTTTTTCTAGTGAGAAGCGTCCTCCCCCCTGCCTTTTTATAGGCTGTTGTAAACGATCTCCCCTAATTTGTCCTCATTCAGACCTTTATAGTACTGGGACAAGGAAGAGTAGTGAACACTAACCGGTCATTTCACCACTCTGGTACTGATGAGGAGGAGGCCTGACCACTGCTGTAAGGGTCAGATCTGTCCCAATAACTATGGTCAGGCAAGTGAAACTAAGTGTTCACACCTGCAAGATGTTAAATGTATATAAAAAGAGTCAGATGCAGCACAGAAGGAAACCTGTTGGGCTGAAGAATGGGCCATCTGAGGTCAAGTGAGCAGAGTATGGGCTGGTGAAAAGGACGCTGACAGCAGAGAAGCCAGGAAGACGCAGAGGCCATTGCGGGCCGCGAGAGGGTCTGGAGCTGTTCGAAACCCGTTGCTTTGTGTTCCCTGTTGGGAGTGGGGAACACAAAGATGCCGCCGACCGCTGCTGGAAGAACTGGTGGGGGCGAGTACTGCCTGTCGCAGCTCCTCAGGAGTGAGAGAGGAGCGAGCAAGAACCCAGAAGCGAGACCAGAGCACCTGGAGGTGCGGCTGCACACCAGTGATTGACGGGGAAGGTTCACTAAGACCGGGGCGCTTCAGGGACAAGATATGGGTATCGGCGACTGACGAACAGGCAAGAATATATTGAATTCTGAACGAAGTGCGAAGCAAGTAATGAGTTTGAATACTGCTGTCAGGTGACCAAATAATGAACTATTGAATACCAAACAAATTGAAATGCAGTGAAATGTGTTGAATGCTGAATTAAAGAAAAGGATATGAGAATATCGCACAAATTAAACTGACAGTGAAGTGCAATTGTGAACGAGAGGAATTTAAAGAAATAGCATTTGTAAGCAAAGCGAAAAGAGCGAAAGGCAAAACACTATTGGACAGTGTGAAAACAAGGTGGTAACCAGGAGAAACACCACGGAGTAAACTGTGGGAGAGTTGTATGTTGATAAAGGCAAGAAGCCAGTAAAGTGAACCAGAAATACAAGTGGATTTATAGCACAGATGCAACAAGTAAACCTGTGTTGTCAAGGAAGTCCTACGAGAAAGAATGAACTGTTGTAAAGTGTGAAGGGTTATCGGTTGCGTGACCTGTGATGGGTGGGCCGACAACTGCACTTACGAGAAACCCTTCCTTGGAGTAAATCAAG
This sequence comes from Ambystoma mexicanum, assembly GCF_040938575.1. Taxonomy (NCBI): domain Eukaryota; kingdom Metazoa; phylum Chordata; class Amphibia; order Caudata; family Ambystomatidae; genus Ambystoma; species Ambystoma mexicanum. The sequence goes on from NC_090938.1 coordinate 391,031,806, forward strand.
AGAAGTCCACAGGCTGAGGCTGGTTGGCCTAAGTTGTTCAAGTGATGGAAAGAAAAGGCAAACTAAACAAGTTGATGAGACTGTGAATTTGAAGCCTAAAGAACTATGTTGAACTTAGGGAAGGAAACCCTGAGACATTTTGTGAAACTGTGTTGAACTTCGGGAAGGAAACCTGAGACATTTTGTGGTACTGTGTTGAACTTGGCTAAGGGCAGCCCGAGACCCTTTTGTTGGAACTGTCTTGAACATGGGGAAGGGAGCCAAGAGTAAGCCTGGAGCTGGAAGCAGCTCAGTCCTTTGATTTGAACACTGTTACTTTGGTTGTTGACATCCCTACACATTGTTTAGCTTTAGTTGTGAGGGCAAGTATAGGTTTTGGACACAGACCGACGTTTAAGTTGAACTTTCTGACTTGGACTATGCTTAGTTGATATAGATGGGGAAATCCCATCTTAGTATAGGGCAAGTTGGGCCTTACACCATCCTGACATTTAAGTTAATAAATACTTTTTATTTGAGCTTTGAGTCTGTTGACTGTGTCTTGCTCCATGATGCCTTCACAGTGCTTGAGCGCCTCTAGTCCATCAAGCAATCACACACCAGCCATATTTAGCACCACGTATAGTTTGGGCTGAATACTGCATCACAGTTAAGTCTTGCTTGGAAAACAGGCTGCACGTTCCTGAAACATTCTCTCATGTGTCCCAATAACTAATCGTAGTTAAGAAACATGCCTCCTGGCTAATACAACCATGATCCCTCCTCATAACCTTATGTGTTTCTCCTCCACTAAGTTGTCTGTCCGCAGGCGAATCCCTCATTCCCATCACCTCCTCTCTCCCAACCCTTCTTGTATATCCACAGGCCAGGGTGTGATGATACCCTGGTGGGGTGCCAATGCGCCACTCCTTGGGCAAGGTCTGTAAGACCACTATGCTGGTGATAGTACAGAATAAATACTTATTCAATTGTTACATTTTAATTATAATTGTTCTTTTATAATGTGCTTAATACTGGAGACCAGTTTCTAAGCGCGAGACTGGGATTCAAACCTGTGTTGCTATGCGTTGTCTTAATTCCTAGAGCAACGCATTTCTCCTGAGCTAGCCTCTATTATTATTATATTATTTGTCACTTTTTAATGGAATTTACAAATGCATTTAAAAACCTCATATGGATCACCGCAGCTACAACAAAGTGCGCGGTGTGTTTCTTTCCATGAAATAGTGAGACTTTAAAAGAAACGGACGTCCCTCCCTTTGTCACAGTAGTACTTCACTTTGTGATTTCAGCTAGCAACAAGTACAAGGGTCTGTTTATTTTCATTGCATGGCAAGGAAGCGACCTCACAGTGTCCCTATCAGAATTAATTGAACCCCCCCATCACACAGAACAAGCCTCCCTTATGCATTTCTTCACAATGCCCAGGGAGTGATGGCATAGTGGGATAATGGTTCTCATGCCCTTGTACAAAAGAATACCTCTCTTCAGTCTTTCAGCCACACAACCTAATTCCTCCTGATCACCTGCTGTGAAACAAACTGTGCTCTGAACTCTGCAATGCCTTATAGGCCCGGCTGCTCCTCTATGCAAATCCCTATAGGCCCTACCGCTCTTCTATATGCATAGCCCTATAGGCCCGGTCGCTCCTCTATATGCAAAGCCCTATAGGCCCTACTGCTCCTCTATATGCAAAGCCCTATAGGCCCTACCTTTTCTCTATATGCAAAGCCCTATAGGCCCTACTGCTCTTCTATATGCAAAGCCCTATAGGCCCTGCTGCTCTTCTAAATGCAAAGTTCTATAGGCCCTGTCACTCCTCTATATGCAAAGCCCTATAGCCCCTACCACTCTCCCATGTGCAAAGCCCCATAGGCCCTGTCGCTATAGGCTTTTTTGCTTCACATCAACAACAATCATGGCTACTTTTCTAATGCCTTATTACACAGTGGTTCATTGCTCCCTTTCTAACTCATTTCATGACAGTTCATATGTGCTTTTGCGCCTACATGCTCTTTTACATGTTGTTTTTCTGAGACTCTTCCGTCTCATGATGAGTGTTACACTCTAGAGCATCACAATGTTGTGTAGTTTTGCAAAGCCAATCCTTGTGGAGGGCCAAATTATACTAAGTGTGACCTAAGCCATACATTCCGAGGCCCCGCGAGCATGTGCTTTGGGGCCCCCAGCGTGGTCCCCTGTGGTCTTGTTTGCACCCAGTCTGCACACTGCAAAACACTCCCTCCGGTTCAGGTTCCAAGCAAGCTGCTGCCTGTAAGCAAATCCCTCTCTGACTCGGGGTGTGAGGGATTCCATCAGCCTGTAAATTGCCTTCATTCCATGAATAAATAGCCACAGCCAGTGTGCTTAACACCTTGAGTGTCATTTGGGGGTTCAGCTCCCTGCTGCATTAACGCCCTGCAAGGAAGGGCTACCAGTATGCACACATTGCCTAGAGAGGCATGCGTCCCATCGGCAAGTTTGCAACCCCCTCTTTAGTTGCAGACTGTCCATTGTCTCCAGCTTAACCCTTGCTTGCTGCATACCGCTTCGCAAGAGGCCTCCTGTCTGTACCCAGCTTGCTTTGGTTTAGACGCGTCGTTCATTTAGCTTGTAGCCACTGCCACATACTGTACAAGGCGACTTTTCACGGAACTTTATGCCAGTCCTAGAATCCTGAAACTGCAACTTTTGATTGGGTTTTTGGAATAACCAAGCATATGATATTGTGGTAGAATACTCTTTGGGGGTCTTGCAGACTTCTTTTCCAGGTGGCATTTTTTTGTATATTAGTCAGAATGCTAGCAATAGGCTGTGCCTGGTGTGGAAGAGCTGTCCGTGTGCGCCTAGGACAGGGGAAGAGAGTGCTATTACCAGGAAACAGACGCCAAACAACGAGCCATATACATACATATGGGAGTTATCCTTTGGGAATCGGGTGCTTGCTGTCCTGCTTTAGCAGGCAGACTGCTCCCCTGCACACATTTCTTTTCCCGTCGTCCCTACCGCGTTTACAATCTCTTGACTGTAATCGCACCAGATGCTTTTCGTGAAAGACTGAGGCAGCCCCGGCTCAAGGGCAGTTTTTTTTTAGACTGTCGGAGCTCCACCCCGGCTAGCCCCGGCTAAGTTAAAGCCCTACTGCTCAATACATCCACTAATACAGTGTCTGTCTGGCCCTAGTCTGGCAAGTCACCGTAACCACTCGTCGACTGCCTGTAGCATCATTGGACATGCAATGTGAGGGAGTGGGGGGCCAGGGGGTGCTGCCTCTTTTGTTCTGCAAGCTGGGCACTGAGAGCTGCATCCATTAATGAAGGCCTGGCTGTAAGGAGTGATACGCCTGGATCCTCTGGACATTCAACCCCCACTTGGTAGCGCTGAGAAGCCCTCCATAAAGTGTCCGATCCTGAGTTTGCTGTGTTGTCACTTCCTACTAAGCTTCGCGAGTCCACGTGCAGGTGCAAGCACTAGTGATCCTTTAGGAAGGCCCTTGAACTGTGCCAGTTTAAGGACACCCGAGCGCAGCTTATCACTTGCGCCAAAAAAGGAGCAGCCAAATCCACAAAGCACATCTGAATAAGCGCACCTAAGATGCAGGCATTCAGATGCACTTTTTCATCCCTTTGCTCATTTGCACAAATCATGTGGCGTTTCTGCACATTTCACTTAAAAGAGCATCACTAATTGACATACGAGATACGCTTTTAAATGTGCAGAAATGGGGGGCGTGGCTTGGAGCTGCCGCGATTGGCATGTATGCTTAGGAGCTCCTGCCTGGCCCAATGCGTCCATCAAACGTGCAGCTTCCAGACCCCGTTGGAGCCTGCAATTGAAGTATCTGCTGGGGGAAACCCTGCTGCGGCGATCGCTCGAGTGGGTCCCAGCTCCGACCCTGATCCGACCTGATGTGGTCTTTTTGCCACACCGGGACCCACGTGGTGAAAAAATGGCTCTGCCTCTGAGCCCAGACGCCAAGATCGAGCCAGAGACAACCCACAGGGGCCTGCATCACCAGAGGAGCCGGTCCATCCAGGTCCCACCTCGGACAGCACCCAGATCAAGACCCTCCAAGCCAGCGGAGCGGACCCTCGCCGGTGGCCCATCCAGGTCTCTGGGACTCCGGGTCTGCCAGCAACAACAGACCTACAGGCCTGCGCTAGGGGTTCCCCCGGAGTCGGGCCAACAGCCCAGCCCTCAAAGACTCAGCACTTCAAATTGAAGCAGGCGAGGAGTTGGGGTCGTGGCGGGGGGGGAGCCCATTCGAGTCCTGTCTGGCTCCCGGTTCCCACTGCCAATAGCAGCCCCTGGCTCCATCCTGAAGGGACCCCATTCGGGACGTTTACCTAGATCATCGGTGCCACCAACCCACACCCTCCTGCAAGCCATCCCACCACTTCTGAATCAGCACCTGTCAATGTGCCCGCCGGACCCCACCGCAACCAGCACAGCATCCAACAAACGACCCACCAAAGGTGGTGCACTCACAATCCCCCCCCCCTCCCCATCTGAAAACACAATGTTGAAATCTTAATCCGGGGGCGCGGGGAACAAGTGCCGGCCCCTAAGCCCACATCTGTGGGGTAGAGCCAAGAAGTCTCCACAGCAAGCACGTCCAGTTTCACCCAGTAGAGGCAACATGTCAAAAAGCGGGAAGGCATCCAAACAAACGGATATTGCTGCCCTACTGACCAATTCAGCCATCGAAAAATCAAAAAAGGGAGACCTTCCCGAGGACCCCACCAACAGCTCTATGTCCACCGCAGCCGCACCAGTCCACAGCCCATCACAAATGTTCAGTAAGGCCGATCTTCAAGACTTACTATCGGCACTAACCAAAGAAATGCAAAAAAGTACGGAGGAGGTTACGAAAAAAATCAACTCTCTGGACAAAAGAGTGATGGAAGTAGAGCGCCGCACAGCCGAACTCGAAACCGAGGTCTGCAACCAAAGGTTCGAAGAGGAGCAGGACAGAGATAGAATTGCTGCCCTAGAGGCAAGATGCGAGCTCCTGGAAACAAAACAGGAGGACGCAGAGAATCGGTCCCGAAGGAACAATATCCGCCTACGAGGCATTCCATCCTCCATTCCAGATGCAGACCTCAAAGGTTACGTCTCAGACCTACTTAGGTTCATAATCACCCTGCCGGATGAGTCACCCCTGGAATTGGATTGGGTGCACAGAACAATCCCTAGACAGGCATCCACACTCCCCCCAGACGTCCTGGTGAGAATCCACTTTTACCAAATCAAGGAGGAAATCATGCGCGAGGCGAGACAAATGTGCCAAATCACCTTCCAGGGATCTCTAATCTCACTCTACCAAGACCTAGCGAACTCCACTCTCCAAAAACGAAAAGTGATGCGCTCATTCACAGAATGGCTACGCGGAAAAAAGGTCCCATACCACTGGGGATTCCTGACCTCGGTCAGATTCACATGGGAAGGCGCCCAGAAACAAATTCATTCAATGAAGGAAGCAGACAAATTCATGGGGGTCAGAAGAACGGAGGGCGAATCGGAGCCCAAAGAATCAAACCATACACCCCCCAGGTATTTCGGGGAGGGAATATGGTTGAAAGCTGGACAGAGGCGCAGACTCTATGGCCCACCCAAGAAGGACTCCAACCCGGGATGACCAGGCATTAATCTCACCAGAGAAACAAAGATCCCCGTGATAGGCCAACAAGTCTTCCTGAATCAACAAATGATAGGCCGAGAGAATCCACCAGTTCGGAAGGAACCAAAACCCTCCCAACACGAGGGTTTCTCATCGGGGAAAAGGCCTATGGCTACCCTAGCAGTGCAGGAGCAATGTGAGAGCTCTAAGTTACCTCAGTTTGGCGGCCCAGTTGGCCACCTTGTAGCGCATAGGTGCCACCAGTTTTCCCAGTGGCAGTAGGATGACGTTTCTCCTACGAGTTCAGTTCGTGGAAGGGGGGTGGGTGGGGGAAGGGGTTACAAATGAACTATTCCAAATCCCTGAGTGCTGGTACGCCCAAGTCCCGGCCTCCCGATCAACAATACAATATCTCACAGCAACCTCTATACTACACCAGCACAGCAATCTCGCACCGCTCTCAACAGCACAGTTCTCGGTGGGGGATGCAGGTCGGAACTCAGCCGTCACAGGAAAAAGAGAGTATGGCTGATAGAAGCAAAGTAATAATTCTCTCATGGAACGTCCAAGGCCTTAACTCGCCAAGGAAGCGAAGGTCCGTCGAACAGACTGGCACAACTATGCGGAGACATTGTTCTCCTCCAGGAAACTCACTTGCTGCAAGAAGACCAACGCTGAGTGAGATTCAACAGGTATAAAAGAGCTTATTTCGCCACGTCTGGTCAGAAAAAAAGAGGGGTCGCAATACTACTAAGCGATAAAGTCCCACTATCCAAAATCACAATAAGAAGGGATCCGGAGGGCTGCTTCCTCCTGCTTAAGGGCCTATTCGAGGAACTCCCCGTCACTACCATCTCAATCTATGGCCCCAACACAGCCCAAGCCAACTTTATCTCAGACCTAATACCGACCATCCTGGTCTTTCAAGAAGGCACTTGATCATGGGTGGGGACTTCAACTCCATGCCAAACCCCCAAATGGACAAAGCTCTGCCCCCCACTAAAGCAGACTTTGTGCAGGCTCTATCCCTAGCCAAGCTACTCAGGGAGACAGAATCTGTCGATGCCTGGAGACTATTCAACGGCACCCCGAGAGACTATACCCATCACTCCTGCGTGCACAAAGGATTCTCTAGGATAGACTTCATTCTAATTTCTGGGGTACTGTTCCCTTGCCTAAACGAAGCAGAAATCCACACACACATGATATCTGATCATGCACAGTTTCTGCAAACCTAGCAATTTCGGGCCAAAAGCACCCAGTCCAGAGACATTGGAAACTAAATGTCTCATTACTGCTAGACGAATGCATTAGATCGGAAGTGGAGGAAATTATATCTAACTACTTCGAGGAGAACACAACGTCCCCCATCAACATCATTTGAGACGCGATGAAAGCAGTAGTCAGAGGGTCTCTAATCAGTGCCGGAGCGGAACAGAGAAGAGTCTCAAATATCGCGGCAGCCAAATTGGAAAATACGGTAAACCAACTAGAGACTGAGCTGAAGTCACGCAGCTCCAGGAAAGCAGAGAGAGCCTTGAGGAAGGCCAAAATAGCGCTCGAAATGCACTGCCCCGACTGAACTGATAAATCCCTGGACTTCACCAGACAGTTCTACTATAGTAAGGGGAACAAAGCAAACAAAATGCTAGCACAAAAATTGAAAAAGATCCGCAGCCGAAACAACAGCCTTAAACTAGTAGGAGAAGATGGGAAAATATGTTACAATGAGTCGGACAAAATTAACAAACTAGTGAGGCACCGGGGAAACCCACAGTATTAGATAACCTGCAAGAATATCTGCGATTATTCCCCCCAGAGCACATCCCAGCTGGAGCACCTAGAATCCCCCATCACCACCGAAGAAATCATTGAAGCCATCAAATCTCTCAAACCCACCGCCCCGGGCCCAGACGCCCTATCCGCAAACTTCTATAAGAAATACGCCAGAATTTTAGCACCCCAGATGGCGGCCCTATTTAACTCCTTCCTTTCCTCAAAATCGATCACTGGCTCAATGGCGGAGTCGCTCACAGTCCTGCTACATAAACCCAGGAAAGACCCCGAACTGGCCGCCTCCTACCGCCCCATAGCACTCCTGAATAATGACGACAAGATCTTTGCTAAGGTTCTGTCCAGTAGGCTCGGGGTGATTCTGCCAAAACTAATTGACCGTGATCAAACAGGTTTCATTCCGGGGAGAGGGCCCACAACAACATCAGGAGAATGATAAACATAATTGAAAGAGCCCACAAACTAGAGGTAGGAATGGCGATAATATCCTTAGATGCCCATAAAGCCTTCAATTTGGTGGACTAGGGGTACATCCGGGCTGTCCTTAAGCACTTTGGCTTTGGTCCAAATTTCACAACCTGGGTAATGGCCAACTATCAAACTCCCACCACACAACTGCGGGTAAATGGCACTAGGTCAGGAGCAATACAAATCTCCAGGGGCACTAGGCAGGGATGTCCACTCACGCTTGATCTTCGCCCTATCCATGGAGCCCTTTGCAGCAAGAATCAGACACAACACTAGGATAAAAGGGATATCCGTGGGTGGCCAGGAATATAAAATTGTGCTTTACGCAGACGACGTATTAATAACAGCGTCCAAACTAACTTCGTCACTGGGGTCCCTATGGGATGAGATTAAAGAGTTTGGGGTCCTCTAAGGGTTCAGAATCAATCTGGAGAAATCCTCAGCCCTAGCAATTAGTCTCTCTAAGCAGGAAATAGCCACTCTCACCCCCGTAATGCCTATCCCTTGGGTGAAAGGTCCCATCGAGTACCTCGGGGTAAAGATCACCAAAGACCCATCCCGCTTGCACTCAAGCAACTTCCCGCAATTAGATCTCCAAAACGACCTAAAGAGGTGGAAGGCCCACGAAATCTCCTGGTTCGGGCAGATCACCGCCATAAAAATGAACCTAATTCCCAGATGGCTGTACCACTGCACAGCATTGCCGATCTACATCCTGGTCCCTGCACGAACAGCTCTACAAAAGAAAATCCAGGAATTCGTCTGGGGAGGGAAAAAACCCTGAATCTGTAAACGAATAATGACGCGGGGAAAAGCGCAAGGCGGCCTGGGAGTTCCCGATTTGGCCAGATACACTCTAGCGGCGCAGCTATTGCACGCATTTTCCTGGGCACAAGAAACAGACATCCCGAAATGGTCACTCACAGCTCGAAGAGGCCTGGTGCCCGGCTACACCCTCGGATCTCCCACATCTACCAAGCATAAAACCACAAGCAAACAGTGGCTTCTCTTGGCCACAGCCACGACTATCCGCTGCTGGAAAGCAGCATCCCGAAAATGGGGCATCCAAGGAGCTCTGGGTCCCCTAACCCCCATATGGAACAATCCCGATTTCTCACCAGGCATGACCCCGCTCAGCTTCCAGTCCTGGAGGGAGGGCGGACTATTGAAAACTGGCGACTTTCTAGAAGAGGGAATGCCCATCACATTCGAAACGTGCAAAGCTAAATTCAGGGTGGAGGAGCGGGAAAGATCCCACTATGCACAAATACGGCATTGGCTGTCACACAGGGTGGTCCGGGAAAAATGCTCCAGGGAATTATCGGCGCTGGAACTCTCGCAAACAACCCCTACAAAAAGAGGCAGAACCTCTGCTCTCTATCACCTCCTAGACAAAGCAGATCCTGCCAAAAAAGAAAGGTACATGCTGAAATGGGAGAAGGACTTGGGTCGAGAAATAGAAGTTGAGGAATGGGAGAAAATATGGTCCAGACTGCATAAAAGCTCCCAGTGCATCACAAACAGGGAAGGTGGCTATAAACTCTGGTATAGGTACTATGTCACCCCAGCTCAACTCAACAAAGCCAATCCATCCATCCCCGGATCCTGCTGGCGCGGCTGCCCCACGCCCGGCTCACTATTCCATATGGTCTGGAATTGCCCGAAGGCAGAGTCATACTGGAGAGAAATAATAAAACATATCAAGGAGATCACCAGGCTTTCCATCCTCTGGGACCCGGGGGTTATCCTCCTGGGCGAAACCGGAGGAGGCGCATTCCCAATCTCAGGGCATATCCCCCGTCTATGCACGCACCTACTCCTAGCGGCGAAAATTGCCATGGCCCGGCTGTGGAAAAACAAAGACGGACCCTCAGTTGCACTATGGTGGTCAAATGTTGGGACTTAGCAGTGGCCAGAAATAAAAGTGACGGCAATCCGATCAGGCTCCCTAAACAGCACCTTGAACATCTGGGGCCCATTCATGGCCACAGCCAAGTTCCCAGCTCTCACCAGAAGGCCCCCACCAAAAGGCCCCCACTAACCAGATGGCTACAAAGCAGCCCACTCCATTAAGTCGCAGACTCAAATCAATCCCACCCGCAGCGTGGTTACTTAAGCAAACATCGCGAACAGTCGAGGCCACAGACAACAGTGAGCAGACTATCAAGACCTGCCTCCCCCTAGCGGACAGCTCGACTGGCAGTATCACGCTAATGTTAAAATCAATTGTTGTAGACATTGTGATTATCTGTAAAACCTAATCAAATGTTAAGGGAAAAAAAATGTGCAGAAATGAGTGTCACACCCTGCACTTGTAGGGAGCAGGTGTAGGGGAAGGGAGAACTTTCTGACAATCATGACCGTGTCCGGAGTTTTTCTTTAAGTGTGACAGCCGCAGTTTAAACCTATCACTTGCATTTCCATCCCCCCAAACAGGGATGGAAAGGCTTTTTTATTTTTTTAGCAACAGTACAATTTATCACACCACCAATTTCAATATACATTTTCAGAATATTGCTGTTATTGTTTTAATACAACTATAATCCACCACCTCACACCATGCCCTCCCTACAAGGGAATGAACAGTGAGTTTGGAGCCTTAAACAATCTCCTGTTACATGTGCAGAGCCGGAAGCTGCGTTAAGATGACACGGTCAATAGATGCGCGCTTGCCAGCGTATTCTGAGGGGAGTTCAACCTTCTACATTCCCCGTAGCCTCCACCGCCTCACATCTCTGGCGAAAGGGCGACCATTCCACCTCTCTCGACGGCTGCAGGTCGTGTGAGGCCCCTGTGATGTTCTCCATTTCATATATCTCCCTTTCTTTTAGTGCCCGCATTTGTTCCCCTGGCAATGCATGCCCTTGCCGCCACGAAGTAGAAATGTATTGTGTTGGGTAAGTGCTTCCATTCATCATCCAGAGCTTCCACACCAAACCGCGATAGCAATTGGTAAAGACATCGCTCCACCCCATCTAGCTCCTTGACCCAACCCAGGACTTTCTTCCAGTACCTTTGGACGTGTCCACCACATGTGCCAGCACGTGGCCCTTTGACCACATCCATGCCAGCAGCTAGGGTCCACCCCCAGGAACATCCTCGAGAGATGCACCAGGTCGTATTGCCATCTATACATCAGCTTCAAACCATGGAATGGATATTGGCATGCAATAGATGTTTTATGTGCATGTATACACAAAATCCTCCATTTCTGTTCATCTCGCTCAATTTCGAGGTCTCTTTCCAATCTTCTTAGAGGATTCTGCAACACCCCCATAGTCAATAAGAGAGATTTAGAAAGACCTGAGATCAATCCCTTTGTTGTCCTAGTTTCACTGAGGATATTCTCCATTCCTGTCCAATCTCTCTGTAGCTCCATTTTCCATCTGTCGGACATCAAACCCCCCTTTTAACTCTAGGTACATAAAGGCCAACCATTCTCCCAGATGCAGCTCTTCTTCAAGCACCTCTAGCGAGGCAAAGTTGCTTCCCTTCACCAGCTGACCCACCCTTTCTAGTCCCCCCGTCAAACCACTTCTGAAAATGGAGCGGCTCGGAGACTGCATCTTGTATTGGTGGGGGCCCACAAGTGACTTAGCGGGAGGGCCACCTAGCACACCCTCACATCTCTATTTTCTCCCCATAGCTTCAATAGCTGGCCAATCATCCTGTGCGCCTGCACTCTTCAACGGATAGCCTTTAGTGGTGCCCACATCCCCTCACACACTGCGACAGCGCAAAATAGGTAATGTTCTAACGCAAACCACTGTTTATCCTTGTCTAGGCACAAGTGTGGGGCTAGTGCTTGAAACTGGGCAGCTCTGAAATATGTATACATATCTGGGAGTTACACTGCCCCACCCCTTTGTCTTTAGGCTGTATCACAGTGGTGTAGGCTACCCTCTGTATGCATCCTTGCCATATGAACCACATAATTCTATGCTTCAGCTTGAGAAAATGCTTCTGCAGTAACTATGGGGAGCTTTTGGGTGAAATATAAAATCTTTGGCAGCAATGTCATCTTACTGCCTTCATTCGACCCAGCCATGATGATGTCATCGGGGACCATGCTTCTATTTCCAAGAATAGGGTACTCAACAATGGGTGTAATGGGCTTCACAGAGATCGTCCAGATCTCTAGTGATCTTCACCCCCCAAGTATTTCATCACATCAAGCTGTATGGTGACCTCTAGTTTCCGCAGGTTTTCCAGGGACTGCCCATGGACCATACCAAAAGGAAAGAGGACCGATGTATTCATGTTGACCTTTTGACTGGCTATTCACTAACAATTTGCAGAGCCCTCGGAAGCGAGGAGCACGGGCTAACCAGATCGAGGAGTATATCATCAACACGTACATCCCTAGTTTATACTCCTTGTGTCCTACCTTGAACCCTTCACTCACTCATGTTGGAGGTTAATCGTCAAGGGTTCAATAGAAAGAGTGACCAGTAGGGGTGAAAGAGGACAGCCCCGTCTGGTCCCTGTCCCTAAATGAAAGGACCGGGAAAGCTGCCCATTGACTGTAACTTCTGCTGATAGGCCCTCGTATATAGCTTGTATTCCCTGTATAATTCTGTCCCCAAAACCCAGTTTTCGGAGAACTGTGAATAGGAACCTTCATTGCACTCTTTTGAATGCCATTTCAGCATCAAGACTGAATAGCACTAGCTCTTCCCTATGCTCACGAGCATGGTCCATGAGGTTTAGCGTGGTACTAAGTCTTACCCCTGCCTCCCTTGTATAAAACCTACTTGGTCTGGGTGAACAAGTCGTGGCATAAACCCCACACAGTGTGAGGCCAAGGTTCTTACAGAAGCCTTCTCGTCAACATGCAATGAAGTGATAAGACGGTAGGACATGTAGTGCACTGGGTACCTCCCCTCTTTAGGTATCGGTCAGACTTTGGCATAAAATTGTCTCGGGCACCAATGAAAAAGTGACCCACAGTTGCAAATTGCAATTCATTCCTTTTTGTGACAGACTGAGGAGTACCCAAGTGGGAGGTTTTTGATCAAATGGGATACAAATTGTGCATTTTAAAGAATATTTATTCAGTAACACTATTCAAAACTAATAGCCGCATGGTGAAGTAACTTATCAAACTGGCCCACTTTGACCAAAAAAGCAATCCCACGCTAGCCTTTTGTATTTTTGGCTCGGGCATTGCCCTATTGGCTAGTCCGAGCCAGGGCACAACCCCTTTCTCGAGGATAATCTTAAATAATTTGGCAAGAATAGGGGAGTAGGCCTCCAGGAACAAATTATAAAAAGTCCTGTTTTATATCCTCCTTCCCCCTGCGCCTTCCTACTCGGCAGCCTGTTAATTGCTCTCTGCATTTCCTCTACTGAGATCGGGGCATCTAAGTATCTTGACACATCTCAGGACAATCGTGCCATCTCCATGTTCCCCAGTTAACCGTCCACCTCGCCTTCCCTGCACTGGTCTTTACTTGTGTACAACCCCTTGAAAGACTGTGCAAAACACTGCCACCCCTTTTGGTGTAGTAGTTGTCCACCCTCCCTCCTCCTGTACCCTTTGAACCTATCTCTCTGCCCTCTGGGCTTTCAGACTGGCGGCCAGCATTGCATCAGCCTTGTCCTCTTTCTCGTAGTATTTCTGCTGTTTCACCCATTCCAACCACCTTCCATTCCAAGCGTTGCTTTCGAAGGGTCAGTAGATCTCCCTCCTGATAGCAACCACTTCCATGCATTTTCTCCTCTAAATCAGATATGTCCTTTCGTAGGACCTGTTCCCGAGCCCACATTCTCTTTTTCTCCTTGCTCCTTCCCTTATCAAGTGTCCCTGCCAAGTCACCTTGCCAGCCTCCCAGAGCACAACAAAATCCAATTCACCGGTGTGATTCATATCAAAATGTTCTTGTATCTCTTGATTTAGTTGTGCAGCATACAGTGGGTCTCGCCATAGCAAATCATTCCATCTCCATCTGGTGTTACCCCCGGTTTACCCCATAATATCTATTTCCATGCATAGCATGTCATGATCAGTCCACCCCACAGGGCTTATCTCACTCAGACTTAGTCTACCACTCTGCTTGTAGTTCATCAACAAATAATCGATTCTTGTGTACGTCTCATAGGGTGTAGAGTAGAATGTATACCCTCTCTGAAAAGGATGCTTGTATCGCCATACATCCACAAACCCTCAAGTCTCTGTGGTAGATCGAAATCCCCCACCATATCCCAATGCCTTCCCCAATAGTGCGCCTGTTAGTGAACATCTGTCCATATTCACATCTACCCATAAATTAAAGTCTCCTCCTATCAAGACTTGGTCGCCCCACACTTCATCAAGCGTCTGGGCATTGAATGCAGATTGTCCCTGGTCGGGGGAATATATGGATGCAATCACCAGTTGGACCCCCTCAAGCATGCCCTGTACTATTATTAAATGGCCACACATTAGTTTGGATACCTTATTCTGGGACAGGTTCCATCTCTTATGTAGGGGAATGCCTACTTCTCCCTTCTTAACCACATCGGAGGCCCAATGTGGCTCATCTATGCCCCCCCCCTCTTACAGAGGGCGTTCCTCCCCATCCCTGAGCCTTGTCTCTTGTAGGAACATGGCAACCAAGGCTGCATTCCGGAATTCACATATAACCAAAGATCTCTTCGTCAGTGAGTTCAGCCCTTTGTCATTGAGGGAGCCTACTATGAATTGGTGTTCTCCCAGAAATGCTGCTCTCTCAGTAACCATCATCTCACAGTGACATCATCCGCTTTCACCCTTTCACTGGTCACAACTTCAATACATAGCATTCCTACCACACGATCATAAATTCTGCTGCTCTCTGTTACCCCCATTTCCAAAACCCCCAAACAATTCACAAATCAACCCCATTGGAAACATGTCTCATGAGATGCCCCCTTGTGACGAGAAGGCAGCCAGTTGTGTACGCCCATCCGCGGGTACCTCTTGTAGGGTGAATGCTGCCTCACATATCTATAGAAATGGATGTATACGAATTGTTCGAACTACAATTGTTCGAATTACAATTGACCTTTGCACAACTGACCGAATTGTGAAGGTCAATTGTTACATATATGCGGGGGGAAACCCTCTGCAACCCCCCCATTATATATATAAATTTCTGATGTTTGTTAATCTGCTTAGAATCACATGCTGTGCATAGGTCCGACATCCAGTGGTCACTGCGGAGTATTGCATTTTGTTTTTCGTAGTCGAAAAGGGGACGTCGACAAGGCGTGTCTGTAACACTATCCCTATAGTGACGTGCGTTGTACCCACAATCCCTCACACGTCGAGGTCCCTCTGTTTGTATTTTATCTGCCCTGAGGGAGCCTTCTATACGTGAGTGAGTACAGAAAAGAGAGAGATGTAGAAAGATGTCTATGTTCCTTCCATCCGAGCGGGGAGGAAGGGAGGGCGCATGTGAATCTAAGCAGATACAACCATCAGAAATGCTTTTACGGTAAGTAATGCATTGTCTTCTGATGTTTGTTAATCTGCTTAGAATCACATGCTGTGCATAGACTAGCGAGCAGTACCCGGAGTTGGCGGTGGGTTATGAGAAGGAACAGTAGAGAAAAGATGTCTTAATACTGCCTGTCCCACCTGGGAGTCAGATCTAGAGTGTGCATCTAGACAGTAGTGTTTTGTAAAGGTGTGCACAGAACTCCAGGTAGCCGCTTTGCAGATGGACTCAAGGGGAACATTTGCAATGAACGCTATGGAAGCCCCAGTGCCTCGAGTGGAATGTGCTCTTGGCTTGAAGGGTAGTTCTCTCTTAGCAAGAGTGTAACAGAGAGTGATGCATTGAACAATCCATCTAGATATAGTGGACTTTGAGACTGCATCTCCTTCTCTTCCTGCTGCCACCGAGACAAAGAACTGATTAGTCTTTCTCAGTGGTCTGGTTCTTTCCATGTAGAACATGACAGCTCTGCGTACATCTAGTGTATGCAGACTTTTTTCTCCCAAGCTGGAAGGGTTTTGAAAGAACGTTGGTAGTTCTATTGACTGGTTTACATGAAATTTCGAGATGAATTTTGGTGCAAACCTTGGGTTTGTACGTAGAACCACCTTATACTTGTGAACTGTTACGAAGGGGTCTAGAACAGAAAGAGGCTGTAGTTCACTTACTCTCCTAATGGAGGTGATAGCTATTAGGAAAGCAGTCTTAAAAGTGAGGTCCTTAAGAGTTGCCTTGTGCATGGGTTCAAAGGGAAGGCCCATGAATCTAGAAAGTACCACATTTAAGTCCCATCCGGGAGCTGGGTTAGCTATCGGAGGGTGTATTCTCTTTACCCCCTCCATGAAGGCTTTGATAACTGGTATCTTCCACCACGACACTTTAAGTTGGGAAGTGGTGTATGCAGAAAGTGCCGCTAGGTGGACTTTAATGGAATTGAACACTAGACCTGAATCCAATAAATGGGTCAAGTACAGAACAATGTTCGTGGGAGAGCAGTCAACCGGGTTGATGCTCTTACCTCTACACCAGATGACAAATCTTTTCCACTTGCTAGAATAGCAGTGGTGAGTATTAGGTTTTCTGGCTTCCCTGAGGATGTCCATACATCTCTGCGGGAGTTGTAGATGTCCAAATTCTATGATCTCAGGAGCCAGGCTGCTAAGTTCATGGTCTGAGGGCATGGGTGCAGTGTCCTGCCCTTGTCCTGTGACAGCATGTTGTACGGGCAGGGAAGTCTCACTGGGGGAGATAGGGACATCTCCATCAAGTGAGCGAACCATGGCTGCCGGGCCCACATTGGGGCCACTAGTATCATGGTAACCTGCTCCTGGTGCATCTTGTGCACCACCTTTTTGAGAAGGGGAGTCGGGGGGAAAGGCGTAAACAAATTTCCCTGACCATTGAATCGACACACCGTTCCCCTTGGACTAGTTTTGGGGGTACCTGGAGGCATAACTTTGGCATTGTGAGTTCTCCAGTGTTGCGAACAGGTCCATTTCCGGGAACCCCCATTGCGTGAAGACGTCCAAGACGATGTCTTCGTGCAATTGCCATTCGTACTCTTCGGGCAAGGGGAAGTCTCTGCTGAGTTCGTCTGCTAGCAGATTGAGTTCCCCTGGTACGTGTTGTGACAGTAGGAACATGTTGTGTTTGAGAGCCCACATCCATATATTCTGGGACAGCTTGGACAGCCCTGCTTGTTGATGTGGTACATGGCTGTGGTGCTGTCTGTAAGGACCATCACTATCTTCCCTTGTAGGTGTTCCTGGAAGGCTTTTAGTGCTTTGAACACCGCTAGTAGCTCCAGAAGGTTTATATGCTTGGATGCTACGTTCGGAGTCCAGACTCCGTGAGCAGTTTGATGGGATAGGTGAGCCCCCCATCCTGTGAGGGATGCGTCCGTGGTTAGAGTGGCCTCCACCGCGGGTGTGGCAAAGGGTTTCCCTATTATCTGGTTTTCCTTTGTCCACCACCGTGCGAGACCACCACTAGATCGTCCCATTGTCCGCTGGCCTGACACCACTGGCTGTTGAGCCACTCTTGTATTGGGCGCATGCGCAGGCGCGCGTGAGGTACCAAATAAATACACGACGCCATCATGCCTAGCAAACGCATCGCTTTGCGCACCGTCACCTCTCGACCTGCCACATATTGGGGGATCTGAAACAGCATGTTTTGGACCCCAGGCCGTCCTTTGTTCGAATTAGAGCCCCTAGGAATTGTTTGACTTGGCTGGGGTCTAAGCTGGACTTCTTCTCGTTGATGGAGAAGCACAGTTGGAACAAAAGGTCTACAGTCTTTTGGGTGTTTGAGAAGCATGTCTCGTAAGAATCCCCTGTTATGAGCCAGTCGTCGAGGTAAGGGTATACTGGGATGGATAACCTGCGCATGTGGGCCGCTGCCACTGCCAGTACTTTCGTGAATACCCTTGGTGCAGATGCTATGCCGAAGGGTAGCACTCTGAACTGGTAGTGTTTGTCCTCTATCATGAACCTGAGGTATTTTCTGTGCACTGGCAACATTAAAATATGAAAGTATGCATCTTTCATGTCTAGTGTTGTCATGTAATCTCCCTGTGATGGCAGTGGGATCACTTCCTGTAAGGTCACCATACGAAACTTCTGGGGTTTGACAAACTTGTTCGCTGGGCGCAGATCTAATACAGGGCGCATGGTTAGATCCTTTTTGGGTACAAGGAAGTACACTGAATAAATACCTTCCATTACCTGAGATAGAGGCACAACCTCTATGGCTCCTTTTTCCAGCAGTTGGTCCACTTCTTGGAGAAGGATGGCGAGGTGTTCTGGTATCATGCGGCGTCCCCTCGGGGGTCTGTATGTTGGGGGAACTGTTGAACTCTATACAGTAGCCGCGGGCTACGGTGGAAAGTACCCAGCGGTCTGATGTTATTCCCTCCCATGCTGGAAGAAAGGATGTTAACCGGCCCCCGACCGGCGTTGCATGGGAGGGGACGCGAATCTTCGCGTCACTTGGTGGTGTTGTTGGCTTGGGAGCCTCTGGGGGTGGAACCCCGGCCTCTTCCCTTGCCACGACGTTGACCCCTCTGATTGTACTGGCCGCTATTACTCTGGTAATTGCTGGCAGAGTACTGTTGTTGTTGGTTTTGTTGCTGGCGTTGCCACGAAAAAAGCGCTTATTACCAAATCCCCGCCTATTAGGAGGTTTAGAAATTTGGTCTAAGGTCTTTATAGTATCAAATTCTTTTTTCGCGTTTTCCAGCGCGTCATCCACTGCTCTCCCAAAGAGGTTGGATTCCTGTATGGGTTTATTAATAAGGGATGCTTGTGTTTCCGCCTTAAATCCGGAATTGCGAAGCCAGACGTGACGCTTCAGTAAAATTCCTTGTACCAAAGTGCGGCCAGCCGTCTCTGCTGCATCGAGGGTATTCTTGACGATGCTTTGATTGACCAGAGAGCCCTTGTTAACTGTAGCCAGTAAACGAGTCCTTAGGGGTTCGGGAGCTTCTTCGATGTCCTGTCTGAGCTTAGCCCATTGAGCATCGGCGTAGCTTGCCAATAGGGTATTATTATTGGCGATTCTGGTAGAGAATGCTGCAGA
This sequence comes from Ambystoma mexicanum, assembly GCF_040938575.1. NCBI lineage: Eukaryota > Metazoa > Chordata > Amphibia > Caudata > Ambystomatidae > Ambystoma > Ambystoma mexicanum. Next base: position 391,050,727 of record NC_090938.1, read on the forward strand.
GGTGGTGATTCTCTTGGCTAGGGCATACAGCTTCTTCCCCTATTTATCTGGGGGTGCCTTGCTAGTAGATAGTGGGACTCCTGCCCTTTTTCTGGTGTTGGTCACGACCAGGGAGTCCGGGATTGAGTGACCCTTAATATATAATGGGTCTGATTGAGAGGGAGAGAACAATTTCTCAATCCTTGGATTGACCCCTCTCACCAATGCAGGAGTGGAAAGAGAAGGTGTAATACGTCTCTTAACTGAGGCGAGGATAGGTATAACCTGGCTAGTGGGGGGGTTTTCTTTGATAATCCTCTCCACAAAATCGGTGTCTGGGGTGACGTCTCCAGTTTCGATTTCGAAATGCGCTGCTGCTGCCTTCAGCAGTGCATTGAAGGTGGGTTGATCATCGACAGGCGAAGGGTTCCTGACTGGTGTAGTTTCAGTAGACCTGATGACTATACTGCTACTGCCTGTGTCAGTCGACCTAGCCGGTGACTGCCAGGGATTTTGGTCGCCCTCGCCTGTGTCTTCCTGGAATCCTTGCTCACACAGGTTAGTTTCTTCGTGAAAACCTTCCTCTTCTTGTTGGTCCTCAACATAGGTGAACTCATCTTCCTCTTGGAAGAAGGTGTCTTCCTCAGTTGGATTTTAAGAGTTTATGTCCTCCTGTATGGGGTTATAAAACTTCTGGTATTTAGCCCTTGGACTCTCAAGGGGTGCCTCCCTTGGTCTCTTCGGCGCCCTGTCTTCTGGGATGGACATGAACCTATCTAGTTTGTCCATACAGGTCTGGAACCTTTCAAAGGTCCACTGAGGTCGGCCAGGACGGTCTGGGAAAGAAAAGGGGGTTTCTTCCTCCTGTAATTGTATTGTATTGTAATTGTATTATATATATATATATATATATATATATATATATATATATATATTTCAAAACAAAAGGAAAAGAAAATTCCACTTTTCCAACAAGGACGGCACTCAAAGCGGTCAGGATGTCAAAATAATCTTCAAAATAAATCCACCATTCGCCAACAAGGTTACTTATGCCATATCCAGTTTTATTAAGGGCATAACAGAGCTGACGCGTTTCGCAACAATTCCGTTGCTTGATCACATATAAAATGAGTGAATTGCACAGCGTTTAAATACAATCAAAGAAGAAAGTTTCGAACTCTATGGTTTTTACCCACTACAATTAGTCCCTTTTCTCTATCAACTTTTTCCCAAATCCATATAGATTCTCTCCTGTGTAACTGCAGGCGGCCATTTTGGAGTGTATTTCAAGTCATTCTCGTTAAGTTGGATATAAATGCCAGATAACATTTTTTTCGGTATGCCGCCAGTATTTGTTGATGGTGTTAGCGGTAAATTGTGCAAAGTTCAATTCGGACCCTCGATTTTCGGTCAATTCGGTAATTCGAACAATTGTGTTAGAACAATTTGGGTAATACCATAGAAATAGCCCACAATGCATTTCCTACTTCAGGTCTTTTTCACCGGAGAGAAGCCATTCAATTTCCTGTATTTCTGGCCTCCTGCTCTTCTCTTCCGCTGAGGAGGAACACTCTGGGGAAAGTGCTGTTCGCAGTACTCCTTCAGAGATGGATTTTGTTCCTTTGATGGTGCAGCTGATTGCTGACGCAGGACCTGTCCCCCCTGTGGCGGTGGTCACACAATATTCCTCATTCCCTGTCTTAAACAATAACGCAATAGGATAGGATCATCTATATCGGATTCCCCTGTCTGGGAGCCATTGCGTAAGGGGACAGTCGCACCGCCTGGAAAGTCTGGCTGGCCAGGTCCTGGAAACGTCTGATCTTCACACCCTCAAACTCCAGCTCCTGCAGTTGCCTCACCTTTGCAAGCACCTCAATGGTTTCACTGTACAGGAGGAACCTCACTATGATGGACCTCGGGCCTCCCCATATGCCTTGCCACCTCTGGGGGCTAGCTCGATCTGGATCATCTTTCCTCTTTTAGATTGGAACATTTGATGGTTATTATCCAGCACCCTTTTTTCAACCACAGTGAGTGTCTCTATCTTTCTAGGGCAGTCTGAGAATCCGAATGTTATTTCAGCGTACATGGTTCTCCAGGTCGTCGAGCTCGAGAAGCATCTCCTCCTCTCAATTCAATATCTGTTAAACAGGCATCCAGGTGCATCCCAACTAGGTCTGCGCTTAGTTTGTTATTCCCGAGCCCTTCCTTTTTGCCCTCCATATTCCCTACCATACTCTGCAAGTCTGTTATGGAGGACTGAACATCGTTTCGAAGGGCCTTGATCTCTGTCAATTCCCACAATGTCCTCCTTGGTGGCCAGTGCAGTAACACTTGGAATGCCCGATGCCGGTCCTGCCATCTCCAGCCTTATTTCTCTTCTATGTTTTTAGAGGCCAGCTAATCCCACCTTCTGCCCCTCAGCCAGTCCCGGTATGAGGGGTTTCTGAGCTGCCCTCCAATGTTGCAGTGCCCTCCAGAGACACTTTGTGCAATAGCCCTCAATAACTTGTAGTGCGTCGCAGATCAAGAAATCTGCTTGAGGGTTGAGTCCCCAATGGCCACACACCCTTCCTGGCGTGGGTTCCCTGGATGTCCCTTTGCCTCCCTCCACCCGTGGGTGTACTGTGCTGGATCACTGCTCTCAAGGATCCTGCAGTAAAGCACTATTGCCTGCCACAGTGAATAGCGGTAGCCATGGCCCCCCTCTGGTGCTCCTCACAGGAACTGGGTTTAAGGTGTGGCCCCAAGAGGGATCTCCATAGTTCGCCCAAGGTCCCACTCTGTGCGGGATTACACCCTCTGTAGATGACCGTCTATGGTCGGGCAGATGACTTCCATGTGCAGTATTGGGGACCTGGTCCCTAGGAACAGAAAATAAGCACTTCTAGGTCGCCCTCCCCACAATCCGGCATTGACATATGTGAGCAGGGTGGTGCCCGCTGAGCTCTGTTTTTTGCACGACTAGCGCACCACGCAGCGCCTCACACTACAGATGCCACACGGGCCTGTTGGCCTTGTCCGGCCCACGCCACTCGCTCCGGGCCTCCTGAGCGCTCGGGATTCTCCACACGACCCTGCCTTGGGTCCGCTTGTTGTTTACCACCTCAGGGGAGTACGCCGATGGCCACTACGACCACCTTGCACCACTTTGTAGCCGTACCGCTCAGGGGTTCCCCAGGCACTTCAGGCTGCGCAACCCGGACCGTCGCATCTTTTTGGGGAGGCCGATCCTACCGCATCCGGGTCCTCTCTGACAAGCCGCTATACCTACGTGCTTCGTTCCAGGACAGGGACACTTCTAATATTCTCCTTGTAGGCTCAAAAGCAGCCCCGTTCCTATCAACTAGGAGCAGTGGCGTCACTGGGGGGGTTCTGGGAGGGGACGCCCCCCCCTGTGAAACCCTGTGCCCCTCCTTGTGCCCCCCCTACCTAAAAGGAGCAGTGATCATGTTCTCCTCCTACGTTTGTCTGTACCCCCCTACTTTTGTCTTTGGTCCCCTCTGTGCCCCTCCTAAATTTGATTCCTGGCGACGCCACTGCCCACGGGTGCCCCATTCGAGTTCCGTGCAGGCAGCAAGGAACGGCACCCTATCTTTGCTTTAGCACCCGCGAGGACGGGAGCCGGGGATTAGGTGGCCATTGCTGTTCGTGCCCCTTGGTGCCTGATGGACACCAGAAAGGCTTTTTGTTCGTAGCATTTCACTGAGACGGGCCTTTGAGGGCCTTTTCTCTCTGAAACACGCTGCCAGTTACTGGGGCCTGTCATGTATTAGTGCTGAGAGCTCACTCCCAACACTAAGGGGGCTGGACAGTGAATCTTTGCACTACAGTCCACCACCTGTGCAGGTCACCTTTGAGGATAAGGTGACCTGCGTATTTCTAAATGAATGCTAAAATGAGTGCAAAGGTCTAGAATGAGTGCAAATGAACGAGCACATTTTCTGCATGCCTTTCATTTTCCCTAGCTACTTGTTGAAAATCTCTCCTCCAGTGTTGTCTGCTCTGTCGACCTCAGCAAATGCCATACTCTTACTGGACACTGGATGTCACTATTATAACAAAATTGATGGGTCCCACTCAGGTCCTCCGGAGCTGGACATTTAGGCGCGTGCCATTTGGCGCCGGCTGTTTTGGCACAGCTGCTTTGCTGCAGGTTCTTTATCGGCGCGCCCTGTTGGCCGCGGGCAGCAGGGCGCAGGGACCTTAAGGCACCTCATTGACTGGTATATTTCGGCGCACCATTACCATTAGTAAGATGCAGTTCCACTAAAGTGTTAAAAAAGGTCCAACATTACCATCTAGCAGAAACAGAATCTTAACCGCGCATCACAAGTCAGAATTGTGGATCCTTACACTATCATTGCCACGCCTTCTACTGACACCAACGCAAAGAACCCTCCTCATGACTGCCAGATTGACTCAGGCTTCCTGACAGAGGAGTCACCCCTCCCCAAATCTCTGCTATAGCACAGTATGGTAGAGTGTTCTATCTACACTCTGGTTTACCATGAAAGGTCCTGTGGAAATGGTGAGGCTGCAGGCATTTGAGGTGCTCTGCCATTTTATGGAAACAAAGTAGTCCAGGGTGGACCTATTGAACTCAAAGAAAGCCTGACGAGTCCCCTGTTGCCCAGGGTGGGCGCATAGGTGTCCCCAGAGCGGGGGGGGGGAGGGGGGTGTCATAGGGGAGCAATTGCCCCCACCCCTATTGGCTGCCCCCCCAATTAGTGGCCTGCCCCTTGCAAATAACACTTTCCAGTAGCCTCCTTCACTCAGCCGTCGTTCGTGCACTTGCAGTCCTTATTTGCTGAGCCCGAGGTCGGTCTTCTGGCCTTAAAGGGACACTAAGGGAATCCATGGCCCATGACGATCACTGCTAAAAGCAGCCATTCTAAATGCTGGGCACACTATTTTCTTTCAAATATGCATCTTAAACTTGTCTATAAAAAAACAAAAAAGGCATTTCCAAACTGAAACATGCTCTAAAACTTACACTCACTACTTTTTCTTTCTTTATTTTTTATTTATTTATTCATTTATAAAGCACTCAAAGCCTAAAGGCAGCTAGGCCCTGGTACAAACGTAAGAAGAGGGTTGCAGGAATTTGGAGCATAACGTCATAGTTGCGTAATTACATTTTACACAATACACAATGTACATTTATATACGCAAGTATTACAGGTACTGAACTAGTGCCTAAGAATCTATTGGGGGAGGTCTGTCCTGAAGAGTAAGGTTTTTAGATTTCTTCTAAAAGACCAGAAGGAGGTGTCTTTTTCTGAGGGGAGTGGGGAGAGCGTTCTGCAATTTCGGAGCTATAGTAGGGAAACCTGCTCCTCCTGCCTTCTGTCATACTGAGGTTGATGAGGAGATTCATGTACTGGCGCGGGTTGGTCTGTTGGATTGGACTTTACAGATGAGGTTACTCAGGTAGAAGTGTGCCTCATTTCCAATACATTTGTGAGTAAGCATGAGGATTTTGAAATGAATTCTGTCCTGGACTGGGAGCCAGTGGATCTTCCTCCTGGTGGTGGAAATGTGTTTGTGTCTAGGAATGTTTAAGGCCGCTCTGATGGCGTTGTTTTCAACAAGCTGTATTTTTTTTTTATATTTCTTGAGCTGGTTCCTGCAAGAAGGGAGTTGCAGTAGTCTATGCTGGATAATATCCAGGCTCTGGCCAGAGTGATAGTTATCAGAGGAGAGGAACGGTCTAGTGGCTCTTATCAATTTGGCAGTGTAGGCTGCTGATGAGACGACAGCCTTGACCTGTCTATTTAAGGTGAGAGAGGAGCCGATATATACCCCCAATGTTTTTAATTCATTTGCGACTGTTATGGTATTACTGTCAATGTTGAAGGATTTGTATGTCTGGGGGAGGTTACTGAGTTTAGTTTTGTTACCAATGAGGATTAGCTCAGTCTTCTCATCATTAAGGCACAATTCATTGTACGCCATCCACACCTGGATAGCCAGGTACATACGTTTTTGGAGTCAGTGTCATAGCATCCAGTAAAGTGTATGAGTATTTGCATATCGTCCGCATAGGTTGTATACGTGATACCCATATTATCTAGTTTATCGAATAGGAGCTTAGTGAAGGCATTGTATAGAGTGGATGACACGCAAGAGCCTTGCGGTTCACCACAGGTCACAGGGACTGGAGGGGCTGTCGAATTGTCAGTAAAGACCCTCATGGCTCGATTGGTAAGGAATGACTTAATTCATTTGATGGAGTCTGCTGAAAATTGGGAGGCAGACTCAAGGTATTGGCAAAGAATGTTGTGATTGTTAAATGTTAAAGGTATTTGTACCGCACAGCGTCACCAACGGAATTGGTCCCCAGGCGCTCTGGCGGATCTGTAAATGATAAGGGGGGATTGGTTAGTAGGGTGAAGAGGGAGTAGGATAGTGAGAGGTGTGGTGTTCTGTTGGCAGCTTCAACTCGGTGTACACTGGGTGCTGAGCTTTGGTGCGGGTATTGGATCGGTGTCAGTCCACATGTGCTGTTGCGCCGGCTTGTGTTGTTGCAGTGTTGTGAAGTGCGTGCAGCTTGTTTTGTCGAGAGATGGTTGTGAGAGTTTTATGAGTGAGATAAGTATGCAGAGTTTGAGCTTATATTGGTTAGTGGGTTACATGACCTTTAGCATGCTGACATTCACAGTTTTGTCTAAGTGTGGCACTTGTTGGCCTTCACATGTGGGCATGCCTACATTCACAGTCTTTTCTAGGTGTGGCGCAGGCTAGTGTTTAGAAATCTGTCTAGGTGTGAGCATGCTAACATTCATAACTTAATCTGGATGCGGCGCAGGCTGGTGTTCACAATTCTAAGTGTGGCACCTGCTAACATTCAAGTTTCATCTAGGCGCGGGCATGTTATCCTTCAATCAATCCTATCTAGATGCCACGCAGGCCAATTGTCCACAATTCTAAGTGTGGCCTGTGCTAGTCTTCACGTTTAGCGTAGGTGCAGGCATGCTAATATTCAGAGTCCTATCTAGATGCGACTCAGCCTAATCTATCTAAGTGTGGGCATGTTGACATTCAGGATTCACCGAAGTGCGGGCATGCTAACATTCAAGGTCCTATCTAGATGCAACAGAGGCCAGTATTCACAATTCTATCCAAGAGCGGGCATGCCAACATTCAAAGTTCCATCCAGATGCGACGCAGGCCAATATCCACAACTCCATTTAAGTGTGGCCAAGCTAATATTCACAATTCTGTCTAAATGCGTCTGCCGGTCTGGATATGGTCCGTCCGGCACGTACGAGTGGGTGAGTAACTTGGGGGCTTTCGTCTGGGTCTAAGTATGTGATCAGTCTCTGGAGCCTTCCTTTAGTGGCTATTTTCCATGATATTTTATGCTCTGCCGAGTGGTTGGTTCTTTGGTTTGAGTGTTTGTCCAATTTGAGAGAGGCCGAGGTTGGAGTTATTTTCATTGTTGTTTTAATGTCTGTGCATTCTAGTGCGTCTCCGTTGCAGTTACTCTGGGAAGAGCCATGATTTGGGGAGTTTCCTGAATGCTAGGTGGTTTGTTGTGTTCCGTATATTCTTAGGAAGATCGTTCCAGGTTTTGGGTGCCTGGTGAGAGAAAGCGGATCCTCTGAGTTTTTTTCTTTTTTTTTTTTTAAACTTCTTTTTATTATTCAGCGTGGCAGCAAAACAAAGGCGAACAGCGACAGGCAGTTACAATGTGAATACAATGTACACAGTGAGGGTGCGCAGAGGTTGCTTCACATAACAACTCAATCAATAGGCACATTTACAACATGCGGCGGGCAACAGAGATCTATGATGGGGGTGGAGAACCGAGCTGGTGGAGGGGAGCTAGTGGGGGAGAGGCCTCCGCTGTTGTGTTGAGATCGGACATGTAAGAGCGGAACCTGAGCCAGATGTTCCTAGGTCTGGAGTGGGTGGGTTGCATATGGGACCAGATTTCCTCGGAGTCCGAGGCCAACGTGACAGCTCTTAGCCATTGGGCGTGTGTGGGACGTGAGGGGCGAAGCCAGCAGAGCAGGATGGATCGCACCGCGAGAAGCAAGCAGAGGCCAGCTAGTTTTTTGGAGTTCCGGGAGAGGCCTGGGAGGTCATGGAAGAGGCATACCACTGGGGAAGGAACAATGGGATGGTCGAGCACAGCAGACACCGTTGAGCAAACTGCCCCCCAAAACTGAGAGGCGAGGGCATGACCAGATCATGTGAATGTAGTTGGCATCATCTTGACCGCATCTAGGGCAGCTAGAAGGGTGATCCCTGAACATGCGATGCAATCTGATCGGGGTGTAATGGAACCTGTGTAATACTTTGAACTGAATAAGTTTAAACCAGGAGTTGAAGGACACACGATGCGTACGCTCGCATAGGTGTGCCCAGCGCTCATCCGACATTTCAACACCAAGGTCCACCTCCCATGCGCGCTTCAGTTTAACGAAGTCTGGGACAGATCTGGATTGCAACATAGAGTATAACCTGGAAATCTTGCCCCTCGTGGGCAGGGGGGAGGTGAGTTCCTCGATGGCAGGGTCGTCAGGTGGTAACGCGTGGAACGTTTGGTAATTACGCTTAAGGGTCCTGCGGAGGGATGAATATTGGAGCCATACACTCTGGTCGCTCCTCAAGGGCAAAGGGAGATCGGGCCATTCAACAAATATACCTTGGTAAAACACATCACGCAACAACTCGTAGCCAGCATCAGCCCAGCGACGAACCGTGCCCGGTGGAACTCGTGGGACCCCCGGGAGGAAATTCCAAAGAGGGAGGTTGCCATGGAAGGCATGAGCAGTTACGGTCAGCCTCCACATCCTCGACAAGGCGAGGGATGTGCAAGCGACCGGGTTCTGTGAGTCCAGTGCCAGGGGAGCGGGTTGTATCACTAAGGAGCGGATGTCGCGATCATAGACCGCAAGTTTCTCAAGTCTGACATGTGGGGGAGGGTCCGCTGTATCAAACCAGTAGGAAATGTATTGGATCTGGGATACCAGCCAGTATTTAAAGTCGGGGGCACCGAAGCCACCGTTAGTCATGGGGGTAGACAAGGTATCGATTTTTAGGCGGACCGCACCCGAGTGCCAGAGAAAGGAATTAACCGTACGAGTCAGCTCTCGGAAGAAGCCCCCCCTGGCCACAAGGGTACATTAGTGAACCTGTAGAGCAGCTGGGGCAACACCACCATCTTCAACAGCCCTATTCTGCCTGCGAGGGAGATCGGGAGTTTGTCCCAGACCCGGATCCTAGCTGTCAGGTGAGTAAGATACTTCAGATAGTTCTCCTTGAAGGTCAGCGCTTGCTGGCGCGTTACCTCTATCCCCAAGTAGGTAAATGTGGATTGAGCCCATGTGAAACCCAGGGTGTCAGGAGGGGGGGGGAGGAGTGCATTCCGTAAGTGGGAAGAGAGTGGATTTCGAGCAATTCACTTTAAGGCCCGAGATCCGGCCAAACTGAATGATGTCCTCCAGTATTGGGGGTAAGTTGATGGAAGGAGAGAGTACAAACAACAGTGCGTCATCCGCATACAGGGACACTATGTCTGCCTGGCCTGCGGTACGGAGGCCTCTATGAGCGTGGAATTGGCAGAGCATATCAGCGAAGGGCTCTATTGCTATAGCAAAGATCAAGGGAGAGAAGGGGCACCCCTGTCTCGTCCCCCTGGCGATCTCAAAGAGAGGGGAGCAACGGTCGTCGGTACGGACCCTAGCCACGGGAGCCGAGTAAAGCAATCTGACCCAGGAAAGAAAGGAGGGGCCGAATTTGCAGCTCTCGAGGACCCGCCACAGATACCGCCATGAGACTGAGTCAAATGCTTTCTGCATGTCGAGTGTGGCGGCCACTGCGTGTGTCTCGGGGCTGATTCTGTTAATTATGTTAAATAGTCGCCTCAGGTTCAGGGAGGTGGAGCGGCCTGGGATGAAGCCCGCCTGATCTGGATGAATGATAGATGGCAGCAAGGGAGCTAACCGGAGCGCCAGAGTCTTGGGGTATATTTTGACATCACAATTTATGAGTGAGAGCGGGCGATATGAAGCACGTTGCGAGGGGGATTTACCAGACTTAAGTAATACCGTGATTGTGGCCTCTCGGAGCGAAGGGGGAAATACACCGGCCTCCACCGACTCCTCCCAAAGGGCAAGCAAGTGAGGGAGCAGCTGTGATTTATAATGTTTATAGAATTCGACCGGGATACCGTCCGAGCCAGGGGCTCTCCCCGAGGATAAGGAGTCAATAGCGGCTGACAGCTCCTCAAGTGTGAGTGGAGAGTCGAAGGAACCCGTGGTCTCCGGAGATAGGGTTGACAGAGGGAGGGCATCGAGAAAGGAATTGATCTTCGCCTCTGACACCTCGTCTGAATTGGAGTATAGAGTTTCATAGAATGCGAAAAATTCCCTATTAATGTCCTGCGAGGAGACAGCCATGGAGCCGTCGGGCCTCTCAATGCCAAGTATGTGTGGGGACCCCGTCTTGTGACGGATCAGTCTCGCCAGAAATCGACCAGGTCGCTCATCCTCCCCGTATCTCCTCGCCATGCCAGGATTATCCAAAAACCTCTGTTCACGATCCGCAAGGGATCGGAACGTGTCCAATTCCATTCCGATGTCTGCCAGGTTACTCGGGGTGGAGTGAAGTGAGCATGTAGCTTCCAAGTTCGATAGCCTGGATTCGCTCGCGGCAAGATCCCTCCGGATCGACTTAAGGACCCCATTCTACATGGACAGTGGAATCCCTCTAATATAAGCCTTAAATGACTCCCATAAAGTGGCTTGGGATGTTAAAGAGCCCGTATTTGTCTCGAAGAACTCTTCAATCGACCCCTCGAGCTCGGAGCAGAACTCCGGGTCCAGAAGGGAAAGGGGTTTCAACCTCCAGCTACGGGCCCGTCCGGGATCAGGACCCCAGCCGATGGTAACGGTAACCGGAGAGTGGTCAGACAGGGTCCTGGGAAGGATCATTAACCGTGTGACGTTCTTAACCAATTCGTTGGAGATCACCCATCTGTCAATGCGGGAATAGGAATCGTGGACTGAGGAGTAGAAAGAGTAAATGCGGGAATCTGGGTAAAAGAACCTCCACGCATCTACCATGGCCAGGCGGGGTAGGGATGATAGTGCAGCGTAAGCAGCCCTGGAGAGATGGCGGGGCTTGGAGCTTGATCTATCGAGGGCTACATCAAAAATCGTGTTGAAATCACCCCCCCCAGAGGATGGGGACGAGGGGGAAGCCTTCGAGGAGGGACGTGACCTGCACATAAAAATCCGGGTCGTCTGTTAGGACCGTAAATGTTCAGCAGAACCACTTCCTTGTGTTGGAGCGTGGCATGAAGCAGTACATACCGGCCTTGGGGGTCAATTTGTGAGGAAATGAGGGTGAACTTGAGACTCTTGTGAATGAGGGTCATGACCCCGCGGCTTTGAGTAGAGAAATCAGTGGAAAATCTATGGGGGCCCCAGGTTCTGGCGAAACGCATGCACTGTTCCGTGCGGGCGTGCGTCTCTTGTAAGAAAAGAATCTTGGACCCGTGGCGCTCGGCCTGCAGCTGGAGCTGCCTCATCTTTTTATAATTACCCAACCCCCGTACATTCCAGCTCATAAAGGTCAAGTCACTCTCGACCACAGAAGTAGTGGCGTTAGAAGCAAAGAAAATGTCAATGACCAGTGGGTCAGATTCGCAGCCCTGCGGCAACAGTACCTGAGTGCCACATCACAGTCCGCCTTTGCTGCCAGCGCCAACTTTTTAATAACATACCCCCAAACAAGTCCCACCCCCACCCACATCCCACCCCAAACAGAAGGATGACAATCCCAATTCCCTTCAGCCAAAACCAAACCAGAGGCATCAGCGCCTGGGGGACTGCGGGCCGGACTGGCCGCGTCACTCTGGGCTAAGGCAGATCCAGTAGAACAAAAAGTGCCCGCAGTAGGAGTAACATGTAACTTGGGCAAAGTACTTGCACATAGTGGTAAGGCACGTGTTTGTAGAATGAGCAGAACAAGTCGATTACGGGATAGAGGATCAATATGGCCCCGAACGGGAAGGCGGCCGGGCCTGGCCTCTCCCCGTCGGGCCCAAAGGGTAACTGTAGAACCATGGTCAGAGGAGGGGGATCAGCCAGGGAAATGATCGTTTATAAACTTGGAGGCCTCCTCAGGGATCGTGAAGAACAACACCTGATTCGCGTGCTCTATGCGAAGTCTGGCGGGGTAGAGCATGGCGTATTTGATTGAGTGGTCTCGCAGCCTTCGCTTCACTGCCTGGAAGGTCTTGCGTTCCCGTTGGACGGCTGTTGAAAAGTCCGGGTAAAGGTGAATCCGTGCGCCGCCCAGTAGTAGCTCACCCTTGAGCCTTGCGGCCCTGAGGAGGGCGTCACGGTCGCGGTAGTTCAGCACACGAGCTATGATGGGCCGAGGTGGAGCACCGGGCTTCGGTTTAGCCGTCAGGGCGCGATGTGCCCGCTCAATAGCGAAGTGCGGGGAGAGCTCGGGTGAGTCAAGGAGCGACAGTAATGTGTGCTCAACAAAGTCTTCCATTGGCTCATGGACTTCATTCTCGGGAACCCCGATGATGCGGAGGTTGTTGCGCCGTGAGCGGGATTCCAAGTCCTCGTTCCTCTTTTCCACCTCGAGGACTCGGCTGGAGAGAGCAACAACCTCGGAGCGCAGGGCACCCAGCGCATCCTCAGCGGAGCCGACCCGTGTCTCGACTTACGACACTCGGCTGTCCGTCCTCTCGATGTGGGCCTTAATGGAGGATATAGTGCCGTTCATGTCGTCCAGTTTTGAGTGAAGTGTAGTGAAACCCTCCCGGATAAAGTCCATAATATTTTGGGATTCCGGAGCTGCTTCAGATGAGGCGGCGGGGGCCTGTCCAGCACCCTCCTCCGGCAATCGCACCGCCGCCTTCGCAAACATATTGATGGAGCTCTGTTTCCTCGTGCCCCCCTTGGTCATCCTGGCGGCGTCGGAGGACGGGCGGAGAGAGGGGGGATCCCCAGCAGCCCAGGGAAAAGGCGAGGGGAACTCGGGTCTTGTACCTCGTGACACAGTGTGCAAGGTATGGTGTGAAAACAGGAGGTAGCACGTAGAAACCAGAGGCTGTGGGTCAGAGAAAATAAAATGATACGGCTGCCAGAACAGAATGCGGAGGCTTAGCAAGTCCAGGGGGAGCCGGGGGAGAATGCCAGGGGAGCACAGATGCAGGAGACCCAAGGGGCGGGGGCGGCGATGTCCGCGGTCCCAGAGTCAGCGATGTGAGGCCCCAAGTAAATAACAGATCCCGCAGGAAGTGGTGGCTCCCGGAGCGTCCAGGCCCCCCCAGGAGATAGGAGATCCCCCAGTGCAGAGAAGCGGGCGGTCAACAAGGATTGGGGTGCCTCCAGGAGGGTGGTCCGGTGAAGATGCAGGGGGGCCCAAGGCCCAGGCACAGACAGCACAGGAAGGGGCCAGTGTCAGTGGCTGCCACAGAGTCTCAGAGTAGAGCGGGGGGCGCGTAGCAGCACCCCCCCTTGACGTACCTTTATCTCCTCCGGCTCTGTCACATAAACCCGCAGGGGGGCGCGGCACCCGGCGTCCAAGGGCCACCGGCAGGATGCGGCCCAAGATCAGAGGAGGCCAGGCCACGGCAGCGCCGAGGGAGTCCCCCCGGGAGGCCCAAGCCGCCAAGCAGCAGCGGCTGCAGCCGCGACACCCCCGCAGCAGCCGGAGAAGTCCAGGGGCCAGCGCGGGGCCGCGGCTCCAGGCCCAGGTGGAAGCAGGCGGTGGGGGCCGGGACTACGGATCACATCAACGGGCCCCCCCAGAGCAGTCGGCAGTCCATGGTGTGCAGGGGGGGGCGACAGTCCAGTGGGGACGAAGAGCCACCCAGCGGCAGCGGCACAGCCGCGACACCCCCGCAACGAAAGGGGGCGGCCCCGGGGCAAGCGAGGGGTCCGCGGCCCTGGGGGGGTACGGCCCCGCACGGTGGGGCCGACAGGAGCAGGCGATGAGGGCCAGGGGGCCCGGGGCGTAACGCAGGCCCTCTCCGGAGCGGGTCGCAGCCTCAGGAGCTCAGGGAGGCAGACGTGTCTTCCACGGCCAGGCCCGGTATTTGCGCGAAACCGCGCCGACGGCGGGGGAAGGGCGATGGGGCGCCCGAATCTCAGGATCCACGGCTCCAATCCAGACGGGAGTGGGATCCAGTGGTGCTGGTTCGCCTCAGAAGATGAGTCGTGCCCTCCAGGGCGAGGTGCCAGAACGGGAAAATGCCCAAAAAAGGATCATGGGATCTGCGAGCCACGGAGAGACGCGTTCAGGCGGCCATCTTGTTCGGCGCTCAACAGCCCTCTGAGTTTTTTTCTGTTGTAGGGTATTGGTTCCAGGCGTATGTCGGTTGATGTAGGCGTAGTTTGTCGCTTAGGAATTGTGCGCCTTGTTTGTGTATTGCTCTGTCCGTGATGCACATGGACTTGAACTTTATTCGCTGTTTTAGTGGTAGCCAGTGTAGTGTTTTTAGCGCAGGTGTGATGTGTTCTCTTCTGGGTAGCTTGAGGAGGAGTCTGGCTGCTGCATTTTGTATGCGTTGATGTTTTTTTAGGACTCGTTCGGGCATGCCCAGGTATAGGCTATTGGTATAGTCTACTCTGGACATGATCAGAGCAATGATGGTAAGTGTTTTGTTGGCAAACGACAGGAAGGGTAGGATCCTTTTTTCTGCTCGCAGGCAGAAGAAACATTTCTTGATTACCGAGTTTATTTGTGGCTCTAGAGTGAGGTTGTTATCCATCAGGACCCCTAGGTTTTTTACAGTTGATGATGGTTCTGGTGTGGTGCCGAGCTCTCTTGGATGTAGTTGATGTCTCCTCCTTTTTTTTGAAACAATCATTATCTCGGTTTTGCCTGGGTTGATTTTGAGATGGTTGAGGTCTATCCAGTTGAATGTCGCGAAGGCAATTCTCTAGTGTGGTGTTTTCTTCTCGAGTATCTTGTATGTTGAAGATTGAGTATCGTCGGTGTAGTTGTAGCATGTGAGGCCGTGTTTTTTGATGAGTTTAATTAATAGGTGCATGTAGATGTTGAATAGAAGCAGTGAGAAGGATGATCCTTGTGGTACTCCGCACGTGGAGTCTCTGGGTTTGGATTTAAAAGGTTTCATCAATACTGTTTCTGTTCTGTTTGTTAGGAAGGATTTTATCCTTAATAGGGCAGTGTCTGTTATCCCTAGTCCTTCTAATCTCTTTATGAGGATGGCGTGATTGACAGTGTCAAAGGCTGCAGACAGATCAAGGAGAATCAGGGCGGTACTGTTGTCCGACTCTCAGAGGCGTAGACAGGGTAGGGCCTGAGCAGGCAAGGACCACCCAAAATCTGTAAATGCCCACTCAGCAGCGATGTGTGGGCATTTACAGATGTTAGTCACTGCAGTGTTCCCAACTACATTAGCTTCAGGCCCCGCTTGTTAGACAATCCTGCCTACGCCTCTGCTGAGTCCGCGTTTGTTTTTAGGTCATCCCATATTGAGAGGAGAGCTGATTCTGTTCCTCTCATGGGTCTGAAACCCACCTGTGACTGTTCTAGTAGGAAATGCTCTTCTATGAATTCTTGGGTTATTTGGTAGACGTACGTTTCTAGCAGTTTGACTATGTAGGGTATGTTGGAGATGGGTCTGTAGTTGGATAAGTCCTCTACGTTTCCTGTTGTGTCTTTGAGAAGCGGCTTGATGTAGGCTAATTTGAAGGCCTGTGGTACTTTACCTGTTGAGATTGAGAGGTTGAGAAGGTTCCTGTGGTATTCCATGGGGGTGTTCCTTGTTTGAGAATTGTTTTGTATATGTCCGGGGGGCAAGGGTCTTTAGGAGAGCCTGATTTGTTGCTTTGGTTTACCAGTTTGACGAAAGCCTCAACTGATATTTCTGGGAGGTTTCGTAGCTTGTTTGCGTGTTCCTCGTCGGTGTTGGCGGGGTTTGAGCTGTGATCGCTTGGTCTGTTTTGTATGGTGTGTTGGATGGAGGTTATTTTGTTTTTGAAGTGGTCTCCGAGGTCCTCGCAGAGTTTCATCGATGGAATTGGCATGTTATTGCAGCCCGGTGAGTTTTTTATTTCGTTTATGATTTTGAATAGTTCTTTTTGAGCTTTTGGTGCTCTGAAGATTCGGTTGTCATAATGTTTCCTCTTTGCTTTTTGTATTTCCTTTTTATATGAGCGGATCTGTTGTAGGAATTTCAATTTGTTTGCAGTGGTGTTGTTGGTCCTCCATTCAGATTCTAGTTTTCATTTTTTTCTTTTCATGGCGTTGAGTAGCGGGGTGAACCATTTTGCTGTAGTTTTCTTACGTGAAAGGCTTTTCTTTGGCGATGTCGTCTAGGGTTTTTGCGATCAAGGTATGAAGTAGGGCAACTTTTTTGTCTAGGTCTGCTTCTTCCATGGTTGATGCTTGTGGTTTGCTGAGTTCCAGGAGCTCGGTTAGGTTGGAGTTTTTTATGGTTCTCCAATTTCTTTTCATCATGATGGGTCGTTTTTCTTGTTGCTTTTTTGTTGCAGCGGCCGTTGTGATTATGAATGGAATGATGAGGTGGTCGCTCCAAAGTATTTGAATTGGGGGTGCCATGGTGATGAGATCCTTGTTGGCGAAGATTGCGTCAAGTATGTGCCCTGCTGAGTGGGTTGCCCTTTGACTAATTGTTGTATGTTCATGGCTGCTAGTTGGGCGGGTAAGGATTTTTGTGTAGTTGTGGTTTCTTCGTCAAACCAGATGTTGAAGTCTCTGAGGATGATCAGATGGTTGTATTTCATGGCTAGGATGGTGATTGCTTCCGTGAAAGCGTCTATGAAAGTCGCATCGTAGGTTGGTGGTTTGTATATCAGGATGAATTTCAGGTTAGTTTTGGGATTTACTGAAAGTGGTAGTATTAAGGATTTGCATTTCTCGATGTTTAGTGGATCTTCCATTTTGATGGCCAGTTGTTCCTTGTGGATGTTCGCTAGCCCCCCCCCCCCTCTTTTGGATTTTCTGTTTGTTTGGTGCATTTATTCAGGCAGGCAGTTGTTCAGGGTGATATTGTAGTTGTCGTCTAGCCATGTTTCGGTTACAAATAGGATGTCTATGCCTCCTTCTGACAGGAGGTCGTATATTTCAGTTGAATGTTTGGACATTCACCTAGCGTTTATTAGGTTACAGTGGATTTTCTGGGTGAGGTTTTGTTTTGAGGTTATTTGTTGCTCAAGTTTGTAATTGTCTGTTCGTGGTGTTTCTGCGTTGATGTCGGCAGGATGAAGAACGGCGACGGCTGCTTCTTCATTGAAGCGGTCCAATAGGTTGATAACAGGGCGGATTAGTCGTGGTGTTTCTGCTGTGATGGTGCTTGGATGAGGATCAGCGGTGGTTTCTTCATTGAGTCCGATTGTTGGGTGGGGGGTAGAATTGTTGGTTGTTGGTGCTTCGCCTTATTGTGCGGGATGTAGTGGAAATCGATGTTGCCCCTCTGTTCTTGTGATGTAAGGTGTAATGGGTCGGAGCCCTCCCACTCGCTTTTTGAGTGCTCCCATCTTTTTTCCGCGTGTTTCAAGAAATTCTTTGCATGTTTCAAGATTTCCATGACCAGATCAAAGGCTGCAGAGAGATCTAGGAGAAGGAGGATGCACAGTTCCTCTTTGTCTTTGTTTTGATCCATTAGCGTTTTCAAATCTAATAGGCTGGCCTCTGTGCTGTGACCTGGTCTGAAGCCTGATTGTCTTCGACCCAAGAGTTTATTATCTTCCAAGTGTTTTTGGATCGGCAGATAGGCTGCACAATCGAGAATTTTTAATAAAAATGGTACAATAGTGATGGGACGTAAGTTGGTAGGGATGTTGGGGTCTAGTGTTGTTTTTTTGAGCAGGGGTTGAATCCACGCTGTTTTTAAGTCGCTCGGTATTGTATTGGTAGAAAATGAGCTATTGATGAGGCTCGTGATGAAGGGTGCAAATTCTGCTGCACATTCTTTTATCAATGTTGCCGGGCAGATGTCACCTTTGCATCTGCATCTGGATGGTTTTAAACTACTGATGATATTAATAGAAATTAAAGTGGTGAGAATGAACATTTGTTAGCCTCTGTTGAGGGAGGTGCAGTTGGCTGTTTTTGGATAAAGCAAAGTTTAGATTTCTTTTGTTCTATTTTTCGTTGAAGTGAAGATATTTTGTCTGCTAAGGCATTTTGAATGTTGGAGCACCATTATTCGTCTTTGACAGTATGATCCGGGGTAGGTGCTGGTGATTCTAATTCACAGAAAATTGTGAACAGTTCTCTAGTGTTGGATTGAGCATTTGATATTCTCTGGTTATAGACCTCACTTTTAGCTAAGAGAATTTATTTTTTGTAGTTGTTAGCTGCTGCCTGAAAAAGGCTTTTGTTTGCTATAGTTTGCGATTTGTGCCAGTTATTTTCTGCAGATCTTTTTGAAGCACGCATTGTTCTGAGTTCTGGAGTGAACCAAGGGTTGATGTGTGCTGATCGTTTGGCTTTTTTCTTTTTAGGGGAGCAACTTTTTTCGATAACCTCTGACATGATTTCGTTGTATTGACAAATCAGAATTGATGGGTCATTGTCTAGATGCTTCAAATCTAGAAAGGGCGTTAGGAGAGGTAGCATGTTATCTTTATTCATATTCTTAAAACTTCTAGAAGGTCCCGTAAGTGCTGGTGCAGGATGGTTTTGATTTTTAGTAATAATGGAGGTGGTAAAAATTATGGTCTTATGGTCTGACCAGGGCATAGGGACATTAGAGTGTATGTTAGCCTTGCAGTTAGTGTCCGTTAACCAATCCAGAGTATGTCCTTTTGTGTGGGTAGGGGCATGGATCCTTTGAGTAAACCTTTGGGCTTCCATAGAGTTGGCTAAAAGGTCTGCATGGATGTCAGATGGGTTGTTCAACCCTATATTGAAATCGCCCATGATGATTGCTTTGGAATGAGGTTTCATATTGTGGATCAGGAGTGTTGTAATGTCATCTTCAAAGGTGGAGATGGCTCCAGGGGGCCTGTAGACGATGTGAAGAGTGAGTGTGCAGGAGGGTGTAAGGGATATTTTTAAGGTGATGATTTCACCTGCCCTGAAGGGGAGATCGGAGGATATCCTCATATTTAGGGTGTCTTTACCAAGTACGGCTACGCCGCCTCCTCTTGATGTGTCTCTATCTTTTCTAAAAGTGGTGCACCCCTCTGGGATGGCTAAGGAGAGCTGTGGGCCTGAGGCTGGGTGTAGCCAGGTTTCTGTAACTGCTAAGAAGTCAAGGTCATTGGATGTGATCACGTCTGCAATATCCAGGGCGTGCGCATTGATAGATCTGGCGTTAATGATCGCCCCTTTTAGTGTAGTTGCATTTATGCTGGCAGAGGCCTTGCAAGAAGCGGCTTTGTGGGGTTTAGGGACATTTGGTGTGTGTGGGAGTGGTTGGTGGCAGTGAGGTTGGGTAATTTATTTGACCATAGGTGTGAGCGTGAGGAGAGTCTATGTAGTCTCATTGAACCCAGGATGGGGCAGGAGTGCAGAGGAAAAGTGGGGGCTGGGGAGTCTGTAAACAAGGATTTCTGTGAGTGGAGGGTTGGGGCATCATGAGTGTGTCTGTCTTGTTTTCGCGGAGAGACTGTAGAGTCTTGTGCGTTCGTCTGGTGGCAATGCAGTTAATGGGGGGTCATTGGTGAGGGATTGTGGTCTAGTCAAGCCTTTGATAAGAGAGCATGATAGGGAAAGGCGCAATTATATTGAGGAAGGGAGTGGGGAAAGGGGAAGGGTAATGGCGAGTGCAGCGTAGGCGGGCTAGGCCCTTTCCTAATTGGATATAAGAGCCTGCAGGGCAAGGAAAATCCATAGTGGGGAAGGGGTGTGGGGATTTCTTCAGATGCTAGTTGGCTGCTAATATCAATATTGAGAGAGTGTGCAGCAGGAAGGTGGCTGGCATGGCACTCAATCTGGGGTTGCTATGTTACTAGGCAAGTTTACTAGCACAGTGGCTAATGCTACAGTAGGCTAGCAGTGATTAATATTGCAGTAGGCGCTAGTAGCAATGGTTAATAATGCAGAGGCTGGAAGCAGTGGCAGTAGCAATGGCTAACAGTAGCTAAGATCACAACAGTCTGGTAACACACAGTTCAGGGACTGTGTGAAGATGGTTATGCTACTGTGCGCATATGAGGTCAGGTGACATATGGTGTTGGTGGTAGCCAATTAATGGGGAGGTTGAAGGAGCTAGGTACTACAGTGAATAACACTACAATGTACCAGTGTTAATCTGAATAAGGGGATACAGTTAATGACATGGCAGTGGGCAGCACCATTGATGGCAGGGCAATGGGCAACACTTTGAAATTTAATTTTTTTTGTCTGACTACCGCACAAATACCCTGTCATTTTTGTGCCCCTTCATTTGTGTTTTATCACAGGATATATTTCTAAAGCTGTTATATGCTTGTCAACCTGCTTTATCACAAATAAATGCTTCTATGATGCTGATAGCAGTTATTAAGAAATTAAACCATGGGTTCATGGGGGCCAGCTTTTGATTTTCACTATGGGGGCAGAAATTACCCCACCCTCACTTAGACTTTAAGCAAACTACCACCTCAACCCATCCCTGGTTGAACCCATTATATAGCACTTAAAAAGAAAAGGAATTTCAAAACGTAATAAGATTTACAGCCATTTTTAAATATTTAACACTTTTGCAACAGTCATTCAACCTGCTGAGCTACCATGGTAGCCTTCTATTGTAAGACATTTCTATGGACCTCTTAATGTGTTCAAAAGTGCTGCATTCACAACAGTGAGGTTTGTGTACATGACTTCAAAGTCAACAACATGTCATCTACACTGACCCTGTGCATAGATCCATATATGGTGTACTAGTGGCGACTTCTCCATAATGGGAGAGGGGTGCCGACCCACGGGCATCCTCGCCCATTATGAAGGAGCCAAAGCAGTGCAAACACTGAGCACTTCCTCAGCTGCCTTTTGCAGCTGATGGAGCGCTCCTCGGTTGGCTTGAACTGTTAAAGGAAAACACGGTTTCCGTTTCACAGTTCTGTTCCCCAGCCTTGCATATTTTATGAGCCATGCAAAGCTGGGGTGTTTTGCTTCCACAACAATACATGTCCCCATGGGGGTGCTAGCTGAGGAACTGCATGTTTGTATGTGCGATGGGAAGCGTTATTGTGCCTCCTCACACATACAGAGAGCGGAGTCCACTTTGGCACCTGTTAGCCAGCTCTTGTGCCATGTGCATGTACCAGGAAGCGCTCTTTGCTTCCTGTTCATGCTACGCAGACGGTGGAGTGCTGGGAGGGAATATCAGGACCGGGGCAGAAGGTATGTTAATTTAAATATGTTTATGTATGTATGTGTGTGTATGCTTGTGTGTAATGAGTGAGTGTATGATGAAGGGTGGGCGTGTGAATGAGCGACTGCATGCTGTGTATAAGGTTGTGTGAATGTATGTGCACCAGTGTTTGTACCGAGAGATGGCACTTATTTCGGGGGGGGGGGGGGGATTGTGCATCAGCCAAAATCAACACCCGTGCAAGGCGCTCGGGAGCCCCAGGCATGGTGTATTTTTTTTACTGCCCATCTATGATGGATCCATAGTCAGAAAATACCATGCCTAGGATGAAAGCTGGCTGCTGGGTGGAGGGCATTGTACTCGATGCTCTCGTGCACCTTGGGACCCACAGTTTTTTAATCTGTAGTCACTGACTCCCTCTCCAGGGGGAGTAATGAGCAGAAGTAGCCTCCAACATAGCGGGACCCCTGATCCTCTTCTGTGAAGCGCAGAACAATAAGGAAGCGGAGCGGCCCCCTGTGCACAACTCCGAACGGGAGAGCCGTGGCCGAGCTTAGCTGAGGCTCGCCCAGCGGAACTCCGAAGGACTACAGGGACAGTACTCAGTATGGCACCTGAGGATGAGCCTCACTACAGCTGACCCGATCGTAGAGGAGATCAGCGTGCTCTAGGGTGATCCTTCTATCCCAGCATGCTGTAGGGGCCATCGGGTCCTCAACGAAGAGAAGGACCAAAACGAAAAGCAGCAGAGAGGGATACCTGACTGGGCCCCTCCACGATGGAAGGAAGTGTGACGGAGGATCTGCCGGTGCCCCCGACATAGACGGCCCGGGAGAGGTGTCCGAAGACACAGACTTGGCACCGCCCACTCCGGGCAAGTGAGATGAGGTGAAGGGGGACGGGAGGAGAGGGGGGAGAGGCATTAGGCGCAAGGCCGTACATGAACCTGGGGAGGCCCGACACAGGACGTCCCTCCCGGGACATAATTAAGACGATTGGGGGAGGTCTCTCCGTTAATACCCTCCTGAGAGGGGTAGCATGGCTGCATTCCCCCTTTCTCCCTCCCCACCCGTGCACCATTATTGTGATCCCTCCGCGGGGGAGGCACAGTGCTGAACGGGAGACCCGGGAAACGAGAAGGTCACACAGCACAAGCCTGGGGGCTGTGGAACGGGCCAGAGGCCTCAGAATTTGCCTGGACACTGACTGCCAAACGTTGAAGGGGGAAGTTCTCTCCAACCATTCATTTATCTGGGTTTGGGGGCCAGAGGCAAAGCAGTACAAGCACCCCATCAAAGAAGGGGGCCCCGCACCCAGAATCCCCGGCAACCCAAAGGAGGCAGGAGCAGATGGGAAAGCTATAAAGCCTGACTGCAGAGAGCCAAATTCCCCGGATGAATCGCTACATCCCTGACTGAGATCCTAAACCCATGAAGCACCTGCGGGACCTCGGAGGATGGAACACACTTTACATTTACAGAAAAGAAGCGAGACGTAAAAAGATGTGGGCCCTGCACAGAGAGGGGGAGATAGGGAGGGCCTAAGCATGAGCAACGTAGAAGAAGAGGGAGAACCCCCCAAGACCCACGCGACATACACCTGACAAGCTTAAGGCAAGGGCCCACAGGCCGCCCCTCGAACATGTCGAAGTCCAGGGGGAAAACACCACCAACCCCATTAAAAGGAGCTAGGAAAAACCAGGAAGGAGCACTCTCAAAGATCTGGGCCAGAGATGTTAACTTCCCCGGCTCACTACAACCGACGCACAATCAATCAGAACAAGGAGAAAGGCCCCTGCATGACAAGCAAGACGAGCCAGTGACACAAACGCTTTTAAAGCAGTACTTCACTGACTTTGGGGACAAAATAGCTAATACAGTGCAAAAACAGATGGACATTTTGCAAGAAGGTATAGCAGAGGGCTTGCAAGAAATAAAACAAGATATAAACAAAATGGAAGAAAGGGTCGACACTAATGAAAGAGCGATAAAAGAACTGACGAGGATGCAAGAAGATCCGACACCCTGCTTGAGATCCTAGCAACGGCGACCCACAACCTCAAACTCCAGGCTGAAGACCGGAAATAGACCCAGGAGATCGAATATGTGTCTCAAATGCCTCCCTGAGGAGGAGGACCTGGGCCAGGATCTCGACACAGTGTTCAGATGCATTTTCATAAACCTGTTGGAAGCAGATGATGCTTCAGAAATAAAATTCGATAGGATTCCTAGGGTTGGACCCCGCAGGTAAGACCCAGGGGCGAGGCCTAGGGATGTCCTAGCAGCCATTCATGAATATACAATTAAGGAAAAGATTCTCCTGAAAGCAAGAAAGATGAAACAGATAACCTATGATGGGGCAGACATTTATCTTTTCCAAGACTTAGCCCAGTCAACTCTCAGCAAGAGGAAAAGTATGGCTCCTGTCCTGTCCGTCCTAAGGGGGAAAGAAGTCTGTTACAGATGGACATTCCCATTTGGCTTGCTCTTCAAATGGCAGGGGAAGCAGCACAGAATCACGTCCTATGAAGAGGGAGCAAGACTCCTGGAGATTGAACATGAGGACCTACCCCCAGGGCACGCACCAGGCGGGCATCAAAGCAGTCGTAAACCCTGGGAATGGTCTACAGTGAGACCCAAGTGAGCTAAGAAAGGGGGATACCATTCACATCTAAAAGACCCCGCCTCTGGGAAAAAACACAGAGGGAATTTATCCTGCAAAGAACTCTGAATGACCAAGCACCAATAAGAGTCACAGGGGAAATTGAACAGCCTAAACCTGGGGAGAGCAAGGAACAACAGGGTCTAACTAGATGGTCCTGGTGAGAGGGGGGCGAGGATCTTGGAATGGGTTCGGGAGAATCTGCTGAGGAAGGATCTGGGAGAAGTGAAGGGTTCAATTCTTGAGACATCGAATCGAGGGAGGTTAGAGGCTGGTGGAATCCACCCTGATGGGGGATGGGGCGGGAGGGAAACTGGGGGTGGGAGGTTAGGGAGGGGTTGGGAGTGGGGTAGTGTTCAGGGAGGGCAAGAAGCAGGAGGGCGAGAAGCAGGAGGGCAGGTGTGGACAAGGATCCATCGGAAGGCAACAAAGACAGAATCACCCACGTGACAATGGCTAGCGACAGTAAGCTTATACTCCTATCCCTCAATGTCAATGGGTTACATTCCCCAGTCAAATGAAACAAAATGGAAAAATTCCTAAAAAAGAGAACACTGATTTTATAGACTTTGAAGAAACCCACGTTCAGTGACAGGATAAGGTTTTGGGGGTTTAGCCGAATCTACCAAGCAACAAAAGCCAGCAAGAAAGGGGGGTGGGGGGTACTTCTCAACCTGAGGAATGAACTCGACCTCACAGTTACGGAAACTGACAAGGATGACCAAGAAGATATTTAGCGATAACCCTAAAGGGGAGGGGGGAGGGCTATACTGTAGCCACAATATACGCTCCCAATACAGGACAGGGCACATTTATCCAAAAAGCCTTGAACAGACGGGAGAAATTTGCAAAGGCCCCTATTATCCTTACAGGAGACTTCACCATGACATGGGACCCTGCAAGGGACCGGAACAAAATGGGCCGCAACACAAAGGGGACTCCCTCTGGGGAATTTAAGGAGAAAATACGATATTTAACCTTAATAGACGTATGGTGGGAGATAGATGATGATGGGGACACTTTCTATTCACAAGTCCACCGCTCACATTTCAAGATAGACTACTGAACTGGGACAGCCGCACCAGCCCTTTAAGATGAGATAGAAATACTTAGAGACAGATGGGGATGCACAATATTACTAAAACATCAATAATCAAAATAACTCGGGAAGTTGGCAAAATGCAATTGTTTTAATGTCAATTATCTAAAACAGAGAATTACAACGAACATCAACGCGTTCGCTCGATCCTCAAACTCAATTCAACACATAAAAAAGCAGTTTATGTACTACAACCTTGTCATTATTGAAGTCAATCTACGTTGCAAACTACAAAAACCTATTTGGAATGGTGATAGGCTTACACAGAACATCTAAGTATACGTTACATACTGGTCAGGGAAAGTGATTGGGTCTCTAATATCAGATGGGGCAACTAAGCCCTCCTTTAGTGCAGGTCACTACGAACGTTATCAAATACACAATTTCCCATTGGTTAAGCTATCAGGCTCTCTATTACGTCTCCCTCTAGAATTGGTTGGCACCCTTGTATCCCTCTGTAATATTCCACATGCGTAAGCAGCACGCAGGCTGGCATCCAGGTGCCAGTGAAATGGCCACAACCATAGCTTCCCACCAATTGGCCCTGGCATCCATCATCACCCATGCAGCCTACTAGCCAATTAAGGCTTTGAGCTCTGCCTAGGAAATGTTTTCCGTGCTGAAGAATATGAGGGAGTATAGCATACTCTGTCTTCTCAATTTCGATACAGGTCATCATAGTGTCTATTTTCATCTCACCATATGGCTGTAGACGACGATTTCGAGTCTTACTGCATTTAAAATACTACTATTTGATGAAACTTTGACGTCTTTAATGTTCTCGCCTCTCACTCAAGACAGTTTTGTTCTTTCACACGTTGTGTAATTGTTTGTACGCACATCCAGGCCCAAGACGACCTTACATTTTTGGTGTTGATCCAACCAAGCCTTTCTTTGATCCATCTCCATGGTAGAGTTTTCGATTTCTAACTGCGACACACTGAAAACGTCTTCCTGCTTTCGGAATCTAGCTCTGCTAAAGCACATTGTGGAATCATCCCTAGTCCTTATACGCTGGCGCAATCTATTCACTACATAGTCAGCCTCACAGAATACTATGTCTACTTGCGTTACTGCTTCTGTACACATAAAATTACTTGATCATTTCTTCATTATTTCTTATAGCATGAATATCTTCATCTCGAGCCCGAAATGTTACTCATCTTATACATTGAACTTAGTGCTTATAGAATGATTATGTTCTCTTCTCTTCTGCATCTCTTCTGAATGTGTCAACACTGCTTTTCATGACGTTTCCAATCTGCTTTCTCGCCTGCTTCTCCCTCTTCCGCCAGGATTTCATTTAAAAGTACCATCAGATTGTGTATGCATGTACAGTTTCCTCAATGGAAATCTTACTTCCAGGATTCTCTTTGGTATGGGTATTCTTACTGGCAATGCACGTGTTTCACATTCTGGCTCCCAACATATAGGCATCATGGGAGAGGAGCTTTGGGTGAGGGTACTCTACTCCACCTTTACACTTCCCCCCCTGCCCCTCTGGGTGATTTATCGTCCACTCTCTCATCAGTCTTCCCATCTAGCCATCCTCTTCTGAAGAACTGCTTCTTTGGGACCCATATCTTTATTACTCCCTTCAAGCAACATGCTGATTCCACATGCTCATCCTTATTCCAAGACATAGGCATGCATTGTCCATTGGGACTGCAATAAATCCATTTCCCCAAAAACTTCTTATGGTTTTTCGGGTACAGGAACTTCGTCCCCTCAGGTGCATGAACACTGGCCTTCATGTCTAGTCTCTGATCTCTTCGTCTGTCTTCATCTGTCAGCTCTTTAGTCTTCCATCCTGACTCGACATCAATCATGATCTTCATTCCCACAGCTTTCTTGGCAGTCTTCTTGCATTGTGAGATTACTATCCTGATTACAGAGAATCCAAGCATCAGCATCACTATCAGGGCTGCAAGAAATTTAAACATATCTACCAATCATTGTGGGACCCACGAGAAAAGGGTTACGAACCAACTGTCATCTGTGATGTCTTCTACTTCGTCTATCATTTGGACATGTAGCTTTTTCAGCATTTCTATGGCTTCTGTTAAGGTGCCATTCTCATCCTCATGAGCCGGTATGAACGTACAACACGATTCTCCGATTTTGGCGCAAACACCTCCATCCATGGCTGTAATCATGTCCAAGATATACCTATTCTGAAGAGTCATCAGTTGTATGGCTCTCAGCTCTTCCTTGATTGCATTGAATCCCTTGATAGTCGTGTTAATCGTCTGTAGAAGTTCCCATCTGGTTATCTGTAACCACTTGGTATTCGCTGCAGTCTGGATCCTTGGCATGAAGATTATTGTGAATATCGATGAAGTCTGACTGAATAGTCTGTGCTCATATGGAATAGAATCAAAAGCTTTGATTGACTTGGCTGAGATAGTTCTATATTTTCATTCGATTCAGGAGCTCAACAGATCTCTTCTTCCTCAAATGAGCATCTGCTTTTGGAAACTCGCCAATGTTCAGATCACTTTTAGGAATCACCAATGCTGGAACATGAACATTCACCATAGAACACAGTCCTCCCCAATACTTGGGCAGCTTCATATAAACTCTGGATCCACAAGCCCAGTAGTGATCCGTTATCACTGCTGTTCCAATGTCGATTCCTGGAGCATAAAAAATGTGACCACAATTCTGATTTTCTCCCAGCTTACTTGTGCCATTATTTTGTAAGCACAACTTTGCTTTATCCAGAGGCACTATGTGCCATGGGCCTCCTTTATCCTCACCTCATGTCAGCAGTTTTGCAAGCTTTGGCCATAATGTTTTAGACAGTCTTTCCACATTTTCAACAGTTGGCTTGTAATGACCAACCATTACCCAATCTCTGCAGATTACCACACCTTCTTCCCAGCCATCTAGTAAGAGTATGGAACCCCAGATCTTCATTTGTCCTCTTTCCTTCCATCTTCGCATCTCTTCTGCTGATTTTCCTGGACCTTTTTATTTACTTCCCATCTAATTCCAGCCCCTTTCACTCCAGGCTGTTCATATCTTATCACATGATTCTTCGTGTGGGCTCTTGCTCTTGTATTTGTGTCTTGCACATAGTCATCTTCATCCGGATCTGTCCATTCCATTCCATTGCCTATGCCAAATAAGCTGTTCGGCCCATGAATTGACCTCTTTTTGGCATAGTGCAATGTGAGATAGGCAGTGTGCTGTCTGAAACATCTATTTGAATGGCTATGAATATCTTGGACTTCCTCATACTATAAGGCAGGAGTGCACATACATAGCATTCCTCCTTTGAGGTTATTTTGCCTACCTCTTTCATGTGCTGATACCACATGTTTTTTTCCCAAATGTGCTGTTCTATCTAGATAATCATTCAAGTCATGATCATCTTCCCTTGTACTTCTTAGGTCTCCTTAGGTCTCCTTCTTGCCTCATGAGCTCTCATAATCATCTTGTGAAGTATGTCTGCATAGTTCCTTCTTGCTGGAGGAATAATAGAAACAGCTGTCAGTAGAACTGGTGTTTTTACATGTGCTTCTGGTGTAGGAACAATCACATAAGGTCTCACTGGTCTTACACTTGCCACACTGTACCCTCCTGCTGCATAGGAAGATACACAGGAACTACTGCCTTATTTGGATCTACATAAGACAGTACGTACTGTGAGAGAAAGTAGAGTAACAATAAACAGAATGCATGTATATATGATGTACCAATAGGTTATCCGGATGCAACAATAACCTCTTGCACGTCGTGGAGGTTTCTCGCTGTTTGCCACATTGTTATTACTATCAATGTTACCCATTTTCTACTTTTACTTTAAAGGAACGAAAAACCAAACTTTAATCGGGTCATCTCATAAAATATTCTGGCACTATCTAGATCTGCTCCATGAGCTCCACAAGCAAGTGCTGATGGGAAGGCGGTTGATAGGGTTCCTGATGAACACAAAAGAGATGTCCTTTCTCCAGACCAAATGAGGATGTGCTTCCAGCAGATAATAAAAAACAAGGGCAAGTATGTTTTGAATGTCATCCTTTATCAACCCCATTAGGATGCTTGCTGTGTTGCCTCAGTCAATAGATATACTGGTTCAATTATGTCACATAGCAATTGATTGATTGGCAATTGATTCCTAGGATCTCTCAGGAATGTACAAACATCAGTTTGTCTTCCAACCAAGATGCGGGCGTTCTTCAATCAAGAAATAAAAGACCATTCCAACTAGTTTATTTGCGTCGTGTTCAGTCAGAGGCATTTGTGTTTTCCATACAGTACTCAGGTAGCTGAAGGATTTGCTCTATTATAGCTGTGAGCAATCTCCTTATGACTGGACCATTTTTAGGATCTTGCAAGAATACATGAACATCAGTAGTGCTCCCAACCAATGATGAATAAGCACGAAGAATGAAGAGAAAAACAGCAAGAATGGTCTTCTGAACGTTGCCATTAGTCACCACCATGGACACTTCCAAAGAAAAATTCAATGAGAAAGGAATCGGGAAACTGCTCCCTTTTCCAATTGTCAAAGAGGAACTCTAAGTCGGGCATTTCTTTTCAAGACTTCAATATGTCTCAGTCCAATGTCAGCAAATTTCTGTGTCTCAAGAACAATAGCTTTAGTCTTTCACTCCTTGTTTGGCAGTTACAAAGATTGTCTCGAATGAACCACAGTCCAATGAACTCTTTGTGTCTACTGGACAGTCTGTGTCCTTCCTCGTCATCGATCTTGTCTGCATGTGCTGAACTACTTCTTGTCTTGCTTCTGAATAGGGTGGGGGTGTGGTGGTCTCGCTGCTGTAGATTTTCACGTCCCCTAGGAATATCCAAGCACGCCTTCCTTACATTTTCACTGCCGATGGAGTAACATCCTCCACGATGAACTGGCCATTAAACCTGGGTTGGTGCCATTTGCGAATCAAATTACTGATTAGCACTTGATCTCCGGGAAAAGTCTTGGCAGTAGACTTTCTTTTGATCCAGCTGCTGTATGGTCATCATCAGAGACCTACACCCATCCGTTTGACTTGTTCTGAAATGACAGAGATACCTGTAGTCATATATTTTAAGTAGGCACGTAATTCATCTCCTAACAATTCTGCTGTTTTCTGTGCATCACTTCCAACCCTCGGTGGAGGTGTAAGAGGCGTTCTCATTCGTCTCCCCGTTACTAGTTCATGGGACGTCAGATGATGGTCAGAGCCTGGCTGATTGCTCAATGCATATAATGCAAGAGGCAGGCAATGCAGCCATCCTTTTTTCTGCATTAATTTGAGCTTAGCTATCCTTTCTTTAAGCAGGCCATTGAGTCTCTCACAGATCTCATTGGCTTGCGGGTGATAAGCCGAAAAAACATATGCTTTATGCTAAGCAATAAGCTAATCTGCTCGAATACTTCATTCACAAAATGAGGGCCATTATCTGATCTTAATACCTCACATACCCCCTATCTTGGAAATTCTTCTTGAACTAGGAACTTTGCTGTGCAAGTGGCATCTCGATGTGTGCACGGGCCAACTTTGACCCACCTTGAGAAAGGGAACACTACCACTATCATATATCTGTAACCATGACAGACCTGCAGCATATCAACATAGTCGATATGTAAATGTTGAAATGGACCATTTGGTCACGGAATAACACCTCTAACTGTTTGGAGCGTGTTCCCAGCAGTAAACATTTCACATACAATGCAATTTACTACATAAAATGCAAGGTGTTCTAACAAATTTGCTGCAAAGCTTTCTCTAGTGACATGCGCAGGGGAAGTGTAGCTGTTCCAACACCACCTTTAATAAGGCTACAGGTATCACCGGCTTACTAGTGCTTTCCTGTCGCCACAATCCTTCAGAAGGGGACTAAGAACACCCCCTCCATGTCCACAGATCTTTCTCATCATGTGGTGCATTACCTTGAACTTCCATTAACTGTGTTTTTGACAAGTTATTGAAACTTTCATTAATAATCATCACCACCATTCTCTCATTCACATCAGGCGTATCAAAGCTCATAGTATTCTCTGAATATGCTATTCGTTTCACCTCATTGTCTGTGGCTTGGTTTCCGCGTGAAATAAAGTCTGCTCTCTTAGTGTGAGCTGCGCATTTAACAATTGCAATGGCTACTGGGAGCTGTAATGCTTTAATATGTCTGTCCAATAAGGTGGCATGTTGCACTCGAGCACTATCTGCTCAGAGGTAGCCCCTCCTTTTCCAACATGCTAACCCTGCATGCACAGTTGACATAACATAGGCGGAGTCACTGTACACTGTTGGTTCCTGATCTGTGCTACTCTCAAGCACGACAATCATTGCCACTAATTCTGCAGCCTGTGCTGAAAAGTGAGACGGTAGTCATGCACTTATCAATACATCAAATTCCCCATTAGCCATGTGCCTTACCACAGCGGCACCTGTATATTTTTCTCCATCAGTTTGATCGATTTTCGAAGAACCATCAATAAAGAGAATCTCCCCAGCTACTAGAGCATTTTCTTTCACCCTCTGAATCTCGTCATAGAACTCCTCATAGTTTGAGCAATTATGTGCCTGCTCATCATCTGCCAGTGGTTCGGTTACAAAGAGGCAAGATTCACCATTTTACATCGACTAATTTAATTGTTGGATTTTATATGACCACCTCCTAAGCAGAGGTTCTTTGAGACGTCAACGTACTCTTAGGATTTTCCAAAACAGCAAATAATGCATGTTCAACAAACATTGTCATAGAACACCCCATTACTATGCTGGCAGCCTTTTAAATAGCGAACGCGGCAGCTGCCAAAGAATGTTCACACAGGAAGTGACATCTTATTACTGGGTCCAAAATCCCACTGTAATATGCTAAAGGCTTATACCCCAACGTGGTTCTCTGCATGAGTACTGCTGTCATAACTGTTCCATTCGTGTGCGAAAATAAAAATAATTCTTCAGAATAATTAGGAATCCCTAGAACTGGAGCTGTGCAAATTGCCTTTTTCAACTCGTCAAACCTTTCCTCCATTTCCTCAGTCCATACAATCTTTTCCTAACTCGCTTGAGCCTTTTCAGGGCTCGCAACAATGGCTTTGTTTATGAACTATAATCGAATACCCATGCCCTCACATAATTGCACAGTCCCACAAATTGCTGCATGTGCTTTATCGTGTGTGTTTGTTTTTCAAAATAGCCTCAGCCCTTTCAGGTGTAACTTTCTTTCCTTCATGCGAAATGAACTGTCCTATATATAACACCTCTCTTTGACAATATTGCAATTTCTCCTTGTCCACTTTATATCCTTCCTCATCTAAGATGATCATTAGCTGAACTGAGTCTTGTCTACACTCTTCTGATGTGCTGCAGACCAAAATGTCATCTACGTATTGCAACACAACACTTTGCAAAGAAATATTTCTTAAGTCCATCTGTAGGACTCTATTGAAAATCTATGGAGACTCACAGTACTGCTGGGGTAATCTCGTGCTTTTTAACTTCGTCTATCTGAACGTGAATGATGTCAGATCTTGAGAATCTTTAGGCAATGGGATTGAGAAAACACAATTTTCCAGTCAATTACATTGAAATATCGCGCCTCAATAGGGATGCTACATAAGATTGTTGCTGGATTAGGAACTAGAGGAAACTCAGCCTCTACAATCTGATCAGTTGGGCGCATATCCTGAATTAAATGCCGTGACCCCCCACCCCCTCAATTTTTTAATCTGATACACTGCGGTATTACATGGTGACTCTTGACATCACTAAAATGCCTTGATCCATCATGGCGGAAAGCGTCTTAAAAATACCCTCATCTGCCTCGCGAGACATAGGATACTGTCCTACTTGAGGTAAAATTGCTTGTGGTTTCAGTTTAATCTCAACTTCTCCAACCCCCTTTAAGAGACCTATGCCATATGGGGGCCTGTGGTCTGCCTTGAATGCAACAATGGCAGACATATCACATTCTCCTATAGAGACGGGTAATTCTTCAGTAAAAGGAATTCTACTTGTAGCTCCTATGAAACCTTGAGCATTCATGGCATTACCAGAGAGTAAACATTTTCCTTCCCGTATACATGAGCGTGTCGCACCCGTGTCTACTAAAAAATAAAAGGATTTGCTGTCCTATTGAGGGTACATCCTCATTCCTGTGCCCGTGAAAGGATTCCCTCCCTCGATGGTGACACCCCCTATCCTAGGAGTCAGTAACTGTCCCATGTTTGCACTCTGCTGTATCTGCATGGGGGCATGCTGTGACTGCCCTTATGGCAGACTCAATGGTGCTTGCTGTGGTTGCAAAGCCTATTGTGTTCTCGGCGTTTGTACTTGATACATTGTTTGATCTTGGGCAAACCCATCCCTACTTTGTGTGCCATATGCAGGTGGGAAAGCGCTCCTTGACTCCTGCATGTTCGCACTATATGTCTTGTCATTCCACATGTCCAACATACAGGAGGTAGTCTCTGAATCTGACCTCCCTGCATGCCCTAATTATTATTCTGTATGGACTGAAAACCACCTTGGATACTCTGAAAGTTCCCTTGATTGTTCTGAAAGCCTCCTCTTCCACAAAAGTTTCCTCGAACTCGTGGTACAAATCCCATCCCTCCTTGATCCAACTGCTGTTGGTTATTCACCTGTGGCATACTTGTTACTTGCTGTGCTTCCTGCCCTTCTCCACTAGTTAACATCACCCCTTCTATAGCATACTTCGATAGCTTTTTCTGTACCAACTTAGCCTCCTCAAGCTTCCTTCCTTCTTCTTTCCTTTGACTTTTCTCTTGTAATAGACAGACCATCTTACTTCTCTGTCCATAGGAGAACAGCCTTCAGGACCATAAGCACTAGCCCCTTCCTCCCCACAGAAATAAGATTCCCTCTTTTCCTTGCAACTGAACACTTTCAAATTGATCATTTTTTCCCTTGCCTTTTGATTCTTTCTTGGTCCTCATGTCATGATAAACCTTATCAATTTTATCCCCAATGCTTCTGATATCAAAATCATCTTCTAGGTTTGCTCTAGATAGACCTGGTATTGGCTCATGTGCCGAGAAGAATTCTTCTATGTCTTCCTATGCTACTACTGGATTAGGTTTCATTAATTCTTTCTATATGCGATCAATGTCGCGTGCCCTTTTCCTTCTCTTCCATTCCATTTCTCCATCGACTTAGCTTAATTTTTTATCTTATTCTCTAACCCTGTCTTCTTCCTGCCTTTTCATCTCTCGTCTCTCGTTTGCTCTATGCATTTCATCTCTTCGTCTTTGTATCCTTTCTATCTCTCAATTTCTGTTCTTCCTCTTCCTCTTTCTCTTCAAGCTTATCTCGTTCTTTGATTGCTCTTTGCCTATTATCGTGCTTTCTTTGTTCTTCTGCTCTTTCTTGTTTTTTAAACTGTTCATCTTGATACAGCTGTTTCCTTCTTTGTCTGTCCTTTCTTTTTGCCTCATCTTCTTTCAATCGTTTCTCTCATTCCCTGTATTTTTTATCCTGTTCATATAGATCTTCTTACTGCCTTACTTCCTCAATGCTCTTTCCATCAAGTTTCAGCAATATCTGACCGCCCATCCATTCGTTCTGTAGGAGCGCTACATTGTCAGCTTTGTTTTTCTCGTCTTTCCATCTTTTTATTTTTCTCTCTATCTCGAGACATGACTGGTCGATCACTTCTTTCCTTGTCCCGTAGGACTTTAGGAATCACATCTCTTTCTGGAGTCTTTTTGGGACTCTTGTCGCTGCTACATTCAGGTGACTTATACATTGGGTTACTATAACCTGTTGCTGCCTTAAGCTCTCTTAAAGGATATAATCCTTCGTCTTTCATACTATCAGCATTTATTTCAGGCGCAGAAAAGGGAGCAGAAGGCTCTTCACCCCCCTCTTTACACTGGTTAAGCATCCAGTCCTCAAGAGGCAGATCTTCCCGTTCCTCCTGGTACATCTTCCAGAGATCTAAGCTTGCTAATATTTTTCTAACTTCTTTCCTGTATATGCTGCATGGAAGTATGTCATCATATGTTGCAGTACTGTTTCAGACAACGATCCCCCTTGTGGCCATGGCATGAACATTTTATCTGCCGTACCCTTAACCCATTCTGCACTGTATTGCTTAAGCTTTGGCGAGTGTTTAGGCAGCTGCCTGCACAAATGTATGACCGGGGTAATATCCTCCATCATGATTTAGTCACAATTGACTATCACTACTCCGTTATTTTACACAAATAAATGCTTTCCAGAAAACTAATACAATATAAGCGTGCACCATTCATCGCAGCTCCAAGCCTATGTATCAAGTTTTACTTCAGTCTATCTTATTCACTGAACATTATCAGTTTAACTAATAAATGATCAGATTTCTTCAAATCTTATCGTTTCCACCGCAGTCTATTTTTTTTCTCAATATTTCATTTTCTTACCATATATAGCTCATGCAACATATAAACAGATAGACAATACTGACAGACTGGCCGGCCCACATGTACTTTAGTGCACACTCCTTGTGACTATGTCTGCCCCTAAAAATGACCCCAATGTAGTATGAGCTGTCCTCCTTAACCACGCATTGGTCGTTTGTAGCCTAGATATCTGCTTGGATTTTAGCACAAGCTCCTTCTAAACATCCTTGACATAGGTTAACGGGCTTCTCCACATAGAACGCTCTTCATCTATAGGTCCTTAAACTTAGATGCTCATCGTCCCACACTCTGACGCTCATCGTCTTAAATAAATAATAAATTACCCCAATCCACCCTCTGTTACTCTATCCCCTTTATCACTCTTTCCCCCTCAATACTTATTCTGTTTGCCACCTCACTCAGCCTACTCACCATTAACGTTTTCGACTTCCGACCCTCGGGATCCTCTCCTCCTCAAACCAGCCCCTTCAGCCTTCAGTCCGCTCAGCTTTCTGTAGATGCCAGGAGGGGATTCCGCCTGAAAATGAGGGACCCGTCCAACCTGAACTTGCAAGATTTTTTAAACTAAACGCTGCTATCTACAGGGAGCCTCACTTTCTTCCAGTTAAATGGCGGAGGACGTCCGATTTATCGGGGACCCCAAAGCTTACTAGATCGATAGGTTTTTAACCATCCTCTGCTACCACCTGAACTGGGACAGCCGACCCAGCCCTTTAAGATGAGATAGCAATACTTAGAGACAGATGAGGATGCAGAATATTACTCAAACATCAATAATCAAACTAACTCAGGAAGTTGGCAAAATGTGACTGTTTTAATGTCAATTATGAGCTGGTGCCCAAGGAGAATGCAACTCTTAGGACTGGTGTGACCACCTCAGGCACTTTACACCCAGAGGAGAAGGGACCCTTGAAGGGTCTTGAGACACACATGTCACACACATTCTCCAAGACTAAGGAGGAGAAACCCACAGGAGCTGAGTGCAGTACCATGGACCAATTCCAGACAGGGGTGTTCAATTAATGTTGAACTGTATTGGTTAAAAATGCAAATAAAAAGTTATGTTAAAAAACAAAAATTAAAAATGACCATGCTTAGTCCTTTGAGGCCCCCCAGTACCTTGCATGCACACATAATCACATTGTGTGTGTGCGATGCGCTGGGAGAACCAGAGGACAGGCATGCCATCTTGTATTGGGTATCTTTGCTAAAGCATGCATGGTAAGAGTTATGTAGCTAAACTGGCATTTTAATGCACCCAGTCTAGCCATTTTTTCTGTGGCATGATCTTTTGTATTGGGCATCTTTGATAAAGTAATCATGATAAGTGCTATTGTGAAGCTATACTGGTATTTTGGTGCAGCTAGTCCAGCCATGTCTTACTGTGGTATGATCTTTTGTATTGGGCATCTTTGATAAAGCAAGTATGATAAGTGTTATTACGTGGCTAGACTGGAATTCTGGTTCAGTTTAGCCATTTCTTACTGTTGCATGACATCTTGTCTTGGATATCTTTGATAAAGCAACCATGATACGTTTTTATTAAATAACTAGAATGGCATTTTAATGCAGCCAGTTTGGGCATATTTTCATACTGTGGCAGGGCATTTTTAATAGTAAAGCCAACTGGAGTATGTTCTTACATGGGGATACTACCATATTTTGGCAGAACAAGCTTGGACATGATTTCTTATAGTATCATTACTGGCATTAAGTGTGAAGCAAGCATGAATGTGTGCTTAAATGGGAATACCAGCATATATTGATGCCGCCAGCATGGAAATGTATGACCGTAGCCAGTGTGAAAATGTTGCTATACTGGCATATATAATGGGAAAAAGCAACCTGAAAATGTGTTGGCAAAATGCTCCATTGCACTGCTGGTGACTTGCATCTATTGGATTTGTTCATGCTTTACTGTACAAAATCAATTTCAAACTGTTTGGCATTTTACCCACGTTTTGCACCGTTTAAAGCCATTATTTAAAAAATATTCTCTGGGTGGGCAGCCCCCCAACACCACTTAATTGGTTTGGGCTCCCTCGCTACGCTCCGTCTCACTGGCAAATTTGGGGAAAGTTTGTATGCCCCTGCAATTAAAAGATTCACAAGCCACCACTGGGTGGTACAGCCAGAAACTGAAAACTTGGAACAATTCTACCGGGGTAAAAAAAAAGTGAGATTGCTGCAACCATTGCATTTTATGCCGGAAGGCTAGCCTAGGGGCAACGCATTTGTCTTGGAAGCAAGAGACCGTAAAGCAACACAGGTCTGAATCCGGTCTCGCACTTAGAAACTTGTCTGAAGAGTGTTATAAAAGAACAATTATAATTATAAAGAACCAAGGGAGCAGTTGCCTCCTTTCCCCCTGTACCTGGCGCCATTATGTGATATTTCATCTGATAAACAGACTGTCCTTGACTATCATTTGAAACTGAGGTATGAGGGATAGCTCTTCTGTTAAACAGACTATTTTTGACTCACTATTATTTAAAGCTGAGCCGGAAGTGATATCTCTTCTGCTAAATACCACCTCGGACAACACATTATTTGAAGCTGTGCTGCAAGCGATGTCTGCTTGAAGTAAACAAATGCAGCCTTTTGCTGACTGCAGGGGCATTTCTGCAACTGTTGAACATGAGTTAACTTTTTAGGATATATATTACCATGATGCAAAACGTTTATTGCATTAAACCTAGTCTGAACATGGTTAATGACACGTTTTGTTTAACCAGATTGGTAAAATATAGGTATACTTAAACCAATTTGGCCTATTGACCCTTATTTGGTGTGCCCCCATCCTGTTGTATCTTTGCCTCCCCCCGGACCCCCCAATACTGATTTCTAGTGATGCTACTGGGTGGGTGGCATGCCATAACGCCTTAGCAGGTCCTGTGGGAACTGTGACGCAGCAGGGCATTTGGGGTGCTCTGTGACCACATGGATTCTTCGGTTAACTGAGTAGCCCAAGGTGGCAGAATACATTTCCCATTGAACTCAAGCGGTCTAGAGGTTCGGAGCCCAGGGTGGGTGGCAAGACACATCGCCTCCTGTGGAAATGGAGAGGAATCCAGGCTGGGTGAGAAACGACTGGGATCCCCGAGTGGGTGCCCTACTTGAAGCGTGGAACCCTCTGAAAACACCTGTGTTCAGCCTTCAGAACCCAATTTAGGATACCAGCAAGACCAGCTTGGTGCTTCAACCTTTCGAGGTTGGTACATCGGGTCCCAATATTATTTCTCAATGGGTCATTAACCTTTATTGTTACAGTGTCTAGAAACAGGAGAAATCCCTCATGAAGTGCAGCATACCCATGTGATATAATGACATGCAGTGAAATAGAGGGGGTGTAGCAGGGATGTCATTTCGCCAAAATGCCAGGGGTAGCGGAAGTGACATCACACGACCCTTGACCCCCTGATGACATCACAGGAAGTGATGTCATTTGACCCCGCCACAAAGTGATATTGCGGGTAGCGATGGAACACGACCTTTCACCCTTGAGAAAACAGGAAGTGGCATCACATAACATTGTACACTACGA
This sequence comes from Ambystoma mexicanum, assembly GCF_040938575.1. Taxonomy (NCBI): domain Eukaryota; kingdom Metazoa; phylum Chordata; class Amphibia; order Caudata; family Ambystomatidae; genus Ambystoma; species Ambystoma mexicanum. The sequence continues at coordinate 391,089,671 of NC_090938.1, forward strand.
AAAATATCGTTACGATATCACTATAATGTGATGTACATTTTATACAAGAATGGATCGCCATATCTATCATTAAGATCAGTGTGTATAGGCCCATATTACCAAATTACTGTGAATGCAAGCAGACGTCCATGACCAAATGATAATGATGGGTTATTATATAGCACTTACGCTTAAGCGCTTTATATAGAAAAAATATACACACAATATCACCCAACCTGTGTTGGTACTCATTTATCGACCTCAGAAGCATGGAAGGCCTAGTTGAAGCGTTTAAGAACAGACTAAATCAGTGACTCACCCCTTGAAGTGTGCCTGAAATAAAACTTTAATGAGTCTAGCAATTATTGTATAGAATTCCAGAAAGGCACGTTATTTGGTATTCCTATTCTTTCTTATTAAGGGTCAGTGCTGAAAGTGCTTGTGGCACTCCTGTTCTTATTTTTCTTCTTTTTTTAAGGGGCCTGAACAAGAAAACCCAGCCACTCCAAGGTGCTGGTCACAGCCCAGGAGCTTGCATTCCAAAAAAAAGAAAAAAAAGTACTTTTTTTTTTTTTAGAGGTCGCAAGGGAGACCTCTGGTGACCCATAAATGACATCCCTGGGGTGTGGGTGGTAGGTGGGGGCAACAGTGTCACCTGGCGAGATCTCATTAAACACAGAAGCATTTGGCAGACCCACATCCAAGGCAGCACATGGCATGTCCCAGCCAGCCAGGCAGCTTGTCTTGCCACGTGGACCACTGAATGGAAAAGATCCCAGGTGCCAACCAGGATTCCATTCCCAATTCTCACACTGCACCCGAGCCGGTGAATGCAGCAGACATTTACCACCGCGAAGCCTTCAGAAAATTAACAAATCTTCAGATGGATTTGTGGTTGATGCCAGACAATAGGTTTATGTGGGCATTTTTTGGTTCCCGATGTGCTGTGCCATCCTATGCCATTCTGCAAACTGAAACTGAGTGTACCTGCCATGGCAGTGTCGGTCTCCTCCTTTGCGCACCTCTGCCAGTGCCATCTTCTATCTGGCTATTGTAGCTCACTGCTGCATCGGGCTGCCTCTCTGTTACTTCACCAAATCAAGCCGCATTCGGAGTAAGCTGAAAGCGGCTCGCACCTGCCCTGCCATCTTGCCACCTACTCCGGCTCCCGTTTATGAAACCACCCCCACCTCCCAGCCAACTTTCCCTTTGTTTCTCCGGGCTCCCGCTCTGCTCTTTCATCACTCCCGGTCGGATATGGAAATGGAAGAGGGACTCCACAACCAAATACATTGCTATCAGCACCCCGCATCTTAAACCACCGGAGCAGATATTATTGCTATATGATATGATAGGTTATTTATAACGTGCTTGAATCCCAGTGGTTTCTAAGCGCGGACCCGGGGATCGAACCTGTGGTGCTCTGTGTCAGAACCGTATTGGGGTGACTAGCAGGGGCACCGAGTACGTGGGTGCTTGCGCAGGAGAGAAGAGACGCAGTATGGATGGCCCTTTGTTCCATCCATACTGTCTCTCTCTCTGGCGGACCGGGTAAAAAACGATATTTAAAAATTGAGGGACGGATGCAAAGCAAGAGGCTCTTGTTTTGCATCTGTCCCTCAATTTCTAGAAATCGTTTTGGTTTGGGTATACTTCTACATTGGATCTAGAGGTACACCCAAACCAAAACGATTTTTTGAAATGGAGGCACAGATGCAAAGCAAGTCTGTCCCTCAATTTCAAAAAATCTTTTTGGGTTGGATGTATTTGTACATCTGTGCACCCCTCTTCGCAAGAGGGGTGCGCAGATGTAGAAGTACACCCAAATAAAAACGGAGGCACAGACTTGCTTAAGGAAGTAGAGGTGCACCACTCCCGACCACTGGTAATACCCAGAGGTTTCTAAGCACGGACCGAGGGATCGAACCTGTGTTCCTCCATGTCGTATTGGTTCCAAGGCGAGCACGTTGCCCCTGAGCTATCCTCCCGAGACACTGAAGATCTGAAGTACATTTAATGATACAGAACCAGACTATTGAGCAAGTCTGATATCATCTTCATCATCATCTGAATAACTCAACACTGTCGTGGTTATACAAGAGCTAATAAATTCAAAGAGATGGAATTACTCAGAATGTAGCAGCACTATTCAATAACCCACAGTGCTTAAGCATAGTTAATGTGAAAATAATACAGTTCTCACCATTGGGACAGTACTGCCACTTCTCACAGAGGCGTCTACACCTTTTATGGGGCAGCACTGATCCAGCCTACTGGACAGCTTCACTTTTAATGGCACTTCTCAATAGGGCTGCTATACTTCACTAGGAAATGACCAACACTCCCCCGCAGGGAATTGCATACTCTTGATGCCACCGAAGCAGCATTTCCACCCACCGCAGTTAATTTATTTTTATGGCACAGTGCGTGTACTTCTCAGCCACTCTGCTTTACATTTAAAAAGGCCGAATTGTCATTTCTCAGCAGGACTACAACACGATACCATTGTGTTATGTATGTTGAGTGCTTCTTCACCACCAATGTGGGTTCATGGAACTCTCCCAGTGTCTAAATAGTAGATCTGGCTACATTCAATTGGCAACTGGCATGTCCCGAGCTGCCTGCTGTACATAAGCTGCCGCTCAGAATGTTGGGAGCCGTGATGGGGCAAGGGATAGAAGGCTCGAGCCTGTAGGATAGCAGAATCAGCAGGGTCTTAAAACCTGCTCACCCATTCTGGAGTGAGGGGGCATGGGGCAAAATGAGCCTGATCCCACATACAGGGGGTTGTTACCCCTTTATCTCCACTGAATGAAAGAATGAGCTCTCTCAGACACATGTTATCACTACTGCACACACAATGAATGAATATGGTATGGATCTGTAGATCGAGAAAACTGGAGTGAGGCTTCAGAGTGTTTTAACAGAAATATAATTGTCTTCCCAGATGGCAGACTGACTCCATTAATAAACATGGGGTCACTGAGATGAATAAGAGTGAAACTGTACTTTCAGTTGTGAGATTACCAGCAACAGGTTATACTATGCTCCAAGGAGTGAGGTGCCCACTCAATATATCGCACTGTTTAAAGGGGTGAGACCCATCCTGAATGCTTGCCCAAAGAGCCTTGGCCAGAGTTTCACACTGAAGAAGTGAGCATGTGATCCGGGGTCTGCAGCCCACACACACACACACACATGGGATTCCCATGTACCCACTTGCGAGATTTGCACCAAATGAGTGAGATTGTGCTCCAAGGTAGGAGGCACACGCACAGTCTTTGCTCTGAGGTTTGACACACTCACAGGATGGGATGGCATTTCGTTCTCCCATCCTAGTTGTGTTGCTCTGCCTTTTGAGGGCTACTACAACCTGGATGATTATAGAGGGGTGGAGTAGGGGCAGTGTTGGCCTACTGGAATGCAACTTGAAGGCTTAAACCTCCTTCTTACTTGATTTTAGTATATGCAGTATATTCTAGCCAATGTTTCCACTGTTCTGCGCCCCCCCCGTACCCCTTGCACCAAGTTTGCGACTACGTGCAAATGCGGTCATTAACTGCTGGTGATGTCACTTCCTATATTTGGGCACCCCCCGGGAAATTCATAAGTCTGCTCCCCTGGTGACTAGTATAGGGAAATATTCCACAGATGGATTTCAAAGCACATCTGGTTCACGAGAGTGAAGCTTGAGTTGTCTAAGACATGACTCTGAACCCCGAGATGGAAAATTTTGTCGTAATTTATAGTCACCCATGTCCAATTTTATGTTATATACAGGTGTCTTTCAACCCTCTTAGAGGAAAGACAGGGTCCTTTTCTGCAAGGCGTTGTGAGAAAGGCATGGTGCCCAGAGTTAGACACAGACACGAGGATACAATTTTCGAAAACCTTTATTTAAAATAATGGGGTTTGAAAAATGCCTAACTTGCCCTATTTCTAAATGGTAGTAGTGCCGACCATGATTGCGTGCGCTCACTCTGCATCCTAGGCTGTGTGCGTTCCCTAGCATATTTAGATTGCGTGCGCTGACTCGCATCTTGGGCTGCGTGTGCTCACTTGCAACTCTAGGCCGGTCTTCTCAACTCAGACGTGTGCCCTCTGCATTCCCCGTAGGGCCTCTCCTTCCCACTTCGTAGCCCCCCCTCCCCTTGCCTAGCCCGCTTCCCCTGACCTATTGTGTACTGTTCTGTGATCTTGTTCTCCACAGTTGTTGGCTAAATTGCACTGCCTACATGCCTGCTGTGTTATTCTTTTCTTCTAGGTTCCCTGGTCGATTGTTCTGTTTTTTGGGGATTTTTTCAATCCATGGTTGTTTGATTACATTGTTCTGCCTGCATCCCTGCTGTTTTCCTCCTTACCTCTAGGTTCCCTAAGTGATCGCTCAGTTCCTCTCGGTTTTGTTCTCCTTGGTTGTTTGATTACATTGTTCTGCCTGCATCCCTGCTGTTTTCCTCCTTAACTCTAGGTTCCCTAAGTGATTGCTCGGTTCTTCTCGTTTTTGTTCTCCTTGGTTGTTTGCTTACATTGTTCTACCTGCATCCCTGCTGTTTTCCTCCTTACCTCTAGGTTCCCTAAGTGATCGCTCAGCTCCTCTCGGTTTTGTTCTCCTTGATTGTTTGCTTACATTGTACTGCCTGCATCCCTGTTGTGTCCATTCTTTACTTCTAGGTTCCATCGACAACTGATTGTGTCTATATATTACATCTGATTTTCTGTCATTGTTCTGTCCTCTGTGTGCCCCTGCTCCTTCTGTATCCCCCCACCCTAGTGTCTCCCCCATGCCTGCCTGCTCTCTAGCTCACCCCTCCACTCCCCCTTCCCCCCAACCCTTCCCTCTGCACCCTCTATGGTGCTCTCTGTCTCTCCTATCTTCTCAAACTGCTTTTCTGTTGACTACCCTATCCTTCTCACTAGTTCTGACAGGAAGAGGTTCAAAAGAGTTATCCTGGTCTCCAACCCAGCCCTCCCTATCGTTGATACCTACACCAGTGCTTCCTCCAGACAGACCCTTACTGACATCCTCTTTGTCGTTCCCTCTCCAGGCATATGGACCCCCCATATGGTCTCTGTTCTCTCCCCTTTTTCCTCTTCACCCATTAATGGTGGCACCCGATGGGTGGCCCTCCTGGCCTCTTTCCACTCCTCCAAGACCATCATTAATGTTTACCTAAATGACACCATCTTGGTCCAAAGCCCTCAGGCCAACCACCTCCTTTTTGATAGACGCTTCCTGCGCCTTACCAACTTCCTTTCTTCCCCTGCTGTCCCTTCTTTCCCCTCTTTGGATCATCTGCCTCCTCCATCCTCTGCCACCTCTACAGCTGCCTCTGCTGCTTCTCCGGCCATCCTGGTGCCTCCTTCCTCTGCCACCCCTCTGGCACCCACCTCCTCCTCTGTGGCTACCTTGCCCTCTACTCCTTCCTCCTCTGTCCATCCTCAAGCGCCTTCAACTCTTCCGGAGGGTGTACCTCTGACCTGTACCCCTCCACGGAAGTCCTTCAAAGGGGGCAACCGGCTCCACATGGATACTCTAAACTCTCACTCAGCTGTCAAACACTCCTCTGACATCTGCCGTCTCCTGGAAGAACTTGATCTGGATGTACTCGGTCTGACTGAGACGTGGTTCATGGCCAGCTCTGTCACCAGCTTTGACACTCTCCTTCCTGATGGCAACAAGATCCTCTCCGTGCCCAGAACCACCCACCCCGGTGGGGGTGTAGCCTTGATCTTTCCTGTGTGGATCCCTGCTTCTATCATTCCTATGCAGGACTACTCCTTTAAAGGCCTAGTCTGCAGGCTCTCTCTCCTGGCCTTTCTTTCACTGTGGCCACCATCTACTGGCCACCCAGCTAGGTTAGGTAGCTTCCTTCCTATCTGAGTGGGCTGACCTCACCTCCTCCCTCCTTACCTCTCAACTTCTCCTTCTCTGACTTTAACATCCTCTTGGATGCTTCTTGTCCTTCTGAAGGACTCTTTGGCAACCTCTGTGACTCTCTATTCTTCCCTGTGACTCTACTCACTCTGCAGGACACACCCTGGATGTTCTGATCTCCTCAGACCCCCCTTTCCAACCCTCTCACCACTCCACTCTCCTGGAATGATCACTTTCTCCTTTGATCCCATCTCTCTCTCTCTACCGCTCAGGCCAAGCCGACTCCAGCACTGCCACCTACCTTTTCAGTCATCCGACCCATGAAGCGTGTGTCAGTTGAGACTTTCGCTGCTACTTTCTCTCCTCCTTCTGCACCTTTGGCTGACTCACACCCTGACACAGCCCTTTCTAACCTTCATCTTTCTATCTCTAACACTCTTGATGTACTTGCCCCTGTCATGAGGATCCACTTGAAGTCCAAGTGCAACTCTTAGTACGACTCAGACCTCATCACCCTTAAACGCAAGTGCAGGGTGGGTGAGAGGAAGTGGTGGGCATCAGGTGCACCCTCTGACAAACTGGCCTGCCGTCTGCTCTAAAGGCAGTACAGAATCTCTGTCCTTGCCAAGAAGAGAGCACACATCCAAGCCTGCGTCTCTGCGGCATCTAACAACTCGCCCGAACTCTTCAAAATCTGCAAGGAGCTGGCCAATCCTGCTGCAGTCTCTACCTCTCCTGTTCTCTCCTAGGCCCTCTGTATGGCCTTGGCTTCTCATTTCATCAATAAAACAAAGGACATCCTGTCCACCCTCCCTTCCTCTTCTTCCTCCTCCTCGACTCCTGGCCTTCCTCTGGCTGCCTCTCCTCTTCCCTTCCCTTCTCTTCCTTTCCCTTATTCACCCCTGACAACGTTTCTAGACAAGTTCGATCTATGAGTGTCTTGTCAAAACAGGTTCTTCCTTGTTCATCCAGAACAGTGGTCTTCAAACTTTTTTGGCCTGGGCACCCCCTGATCAAAGGTTGGGTAGGCCGGGCCCCCCCCAAAAGTGCCAGATGGACAGTATGTAGAAATCGCTATGATCTTTTATGTGCCGTCACCGCACCCTACTCCCAGTACAGACCATGGGCTCTCCCCACCCTATTCCCACCACTATCCCAGTGCTGCTGCCCATCCTGCTTCCACCACAGTCCCATAACACAAGCATACACACATCCATACACATTGAAATAAAAAAATAAATTGCCACAAACGTACCTTCTGAAGGGGCCTGCGTGTGGTTGCTAAAATGCCCCGCTCCAGGTTGCTCTGCCCGTATGTGCGAGGAGGCACAGGAGCACCCCCTCGAAACATACGTACATGCAGTGCCCCAGCCAGCATTTCCAATGAGCTATGCAAGGCTGGTGAAGCAAAACATCCTCAGCGTTGCATGGCTCAGTGATCATATGCGGCTGGGGAAATGAACTGTCAAAGGCAAACAGTGTTTCCCTTTGACAGTTCGGCCAGCCCAGGAGCACTCCCTCAGCTGGAAAAAGCAGCTGAGGGAGTGCTCAGTGTTTCACTGGGCTGGCTTCTCGGCTCCTCCATAATGGCTGAGGTGGCCAGTGGGCAGATGCACCCTATCCCATTATGGAGGAGCCGGCAGTCTTGGACTGGCCTATAGGGCACTAGGGCGATGACCGTACCAAAAATGCAAAATGCTAGTGTAGGCCAGTCAAAATGGGCCACTTTTTTGGGCAATGTGGGCCAGTTTGAGGAGTTACTTCTCTAGGCAGCTAGTAGTTTTGACCATTGTTGCTGAATTAAATATTCTTTAAATATCACAATTTGTTTACATTTGAACAAAAAACAACCCCCTTGGGTACTAATCAAACAGTCTGTGATTAAAGGACTGAATATCCATTTGCAACTGCTGGCCCTTTTTTCATTGGTGCCTAAGACCGTTTTATGGTCCAGTCTGACCATGTGAGCCTCCCCTTCCCATTTCCTCCAATCTAAAAAAAAAAGAAAAAGAAAAAAAACGTTTTTTTTTTTTATACATTTCATGCTGGGCTCGGGGGCGCACCCCACAGTTTAAAGACCTCTGATCCAGAACCATCAAGGACCACACCGACACCCTTGCTCCAGCTTTGGGCGATTTCTGCAATCACTCTTCTGCCACTGGAACCTTCCCCTCCCCACTGAAGCACTCCTTTGTGCACCCACTCCTTAATAAGCCCTCTGCCGATCCTTCCTCTCTGGCTAACTCTCGCCCGATCTCCATCACTCCTTTCCTGGGCAAACTCTTGGAAAAGCTGGCCATCTCTCAGTTTAACCTTCACACTGAATCTGTTGGTTATCTCCATGACCATCAGTCTGGCTTCAGAGCGGCCAGAGCACTGAAACTGCCTTCCTGAACATCCGTGAAGACCTGCTCTCCAACCTTGATTCTAACCTTCCTTCTGTCCCCATTCTCCTCGATCTTGCTTTTGATACAGTCAACCATACCATCTGCTCAATCGCCTGCATGATAACCTGGGTATCACTGATCAGGCTCTGGCTTGGCTGACCTCCTTTCTTGATGATTGACCCTCTCGGGTCCAGCTGGGCTCTCTCTCTCTCTCTCCCTCTCCCTCTCCACCTCCACCTGTGGTGTTTCCGAGGGGTCTAACATTTCTCCCCGGCTGTTCAACCAATACCTGGCACCTCTTGCCCACTGCATCGCTTCTCCAACTTTCAGTGTTATGCGGATGACACCCAGCTCTCTTTCAGGCTCCCCTCAGCAGCATCTACTCCTTCTCTCATTCCAGACTGTCTGTCCACAATTCAGGAGTGGTGTGCCGCCAATGATCTCTGCCTTAATGCCAGTAAGACGGCGATCCTCCTCATCGGAACACCAGCTCCCTCGTTTTCTCTCTCTCTGGCCGCCCACTCTGGGTCCTCCTCCTGCTCCTACCTGTGAGGCTAAGAACCTTGGGGAGATCTTTGACTCCACCCATTCCTTCTCTCCTCACATCTCTGACGTCTCTAAGAAGTCAAACTATCAGCTGCACCTCCTCAGAGGTATTCTTCCTTTCCACACTTTCCCCCCATAAGCTCTCTGTCTCCAGAGCTCTGGTCCTCTCTAAGCTGGACCTCTGCAACAGCCTCTTTCTAAATCTTCCTGTCTCTACTCTACTTCCTCTACAACTTATCCCGAACCGGACTACGAGACTTGTCCTTGGCCTCAGGCCCAGGCATCGTATCTCTTCAGCTCTGAAATCTCTTCATTGGCTCCCAGTGGTGGCAAGGATTAAGTTCAAGACCCTCTGCATTGTCCACAAGGCTTTCTGGGGCCTGAGTCTGCAATACCTCCAACTCTCTCTTCCTATACATCTCCTTTCTAGAGCTCTCCACTCATCCACCTCCAAATCTCTGAGGGTCAGTCGCTTTACCAAGCAGAGACTAGGAGGCAGATCTCTTTCTTCGACTGGGGCCTCCCTCACTAAAACCTCAGCAGAACCACCTCTGGTTCCGGAAGCAACTCAAGACCTTCCTCTTTACTTCTGCTTTCTCTCTTCCTCTCCCCTGCTGATGACCCAACTGCTCCATGCACTGGTCACCTGGCCACCCTCTGAACTTGGGCCCAGGTTCCTTCCTATCCAGTTGCACATCGCACTGCCTCTTGACTTCCCCAGCACTTGTGGTCTGTATCTGTAACCCTACAGTCCCTTCTCTCTGCACTTATGAGCCACTCGTTGGCTGTACTTATTGATTACCTGCACTGAGCCACCTGCTGGCTGCACTTTTGATTGCCTGCACTTCTCCATTCCCCCTTTGGCACTTGTCCCCTTCCCTGCACTAGCGCGATCTGAATGACACAAGGCTTAGTACGATAGTTGTTTTGTCCTCTCTCTGTTTCCTCCTCCATGTCTTGTTGCGCCTAGAAACACTTGTGTACAGGCGCGTTATAAATTCCATATCATAGCATGAAAATAAAGTAAGAATAGTCCAAAAGTCTATCTGTCCAAATTAAAGAAACTGTCTGTGTCAAACCTGTGCTTGCCCTCACTCTCTAATTTAACAATGTGTAGGGTTTCAAATATGTGTCTCAAAAGAATATCAGGATGACCAAGGGGCTTCTTCTTTAATCCCTTCCCCAAGTATAAGTCACTTGGGATCTTCAAAGGTTCAGTTCACAAAAAGGCAGTTCAATAGTACCTCTGCCAGGCTTCCGTCGCCTGATTCAACACTCTCCAATATAACATAGTTCTGTTTTAACAATGTTCTCTTCCTTAGGCTTCCGTCATCTATTTCAATGCTCCTCAGTATAACAAATTCTGTTTTAGCAATGTTTTCTTCCTCAGGCTTCCCTTGCCTGTTCCAGTGCTCTCTAGCACAACACAGTTCTGTTTCGTCTGATCCCCATCACAATCTTGCTTCACTCAATATCCTCTTCCGTAGCCTTTTTCCATCGGCTTTCACTTCCCTTTTCATTCAACTCGCTTTTCACCTCAGTGATACTGTGTTGAACTTTTGCACTACACAGAGACTTTCAAAAATGTGGTATTTAGTTTCATTACAGTTCAAAACAATTGAAGCTTTCTTTCAATGTGTCTGGCTTCATATGCGTAGACTTGCTTGCAACTTGGAAATCATTTGCTTCTTTAGAAAACCAGGCTCATCACTTTGAACCCACCGGTTGTACTGTAACAATGCGTCCTTCACAATTTTTTTATCAGAGGTTAGGGTCTCTCCCTTCCTGCCCCTCAGACCTTCTTGGGTGGCTTCGCTGTCCCAGGGAAACAAGCAATCTCTTGGAACAATGTTTGGAGAGAGAAACCAGCTTCTCGACTTACTTTGATGGACCTTTTCGGCTTCTTGGAGACACGGCTCCCTCGCCTTGCTTTTTCCTGCATCAACCGGCAGGCTTGTAGCGTTGCGGCATCCCGTTCTCTCAAGCCTGGTTCTCAATAGCCTCTTCTCAGCTATTTGCCATCTCTCCTGCTCTCCTTCTCGGACTCGCCTTTGCCTTCCTGGCTTTGTGTGCTCCTGCTTGTTCGCCTTAAATTAGTCTGGGTTCCACCTTTTATACTTAGGTCGGTTCTCATTTGGATTCAGGTGTTTGTGATTGTAGCTAAACGCCTGACCCTGCCTGGCCTTATTAGAGGGACATTGAAAGAAATGGTAAAGTTCCCTTGAGTGAAGGTGTTCCGTCAGGATATTGTTCTGTCGGATGAAGCATTGGGGGAACCAAGGATCTGGCTTACAGTAGGCTGAGGAAATGTTGGGTAGGGGGGATTATATGAAAGAGGGCAATACCATGTCTCACCCTCAGGTTATCCCTCCCCAATCCCAAGGGACCATTCACCCAGTTGATCCTCCCCTGCTTGTCCGCCGCCAGGGTCGGGACTGTCAAAGGGAAGATGGGAGTTGTTGTATCCTCTAAGAATATTAGAGGGGTAGGATCCATGATTATTAGACCAGTGGGGATAATAGTTGTGTGGTATGTTTATGTTTATGAAAACATTTAGTGTAACAGAAAAATAACATTTCTCTTTTATTCTTTGTCCCACTCTCTTTCGGTACGAATGATAGTGATGAGGGTGTTGGGTTTCACAGCAACCTGAAAGTTGGAGAAAAGGAGGATGGATTGTTAGAAAGAATAGTTGCCTTAGATCTTGATACAACCTTTCTCCTTTTGTTTGGAGCTTTCCTTTCAGTATAGGGGTTTAATGTTTTCTCAGGTTTTCAAGATTGGGCTTTGGAATATCCCATAAAGGCTTCTATTATATTATTTGCTTTTTCCACTTTTGGAAACTACCTGAGGTCTTCCCTCTAACACTCTCCAAGAAACCTTCATTCAGGTGATGTTTCTTTGCTTGTCCGCCCCCAGGGTGGGAATCCAAGAGCGATGGCCCTTCCCTGGCCACCTGGATCAAGGAGCCCCGGGGATTACATGAGAGAAAACCTTCAGGTTTCTCAAAACGGCCATCCCTTGTTTTGGAGCAGGTTGGGATACTGTGAGGAAACATGAAGAAGCATGTGGTGGGGTATGATGAGCATTCCGGGATAAGACAGGAGTACGGAATCACCATAGTGAAATAGGACTTTCATATTTTACTGCAGTAACGTGAGAGTGGGGAGTGTGAGAAACCAAAGGGTATCTCACCTACTAGTCCCCGGGGATCTTTTTCTCAGGTGGCCAGGGCACAGCCTTTGCCTTTGTATCCAGATCCTGGGGGTGGACCAGTGTGGGAGGATCACCTGGGTGAGGGGTCTTCGGGGAGTCGGGGTGAGGTGATCGACAGTGAGACGCACATGGTATTCCCCCCTTTCTCATAATCATGACCCCTCATATTTCATAGGATTTTGATGTCCCAACCCCCCCCCCCTTTTCTACACAAACACTGGGCCGTGAAAGAGGGCAATTTAGAGTAATAAGTCTAACCCTTACATATCTCATTGGACATGTCCCACTAATCGGGTCAAGCAAAGTCAGGCACTTGACTTTAATCACATACATCTGATACCCATTAGCTATCCCCACACGGATAAAAGGCAAAATATAGAGACACACTCAGAGCAAGGTGTAACATGAGAAGCAGCAGAACTTCTGGGGCAAAGGCAAACCTACTGGAGCAGAGCGACGAATAGAGGGACAAGCACCAAGGGTAAAGGACCCAGGAGTTCCCTGCAGGAGGTCTACGTGGAGAATGCCAAAACCCAGACAAGAAGACTGCATTGTGTTTTAAAGATGCCTGTGACCCTCCTGGGTGAACGACCGAGTTGGGACGGAGGGGCCAAGCCTGTGGTATTAATCTTGACTCGTGAAATTAAAGGCAAAGACAAGAAAGGAATGCACACAGCAGGTGAGTTGGCGAGCGAGATGGAAGACTGGTGCTTGTTAAGTAAAGATTGAAGTGGCAACAATATATCTTACAATTAAAGGCTGCATGCATGTGGATGAGACGCGAAGAAAGGCAGACCTGTGGTGAACTTTAAATTATCGATAACTGTGAAGCCAGTGATATAGAGTAGCGGAGTGGTCCAGCGAAAGGAAGTAGCACACTCAAAAGTCTCAGCGAAAGGTGAAATGTTTTATTATAGACCAACTAAGTGAATGAACTTTAAAGAGCATGATGATCAAGATTGACCCCGGTCAAAGGGGAAGTAGAAAGTGAATATTGAACTCTTGTGCTTATGATGTTGAACTACATAGACAAATAAACACTAAGGCAAATAACACAAGAGTACAAGTTGAAGGGAATGTTGAAGTGGTCCTGTGGAGTTCTATAGTAAAAGCATTGCACATTCGGAAGTCTTCGACATCAGGAAAAGGTCTGAGCCTGACTGAGGGAGACCAGAAGTGTGATATGTTAGGGGAAGAGAACCCATAACAAATATGAATAAAGCTTGGGGAAGGGAACCCCTACAAGTGTTGTGATTGTGAGGTCCGAGCCCAACAGAGGGAGACCTACGTGAACTTTTTACTTTGAGAGGTTCAAGTCTGATCGACGGAGACCTGTGTGAACTTTTGGTTGAACTGTGAAAGAATTTTTGGAACGCTGGAAAACTGACTAACTTGGATGGACAGGCGGGCCTCGATCCACGTTTTGAATGGCTTTGTTTTGAGAACCTGTGCCAGAGTGTGTCATCTTATCTACGGGGACTGCCTTACTCAATGCTGTCCAACATGGGGAGGGGAGCTGACGCAGCCACTTTGATTCTTTATATTCGAACTCTGATTTTCGTTTGCATACATATTCCCCATTACACACCTTTTGTATAAGAGATAGGGCTGGCATTAGGTTTTGTTAGTATAGGCCATTTTGATTTGATAGAGACTGACTAGGTCTGTGCTTTCTTTATTATTTGATGGTAGAGACTACTCCCATCTTAGCTATAGGGCAAAGTAGGAGTTTATCCAAACCCCGATAATCGAATAAAGGTTTTACAAATTGTACCTTTTGTGTCAGTGTCATACTTGTGATACCATGCCTCCCTTACAGGAGTGAGGTCTTTTGTGTTCAGGTCTATAGTATAATAGGCTTCATTGAAAGCAGCAGCGTATTGGCCACAGGGAAGAGAGGCACTTGGCCCCCCACCACGTGGGACATTTTAGAACCCTCCAGGACATCTTTCCCAGCTGCTGCCTCAACAGGAGGCCTCTGTGGCAGTGAGAAAATGTCCTCTCTACTGGTTTCTGGTCTCCTGTGTGGCGTTTTTCATAGCTGCTTTGTTTAGACCAATGCCCTGTTAATGGGCAGCAGTTTAATTTAATGGCTGCAGCCAACCCCTTCCCATGTGGGCAATTGCTGAAGGAACCCGTTCACTTACCAAGCTGTCATGAGCAGGATAAAATGCAAATACCAAAAGGAACCTTAACAATGGCCTCGCAATTACTGCTGTAAAACATGTATTTTGTTAGCAGCACCTTTCTCTGGCATGAGTGTTTAGTCAATGGGCAGCGTAATGGGACATTTCCAAGTAAATAACCTGATATAAGTCCAGTTAATTACAGAATCTGTGTCTGCTATCAAGACAATGCAATTGAGTAATGCAATACAGCTCCTTTTAAAGGTTAATTTATATCCATTATGTCTCTGCTAGCTTGACATGCAAAAAAGGGTTCCCTTTTATGTGGATAGTGAAATGTTATTAAAATCATGTAGAACAGTAAGCTGTAAACGTGTGACAAACTCTGTACCCAAGTCACCTTACTATAAAAAAAAAATGTGTGTGTTCCTTAAAGTTCTCGAATTAAAGTTATATGAAACAGGAAATGTTTGAACTTTCATTACTTTGCATTCTGGCACTTGTAATTTTCTATTCAGCATGTGGAAATAAAGACACAATATTTATGTGCCTTAACATGTTTCTATAAGGATGTCTATATGGTCAGGTTGCTTTACTATGTGATTTATGTATTTTACATGTAATCACTATAAGATATGATATGGCATGATATGATAAGAAAAAATGCGCCTGTACACAGGTGTTTCTAGGCGCTTCAGTATTATCGTAAGACAGTATTATAAACTTATCGTAGTCCTTGAAAGCCAAAACCTAAATATTTGCATCAAGTAAAGCTCAAAGTATGTGGTCAAGTACCTAAATGGCAGCATGGGATAAAATCCTGGCTTCAATGCGTAACCATCCTGCACAACTCTAAAGACATTTGTGTCTTCTCTCACGCCAATGGGGATCCACAGTAATTCCATGCCCTGTCTATCTCCTGCGATCACTCCAAGCAATCCTGTGATCACCCCACCCCCGCAGTCCAATGGGCTACATATTGTAATTGTGCTGCCATGAAGTATAATTCGAAATCGGGCATATTCAGTCCCCCTTCATCACGTTTACACCGTAGCGTATGCATAGCTATGCGGCATCGCCCTGCATTCCATAGTAACTCCCCTAATGTCCTATCCAACATTCTAGGGATCAGAGTAAGGTTTATTGGTATCAGTGTGGATATGTGCATATCTGAAAATAAAGGGCTTTCTTTGATGTGTAATTTTTGTTTTTGTTATTGTTTTATTGGTTAAACCAATTGTCAACCTTTAACAAACAAAACATGTATTATTCCTTTCCAAATAAAAAAAAGTCTTTCTCAAGTTCATTCAGGTTCCTGCCCAGGATATGGGCTTTATCTCCTTGCCTTATTTCTGTATATATCCTTTCCACCAACCGAAGTACGTCCAGTGTCTGACCAATTTTATCGACCATCATTAAGCGTTCCCACCACTCCTCCTCTGTACTTTCACCAGATGGTGTAGATGCATTTTTCAGATACTGACTTCTCAGTCTTTGAAGTTTCGGACAGGAAAGTGCCAGATGCCTTGTTGATTCTATTAGTTCCCAATTTGTACAAAAACGGCAAGTTGACTCTTGTTCACTAATCTGTTTTCTTAGAAATTGCACTTCCTTTGATAGTAATAAATTGAGTCGACATCGCATCAACAGGTCACGGTAGTGGGGAGACAGGAATCTTTTCATGTACAGAGGTAGACAGTTCAATGATTTTCTTTCCCGTACGATATTTAGACAGTGTCTATTCTCTGCCTTTAGTGTATCTGTTTCGAACCAGTCCCTTTCTCTTAGACGTCTCTTGGCCTTTTCAGGATTTGTTTTGAGCATTTCTAATTTGATGTTATTATGCTGGAGTTGGTCGAGACAGTTTTGCTTCCATGTTCCAAGAAGTTTATCACCCTTAACATTCGGCAGAGTTACCAGAATCTCAAAAGGGATTGGCGGACTGTCCAAAAGGCATTTTCGAAAAAGGGAGTTTGTTTTCCAGAGGAATATCGATGCCATAGATTGTAGCCTCAATTCATGTCTTATTGTTGATATTTTCAGACAGTTTGGGAGTCTAAGAATTTTGCGCCAGAAGTAGCCCTCTAGTTTTCCCCATGATTCCCATGGTAGATTTAAGAGGGTCTCGGCTCCATGTGTCAGGATAGGTGTTACCTTTTGTTTCCAGAACGTTATGATTGGAATCATGGAGTAGACTCTGTATCTCCTATGCAAGGCTCTCCCCTGATTTGTTAATTTGACTAGTCTTTCCTTGATGAAGTTCAGTTGTGCTAGTTCATTAATGTTTTTATTTATCTTGACCCCCAAATAGATTGTGTTATCCACTACATTTAATGCCTGATTTCAATTGACCAGGTAAAAGGGATCTTTTTCCTTGTGCCTAAAGCTCATTGCATTATAAGAATCATGGATTTTTCTATATTAATTTTCATTTTATTTTCATCAAGATATTTTTTGAATTCCACGATTCTTCTCTGGAGCCCTGTTGCCGTTTGATCAATAAAAACAACATCATCTGCATACATCACACAAGATAACTCTGCTCCTTCCAACTTCGATGGGAATGCTCTTATATGTTCTTGGGATGTTTGCATGTCCGCCATATATGGAACAAATAAGAAGGGAGCTAGGCACAGCCCTGCTTAATACCCTTGGTCGTCGAGATCTTCTCCGTTGTATCATCCCCCTTTGATACAATTATTTGGATTGTTGCGTTAGTGTACAACTCTTGAATTGCTTCCAATAGATCTTCCGGGCAGTGCCATTTTTTTAGTTTTGACCACAGGCGCTCTCTATTAACTGCGTCAAAAGCCTGCTCGAGGTCTATAAAGCCCAAATACACATTCCCTTTTCATTCTAAAACCCATGATTTTAATAGGTTTAGTAGAAACAGATTCAGGGAGGTGCCCACCCTCGTCATAAAGACCGTATGGCGTTTGTCCAAAATCTCTGTCTTCAACGCCCAATTTTTTATGTCTCTTAGCAAGATTGATGAAAAAATCTTGCCAATAGAATCCAGAAGAGATATTGGCCTGTAGTTCCTGGGGTTGGTACGATCTCCCTTTTTGAAAATATGAACTATCAGGGCTTCCTTCCAGGATGAAGGTATTGTTCTTGAAAGTAGGATCTGTTGAAAAAGGATCAGGATGAAGTCTGACCACACTTCCCTATTTTCTTTTAGCATCTTGTTCGATATGCCGTCCGGGCCGGCTGCTCTGGAAGAGCTTAGTTGATTGAGTCTTAATTATATATCTTCCCTATCTAGATCAATGGCCCAGGACGTTGATTTGTGCTTCTTTTTAGGCGGGGCTAAGGTCATCTCGTCTTTGAAAAATGTTGTATAATGATTCACCCATTTTTTCTTCGATACTTGATTAGTGGTTAACACCGGTTGTGTATCTTCTCCCTTATTTATGATTTCCCAAAGGGATCGGGCATTGGCAGTTGTGACAGCTGCCAACATCTGTTCCACATCGCTCTGTGCTCTCCAGATTTTAGACGATTTTAGCCAGTTCTTATAGCTCTGTTTTCTTAGCCTAAGCAATTCTATTTTATCCGGCAAATTACTTCAATTGATTCTCCTTAATTCAGCTCGATGTTCTCTTCTCTTCTTTACCACGTCACTGTTATATGCATCTTTCCTTGCAATTGTAGTAGATTTATTTATGTCTCTCTCACCTCAAATTCTTTCAGCAACCATCTATACTCTACCACATTTCCATTATAATTTTTTATGTTGCTGTCCAATTTGGCCACTAGCTGAGGGATGTTAGAGGCTTTAAGTCATACCCGGTTCCTGCCCCATGTGAGTTCCATTGGGTGCCTAATGATATTGATCTGCTCCTTCGAGTTCCATAATAGTTCTACTTCCAACAGTGCGTGGTCACTTGTAGTATATTTCTTTACAGACAATGATTTTATCCATCTAGTTGTATTTCCAGCTACAAAGCAATAGTCTAGGCAGGCACTCTTATTGCTACAAAACCAAGTGTTTGCACCTGGAATAGCGCCCAGTGTCTGCCCATTTTAACATAGTCATGTCCTGGATATCCATTTCCATAATCCATCTCTTTTCCGATGTTCCTAGATGTATTTTTTGTTTCAAACTTCCCTTTAAGTCCAAGAGCTTTAGGTTCACGTCTCCACATATTACGATCAATTGACTTGGATCTTCATACATTGATCTGTCGATCAATCCCATAATCACTGCTACATACTTCTCTATTTCACAGTCATTGGTGCTCCAGTATGTATTTATAAAGAGCATTCTCGACTCCTTTTTCCCTCTGTTTTCGACCAGTTTAACCATTTGGACATAAGGATTCGGGGTTTGATGTTCTAGAATCTGTAGGTCTGGGTCCTCTTTAATTAATATCAAGAGGCCGGCTTGCGGTCGTCCCAATGGGCCTTTTAGGGCTGGATTAATGCATACTTGAGAGCCCTCACACAGGGGACTAGTTCTTACCCAAGATTCCTGTATGGATATAATCTCATATTCTGCCAAAAATTCACTTTCACCAGAGTACAGGTGGCCAAAGCCCCTGGTATTCCATGAGGCCAGCAGGGATCCTCGCTTAGGCTGCGCTTCTGGATCCTATTGTTTCTTTTTTTCAATTGTGAGCTTTGGTGTCCCGGATCTCTTCTCCCCTTGGTCTGGTTTAGAAACCCTTGGTTTAGATTGCATCCCTTGTTTCCTTGAGTTGTCCACTGTATACCCCATTTTTGTCAGTGAACTCTGTTATTTTCTTGCTGTCCCTCCTCTGGTCATTTTTGGGAAGTCCCTCGGTCCATTTTTCTTTCATTTGAGTAGTTTTCTCTGATTTCACATTTGAAGATTTCCTTTGCCTGTGCTTACTCAAATCTGTATCGGCAAGCTTTATATTTCGGTTAAACAGATCTTGTCCGGGTTGAGGATACTCCTTGATTCTATATCTGGTCCCCTTGTCATCCCCTAGGCTTAACCTCATGCCTAGGTCCCTTAGCTTGTTCTTTGTTTGCAACACCATTTCTCTTACTCTCTGTGATCTAAGATGCATAGTAATCAGATCCATCCTCCTTTCATCCATAAATTCGATGATTATAATGTCATCCGGCCGTAGTTTCTCTGGTAATAGTAGCCGGTTTAGCAAGGTCAGTGTATTTTTTCTGTTCAAGAGGATCTTCTTATGATCTTTAATGGTCCTTTCTAGTTTTAATTTAAAGGATTTTGAGATCTTTTCCTTTAAGGAATCTCTACCACTAAAAGCAGATTTTGGTTGCATATTTCTATAGTTTCTGACCGTCGAATTTCTTGTTTTTTTCAATTTTCCGTTTATCGGGTCTTTTCACTTCCCGATCCTGATTCTTTGCATATCTTTGTTGATCAGTTTCGATCCGCTTAGATGATTGGATTTTTTAACGTGACGTCCTTTGATCTTCCAGATCCCGGAGCAGCTCGATCATCCTTCCAGCCATACTTGGAAGTCTACTTGCTTTGCTATGTATCTTTAGTTTTTTCCTACTTGTCCCATTCTTTTCTGATGTAAAATTATTTTTTTGATTTCATTCTTTTTTTTCCCTCCAGATTTGAATATTTATCAATGACTTGCCAGTCTGTCATGCTACTATTCGCCCACGTTTCGTTCTCATGATTATCTTTGATTACTTCAATAAGATCACTCAGACAATCAGAGGCATCCAAATCGACTATTAACGTTGAGTCCATCCCCTATTCTCTTTGAGAGGCCTGCTCTTGCAATGGTTCTTGGTGCGGGATTTGACTTCGTGTCATTTCTCTCCTTGGTTTCTTAGAGGGTGATCTTGTGTCTTCTCGTGACGGGGCTCTTATATTCCTTAAGAACGCTCAAGAGCCAATCGCTTTCCGTTCAATTGCTTGTTTTTTCGTTTTCTTTTTTACAGTATACGAGGGCGATACGGATGAGATGTTTTCCTTGCCCATTGTCATTAGTTGGTGCGGTAGGTTTACATCTTGAAACATAGAATAAGTTGATAGTAACTTCTTGTCGCCTGACATTACGGCTAGAGCGGTTTTCTTTTGCTTTGGGCCTGATTGCTCCTTTCCCAGAAGCATTGGCCCCATGTGTGTTTCCTAGTTTACTTTGTTTCTGGCTTCAAGACTGGTTTTCCTCCTGAGGTATTAGCTACTAGACTCTTCCTTTGCGTGTCTTTAGGGATTACACTTACTGTGGCCCTCAACTCGCAGGACTTCCAGATCCATTTGTGATCCTCTAAGATTGCTTCCATTAATAGATGTTTGTCATTTGTGTCTTGGCGAGCCAAGTCACATAATCGACTTTGCCACTGGCACGAGGTATCCGACTCCTTCTCTAGCCTTGCATCCAATCTTTTCGCGAATCCTGCCAGTTCAATAATTTGCTCCTTCATATTCAGATTCAATGCATAGGTCGAATTAACGGAGTCATTTATTGTCTCGTAGAGTTTCAGAAATTGAGTCAATGTTGTATTAAGCACTGCCATTACAACATTTTGGATGTGTATGAAGTCTTCCAGCCTTCCCTTGTTGCATAGTTCACTAATTTTCCTTAAGGTCGAGTCATCAACCATCAGGGGTTGGGCAGTTTGTTCAGGTCTAGGAGTTGTCATGCCTGATGGGCCAGTAGCCATTGGCCATTGAGTGTGTTTGATTCTTTCGTCCTCGAAAGAACACATCGGAGTGGCAGAATTCTGGTGTTCTTCTCCATCCAGTGCAGCAATTTTCTCCATGATGAATAATATGCTCCTCTTTTTCTCACTTACGATTTTACCTGTTAGGTTCTAGATATCTTGAATCAATTTACTGGCCAGGGTTGAGTTCCTCGGAGTGGTTATTTCCGGGCTACTTAGTCCCATATTTGTAGCCGAGTGGATTATATTTGCCCGTTTTTGGGCTAGTTCATCTGCAATATCTGGTTGGTTCACTCCCCCCGTTTTCCCCTTCTCTTGTTGCGTCAACTCGATATGTTGTTTCGCCGATGTCTTGAAACGAGCTTTAGTCAGGTCTATAGTAGAGGGAGTTTTAAATTTCTGTATCGAGTCCTCCCACAGGTCTTCTTGCCAATGGAGATCGTTTATGGAGCTAGGGGCTGTCTCCCTGCCTTGCCTAGGTGTAATTTCGGTAGAGGGAGTCCCTTTGGTCAATTGCTCATTCAGTTGTTGCCGAGTCTTTCCTATTTGTTCACTATCGAGGGCTGCCAGTTCTACTTGAATCTGCAGTGACCCGGATTCTGATTCCCCCACTTTTCCTCGAGGTTCTATCTCCTGTTCATTTTCTTTATTCTGCTCAATCAATCATCTGTTTCTTTTTCATTGATTGTTGTGCGGGGGTGGATAGTTCATTAGTGGGACTTACATGAATAGGAGGTATGGGGCTAATCCTTGCTGGCTGGTTCTCCTCTGTTATTGGTATTGTCATTCCTTTATTATTGTCAATCTGAACAGGCAGCTGACCCAATATGCTTGGAGGTGAAGAGTGGGCCTCCACTGGCATATCCACTTGTAGGTCAGCAGTATCCTTTTTTTTTTCTTGGGGTCTGGTCTTCCTTATTTCTTGTCGTTTTCTGATGTTTATCGTACTCAGAATCGTCCTTTGTGGTCTGATGGCTAGTATTGCCGTCCAGTTGCTCCTCCTCTACCAGGTCTACCTCTAGAGTACCAGACTGCTCCCTGTCCTCTTTGAGGGCCATATTTGCCAGTAATGCTGTTTCCGGCACTAGCAGCTGAACCTCATCCCTGCTTTCCAAGTTGCTTACTTCTATAAACCGAGGTACCGCGACCCCGGGGATCACACTAATAGACGGGAGGCGTGATTGTGTTAGGGGCGGGGCTGCTTTATGTCTTTATCCGGCTGGCGATGGCATCAAAGATTGAGCAGCTGGACAGGAGATGAGGCGTTGTCTTACCTGTTGGCGTGTCTTTCTTCTAGAGTCCGCCTCTGGGTCTGTTGAGTCGCTCATCACGCGCGTTATTGACCATGTAGTGCAGCTCCTCCATGTGATGCCTCGTTGTAGATGATACAATTCTCCCGGCCCACTTCCCCAGACCTCACCGGCAACACCGACAACACAAGTTGCGCACCACTTACGCTCCGCTTACGCGGGAATGGGCGCTTTTGGGTGTTGTCGGGTTGCTGGTGGCTCTGCCTTCCTTTTCTTAAAGGCACCTGTACTGCTAGCACACGGGCTAAGCAGCGTGCCAAGCAAAAGTCATTTGTAGCAGAAAAAAAGAAGAAACGCCAAAATCGTAGCGCTCTACCACCCCAGCAGCAGTTGCAAGGGTCCTCCACCGACAACACCACTTGCGCACCACTTCCGCACATTGGTGTGTAATGGAGGGCAACCAGAAGAAGGAGATGGATTCAGGAATGATATGTTAACTGTGTTTTAATGAAACTAAAAGAAAAATGCCTCGCTGTCCCCATTGCTATGAGGGATTTCCCTACCTATAAAGTAAACTAAGGGTGCTCTCAGTCATCAACAAAAAAAGGCAGTCCTCAGTCTGTAATCTGCTATTTTGCCCTACTACTATATTCAAATAACATAAAATGAGCCCAGGTGATGGACTTCTCACCCTGGCTTTCTCAAGCCAATGTTCAGAGGATCTCACTATGGAGATAGTTTTCACAAACAGATCAGAATAAAAGGGGTTTCCGCTCTCCTTTTAAACTCTTCAGCAAAAGTTATAAATCTCTCTTTAAACTACATGCCTTTAGTCGTTGACATTTTGGAAGGGGTTTCTTATCCTTTTGCCAACACTTTCTCTTTCTTGGCTTTATGACTTGATCCACTTGCTTGATTGAACCCGCAAGGTTCCCTTGGATTTCCCAAATGTCTCTATGGGGTTATATCATGGCCCACTTAGTTGAATCCTCCAGACTTCCTTCTCTTTGAGTTTTCCTAAATGTCTCTTATCTCTCTTGGGCCTCCCAGATTCCTTTTTGGCTTTCATGGTTTCTTAAGTGTTGTATTGGTTTCAATATTTCTATCACATATTTATCTCTCAGGTTTCTCTGGCTCCTGTTAACCTCTTTCTCCCTTTCTTTCTCTTCACGGGGCTCGGCCCAGCTCCCTATATACTGGACAACCCTGGTGTGTTTTGTATCTCTGGGCATGCTCCAACGGGGTGGCGTCCAGCAGGGCTGCGGCCATTCGCCTCCATTCTTGGTGTTTTTGGACTGCAAGCGTCTGCATCTCGAATGCTGCCCACAATGGCAGACATCTGGATTCTCGTATCTATAACAGAGGATTCTTTTCTCTGTTCCCTCCTGGTGTTGGGGCTGTTTCTCAAGTTTTTGACCTACCACGGCTGCACTGTAGTCATACCACCAAGGAAGACAGTTTTCCTATCGCTCCGTTTCTCTTGCGGCTGTGTCGCCTCTCTCGGCACCAGTCTTCCAGCATCTCAGCTTCCTTGCTTCTCTCCACGCTACTGCAGGCTCCATGGTCTAGCGCAACTCCACCCCTGCAGGACATCAGTACACTAGCAGCTTGTCTCTGCGTAGGATTCTCTCCTTTACATTCACAATTCTTCGTCTCTATACTCACGCACGCACACATCAGAGGCATGTTGCTGTACATCCACAGTTGACCTCAACTGGACTCCAGCATTACCTTGAGCCAATAGAAGAAACATTCTGTAAGTCTTGGTTGCAGGCCATATAGTTGTACCATTAGTTTCCTCTATACCCATATAGGCAGAAATTGGGTTCATCGGAGGGAGTTCCTTAAAGGAATGGGAGTCCTTGTCCCACAGAGAGGAGTCACTCCCAGTGAGGTCCTGCTTTACCTGACCCCTAGGGAGGATCTTTCTTAGGGGGCTCGCCTCGCTAGCCTCAAAGAGGCTGCTCCCCCCTGGGGAGAAGGGACACATTGCCTTATTTGTCACAGTGCTCATCACACATCCACAACTGGCAATTCCAAGCCGACAGAAACACAGCGACAAATGAGAACACCTATCTGACCCCACAACCCTGACCCTTCCACACTACACTTAACTAAAGCATCACTCCCGCACACAGCCACTCGCCACACGCATCCCAACACACAAACGAAGGAAACCCACTGGCAAGCCATAAAGCACCCCACCCACCGCACCACCTCCATATTAGCACATTCATTCACAAACCCTGGCTACATGCCACAACACCTCCTTATCTCCAACCCTGGCACCGGAATCCCCTTACGCTCCAACTCTTTATACCCTTCTTCCTTCCATCACTTCCCCTCCAACTCTCAGACCAGAGGAGCCATCTGGTGTGCCAAGAACCACCTCTCCCCTACCCCACTCCAATACACTTCTGCATAACCTCCCCTCACGCCCACCCTCCGCCTCCAGTCAACCACTGAGTATGACCCTCACCCCCACCTCTACACACTGAACAACATTGAACTCTCAAGCCAGAGGGGTGCTCTGGCGCTCCAAACAACACCACCTCACCACCACTACTGCAACACCTGCCCGCCTCACTGGCGTTCCCCTCACAGAACAGTCCCCCGCCCTCATCCCTCGCAGCCTTAGCCAGAGCCCCAAGGACCCCCGCACTTCACACCATACCAAACACTCATAAGTGGGGAACTCTGTGTCGCACCTCCAACCCCATCCCTCCACCGATACACATACCCTCCCTCCCTTCCACCTCTGACCCACCCCACCTCACCCCCATCCTCCATCCCACAATAACCCATCATCCCCTAGACAGCCCCATCCAACTCACTCCACCCCCAACCCCACACTCCACCCAGTCAGGCCCCCTTCCTCATCACCTGCCACCCCCACAACCCCCCACACATCCTCCTGCCCCTCCCCTGCATCACCTCGCCCTCCATCTCCAGACCACTCCATCCACCCCTTTCCCTTCTCTTAGCAATGCACGCCTTTCTCTTTCCAGACTATTGCTTCACCCCCTTTCTACTCCAACCTTCCTACCCTCTCACAAACACCTATTGCACCCAAACGCAAAAAACTCTGGATCAGAGAATGGCCCTCCCCTTTTGAACCTTCTTGCCTCAACTCACCTGCATCGGTCCACCCTCCCCTCCGTCCCCAGCACAGTGGTCAGGACCTCCCTGCTAGCCACTCCCCTACTCTCCCTCTTTGAACACTACCTCTCGCCTATAGCATCTACACCTCTATCTGGCCCTGGACGCGTACCCCATTCATCAGCCAGCCGGAACCCACACTCCACACCGGCTCCACTAACCGCCCACCTCCCCAACCTGATCCACCTCCTTCGATCTCACGCAAACAGGCCACCGCCCACTCACTCTTCCCGCTGCCAACCCACCTCACCCACTCACTGCCCACTCAAACAGTATACCAGGCCCTAACCACCACCACCACCATCACCCCTCAGTCTGGTTCAGACACTCTGACTGCTCTGACCTTACCATCCACACCGTGCCCCACTGCGACTGTTACCTCCCCACCGTCCACTCAGTCCTGCTGAGTCCATCTGGCTGCGAGTATCAGGGGAACCACCACATCCCATCAAGTCACTTGCCTCCTAGTCAATGCCTGCTCTGTGGCCAAAAACAGACGCGGTATATTTGATCCGTTATCCTCTGATAATCCCGATCTCATCTTCATCACTGAAACATGGTTCGCAGCTGACTTCAAAACAATCACGCGCAAGGTTTTCCAACCGGACTACTTGCTCATCTCCCATAACAGACCTTCCAGAGGTGGCCGACTAGCCATACTCCACAAACCCCACATCTCCATCTCACTCACCGAAACCCAGCCATGCACAGCCAATTGAGAATCCCTTCTAGTCAGACTCACTGCTGCCCACTCCTTCACCCAGCTTTCTAGTCATCTACAGGTCACCTGGATACGACAGACATTTTGTCAACAGACTCTGCAAATCACTAGCAACCACTCTGGTTAATCACCCAGTGCTCGCCCTACTGGGGGACTTTTAATATCTTGTTTGACGTGCCCAACAACCCAATGACCCAACCCCTGGTCGACAGCCTAGATGCACTCAACCTTTCCCGGCATACCACAGATCCCACCCACACTGGAGGCCACACCCTTGATGGAATCTTCAGCTCCTCCGACCTTATCTCTGTGTCCAGTGTGTCCAGCCCCAAACCTCTCTTCTGGACAGACCACTCAGCCATACCTTTCTCTGTCCGTATTCCGCGCTCACTACCCACCCTGTCCCCCTTCATTACCACAAATGCTGGAACAAGGTAAAGGTACTACCAGACCTGGCTGATGCCCTGCTACTCACACTCCCGACAATACTGACCTCAGACAGACGCCTACCTATTGAATCCTTTGACTCGTAGCTTAACGTCTCACCCATCCCTCTCACCCACTCCCACCCCACTGATACCCGCAAAGGACCTACCACTAAATGGTTCACACCCCCCAAAGACATTCAAAGCCCATATTCGCTAGCTTGAGCGCAAATGGCGAGCATCCAAAACCCCTCATAGCAAGTCTGTTTTCGCCCACCATCACCGTAACTACCTATCTGAGATCCGAAAGGCCAAAAAAAGCATACTACAATAAAAGAATCCTGAACTGCCTCAGCAGCAGCAAAGAGCTCCACAGGATCGTCTCAGAATTCGTGAAACTCTCCTGCACCAATGCCCAGACCACATCCACACAAACACTCTGCAACTCTCTCTCCCAATGCTTCCACAACACAGCTCTGGAGAGGAGGGCCACCCTTAATGTCAAACTTTCCAACCTTACTGCTGCCCAACTCCCGCTCCTCGAGCTTCTCCCATCTCCGACCCCGCAGCTCCATCTTTTAACTCTTTCAGCTCCATCTTTTAACTCTTTCAACTCCATCTCGAGCGAGGAGTTCCCAAAACTACTGTCCAGCAGCAGACCCTCAGGGTCCCCCCTTAACTCTTGTTCTGCCCCTCTCTTCAAAGAAATCTTCACCTCCACCTCTGCAGGAGAATGGGCAAGGTCCATACTTAACGACTCCCTCACCTCTGGCATCTTCCCAGAACCCTTCAAAGAAGCACATGTCAAACCCCTTCTGAAAAAAGCATGTCTTGACCCCCTTCAGCCAAGCAATTACAGACCCATCTCCAACACTCGATTCCTGGCGAAACTCATCGACCGCTGTGCATCCACTCAGCTCAACCTTTTCAAAGAATCCAACAACCTACTAGACCCCGCTCAATAAGGCTTCCAGCCGTGCCACGGAACAGAAACCAGACTGATCTTGATCGGGGATGACCTAAAAGTCTCAGCAGACTCTGAAGGATGTGCTGCACTGGTTCTCCTTGATTTCTCAGCAGCTTTTTACACCATTAACCACTTAATCCTCCTTGACCGACTCCACTCCCTAGGAATCTGAGACTCGGTACTCAAATGGATTGACTCGTTCCTCAGTAACAGGAAACAAATCACTTTCCTCCCTCCTTTTCTCTCCACGGATTTCCCTATGAACCCAAGTGTACCACAAGGTGCTTGCCTTTCACCTCTCCTTTTCAACCTCTATATGACCCTTCTTCCAGGGATCATCTGCTCGTACAACCTCACCTGCTATAACTACACTGACGACACCCAAATTATCCTGAGAATCCCCAAAATGAGCCCCAATCCACAACCCCACCTAGCAGCTTGTCTCAGAGATATAGACCTATGTATAACTAGAAACCACCTACTTCTGAACCCAGGGAAAGCAGAGATCATGGTTTGCAGCAACACAGGTCTACTCCCACAAACACTCCCATGGCTCTCGTTCCTCAGCACTCCCCTACCTCCAACACAGTCAACAACCTTGGCTGCACAGTGGCCTCGTACCTAACCCTGCCCCACCAGATTAATAATGTATCCTGGCACTACCATCTCAGGCTTCTGAGAAGCATCTTCCCTTACCTCACCTACCCCAACAGACTGGCTGCTATTATGTCCGTTGTCATATCCAGACTGGACTATGCAAACTCCATCTACTTGGGTGCCCTGGCCTACCAACTTAACAAACTTCAAAGAGTCCAAAACGGCTGCCAGACTCCTTTTTGCACTAGGACGAAGGGATAACATCTCGCCTGATCTCTGCACCCTTCATTGGCTGCCTATTGGACGAAGGGCCACCTTCAAAATCCTATGCATCACCCATAGAGCAGTGCACAAGGCCGGCCCGGCATACCTACAAGAGAAGACTATGCCATACCTTCCAACATGCACCCTATGTTTAAGCACAGCCTTCCTGCTCACTCTCCACTTTACACCAACAAACAATAGAACGCAGCAATACCCCTCGATCAATATCAGCCTAGCGGCACACATACCAACACCGCACCTTTATCACCTCAACAGCCTGGTAGAACATAGTTATACCCCACCAAAAATTGGCCTAGCTGCACACATAATATCTTACACAGACCCCACGGCAGCCAGAATGCAGATTCAGAGACCAACAACCTTTCAGCACACATTCCACTGACCTCCCACAGCGACTGCACTGCACCTAGTATTAGAATTAGGCCCCCTTTGTGCTAGCCGCACTGGCTGCACACTTACGGAGTCCACCCTCGCACTATATGCTACTCTACTCTCTCTGCTGACCTGTACTACGGTCCCCAAGGGCGTTCAACACACAGCGTTTTGAGATCATACCAATGATATATAAGGCACTATACAAATACACAAGAACATAACAGTAAGTTTGTGGTATTTTGCGAGTTGCCTGGAGCAGTGGTTTATGTACGCTCCAGGACCCTAATGTAAATTGTTTGTGTGGTTATCTTTGATGTCTGTCAGAGTGGTGCTTGAGGAGTGGGGAGTGTTTCATAATTCGATCTGTGGTGAGTTAGTGTGGTGATAAAGGGAAATTTAGTGTAGACACATGTCTTCAGGTGGCCTATTTTCCATTGTGTGACCTGTGTTGTTTTGGTGTTGAGTTTTGCCGAGATGGGTTGTCTGTTGCGGTGGAGGTAGAATAATTCTGAAGTGGTTATTGTATCGTGTCTTTCCTAACAAATCACCCAATCACTAGGGCAACATTTTTCACTTTGGATACATCACAATTTGTTACTTTTCTGTTTATATCTTGCAAAACTTTAATTCATACTGTATGATGTTAAGCTAAGGTATGCTACATTAGGTGACACTATGCTATGGAACATATTCAAGCCAAACAGTTTATAATTAGTTGCCCAGAACCCCCTTTCTGACTGCCCAGACACCCCATAGACACTCCAATGCTCGTGTCACTTAGTCTTAAATGAGGTAATGGTCAAATGCATTTGGACATGCACCATGAAGTAGCAATTCTCAAAGCCACTATTTGAAGTACTAGTCTACCCCTCACCACTTGCCGGTTTGGCGTAGTCGTGCCAATGGGAACAGGCATGGCAAAAAAGTACAGCAGTAGCCCTTTCCTCTAAACAATCTTGGCTCTCCTGAAGTGTTACAGATGATTGTTGATGTGCAAAGGTTGTGAACATGATGCATGGCTTTGTCAAATGATGACTACAAGCAGTTGGGTTTATCACAAAGGCTTTTTTGGGGGTGCATAAGTCTTGAACTTATTGAGATGTGTACGACAGTTTGAGGCAGTGGTCTGCAGCCTTTGGTTCTCCAGATGTGTTGGGTTACAACTACCATCAGCCTTTGCTAGCATAATAACTATAACTGTTATTTTATAACACGCTTAATATCGGAGACCAGTTTCTAAGCTGAGACTGGGATTTGAACCTGTGCTGCTATGCACTGTCTTGCTTCCTAGACAAAGCTGTTGCCCCTGAGCAATAGTAAGGGATCCTGGGTATCATAGACCAACATATCCAGAGAGCCGCCGGTTGCAGACGCTTAGTTTAAGGAGATCTCCAGTTTTCCAATGTCAGTTGTGAAAAAATTAATAAACCATCCCTGACTTGTATGCTCATAAAAAAGAAAAAACAGGCTTAAAAAATTGTTTGCGTGCATGTCTTTGTGTGTGTGTGCTCGTTTGGGGCAGAGGTGCCGTTTGTAGCCACTGAGAGCCACATGATGCATTCATAACCTGAGGCAACAGTGCTATGTATTGAGACAGATTGCAGGATTTTATTTAGGCAGTAGAATGAAACATAGGCAATGTGAGCATATATTGTTGAAACAGTCCTTTTTTGGGGGCACTAGCAGCATTAGAATGCGTTTCGTAGGGGCAATGCTGGCATGTATTTATTCAAGACCAGCCTAATTACTTTCTGGGTTGGCAGAAGTTGCTTGAAACTGGGGCAGTGCTGACATTGATTGTTGAGAGAGGCCTCCTGGCTTTTCTTTGGCGACAGCCAGCATCAACACCTATTACAAAATATGCCTGTGTAATGTTTCATGTGTTGCCCCGCAAAACGGAGTGTACATTCTAGATTTTTTTTACCAATTTTTCAGAATTCTTTGCTCATTTTCGAACTGAAGGCCCTGGCCAAAACCTTGCTGTGTTAGGTGTAAGTGTGCTCAATTAGTTCCATTCAGGGAAAACCTCTACACCCCTCAATTTTACAAATTCGGGAGCTTCAAGTGCTTTAAACTGTAGTGGATTATAGAATTGGGGGTTCAGACGCCCAAGAAGATAGCTAGTTAGGTTTTGTTACCTTCTGTGACCACACATTGGGAAGACCTGATTTCCACCATACACTTATTTTTCTCCATAGTTCGCCTCCTCACTCTGGCCACGCTGGATACGCCCCTAAATGGAAGCCATATACAACAAATGTCTCCCTCTTTATGCCCTTTGCTTTTCACTGTTGCGCTGGTTTCTCTGCTCCCTCAGAACTCCAGCCAAAGGGTGACTAGCCACTGGTCTCACTAATGTTCTATTGTGTACCTACCCCAACTGAGACCTCACTCGGCCCTATGCTGCACTGTCCATGGATTCTATCGACAGGACAAGCCACGTTTCTTGGCCGCAGTCGGGGGTGGATTGAGCAATGATTGGTTTGGGCATTCGCTTGCTGGGCTTGGCCCATCAAAGGCTCCAGGCCGCTCTGGTGTTGGTTTAGGGCTGCCTCCCTGTATGTGGTCAGTCCTCCCCTCTTACGCCACAGGATGCATCAAGAAAAACAAGGCAATTTATAAGCTCACATTAGCATAACTAAGGGCTTGTGAGACTCTACAGAGCACCTCCCTCCTCAGGTCCTCGGAGTAAACACTTTTTATCTGCATCTACATGGACCATGTTCCCATGCTGGACCAATAGGTCACTGCATTCGGTGTATGCTGTTCAGAGGCTTGCAGAGAATTCGATTAAGTCCAGGTAGGAGGAAATATTTTGTTTCTGTTGTTGAGGAAATGTGTGCCATTAAAATGGCTAATATTAAGCAAAGTGCAGAAAGCGGACCCACGTGATTACTGTGGTGTCATGTGACCCGTTAGTCCGGGGCACGTGACGAGAGGGAAATAAAGGAATCACCGGAACTGGCGTCAGCGCGCCAGTCCGGGTTTATGCACCTCAGCGAGTGGTCGTGTCTTTTCCTTGCCGCGCTGCGCACTGGAGTAGGCCTCTGTCAGGGCCCGCTCCATGATCCCGCCGCTGCCTGCATCACCGGCGGCAGCCATCACACTGGCGACGAGGCCGTGGAAGAATCCACGTAAGACCGCGCCTCCCTCCCTCCTGTACGCAGAGCTGCGCGGTCATCCGGTTGCCGTGCCTCGCACGCAGAAACAGTGCCGATCCTTCTGCGAGGCGACGGACAGCCACAACCAACGCTGACACTCCATCGAGTAACGTCCTGCCCACGTGTCGGCCACTACAACGTCGGCAGCTCCCGAACATTCCATGACGCCGCGTATTAACACGCGCACCAGCAGTGAGGGAACCCCGCCTCACACACACAAACAACGTGCAGGACTCCTGACTCCTGTGCCTGGTGGCCACACAAACAACAGGAACCTACGTTCACCACCCAGCCATCACGACCTAGACTCCGGTGAGTGCAACAACCACCCCATCCAGTGAGGCCGCTCAGGGACATGCGCTTCCACTAGGCCCCATTCTACCTAGTGAGAAGTTCACTGCCCCAACAACATGTCGAGCTCCGAAAGCAGCCATGTAAGAACCAACACCGGCTCCTCCATCAGAAAGAGCCTCACCACAGACCACCCGGACCCAGCACTCACGACGCTCATGCCACCATTTGACCCATTTAACACAGGGGCTGCCATCAGATGGGAAATCTGGCTGCAACAATTTGAAATGCACCTTGACGCCAGGGACATCACCATAGCGAGAAAGAAGCACACGTTTCTCCTACTCAATGTCGGAGCGGCCACCCTGCGCCTCTTCAACGCTACCCCTGATCGCGGAGACCACAACAACTATGACGCAGCTAAAGCAATTCTCACGAACATGTTCAAACCTGACCTTAACCCTGATTATGAACGTTTCCATTTTTGCATGGCCAGACAGCGTGAGAAGGAAACAGTAGACAAATTTCATGCTCGCCTTCGCGAGATGGCAGTTGGCTGTGAGTTCCCGGACGAAGAGTTTGCAATCCGCCTCCAAATAATCAACAGCATATCCTCTGAAAAGCTGAGAAGAGCAATACTCTCGGAAAGGAACATACGGCTATCCCGCATTCTAGAAATGGCGCGCCTTCGTGAGCAAACTGAAGACCAGGTAGCGGTGATTGAAGCAGCAATCCAAAGGCTCCCGTTAGACAACCCCAAGCCATCAGAAGAGGTAGCAGCTGTATCTACACATCAAAACACTTGCATGAAGCACGGCCAAAGAACACAGATGCCGCAAGAACGGAATAAATCCTGCAAATGGTGCGATGGCCCGTGGCACAAAGGAGAATCCTGCCCGGCATGGGGATCCACGTGCAGGAAATGCAACCGCCTCAATCACTATGCAGCGGTTTGCATGAACCCGCCAAACGGTAGCGACAGAGAAACGGCGTCACAACCTCAACCTGAGCGACGAAAAAGGTTCGCCCCGAGGGAATACTCACACCAACAAGACCGGAAAGGGAAAGCCAGAGCTGTCGACCACTCTCAAAGGTCCCCAGACACGAGCGACAGCGACGCCAGCGACGACAGTGTATCCCCTGAGAGAAAAGAGAGACGGAAGAAAGGAGGCAAACGGATACACCGAGTAAACCTTATATCGGCCGTCGAACCACACTGATCACGACGAAGAAAGAGACCATCGTGTACCGTCATCGCCAACGGCGAACCACTGAAAGTAGTCATCGACACTGGCGCAACAGTGAACGTGATGCCAGCGACTGCGTTCAGCAAGCTTTGCCCGAAACCCACGCTCCACAAGAAGAAATTCAGACTATACGCGTATGGATGTAAGAGACCCTTACTTGTACAAGGGTCTTTCAAGTCTGATTTCGCCCACAATAACACTAGCTGCAGGGCGCGCATCTATGTAGTGGTTGCTGGCTGTGAAACACTGCTCAGCTGCAAGACGGCAGAGAAACTAAAGCTAATTAATTTTGCATTTAGCCTCCAACACAACGAACTTGACGATCTACTACAGCGACACAAGAAACTGTTCCAAGGAATTGGGTGTCTAAAAGGCCGCACTATCAAACTCCACATAGACCCCACGATTGAGCCGAAAGCAGTACGGCACCGGCGGATACCATTACATCTGCGTGAGGCCGTATAGGAAGAACTAACCAAACTCGAAGAAGCAGGGATAATCGAAAAAACATCAGGTCCTACCCCGTGGGTGTCACCAATGGTGGTGGCCCAAAAACCGAAACAGCCCAATGCTGTGAGAATTTGTATAGATATGAGGCTCCCCAACGCAGCGATCGGAAGAGAACACCACATCACCCCAACGATAGATGAGCTCATTGTAGATCTCACGGGAACGACCATCTTCAGCAAACTAGACCTAAGATCGGGCTATCACCAGCTCAAACTAGCCAGAGACTCAAGGTACATCACCACATTCTCATCTCACCTTGGGCTAATGAGGTACAAGCGACTTAATTTTGGTATATCGTCGGCAGCCGAGGTTTTCCAGCACAAAATCCGCAAGGTTATCACAGGCCTAGACGGCACCACGAATATCAGCGACGACATTCTCGTGTACGCCTCAGACGAGAAAGAGCACCACAAACGCCTGACAGCAGTCCTAAGCAGGCTAGAAACAGCAGGCTTAACGCTGAATGCAGAGAAATGCGAATTTGCAAAAGAAGAACTATGCTTCTTTGGATATATCTTCAGTGCCAAGGGCGTATCCCCCGACCCATCAAAGGTAAACGACATCAAGAACACCAAAGCACCTCAATCAGCCACGAAGGTGAGCAGCTTTATGGGGATGGCGACATACTGTGCGCGTTTCATTCCAGACCTTGCTAACATCGCAAGCCCACTACGTGAACTGACCAAAAAAGACCAGAAGTGGGAGTGGACATTGATCCACCAACAAGCTTTCCAGCAGATCAAGGACACATTGTCAGCATCAACAACCATGGCCTTCTTCAACATAGACAGGCACACCGAACTACTGGTAGATGCCAGCCCAGTAGGCCTGGGGCTGTCCTAACCCAAACGGACAACGAGGGTAATGTGTTCCCGATTGCGTTTGCCAGTCGGGCGCTCACCAAACCAGAGCAAAACTATGCTCACATTGAGAAGGAAGCCCTTGCCATCCTGTGGGGATGTCGTCATTTCAAAGTATACCTGCTCGGAAAACAAGCAAAAGTTTACTCCGATCATAAGCCACAGATCCCGATATTTTGATGCTCTGCTCCCCACCCCCCGGCACGCATTGAGAAATGGATGCTGCAGCTACAGCCCTATAACCTAGAGGTCGACTACCGCCCAGGGACAGACAACCCAGCAGACTATTTGGCTCGCCACCCGAGACCTGCCACCAGAGGAGAACAACATCACTCGAAAGAAACGGACGAACACGTATGCCACGTGGTCGCCTGCGCCCGACCACGCGCCCTCACCATAAAGGAAATAGCGGATGAAACAGAAGCAGACACCATCCTGCAACACACTACAACCGCCATCCAATAAGGCAACTGGAAGACATACATCACATCCATAGCCCAGCGCACCACATCAGCCCAAACCAAACTCCGGCCACTGTTCGGGATACGACACAAACTCTCCGTTGCTCCTGAAGGAGTGATCCTCAAAGGTCACCGCATCGTATTACCCGAGTCATTAGAGGAGAGAGCCCTACGGCTGGCCCACAGCGGCCACCAAGGCATCATCAAGACCACTGCATACCTCAAATCCAGAATGTGGTTGCCCAACATGCAACAAAGGGTAATGGAGCTGGTAGAATCATGTGCCGCATGCCAAGCATCCAGGAGACTGGAGAACTCGGAACCCATCAGCAGCGCTCCAAGAAGCAGCAAGCGGTGGGATGCAGTCAGCATGGATCACTGCACAATCGCAGGCGAGGGATACCTACTCGTAGTAATCGACGAGTTCAGCAGATACCCTGAGGTGGAGCACGTCGCATCCACAAACGCAGAGACCACGATCCTCACGCTGGAGAAGATATTCGCGACACACGGAATTCCGAGAAAGGTAAAGAGTGACAACGGCCCATCTTTCACCAGCCAAGAACTGCGCGAATTCTTCAAAGAAGTGAACGTCAAACACCAGCGCATCACCCCCAGATGGCCCCAGGCGAATGGCGACGCAGAAAGATTTATGGGGTCGCTGAATAAAATCATTCGCATCGCCAAAGGAAAAGGACACCCATGGCTGAAAGCTGTCTATCGATTCCTAAGAACACACAGGCAAACACCTCATTCATCCACCGGGGTCAGCCCTGCCGCCCTCATGCTCGGGGTACCGATACAGGCAGAGCTCCCCATTCACCCTCGATGGGTAGCCCCCGAACCAGACATCCCAGCCATAGAAGAAACGCGACTGAGGCGGAAAGAACAAGAAAGCACTGCCCGGCGAGCCCGCCACAAAGAACGAAGACCAGGTGATACAGTGATTGTCAGAAACCGAGAAACACCCAAGAAGATGTCCCTTAACTTCGAGCCGCAACCATGGACAGTTAACGCGACAAACCACAGCATGGTCACCGCCACACGAGGAAATGAGACCGTGACAAGAAATGTGTCGCATTTCAGGAGAGTACCAGCTGAATTGTGGGAAGAACAACTAGTATCTCCAAGGAGCGAGGCGACAGCACCACTCACGCCCCAGAACTACACACTGTCAAGAGCCCGCGCCACAACACCCACCTCCGAGACACCGCTCCAGCAAGAGGACCCAGCCATGCTGGCAGCCCCAAGAACAGACACACCGGAGAGAAGCAGCACTCGGTACCTTCTAAGAGAAAGACCCAGACCGTCATCCCCTCTTCAAGGATACGGGGTGGACGGAATATACAGGAAACCCCGCCAAGGCATTCTCTAAGACAGCGGAGCTAATAATACTTTGCCAAATTCACGTATGTTAAACAGTTGGTTGAACACCTCCAAGTTGGGGAGGAATGTGGTGTCATGTGACCCGTTAGTCCGGGGCACGTGACGAGAGGGAAATAAAGGAATCACCGGAACTGGCGTCAGCGCGCCAGTCCGGGTTTATGCACCTCAGCGAGTGGTCGTGTCTTTTCCTTGCCGCGCTGCGCACTGGAGTAGGCCTCTGTAAGGGCCCGCTCCATGATCCCGCCGCTGCCTGCATCACCGGCGGCAGCCAACATCACAATTACTGCGCATCGGGAAATTGCGAATCCGAAAAGATTGAATTGTGAAATCCTGTTGCGCAGTTATCACATAGATCACTCTCCGCACGTACCTTTTCCAGCAGCATGTGTGCCGCCGAGACTCCTGTACCCTTCCAGTGTCAGTTCCCGCCTAAAAACGTGGGTTGGCGCTGGCGCCGCAGGGTGCTTTGTTCTATTTTTATCCTTTTTTTTTCTTCTTTATTGTCCCCCTCTTCCAATGTCATGGAAGCGGGTACACCCCCCACAACCGGCCGCTCCCTCTGTTCGGTGTTATGCAATTCGTTTTTTTGGTCAATGCCAAATGAGCAGTAAATGCGCATTCTGCTTTTTTCTCGATATTTTGGGGCAATTCCGCAGAAAGCACATCAAGTCATGAACTGCCAACACTTGGATGTTAGTAATGGGCGTAGAAGTCTGTTTTCTGTGTCAGTTCTTCTGAGCAACAGTGTTAACAATGCTGTGCGTAGAGAGTAATAGTTGGAGATTTTTTGAACGTGCTGGAGTCCTTTATTACCCGGGCTGTGGTCTCCCAGTCAATGCCAACACATGGGCCATGATTAGACGGGATTGCAAAGGTGCACGGACAGAAATGTTCCAGCCCCTCAATGAATTGGGGCAGGGAAGGGGTGACTTCTGGCACGCCTCCTCCTAAATCTAGCTGACCTATCTCTGTGATGAGAAGTGGAGAACACCCCCCCCCCCTCCGGGCATACTACATCACCCGTTTGACCCAGCGAATTAATATAATTTGCACACACACAGCAGCATAGAAAGCTGAAATAACCCCACCCAAGAAGTGTACAACAGCTTGGTTTTAAGAGGTTTTGGAAACATGGCTTCAGGAGGGTAAGCCCACTTATGGAGGTACGCACTTTCCAGGAAGGCCTTTTACCTAGACAAAAACACAAGTCCTCCAGAACGATAAAAATGATTTTGTACCACACCTTCCAGTGCACTCTCCTCCGTGGAGCTTGTTGGTCAGCGCTTTGAGGCTGCGCACTCCATCATTATGTACTTCATGCGAGTGCGGCTGAAGGCGAGCAGGGCCATTGCAAAGGTTTGCTTGGGGGCCCTGTTGCCAAGACCCAGGATCAACCACGGCAACATGGTACACAAGGTAAGGCCAGGGGAAGATCTGTCATGGCTAGTGGGGGCCCATTTCAACAAGACGTTTGGGGCCCCACCTTGCCTTAAAGGTGTGAACAACTGTCCTTCAAAGAAAGCAGTGAGGTGGCTAATCGCTGCAGATTATCAGGGACAGTCTGCCAGCAGGGAGCCGAATCACCAAATGTCTGCTGAAAAGCTACTAATCGCTCTTTGACAGCATGATACTAATGACAGGGCGTCCCCGAGTAAAAAGGCATGAAGGTGATAAAAAGCATTGGCCTATTCTCCGACAGGTAGTGACTGCCTGATGACCCAGAGAAGGAATTGGTCCGGAACAAGACAGAGCTGTGCTCTGGCAAAAAAAACTGTCTTGCCAGAGTGCCATTCTGTGTAGACAGGACACAAGGCCCAAAACCCCCCTTAATTGTAGAAGCTCTCTGCCCCTCAGTCTCCCAAACTTGTGTCTGAGAAACAGCAGTCGGGAAACTGCCGCAGTGGCAGTCGGGGGGGGGGGGGCAGAGAGCTGGAGAGAGCTTCCTCAACTTGGGGCGTGGGAGGGGGGGGTTACAGCATTAGTTGCATATTGCTGCATAGAGACAGTATTTCTATGCATGCATCGGAGCCACAATATGCAATGATTTCACCGCCTGCATCTGAATGTTGTCCTTTGCTCAACAGTCCAAACTCAAACAATGAAACCGTCCAAAGCTTTGCACACATTTTACTGTCAGAGTGACTATTCTGACAGAAAAAATGAGCACCATACCCAATGTGCATTGCGTGCCCAGAAGGAATGAACGTTTGACTTACTAGCACAAACACGTTTGATAAGTTTGTGGTCACTCTTATGTTCCCAAAATGCACTTTGTTTTTTGCAAAGCAGCCAGCATTCTATATTCAGGGCATGCACATCATTCGACAGTTAGCTAGTTTCATTCAGTATTTGATAAATGTAAGTTTGCTTGTTTCAGTCAATTCAATATTCAATAAGGGCAGCTTTGCCGGTTTTGTTCAATCCGAAATTCAAACTTTGCCGGTTTTGTTCAATTCGGAATTCAATAAGGGCAGTTTTGCCAGTTTTGTTCAAATGGGTATTGAATAAGGGCAGTTTTGCCAGTTTTCGGGGACTGCTATCTTATTCAAATTCCCTTTCAGCGCTCAGCTGCTTCTGGTATCTCTGACACTTACCGGGACTGGCAGCTCCTCTCTGTGCAGCTTTCCCCCAGGCGGCAAAGCCTGTTCACTGGGTGCTTCGTCCCGCGCAGACCGGCTCTCGTGCACAGCTTCGCCTCTGCTCCCCGACAGCATCTGCTGCCTGCCTTGCTTTCCGAGGCATCTCTTTCCTGCAGAGTCCCACCAGCAGGACTCCTGGAATCTTGATGCGCATCTCAGCTTCTCGCGTTCCCGCACGGCTCCTTCTGCTGTGTCTTCCTGTTCCCCTGTTTCTCTGTTGTGCCTCAGCAGTCCACCTCTTATACAGCTGGGGTACTTTAATGGGCTGCCGGTGTCTTTCATTCATTAAGGCTGCATGGCTCTGATTTTAGGGACATGCCTGACTTTCATTCATCTTCTTCGTCCGAGTACCATAGTGGTGAGAGTAAGTAGTGTCCATTACTCTCCCCCAGGGGGATCCCTGTTCCGCTATGATTATTAAAGAGTGTTCCTATATAATACCTTCTCTTACCAAATTTGTGAACTCGTCATTTGCTGAAAGCCATGTCCCTCAAGGACTAAAACAGGCCTGGATTACACCTCTTTTAAAGAAACAAAGGAAAGAAGGGTATCCACGGGCTGTGGAACCCTCACGTCCCCTGCACACTCAGGGTTTCCGTCCTAAGACAGACCATAGATAAAGCCTTATCAATGTAAACGATCACAAGGAGGTAGGTAAACTCGTTATGAATTGTTCAATATGTATAGATAAATAGACATTTCACCAATGGGTTAGAAGTAAGTATAATGTTTACATCTATCTGAATGTTCTTAAGTCAACTCATTTCAAAACATTATTGTGCATCTACTTAGATGATGGTAAATTAGGAGCAACTAGCAAGTCACTCTAATGTGAAAAACATTATTGGTATTAAGGATTTCTATCAATGTGTGGGAATGCCTACTTTGGTTTAAATCTGTTCTAAAGTTACCCTTTGTTCCAGGGGTATAGAAGATAACTGGAGTTTAAGGATGCTGTAATGTCCTAGTTCAAATAAAAAGAAAAGGAGGAAGAGATTCTAATTTGTTGCAATGATCAATAACGGGGTAAAATGATACAGGCACTGGAATCAGCAGTTTACCTGCTGTTTCCGAGTAGACTAGTCAGGGATGTCTTCTCTAGAGTTGTATAAGATATTCAGGGTATGCCTAGAGAGGTAAGAAAAGATGTTGGTATTCTTAACGGCAAGGAAGCCTAGGGAAGCCAATATAGCTCAAAGAGTTAAAGTGTCCCGTTCTGGAAACAAAAGTATAAATTATGTTTCTTACCTCTATTTGAGTAGATGTGGGAGAAAAGATGTGTTCTCTTCGGGTAGCATCCACTGCAGGATGCAGATGTGCCTTCCGCGAACGCCGGAACACAAAGTAAAAGTAAGTAAAGATGGTGTTTATGGACGCGAGCGTAATGATGTCACATGTAAACATGTGATGTCACCACGTCTCGCGTACCTAAAGTAAATACACATCAGTCGAGCGTCAGGGGCTAGATTGGGTCTGAGTTCGGAAACTTTTGTATGAGTTGTTGGATGATGTATGACTTGACCCAGTGACCACATTTGAAGAAGTTGCACATATAAGTAGGTCTTAATCCTAATCAAATCCTACAAATGAAAAAAGTCCAATATGATAACGGTCTATTCTGGAATCAGAGTGGTGTTTAGAAACTTGAGAGAGCGATGATGATAAATATGGATCAGAGCGCTAATTAGAACCTTGAGAGAGGGATATAATGATTGATATGCAATAGAGCAAAACTAATCGTGAGTCTAGTACCGATTGGGAGATAATTCTATAGTTTAGATAAATGAAAATTAACTAATCCATTATGGACCAATGATATGCATGTTGAAAATGTATATTAGTCTGGTAGCAGCCTTGCTCAATATATAGCTATTGTATAGTAGACTGTTGATCAATCAAATCTTAGGGCACCTATGTTCACAATCTCCCTTAATTCTCATGGTACCATTTAGATATAATTCCAAGAATAGAGTTTTTTTTATACATTTCACATTTGTATTAATTGTCTAATTCATCTGGCAATAATCAAACATTAGATTGATATTAGTGTCCCATTACAATCAGATGTGATTTCTAAGTCATTTCAGTGGTACAATCTTTTTCAGTGTAGTTTGTATGGGGCACCTAAGGGGTCCCAGGGTATAAGGATAATTGTTTTAGACACTGTGAGAATAGATTCCTTAACTCCCCTGATACTCACCAACTTTCTGTATATGTTGTATGTATCTACATAAACTTACTCTATCTGTTCGTGGTTGATCATTGGATTAACCCCCTGTTAAGAACCTTAATGATGAATAGAAATAACAACTAATGTGTGTACTGCAAGTTCAACTGAGATTCAGTGTCCCTAGATGGTATTGTAGGATTTAGTTACTATTTCTTTAGAGGAAGGCACCCAGGTGAAAATCTTCATTCATGCATAGGGGCTCATACTGTCCAATTTGTCAATACAGAATAGTTCACGTTGGTCCAACCTTTTAGCATGATTGCCTCCTCTTGAGGCTCTTGTGACTACTGCTAGTATCTGGTAACGTGGTTGGGCCACTGAGTGTCGTTTGTCAGTAAAATGTCGTGCCACTGGTGACCTGTCATTCTTCGTCCTGATGTTGCTCTTATGCTCATTGCATCTTTCTTTCATTTTCCTTGAGGTCTGACCCACATAACATATCCCACAAGGGCAACTCAGTGCATATTTACTGACTTAGTGTCACAGGTAGCGTAATGTTTCAGTTTAATCTTGGCTCCTGTTCTTGGATCTCTTACA
The DNA here is from genome assembly GCF_040938575.1 of Ambystoma mexicanum. NCBI lineage: Eukaryota > Metazoa > Chordata > Amphibia > Caudata > Ambystomatidae > Ambystoma > Ambystoma mexicanum. The sequence continues at coordinate 391,131,525 of NC_090938.1, forward strand.
TAATCCCTTTTGATGATATTATTGCTGTTACCACAATGTAGGCATGCAAAAGTTTCTTTCTACCTTGTAGTCTTTCTACCTCTTCTAAAAGAACCAGGTCTTTGTCCAGTTACGCCGACTAATTATGGGCCAATTACCAATACACCTTTCCTACTGAAGGCAAGCGTCCCCAACCAGCACGATCCTCCCCGCAATGAGAGACAATATAGGACTCTCCCAAGTCGGGAATAAAGCCAAGACAGAGTGCGGGTGAGCTTAAATGGGAGTTTATCAGAATAGGGCATGCAAAGAACTCTGCAAACTCCGAGAGCGCTCTGTCTGACAATAGCAAAGACAGGCGTATATATTTACAAAAAATGTCATAAGAACCTACATATAGGGGGCACAAGTTCAATGGGATTGGGTGGCGATGACTAGCTATAGGTGCTGCTGCGATGTGGTTGGCCTTGGCTGGAGGACGTCACTGGTCAACCTCGTGGGTTGGGCTGGGCCTGGCAGGTCAGCTGAGTTCATCCGGGCGGTGTTGTTGTGCCATTGTGGCCAGTGTCAGAGATGAATGTCTTTTCCTGACTTATTTGCCCTATGCCATGCACACCGCAGTCATTCAGTCATTGCAACATTATCTTCTTTAGTAAATCTTTCAATAGGTTATTCTACAGGTTAATGCAACAAAGGAGGAATGCACCTCGTGAGGGGTCTGATGGTAATACGTCAGGACATGGTTACCAGTGTCCTGTTGACTGGTGCCATAGGTCGAGGGGCTAAGCTTCAGGGCCTGGGACGGACGGTACATGTCTTTCTGTCTTGTTAGAAGTTGTTATGGATGTGCCGTTGTGTGTTGCCACAGTATTGGATGTCCTAATTGCACAGGGTCATAAGTCTAAGATGATCGGGTGGGTTGTGGGGTTTACGAGGGGGCGCCTTTGGATTTTATGTATTCAGGCGGAGGTTTACTGCTGTGCTGTAAATAATGCAGGTGGCGGGCCGTGGCCTTGGGTGCTGCGGAGGGGACTACAAATCTTTGAAGAGGCTCCAGTCTGGTTGGGGGAGGTGGAGCAGCGCAGCGCGGGCCTCTGCTCCCTTGTTTGGCAGTCTTCAAAGGGCGGGAGGGGGAATGGCCTTGCACATATTCACAAAAGGTATCTTCCTCGTATGTTGCTGACTTTAGGTGAAAACATCACAAACATTTGAACACTCTATAATACTTCTTTGAATCACTTTAAAACATACATTTCAACTTTGCTGGATGTGTCTCGATTATATCCAGTCTGAGCACCTTATTCACATAAGGGGCTTAGACATACACGCATGACAAGTGCATTCTCGCGCATCCTTCACATGAGCCCTCTGTATGGTTACATTCGTCTTCTCGTGTACTCTAGCAGCATTAGTTCGGTTATGGCGCAGGACCATGGAGTGTAAGTTGTCCAATGATACATATAACAAATAGACCCCTGGAACGCTCTTTCATTGCTAGTACCCAACTGCAGTGGTGTGGGCTCTTTATTGCTAATATCATGGACGCATGCTTTCTATCATGGTTATACATTTTACAGGTTTTTGTAATAGAAGAGATTTTGTGGAGAAATGCACACTTTGCAAGTGGTCTTGGCATTAATATGTAGAGACTTTCTGCCATCTGATGACCATTTTACCGTTCTTTTCATCGCCCAGGCCCGCTGGCCGGGTCATGCTGGGAGCAATGATACACTGCGGAAGGTGAACTGTTACAATGTTAGTATCTTATGCTAGCTCATGTCCGTCTTGTTCGTGGGAACGGGCTCACAGCGGATCTGCCAGGGTGCTGCGGCAACAGGGATAACTGAAACTCTCCGAGGGTGGGGGCCGCGCTACAGTGCGCTGAGCTCATACCATCTTTATTAGACAAAATGGTTTCTGAGGCCTAGCTAAATTCAATACGTGTGGGCAATGTCTTCAGCAGGTGAGCAATGGCCCTCACTTGGGGTGGGAATGTAGGCAAGGGGGGTCTTTTGGACCACACCTCCCCTACATTTCCCCCCTTTCATTACTTAAGTAACGAATACTTCAACTCTTCCACTCTCCTACATTCTGCTTCATCCATCACTGCCTCATCCCATGCAGGTGTGCCTTTTATGGGCATCCATGCTCTGCACACCCCCCTTAAGCTTTCCCCTCTTCTGGCATACTCATCTGGGGTACAAGTCAGGTATATACATCCGCCATCTCCCGCCAAATCTACCCACACCTCCTGGTACCATTCTAGTACACGGGGCTCTCTAATGGTGGTGTGCCATGCTTTATCTATGATATCCTTGTCGTGATAGATAGGCACTAGCTGATACCTTGGTGTGTCATCTGTTCCTGTTTGTACATGCACTTCCTGCATGTTTTGCAGTGTCCCACGGGTGTTGCCCATTGTCACCATCATCATTGCACCATTTGGTACTGCGTTAGCACAAAATCGAAGACCCACCTGGCACAGGCAAAAAATTAAAAGGAGGAACACCACAGCTGGCATCAAAAATTTCACAGTCGTTCCAAGCCACGAGGGGACCCAGGAGAAGATGTTGTCGAACCACGTACTGTCTTCTGCCCCACCTTCCGTTTTCATTTTTTCTCCTAGGTTGTGTACTGCTTCGATCACATGGGACAGGGAGCCGTTTTCTGCGTCTTCGGAAGGTACGAAAGTGCAGCAGGCACTTCCAATTTTTCGGCAAACACCTCCATCCATCGCCGTCAACAGGTCCAAGACATACCTGTTTTGCATGGTCATCAGCCGTAAGGCCCTTAGTTCCACTTTTATTACGTTGAACCCTTCTTCAGTGTCATTTGCCAGCTGAATCAATTCCCAGCGTGTTATCTGGAGCCATTTTGCGTTTGCTCTTGCTTGGACACTTGAGATGAGTGAGGCAAAGAATGTTTCTGCTGAGCTGAATAATCGATATTTGTCTGGGATCTGAGCCAATAGTTCTGATGGTGCCTTTGATAAGTAGTTTGATGCTCGTCTGTTACAGGTCAGCACCTCTCCCTTGTTTCCGGAAGACAGGACATACATTTGTGACTCCGCAGTCGGCTGGGCTGCACTTTGTTGTATGCGTTCCTGTGTCTTTTTGCTCCCCTCGATGTGGCTTTCTGGTATTACCATTAGGGCTGAGTGCAGAGTGGCCATTGAGCAGCTGCCACTCCATGAAGGGGGAAGATGCAGGTATGCCTGGTTGCCGCATACCCAGTAGGTGTCCATCAGGGCCGCTGTCCCTTTTCTCAGATCTGGGATGGTGAGGGTCTTGTTACAGTTCTTGTTTGTCCCCATGGAGGTTTTCCCCTCTCCTTTGAAACATAAGTCATAGTCTATTTCGTTCTGTAGTTTGAAGGGTTTTTCAATGGCGGTTACCCAAATTAGTTTTGAAATGTGTTCCTTCCATACTGGTGTGCATGTTTCTTCTATCCACTGCAATTTCTCTGGTGCCACACCTCTCAGTGCTTCAGCTTTACACATTACTTCTTCATCCTTCCACTTGTTGTCCGAAAAAAGTGTTCCTTGTATTACAAAAAATGGTTCCTCCAGACATACCACCCCTGCCGTCTTTGGATAGCAAGTTTTCTCATTCTGCAGCATTTTAAAAGTAACTTCATGTGCCTGGAAGGTGTTCTTAATCCTGCATAACGTGAGATGAAGGAGACATTGGGCATCTATAATTGGCAACTCTTTGGGTAGCAATACTTTGGGTGTACCTGAAGCGTGAGGAATGAGGGAGCAGACATAACAGCTTTCGTTTGTTGTTTGTTTAGCTGTGGCACTCATATCCGCATACCATTTATTTGTCTGGTGGGGGTGTCGTGGGTCTTCCATTTTATCTAGTCCTAACCCATAGTACTCATCATACCTCCTTCCCCCTGCGTCCCTTTTTCGTCTGTTGTTCTTGTTCCTCATGTACTTCCCAGCCTCCTGGGCGAGGGACAAAATAGACCCCCCTTTCTCATTCCCGACCCCCTTGGCCCATTCATCATATAAGATATTGTGTGTTGCGAGCATCTTTTCCTCTTCGTCCCTGACGTTATCTTGCAGGTTGTTTTTTAAGATGGGGGCAGGTTGGCTGGTGGGGGTGTTATATAACCACGATATGGCAGACGGGTTTCGGTCATTGTAATTAGATATCTTTGGTGGAGACACTGTGTTGTTTTGCATTCCACCCTGTGGCTCTTTCTTTTCTAAGATGACAGCATTGGATGGTGTGGTATAATAACCCCATACAAGTTTAGTTCCGTCCCATACCAGAAAATCACCTTCCCTAGTATTGACACTTGCAGTTGTATTGGTCCCAGTGCTGTTAATCCCAGTGCTGTTAATCCCAGTGCTGTTAATCCCTCCCCCCCTCGTTCATCTCGATAGAGATGAACGCTACAAACCAATATGTAACTAGGCCAAACATTATTATAAAAAACAACGTAATGCACACAGATAATCCACACTCATATGAATATCTGCATCTCTCATTTAATAATTCTCTCATTCTACTAATTCTATCCGTTGCAGGCTGCCCGTTAGATGCCATGGTAGCTCCTGTTTGAGATATAAAAGTGCATTAAGTGCATGCATGTAAACATTTTGTTGGCACTATTAGTGCCAATATATATTGACAGGGAACGGAAGCGGGTAGGGTTTGTAGGGACGGGGATGCACAGACAAGGGTGTAAACACTTCATAATTTGATCACTTCATTAATTACATATAAGTCCACAAGATAAAAAGAAAAAACATGTTTTTTTTTTTTCTGTAACATCTTAAAAAAAAGAATGCAAGTATACTTATCAGCCATTTTCCCATTCAGGTCCATTACTGTCACACATACACAAGTTCATATTCAGACATCCTGCTCAGTTGTATTGTTTGCTGTTGTCTGTGCCTCCTCATCCACCTCCTCCTGCAAGTTGCTATATGCTTTTCGTACATCTGTCAAGTGCACCCAATATTTCAGGCCCTTTACTTTCACTGCCGTGGGGCGTGCAGAACACTACCTCGTATGGGCCATGGAACCGTGGTGCATTCCATCGACGCACAAAACTCCTGACATAAATGAATTCGCCCGGCATCAGCTGTAGCTGTTGTTCAGGCTCCGTGACAGACCCTGTTATGTTTCCCTCCTCTCTAGTGAAGGGTGGAGAGAGCTGCTTTGATATTGCGCGCGCTGCCCTTGTTAATTTCTTCAAATAGTCTGTGAACTCTTCTCCCAATATCGCGGGGCTTCTGTGTGCATCCGAGAGTTCGCGCAGTGGGGAGTGTGCTGTGTACATTCGTCTCCCAGTCACGATCTCGTGCGGGGACAAATGGTGGTCTTTGCTTGGCTGATTTCTCAGCTCAAATAGCGCAAGGGGCAAACAGTAAATCCAGTTCTTTTTTAATGAAAAGCATAGTTTTGATAACCTGCCTTTTAACAGTCCGTTCATCTTTTCCACTACGCCGTTACTTTGAGGATGATAAATCGAGCACAATTTATGCTTTATTCCCAATAATGTAGTAACTTCCTTGAAAAGCTCATTTACAAAGTGAGTGCCGTTATCCGAGCGAATCCCGTCACAAATTCCCCAGCGCGGGAACACTTCCCTCACTAGGAACTTTGCAGCGCTTTTGGCATCAGGTCGTGCACATGGGCCTGCTTCCACCCACCTCGAGAATGGGCATACAACCACGATCATGTAACGTGCCCCATTACACCTTTCTCCCATGTCCGCGTAGTCAATATGTAGCTCTCTGAATGGGCCAATGGGTTTTGGAATTGTTCCCCGGAGCGTGCGTAATGTCATTCCTGAATTGTATATCTGACATGTTGTGCATTCCAGTGTCAATCGAGATATGTGCTCCTGAAGACAGGGCACGAACCATTCTTCCTGTATTTCTGCTGCGATGTGCTGTTTGGTATTGTGTGCAGGGAAGTGTAGTTGTTGAAATGCAATTTCCAATAACCTAATTGGCATTACCACTTTCCCTGAGTTGTTTTATCGCCACAGTAAGTCTGTCGCCGACTTGCTGCACCCTCGTTTTGTCCACATCAATTTTTCGTCTGCACTAGCTCCTTCCTGTAATTCTAGTATTTGTGATATAGGCATCATGTTGTAGCCTTCTGGGAGCTCTTTGTTTGTCTTGTGCTGCAGCACGTACTCACCTGCTTCATATTTCTGAAAATAGGAAGCCTCCTTGGCGGCAGCGTCCGCTGCCGCGTTTCCCAAAGACACAACGTCTGTGTTGGATGTATGTGCTTGGCACTTCACTATTGCTACCGCAGTAGGGTTTTGTAGGGCCTCAATTAACTCTTTCAACAATTCTGCATGCTGTACTGGTGTTCCGTCTGCCCGTCGAAATCCCCTCCGCCCCCATCTTGCTAGACCTCCATGTACTGTCGTCGTCATGTAAGCTGAGTCTGTATATATTGTCACTGCGCAACCCTTTGCTGCATGTAGTGCTTCTATGAGCGCAATCAGTTCTGCTGCTTGTGCGGAGTAATGTGATGGGAGGCGGTACTGTACTAGTGTTTCATACTCACCGTCTTCTAGCCTCACTACTGCCATACCAACATGTTTTTCTCCCGTGTCCACGTCAATCGATGCAGACCCATCCACGAAGTACACTTCCCCCTCGCTCAGAGCGTTCTCACACACCACCGTGTCCTCCCCTCTTTCTCCTGTGTAAGTTGCACAGTCATGCTCCTGCATGTCCTCTAGTGTGCACGCTTCTGTAATGAATGTTGCGGGGTTCACTGTCTTACATCTCACCACATGGATATTGGCGCTAGACAATATGATCTCATAGGCTGTCGCCCGCTGTGTTGTCAGTGTGCTTTTTGACCTCTCAAGTATTGCAAATAATGAATGTTCCACAAACAATGTCACAGGGCAACCCATTACTATTGTGGCACTTTTCTCAATCGCGAACGCGGCTGCAGCGAGTGATTGCTCGCACACGAAATGGCCTTGCATTACGGCATCTAGAGTACCACTATAGTAAGCCAAAGGCTTGTGTCCTAGGGACGTCTTCTGTGTCAGTACAGCTGTCATGAGTGTTCCCTTGCAGTGTGAGAACAGGTAAAACTCGCGTCCATAATCAGGATTTGCGAGTACTGGAGCCCTTGAAATTAACTCTTTTAATGATCTAAATGATGCACTCATTTCTTCTGACCATTCTATTTTTTTGTTCTCCTGTTGTGCTTCCTTGAGTGCTTGTAGTAGGGTTCTCGTGTATGCTGCATAATCTAATATCCATGCTCGGCAATAGTTGCACATTCCCAAGAACTTCTGCATCTCTTTCACTGTTGTGGGTTCTCTTACTGATCTCATCGCTTCTACCCTATCGGGGATTATTCGTTTTCCATCTTTTGAAATTAGCTGTCCCAAGTATAAGACCTCTGTCATGCAGTACTGTAGCTTTCCCTTGTCTACCTTGTACCCCTTGTTGGCCAATAGAGTCAGGAGTGTTGTTGAATCCTTTCTGCATGTGTCCTTGTCTTGTGCACACACTAGTAAATCGTAAACGTACTGAATGATTGTACTCTCAACTGATAGGTTTCCCAAGTCTTCATGCAATATGCGGTTGAATATGCTTGGGCTCTCACAGTATCCCTGCGGTAATCTGCAATGTTCATATCTCTTTCCCCCTAGTGTGAACGCTGTCAGGTATCTACTCTCTTCAGCCAGGGGAATGGAGAAAAATGAATTCTTCAAGTCGACCACCGTGAAGTGTGATGCCGTTTTTGGGATACTGCATAGTATTGATGCAGGGTTCGGGACCAAAGGGAACTCTTTCTGAATTACATCATTCAAGGGGTGTAAATCCTGTATCATCCTCCAGGACCCTCCCTTTGATTTTTTGATCGGGTAAATACATGTGTTACATGGTGAGTTTGAGGGCACTATGATCCCTTGTGCTAGTAGTGCATTTATTGTCTCTTTTATCCCTTCTTCAGCTTCTCGGGACAATGGATACTGTTTCACTTGGGGTAACATTGCTCCTTGATTTAATTTAATTATCACAGGTTGTACTCCATGCAACAGCCCTACATCATGGGGGCCTGTCGTCCACAAATTATTTGGTACGAGCCTCATGTCATCATCAAAGAATGACGGTGGTGCTCCTACCACTGCCATCAGTTGAACGGGGATTTCCCTGGCTTGAATCAAAATGTCACAGGGCATCGCTATTTCCATTACTATTTCACCATCCCCTTCTGCATCTGAAAAGAGATCCTCATCTGTTAAGTCTCTTAGGGCGATGTTGGCATTCGTACACAGCACTGTACGCCACTCACATCCTTCCATATCTAATCCAATCACAGCAATCCTTTTCGCTGATACCTGTACAGCGTGCAAGTCTAATGATACCACTGATCCTGGTGCTGTGTCGGGGCACACTATGGGGCGGAAGAGGAACTCTGCTGGAATCCTCCAGTCCATTTTTCTCAGCTCTGGAATTATGAGGGCCAATGTCTTTAGCCCTTCGATAAACATTTCCTCATTTTCCGGCAACCCCCGTACTTCTTGTGTGGTTGTGTGGGCTTGTACTACCAACATTGCACGCAATGGGCATATTCCGGGGGTTGAACATACTATACCTCTCTCAGTGAATGATATGGTCATGTTGAGTTTACTCAGGAGATCCTTCCCTAATAAATTTATAGGTGAGTGTTCGTAATACAGTAAGGGTGTCTTTACAGTCTTACCCCCCACTGTTACATCCAATGCTTCTGTATAAGGAACTTCCTGTTAGCTAACGGGAACCGGCCCTCTCTAATGCATGATTTCTCCGCTCCCGAATCAACCATGAATATGAACTGCTTGTCTCCTATCTGCGCCCCTACCAATGGTTCCTCTGATGCATCGTAGGTGGTAGATAGAACTGGACACGCAAGTGTTCTCTGTGGGCTGTCCTATGCGGGGTGTCTCATCGCCCCCCCTTGATTGATGACACTCCCCGAAACCACTGATACGCCGCTATAGGGTGCTGGTGCGGGGGCCCCGTTTGCTGTTGTCACAAAAGGGTTGCCTGGTGTATACTGCATATTGTCATTGTTTTGTAGGTGGTTCTGTGTTCTATACTGGTGTCTCTGTTGTTGCTCATTATTTCCTTGACCTGGGTTTATCGGTTGTTGTTGTTGTCCCATTGGAAGACTGTATGGGCTCCCCGGGTGGGGATGGCCATAATGTTCTACCTCTTGGAACTCGTTGTTGGGTCTGCCTCTGCACTCCCTAGAGTAATGCCCCCATCTTCCGCAGTTCCAGCAACTTCCTTGCGCACCTCTAGGACCCTGCCATCCATTTCCTCCCATTCCCCCGTACCCCAGTCCGCCTCCTCTTTGGCCCCTGTACCCACCTCGTCCCCCTCGAGGGGTCCACTCTTGCCACTGCGGACCTCCGCCTTGCTCCTGCTCGTTCCACTGCCGCTGTCCTGCTCCAGCCCAATTAGTTGCCATCCTTCCTTGTATTGCTACCAGCCCCTCCTCCTCCTCATCTCCCTCCCTGCTGTGTGGGAGCGCGGCTACTGCTGCTGCGACCTTCACCAACTTTGTCTGCACTAATTTCGCTTCGTCTGCCAATCTTTTCTGCGCCACCTCCTTCTCCCTTTCTTTTATCCTCTTACAGTGGTGCACTATTATGCTTTGGATTTCAGGCCATCCTTTCGCTTCAATGCCTGCTATCTTGTCAAGCGCCTTTTGCACCTCTTTTGGGAGCCCTCTTTTTATAATGAAGTAAAATAAAGATGTCGATTGATACCAGGGCGTGCCCGTTTCTGCTCTCCACATCTCTTGGACGCGGAAAATGTAATCCATAGCCTCCTCCCCGTCATTCATTGTACACTGCATTACTGACTGTAAGTCTGGCGTATCTGGAAACATTTCTCGCAAGGCCTCCCACACCCTTGCACGCACTGTGTTAAAGGAGGCCCCGTCATGGCGGTCGCAGTCTGTTACTCCCGGGAAACCAGCCTTGACCCATACTCTATCAGCCTGATCCCCCACTGCTGATACAAGCAAGCTCTTCACATCTCCTATTGCTAGGGGTACCCCGGCAGTGTGTTTCTCAAAGGCGTATATCCACTTACTTGCCCCTCCCGATAACGGGGGCAATAACTTTAATAAATTGGCCTTATCCATCTGAGCCCATGGGATGTAATTCGGTCTCCCTCCTCCCCTATGTATCAGCGGGAGCTGTAACTTTCCTTTCATCGTGGTTTCTGTTCCACTCTTCACTCCTGATGTTCCCAATGATGCCATTTTCCCCACCCTATTTCTCAGTCGTCCCGTCCACTCATCATCCAGTGTTCTCATTGAACATGTACCATCCACCCCTTCACTTCCCCCTCCCATTGCCATGCTCAACCTGTCGCTTTCTTCCAAATCGTCCCTTATATCAAATAGTAGTTCCTCTCTGTCCCCTATAGGCCTTTCTTCATTATCAATACCTCCCTCTCGTGTCCCTACTTCGATTATTCGTGTCGGTTCTTCCTCAATTCTGAACAGTATCTCACCTTTTTTCCACCCGTCTTCAAGTGTTCTATTCTCACTCGGCGCTCTAGACGTGCGCCCCGATCTTGCTGCATTAAGTGCTGTTTGTTCACATATGTCTTTTATCCTTGAGAGCTCATCTTTCGCTATCGAGAGCCTTGATTGTAAATCATCTGTTAGCTTTTCTATGTCCACCCTTTGTGTACTTGCCTGGGCTCGCTCCCTTGTACTTTCATATGGCGGGGGTGCCGTTGGCCGGTGGGGTGTAGTAGTTATCGGGGGAGGCAGATAAGTGGGGTCACTGTACCCTTCTGCGGGCACAGGCTTCTTTAATATCGGATACAAGCTTATTACCTCTATGGGTGGCTCTACATTTGACGATTCTTTAGCATCTTTCTGTATCATCAGTGGATTGTCAGTGGTGGATGGTAGGTCAGGATTTAATGCTGGTGCTTTAGGCGGTGGTATCTCTTCAAATAACCTCCAGAGATCTACTATTTCCCTCCTATTGTGCAACTGCTTCCCCTTGTATTTCAAACAAATGCATGTGGCCACCATATCCAGAACACTTTTGTCAAATGACCCCCCCTCGGGCCATATCTGGGGTAGCCCCTCTCCCTTCAGCTCTGTTATCCATTGGTCATGATATTTCTTAATTCGCTGCGCGTACCCTGGTAGGTTCTTACAAATATGTGATAAGGGTGTTTCGGCCCCCATCTTTGTGTTTTCCTAGTACTTGTGTGTCTCTGTGTGTCCACAATTACAATGTAAACTTAGTACCAATATGGGTTTTCGTCTTCTACTTTCAATAATGGGCTCCTTTGTGCTCTTCCCCCTGCCTGCACAATACAAAACTGGCTATACACAGTCTCTATTCTCTTCTCTTTTTGAGGGGCACATACAAGAGCAAACCATCAGTGATTTTGACAATATCAACCCGGAAATCAAAAAGGTACACACTCACTTCACCTTGTCATTTTTGTCTTCAAGAAGCTTTATCCGGCCACACTTACCATGACCATTCAATTACTATGCATTTATAGCCATTTTACACACCCACAGTACCAAATTGTCTTCTGACGCATATGGGGTGCACACACCTCTCTGCAACACTCTATTCACAATTCAAGCTGCCCTTCCTTTCCTCCCTAGCCGGCTGTCCCTGTCCGTCTTATTTAGATATATTGATGCGCATATATATATTTTGGTCTACTCTTCCCTCTTCTAGTAGAACCCTCTGTCTCTTACTTTCTCCCTAACGTTTTGTACTGATCTCACTTTGATTTTCCCCCCAACCCTAAAGAAAAGAATAGAAAAAAAAGCAGTCACTAATATATTCTCCGTGTCCCCCTTTGCCAGACACTTTTATCTTATTATCCACTTCTTCATATATTCCCAGTACTAGTCAAGATAGCACTATGCGGCGCCGCCTTCCACCCCCTTTCGGAGCTAGGTTCCCGTCACTTTTATCTCTTATTCACCTCTTAATCCTAATGGCCATATGCAAAGAAAAAGCAAAGAAAGTTTAGGATGATCCTTAGTAGATCTGCGTACCCCCTTTTCTACCCCTCTTCGTTCTCTGTCCTAGATTTCTTCCTCCACTCCCTTTACGATCGCTCGCACTCAATACTCACGTGCCCGTCTTGAACCGATAGTCTCCGAAACTGGGTCCGTCCAGGCAGTGTTGCCGTCCGCTCAACAGTCAGCCCCGGCTCCGGCGAGCGGTACTCAAAGGGGATTTTTCAACCGGGATCCCGTACCCTCTCTCTATTGAGTGCGCACTTCTTAGTGTACCGGTCGCCGTTGGCGGGCAGCCTCCCGGAGCCGGCGCACCGTGCGTATCCCTTTTCGACCGGAGATTCTCGTGCCAAAAGGGGACGGTAATGATAAGTCGGGAAAAAATAATAGTAATCACGCTTTCGGGGTCACCACTGAAGGCAAGCGTCCCCAACCAGCACGATCCTCCCCGCAATGAGAGACAATGAAGGACTCTCCCAAGTCGGGAATAAAGCCAAGACAGAGTGCGGGTGAGCTTAAATGGGAGTTTATCAGAATAGGGCATGCAAAGAACTCTGCAAACTCCGAGAGCGCTCTGTCTGACAATAGCAAAGACAGGCGTATATATTTATAAAAAATGTCATAAGAACCTACATATAGGGGGCACAAGTTCAATGGGATTGGGTGGCGATGACTAGCTATAGGTGCTGCTGCGATGTGGTTGGCCTTGGCTGGAGGACGTCACTGGTCAACCTCGTGGGTTGGGCTGGGCCTGGCAGGTCAGCTGAGTTCATCCGGGCGGTGTTGTTGTGCCATTGTGGCCAGTGTCAGAGATGAATGTCTTTTCCTGACTTATTTGCCCTATGCCATGCACACCGCAGTCATTCAGTCATTGCAACATTATCTTCTTTAGTAAATCTTTCAATAGGTTATTCTACAGGTTAATGCAACAAAGGAGGAATGCACCTCGTGAGGGGTCTGATGGTAATACGTCAGCACATGGTTACCAGTGTCCTGTTGACCGGTGCCATAGGTCGAGGGGCTAAGCTTCAGGGCCTGGGACGGGCGGTACATGTCTTTGTCTTGTTAGAAGTTGTTATGGATGTGCCGCTGTGTGTTGCCACAGTATTGGATGTCCTAATTGCACAGGGCCATAAGTCTAAGATGATCGGGTGGGTTGTGGGGTTTACGAGGGGGCGCCTTTGGATTTTATGTATTCAGGCGGAGGTTTACTGCTGTGCTGTAAATAATGCAGGTGGCGGCCGTGGCCTTGGGTGCTGCGGAGGGGACTACAAATCTTTGAAGCTGCTCCAGTCTGGTTGGGGGAGGTGGAGCAGCGCAGCGCGGGCCTCTGCTCCCTTGTTTGGCAGTCTTCGCAGGGCGGGAGGGGGAATGGCCTTGCACATATTCACAAAAAATATCTTCCTCGTATGTTGCCGACTTTAGGTGAAAACATCACAAACATTTGAACACTCTATAATACTTCTTTGAATCACTTTAAAACATACATTTCAACTTTGCTGGATGTGTCTCGATTATATCCAGTCTGAGCACCTTATTCGTACACTATGTTTTAACAACTACAGTATTTAGTTATATGCATATACATTTGCAGTAAGTGAGGTAGTAAGTAGTGAGGTTGGAGGAGTACATAGAAAATGACCCGCCACCGTACGTGACGGTGGTGGCACATAAGGGGCTTAGACATACACGCATGACAAGTGCATTCTCGCGCATCCTTCACATGAGCCCTCTGTATGGTTACATTCGTCTTCTCGTGTACTCTAGCAGCATTAGTTCGGTTATGGCGCAGGACCATGGAGTGTAAGTTGTCCAGTGATACATATAACAAATAGACCCCTGGAACGCTCTTTCATTGCTAGTACCCAACTGCAGTGGTGTGGGCTCTTTATTGCTAATATCATGGACGCATGCTTTCTATCATGGTTATACATTTTACAGGTTTTTGTAATAGAAGAGATTTTGTGGAGAAATGCACACTTTGCAAGTGGTCTTGGCATTAATATGTAGAGACTTTCTGCCATCTGATGACCATTTTACCGTTCTTTTCATCACCCAGGCCCGCTGGCCGGGTCATGCTGGGAGCAATGATACACTGCAGAAGGTGAACTGTTACAATGTTAGTATCTTATGCTAGCTCATGTCCGTCTTGTTCGTGGGAACGGGCTCACAGCGGATCTGCCAGGGTGCTGCGGCAACAGGGATAACAAACTCTCCGAGGGTGGGGGCCGCGCTACAGTTATTAGACAAAATGGTTTCTGAGGCCTACCTAATTCAATACGTGTGGGCAATGTCTTCAGCAGGTGAGCCATGGCCCTCACTTGGGGTGGGAATGTAGGCAAGGGGGGTCTTTTGGACCACTCCTCCCCTACACTACTTAAGATCTTGGACAGGGTGGCGTATAAACAAATCTCTTTGCATCTTAACAGCCATCCAATCTGAATACGTTTCAATCAGGGTTCAGACAATACCACAGGACCGAGGCAGCTCTCCTCGACTTGAAGTTCAAGCTACTGGAAGGAATGGATGTTGGGCAGGTCTCTGCTCATGATTCTTGATCTCCCTTCGGGCTTTGACCTGGTGGATCACTCCATCTTGTCCACTGTTAAAAGAGGTCGCCTTATTTTCAGATCAGGCGGCACAGTGGATTGTGTCCTTCCTGAGCGAAAGGCAGTGTAGAGTAGCCAGTGGGGAAGCGGAGTCCAAACCAGTATCACTAGTACATGGTGTGCCTCAAGGGGCATGCGTTTCTCTGTCCCTGTATAACATCTTCATGGTTCCCTTCTTCGATCTCCTAGTTCAGAATGGTATTACTTTTACAAACTATGCTGATGACACGCAATGTGTCATCCCAGTAACACGGTCACAGCACGGACGAAAGTAACATCAAAAGGTCTATGACCTTATCCATACTTGGATGGTACAAAATGGCCTTGCTCTCAGTAATGACAAAACCAAACTCATGTCGGTAGGCACGGAAAACAAGCTGGCTAAGTTAGGCCCAATGTTTAACAACTTGCAGAAGAAAGTGAAAACACTAGGCATAATATTCGACCAGAATCTAAACTTGAAGTCACAAGTGAGTAATTTGGTATCTGTATCAATTTATTATAGAAAACTACTTGTACACCTCCGTCCATTTATCACGCAAAACAATGCTGAGACGATAGCGAGAGCCATAATAGTTTCAAAAATAGACTACTGATGTAGTCATCTTGTTGGCATCCCTCAATGTGAAATTAACCGCCTGCAAGTCATTCAGAATGGTGCAGTTAAGGTGATCAATGATCTCAAATGGAGAAACCACGTGTCGGAGGCAAGGCGTAGTCTGCATTGGCTGCCAGTAAAGGCAAGAGTCAAATTCAGAATGCTGCTGATTACCCATTTTTGTAGAAAGGATGCCAGCCTACCTTAGGGAATACATAGTGGAGAAATAGAACTTGAGGTCTCTTAGATCAAATAACACCTATCAATTGACAACAGGCCGCTGTAAAACCAGTAAAGCCCTTTAGGGAGCCTTTAGTATAGCCGCCCCAATTTCATGGAACCTGCTCCCATTAGATTTAAGAGGGGCCAAATCAACCAACATTTTCAAGAAGAAACTAAAAACACTATTATTCTGCTAATCTCACGGTTATGCCTGCTCAATCCTTTGCTCATTCTCAGAACTATCTTTCCCCACGTTTGTATTGTTGTCCAACCCGTTACATGTGCACCCCTTAAGCCTCCGGGTATCTGGTTGTGCGGATTAAATGTGAAAGAAAAAAAAGAAAATGTGCTTCTTCATCGTCTCAGTATTAGAATGGGGAAAGTGGGTAATGTTCCTAACTCAGTTGTTTTTTCCTCATCTCAGTACTATTAGATACATTGCTTGTCCACCCCCAGGGTCGGTATCCAATAGTGATGGCCTTTCCCTGGCCACCTGCATAGAGGATCCAAGGGGCGTGGGAGTGAGAATACCCTCAGGTTTCTCACAGAGGTCAGAGCCTTTCAGCGAGGGCACAGGTCTCAGCATTTTAGGGAGGTCAGAGGCTTTCAGGAAAGTCAGAGCCTTTTGGGGAGGGTGTTAGGGCACATAGCACAGCATTCAAAGGAGGCCAGAGGCTTTAAGGGAGGTCAGTGAGATCAGGGCTTTCCATGAGGCTCTGAAGCTCTGCAGGGAGGTCAGCTTTCCAGGACAATATCAAGCATTGTCTTGTGGTCCACAGGCTTACATGGAGGTCTCCAGTGTTTCATGCATGTCTCAGGCAAGCTATGGGATCTCAAGCGCTTCACAAAGGACTCAAGCAGTTAATGGAGGCCTCAAGTATTGTATGGTGATCTCAAGCTTTTCATGGCAGCCTAAAGCATTTCATTGAGGTCTCAAGCCTTGCATGGAGGTCTTGAGTCTTTCATGGAGTCTCAAGCTTTTCATAGAGGTGAAGGTTGCCAGCCTCGTGTGGAGGGGGGTCTCAAGCCTTTCATAGAGTTATCAAGCATTTCATAGAGGTCTCACAGGTCTCATGGAGGTTTCAAGCCTTACATCAGGGATCTGTAACCCTTGGCTCTGCAGATGTTTTGGACTACAACTCCCATCACCCATAACCAGCATAGTCAATAGCCAGATATCATAAGGATTGTAGTCCGGAACATCTGGAGAGCCAAAGGTTGAGGGCATCTGCCATAAAAGGAGGTTTCAAGGTTTTTATGGAAGTCTCAAATGTTTCCTGAAGGTCTCAAGTATTATATGGGGGGTCTCAATCCTTCCATGGAAGTCTCAAGCATTTTATGGAGGTCTCATACCTTGCATTAAAGTCTCAAGCGTTTAATGGAGATATCAAGCTTTGCAAGGTTTTGTATGGTGGTTGCAAACATTTCAAGGAAGTGTCAAGACTTTCATGGAGATCACACGCCTTGCATGGAGGTCTCAAGCATTTCATAGAGGTCTCAAGCTTTGTATGAAGGTCTCAAGTATCTCAAGGAAGTGGCAAGCCTTACATGGAGGTCTCGAGTGCTGGAGGTCCCAAGTGTTTCATGAAGGCCTTAAGCATTTCATAGAGGTATAAAGCTTTGTATGGAGGTCCCAAGCAGATCATGGAAGTTTCAAACCTCACATTTGTGGGAGGTTTAAAGAGTTTCATGGAGGTCTCAAGCATTATATGGGTGTCTCAAGCCTTGCATTGAGGTCTCAAGCATTTTGTGGTGGTCTCAAGCTTTTCATTGTAGTCGTGGGTGTTTTATGGTGGTCACAAATGTTTCAAGGAGGTCTCAAGCCATTCATGGAAGTCTCAAGCAGCAGTTAATGAAGGTATCAAGCTTTGCATGGTAGACTCGGGTGTTGCATGTGGTCACAAACGTTTCAAGGAGGTCTTAAGCCTTTCATGGAGGTCTCAGGTTAAATGGAGGTTTCAAGCCTTTCATGGAAGTTGCAAGCTTTGCATATAGGTCACAAGCCTTGCATGGAGGTCTCAAGCATTTCATAGAGGTCTCAAGCTTTGCATGGAGGTCTCAAGTATCTCAAGGAAGTTTCAATCCTTATATGGAGTTCTCAAGTATTTTTGGAGGTCTCAAATGTTTCATGGAGGTCTCAAGCATTTCATAGCGGTCTCAAGATTTCTACGGAGGTCTCAAGTATCTCATGGAAGTCTCATGTTTTTTCTGGGGCTCTTAAGACTTTCTTTGAGGTCTCGGGCATTATATGAGGAGAAAAAAGTTATGGCAGAAAAAGTCTTGAGTCCACAGCGCTTATACAGTAATTAAGAAAATAAACATCAAGGCTGCGGGTATCTGGGCGTTGTGGGTGTACTGCCAATACACATCCACAGGAATAGTTGAAGAAAAACAAAGATGTTATAATTAGTTGTTTGTGCAAAGGAAAGCCTTTATTGTTTGTGCGAAGAGAAGCCTTATTCTGTTGCCTTTTTTGTAGCGCCTGAGTTGTTCCAAAAAAGGCGATGGACCTGATGGCACAATTTCTGGCTCTACTGAATCCTCTTCAGAATTATCGAGTGTAACAGATGAGGTAGGGTCAGTAAGTGAAACATTAGATGTGCGAGGAGGGACTGTTTCAGAATCACTATCAATCTCAGAACTGGCTGGAGTAGACGCCAGACTGCTAGAGCGAGATCTCGAGACCTCATCATATTTGGCTTGATATGTGTAAATTCTATTGTCTCTATAATCTTTATCATCCCTGGAAAATTTCCTAGATTTGCGGAGTTTGACCTCATCTTGATGCTTCCGCAAAATTTCATAGAGTGTCCTAAAGTTTTTGTTAATGGTAGAGCTCGGGGCCTCAAATGAGTTGATCTGTTCCTTAATTCTGTCAATTTCAATAACGATGCGGGAATGTACCCGAGTGGCATGTTCTACTAAGAGCTCCAACATTTTATTAGAACTAGAGGCTAAATTAGTTTCCCATTCTGATAGAAGATCAGTGTCTAGCGGATCCTCAAAATCCGGTAAAATTAGGATTCTGAGTCCCCTGGGGATTTTTTGTTCGTGTAAATAATGAGCCAAAGTTGTTTTCTCCCAAAATTTGTTAATCTCCTTGATACTTAGGGGCCGATTCATGGAACAAACGTGCGCCGAAAATCCATGCGCAAGCAGGCGCAAGGGAGCGCAAGCGTGAGAAACGCAGCGCACGCGCGCGATTCAAGGAAGACGCTGCGCGTGTTTCCCGCTGTCCGTGCGCCCAATCCAGCCATGGCGCACGCAGGCATACACGGCGTGTGCTACGCGCACAGCAAAAGTGCACATAGCGCGGCGCACACAACCAAAGTGGGCGGAACAGTGGGCGTAACACGCGGAATGGGGAACAACGCGTGAAAAAGAAGGCGTAACTGGGGAAGTACTGCAGGGAACTACACAGAAGGCCCACACGCACGCGAACAACCCGTATTCATGGATCCGAATACGGGAAACCCGCACACGGCAAAAGATGCACACAGGCGTCAACGCGTCCGCCACACGAAGGCAGGCGGAAGCGTCCCCACGCACAGTACAAAAGTGCGCGCAAACAACAAATACGTATATACAGCTACGATGAATGCCCCATTTGTCGCAGCACTGATCGTGGGACACCGCAGGAGGAGGAGAATAGCCAGGGCACGCATTTTCGCACCACGGACAAGCCTTTTTGGGATGCCTGACGACCAGGTCTATGGCAGGTATAGGTTTCCACCCCACATCATCCTAGACCTGGTCAGGGAGTGGGAAGATGACCTTACATCCCCCACCCTTTGCTCCCAAGCATTGAGCCCCTTGGAGAAGGTGCTCAATGTCCTGCATTTTTTGGCCACTGGGTCATTTCAGCGGACTACTGCCATAGTGGGGGGGGTCTCACAGGCCACGCAGTCACGCTGCCTACACCAGGTACTGGCAATCATGACAGCGCGCCCCTCAGTCCGCAGGCACATATACATGCCCAGAACACCCGCAGAAAGGCAGGCCATTGTCAGGGGTGGACTGGCCTATTGGGAACTCTGGAGATTTCCCGGTGGGCCTCTGCACCCTGGGCCTCTTTTCTGTGGTATTTCCAAATATTCTCATAGGAAAAGCACTGGGCTTGCAGAAAATGTGTCATTTGGGGCCACTTTGAATTTTTTTTCCAGGGCCTCTTTTGGTCCCCAGTAATTATTTCCAGGGCCTCTTTTAGTTCCCAGTCCAGCCCTGGCCATTGTCCTGGATTTTTTCAGGGTGGCACACTTCCCCAAAGTGCTCGGTGCCATAGATTGCACCCATGCGGCCCTACGTCCACCTAGGGCCACTGAGCACATCTACCGAAACCGCAAGCACTGGCATTCCATCAATGTACAGGTGGTATGCGATGCAAAGGGAATCATCACCTCTGTCTATGCAAACTACCCTGGCTCCACCCATGACAGTTTCATATACAGAATGTCCGCCCTGAGCCGGGCCCTGGAAGCTGGGCAGCATGGCGACACATGGCTCCTAGGTGAGTACAAATGCCCTTGCACATGCATGCAAGTCACACACAGACAAATACCCAAACCCTAACAATCTCAACTATTATCACCTCCCCAGGGGACAGTGCCTACCCTCTGAGCAACCACATGATGACGCCAATCCGGAACCCCACCACCCCACCCCAGGTAAGATACAACGACGCCCATATTGCAACCAGGGCCATAGTGGAGTGCACATTCGGAGTGCTCAAGTCACGTTTCCGCTCCCTTGACCGCTCTGGCGGGCAACTACTCTATGCACCACCAGTAGTGTGCAGGATCATTGTGGCAGCATGTGTCCTGCACAATGTTGCAACACGGCAGGGCGTACCGGTGGACATGATGGTGCCCCCACATCCCCAACCACAGGCGCTGCCCATGGGAGGGGACAGGGCACGTGGCGGGGAAGCCCGGACCCAGCTTGTGGCCACATTTTTCACCTAAACTCCCACCCCTGCGGAGTGCACACAGGCCTGGCACATACCAGGTGACAATCGATGATGACAAAGAGACAGTCAACTGTCACAACCCTACCACCCTGAGAATGTTGCCATGGAAGTGCCACATCGTCTGCATCCCTAGCTACTTAAACACAAGCTATCCTGTGTGACCAAAAGGCACACATATGACATATGACATGATATGGCCTATACACAAGTATTTCAAGGTGCGATGAGGCAGGGAGGGGGGAACAAGGGAAGACAGACAACGGTACAACTAGGCCAGGTGTCATTCAGATTGTGCAAGTGCAGGGGTAGGGGGAAGGGAAAAGTGGAAGGGGAGGGGGGGGAGTGCAGTACAGGGAAAGTAGACCAAAAAACAAATACACAGGTCAGCTGGTGGCAACTGCAAAGGTAAGTGCAGACAAGTGCTGGGAAGGGGGGGCTGTAGGGATAGAGAGACAGTACCGCAGTGCAGGGGTTGCCAGGGAGCCAGAACAAGTGGAGAGTGGCTGGGCCAGGGACCGAGGTCGGTGAGAGTGGCCCAGTTGCAGATCCAGTGCAGTTCCAGTGAAGAATTCCGCAAGGGAGAGGCAGAGAGAAAGCAGAAGCAAAGAGGAAGGTCTTGAGGTGCTTTCCGAACCGGAGATGGTTCCCCTCAAGTTCAAGTGAGGCAGGAAGGCTGTTCCAGAGGGAGGGCCCTGCCGCGGAGAGAGATCTACCCCTAGCTAGTTGCTCTGAGAAGCGGATGACCCTGACATGCAAGGTGTGCATCACACACACCTGCCCAACAGGCCATGGCCATCACTGTTATGTCACTCAAACCCTCCCAAACCACAACATGACATGGCAAGCAATACCCATACACCAACACAGCAACAATAAGGTACACATTGCCATGTCCAAAATGTACAGTGGCATCAGACAATGATGCCTGACCAGGAATCAGATGAAATGACAGACCAACAACCTCCCACCCAAAATAAGTCATTTCCAAATGCATTACAAGAGTTGAAGACGTAACATAACAATGAATGCCTATTTACATGCACATTGTGCATTGCAAAATCAACACTGCAGCTTCTGTGTGCTGTGTCCTACTCCTGCAACACACTGCTCAGCGCACAGCACAGTGAACAGCCATTGTGTGTGATGCACACCCTGAGCATCACATCTAAGCGACAGACCACATCAAAAAGCAAATTAGGCATGTACAGGATCCATAATTGGTCACAGAACATGTGCTGCAGGGACACAGTGGCCACCAGAAGGCAAACAGTGTACACGTGGATATGCAAGGGTGGGAGTACATGTAGTGCATCAGAGTGCAAGTGTGTGGGTCTGCAAGGACATGCACTCAACATATGCATGTGCACTCAAGTGACCATCAGTGTTCTCTAAACATCACATGTGAACATTCACCATGTGTACACCCCAGCATGTCAAACCACAACTATCCCCTCGCACCTGAAAGCTAAACACAACACATGAACAGGCATTGATCAGCAGAACACAACATGTACATAGGATACCACCATTACAATGTCAGAGTTCCCATCACACTGCAGGGCAAGGCAACTATCAATAACAGCCCCCCCTCCCTCACAAATGACCATGACCCACTGAACAACTGCACCTGGGTCATGGAGCCTTCAACCCTCAATTCCACCTGGCCACAGGATCACCTGTACCCTTCGTCACCATCTCCCGCCTTGTGTGTAAAAAGATGCCTGCACCCTCAGAATCCACACTCATTTCATCACAAAATCCAAGGCATAAAAACGAACCCGAACACCCTCCAGTAGATGACTTGACGTAGCAGTACCTCACAAAGGCCAAGTACTACCACAATGATGCAACAACCAAGGTAGCACAGTAAAACAATGTCACAACAGGATGTGAACCATGTGTGGTACATAACATAGGATGATGCATCATGAACGGATGTGTATTGTCACAGGTCCCGTGTACAGGCGCGGGAGTGTCACGAAACAACCACCCCCACCGTGTCCCGGGTGCCTGCAAGGTCAAACTCACACAGGCCCCTGAGACCCTGGTGGGGAAGGAGGTTCAGGGATATGCAGTCGGGACAGGTGTTGGCACACTGGATAACTGGAATGAGTGGCAGGAGAGGGGAGGAGGACTGACACATGAAAGTAGGGAATGCACGAAAATGTACTACCTGCATGAACACATACACAATCCAAACAAACTTGGACATCATTGTCATGGCCTTCTGTAGTCCAGGCTTAGGAGTGGTACGAACCAACCACCCCCTCTAGGGTTTTTGCGCCTGCAAGTTCGGGGCTTACACAGGCATCCGCAACCCCAGCGGGGAAAGAGGGTTAGGGAACGTTGCTTGGATAGGTACGGGAAGCAGGAATACCGGGTAGAGGGTACAGGGTTCAAAATTGCATAGGATTCTGGGTGATTAGGGGGAAAAAAACATACCAAATTGAATCACACATACATCCATGCATTAGTGCACCCCCCAGCAAGCCTATGCAGAGCAGTTTGAAAGAAAAACAACAAGACACTTGGCTCTGGTTTTGAGTGCTGGCCTTCTGCCTGCGCACTCTCAGGTCCGGTTACAGGAGCACTGCAATGCTGCAAAGAGAGCCACAGTCAACAACCTGTACGTGCCAATTACACAAAAACACACCACCAAACATGCCCCATAGCAACAAACTACTCTACAAACAGACAATCTGGTGTAGATGCTTCGTACCCATATATAACATTACCCCTGTGACGGGTCATACACAGTCAATGCAGTAAGTCAGCCGCCGGTGGGTGCGTGGCAAATGGAACACCAATGTGTCACAATTCACACAACATGCAATGTTCCCTGGGTAAGCAGACAGACCCATATAGCAAGCCATGACTTCAGAGCAAGTTGCGTACCACCATGACCGAAACAAAGTTGGCAGTGCATTTATCATAAAGTACATGGAAATGAAATGCACTGCACCCGAGTATGTCCCTTGATGTATGTCCCTGTGAGCTGCCCCTTTCCATGTCTCGGAAGGCTACATGGTTGATACAAGTGCCTCAATGGACCTTGGTGTACCGGAGGGCATGTGCCACTGCCCCTGCAGGTGTCCCAGACAACCCTACAATCAACAGCCATCAGTCCACCAACACATCTGAGCTGCATTGTGTGCTTCAACACCGATATTCGTCCAAGCTCACCCTCAGTGCTGTGACTAAGCCTGCATGTGCAACTCGCCTGGTGCAAGCTTTGCTGTGTAGTGGCCCCCCTGTGCTGCTCACCTTGCCTGGAGTTCCTTGGAACACGTCAGTAGTTCTAGGATGTAGGTCTGCAATCCCTGTGCCTCTGCTTGTGCACACATGTGCATGTGGGCACCAACAAACGTGTCCAGAATTCCGTCGTCCAATGGGCCATGTCTGCTGGCTAAGGTGCTCTGGAGGCTCATCCCCCTGCAGAAAGGGCATGAAACACATGATTAATGCTTCAAAGTCATCTGTGTGTGTCTCTTCAGGCATCTCATTACTTGACCATGTCATAGAGTCACAGCATAAATCACACCATCAGTCCGTCTTTCACATCCAAAGTGTGTAACACTATCTACAGCATGAATTGCAACAAGCACGTGTACAGTAAAGATAAGAAACATACTACACAATGCATAGCAATGAATGTACACATTAATCATGAAACACCCCATCTAGCAAAAGCTGAACAGTGGACAATAACACCAAAATCATCCCCACTAGGGGTGTAAACACAAGTCACACAGCACCAGACATGCCACAGATATGACAGTCCAAGGCCTTTGTGTAAAATTTTGTAACACCGAACCATCCTTGCGAGCCCATGGATAAGGGAGGCAGGAGTGGCATATGTGAGTCAAGGACCCCAAGCAGCAAACACATACACAAGACAAGCCTGAAGGGCCCAGCTGGAACAGACAGTTGATGCCTTCAAAAGCCACAAAGCACTGCACCGTCACATGAAAGCACAATAGACGGGCAATTTTAAACTATAGTAACTATTAACTAATTACTCTAGCTATGGAAAACCTACATTACCTAATTAAACTAACTATCAAACAGAAACTTAACTAACTAAACTAAAAGAAAAATCAAAAATGGCCACATACGACCTGGGGGGGGGGAGGCACCCAGGAGGGGGGAGGTACAGAGTGCTGCTCAACATCCACATGCGATGATGCTGAGCCAAAAAAAATACCTCCATGGGCTCAAAGCCTGCACAGCCCGACCTATGTGGGAGATAGATGGTCGTCCGAGTCTGGCTCATCCTGGAAAGGAGGACGTGGCACAGTAGCCTGGCCACGCCTAGCCGCAGCTTGCCCCTCGTCGGCAGCAAGTCTGCCGGACGGGTGTGCCTGGTTCTGTGTGGCGATGTGACGTAGGTCTGCATGCAGAACCTCACGTGATACACGTGCTTCCTCTTGCAAGGTAGCACGTGTAACACGGAGTTCCTCCTGCAAGGCCTGGCTGGACAACCGCTGCACCTCCCGGCAAGCCTGTAGCTCAGCCGAGATGGTACGCTCAAGCTGTGCAAACCTCTCTTCTGCCTGCTGCCTCTGGGACATCATAAGGACACCCAGAGTGGATCTGAGGGAAGCATACTCCTCCCTCAGGGCATCCATGTGCGCCTCTGCGTGAGCAGCAATTGCTTGACGCACAGACGACATTTGAGCCTGGCGTGCCCTGTCTGAGGCCGCCATGCCCAGCCTGAGCGAGCGGGCCGTTGACTGTGCCGCCTGCTGCTGGAGAAGCACCTGCCTAGCAGGGGGGAGTACAGATCGGGCCACACGCTCCATGCTCTCAGCGATGTTCTCCATTGCTGCCCTCTGCCTTTCTGAATTGGCAGTCATGTCTTGCTCCCACTCAGTATACTGCGGTTGCGCGCGGCGACTGCGTTGCCGGGCTTGAACCCTGCGGGACCCAAGGACCGGGGGTCCTCGCTGTGTTGGCACCGCCCGCGGCTGCACGACTACATGCCCCCGTCGACGTGATGTCCCAGGCACATCAGTGACTGATGTGGAGGGTGACCCTGCGTCCCGATCCGCCACGGGTGGAGGAACCAAGACTGTCTGATCCCTCAGTGCAGGTGTCGCAGACAGAGGAGTGTCCACATCAGAATCACTCACCCCTGACTCATGGACTTGATGCTCATCCAACTCAACATGGACGTCAGAGTCGTCATCAAGGCTGGACTCATAGGCAGCCAGAGACAAGATGGATTGTAGCACTTAGGGGTTTTCATGGCCTACCACCCCACGACCCCCACTAGTGCCGGGTTGATGTAGCGGTACCAACCCTGTGTCTGGCATGACAACACCATCCTCCGCCTCCATTGCGTCATCACCTGAAAAATAGAGAGAAAAAAGGTCACTACACATGTCAGAAGCACACAACACACACACACACACCGACAGCAAACGCATCAGGCAGACATGTGACACACAACATATAACCTGCCATGCATGCTGGGTCAACTTTGAATTGCTTCTGTGATCAGACCTGTTGAAAGGTGGCAGTTTCCATGGAAGTGGGTCTATGCAGTGCAGAAAATGTGTACGCCACTCACTACTTACATGTACAAGGACTCCATGGTGTGTGCCAGGAAATGTGAAGGCAGTGCAATGTCAAATTCAGACATCACGTGCATTGTGCATTCAATGTGTACCATATCTAGAAGCCAAGCACCCCTCCACCCCAGTACCAAAGCAGGGATGCCTAGCATGGTACAAAAGGCTGACCATACACCTGTGTATTGACAGGCAGTGTTGACTGGCATCAACAGCTGAATGTGATTAAAGTGACAACACTGCAAATGATGCAGGGACAGTAAGCAGGACACATGATGAAAACTCTGGATTCCGCCCATGTGTGAAGAAGACACAACAACAGTTGGACAGAGTCATTGGCCATTGAACAGGCTGAGGCCTGTGAGCCACACAGATTGTCAGACCCTAAACATGTGTGCAACGCAGGACTGAGCCACAGTTGACATGGGAAGGCTGATGAGATGGCAGGCAATGTATGTAACCAAGGACTTGTATTACAGTGATCATCCAGTCAAGGACACATAGGGGCATGCGTGCAATGCACATGGAGCATGAATGGGCACTCATGTCCCTGCGGGAGATCTGACCTATGCACAGTACAAGTGAGATACCCTGCATCAAGTACTAAGGCTGTACCACACGGCATATGTTTGGCAGATTCTACGCTGGAAGTTAGCATCTACACAGGACGCATGAACAAGAAAGTACACATTGGCAAGATTGAAGAACACCAGTGCAAAGGTGGAACTGGGGTGCAGAGTGGCGGAGGAGGGGCAAGGGAGCATGCCTACATGGAGTCCCCACATGCAGGCAGAGGAGACATGCATGACGGAAGCATTGCATTACTTACACATCAGAACCATGTACACGTCACATGTAGCGGCAATCATGCACAACACAAGTGAAACACACACATCCTCAACAAACACGCATCAACACTCACTGGACTGGGCATCAAAGTCCAGCATCTCTCCCACTCCTTCAACCAATTCAGGTGGTATGAACTCCGCAACGAGTGCCTCATGTGGATTGAGCTCTTCCTCCTCTGGTGCAGGCCCACCGCCAGTCACCAGAGTCAAGTTGTAATTAGAGGCACGCTTAGCCTTAGTGCTGCATTTGATGTCATTCCAATGCTTTTTGCACTCTTGCGCCGTGCGCACCTCATGGCCGAATGAACTGACATGTTCCGCAACATGCTTCCAGTAGGTGTCACGTTGGGCAGCCGTAGTCTGACTATTGGCACCCACTAGCATGTCAAGGCTGTGGCCCCGCACGTAGTCCACGAGGAAGTCCAGTTCCTGCTTACCGAAAGGCTTCTTCCTCGACATGCAGGAGGTCATGGCTGTGTGTGGGGTCCCAGCCTGTGCTGCAGGTGCAACCTTCCTCCTCTTGGACTGTGGCGCAGACCCTGGCTGGCTAATGCCGCCCTGACCAGTATGGCCAGTGGGTTTGGTGGATTGAGCCAAGGGAGTGGCAGGTGGAGGGATGACCAAAGGCCTGACTTGTGTCAGTGGCAGCTGGGTGCCCACTAATGGACCCTGCGCAGCAACACCAGCTGTGGTAGGGTCATTGAGCGCAACGGTCCTGGTTGGCAGACTCACAACCGGGGTGCTGTTGGGTGCATCTGCCACTGCACTTGCCAACACCCAGCTGTTCGGGGCAGCAGATGACATGACTGCCCCAAGGACACGTGTCTTGGTCTGAGCAGCCCGGCCTGCCCCTATGGTTTCCCCCATGGCCTGTTGGAGATCTACCAAGGGCTCTTCAAGTGCCAACGCAGCCTGCGCTGGCAGACCCCGAGCCTGGGTGGCGGTGTCCACAGCTGCACCTGCAGCTACCACTACCCTTCGGCCCGTGGCAGTCGATGGAACGGACTGCCGGGTCACACGGGCGCCAGTGCCAGATGCAGAAGCTGCATCCCCCGGAACCACAGGGGGTGGTGGCATGACTGCACCGACACATGGCACAACATTGTGCTCAAGTGGCGCACCCCTGCCTCTTCCCCCTCTGTGGCCGCCCTGGACACCCTGGAGTCCCCCTACTCCCTGGTCACCACGGCCACGTCCCGACCACGCTTGCCATGAGGAGGACGCCCAGCTGAGGCGCCCCTCACCTTTGGTGCCCTCCCAACCATGGCACAGATGTAATAGTGCTGGCACAGATGGAGTGGTGC
Organism: Ambystoma mexicanum; assembly: GCF_040938575.1. Lineage (NCBI taxonomy): Eukaryota > Metazoa > Chordata > Amphibia > Caudata > Ambystomatidae > Ambystoma > Ambystoma mexicanum. The sequence continues at coordinate 391,159,635 of NC_090938.1, forward strand.
CAATGGGAGGTGTACACCACAATTGACCTGGGCAATTGGGGTGAAGTGGGTGGGAAGCAAGATGTTAACAGCCCCCCTGCACCTGCAAGGCTGTATGTAACCCCAGTGATGTGGTGACGGGTCACGCAACGCTAAGGCACCCCAAAACTGCAGTAAAACCGTGCATGCAACCCTGCAGCCTACGTGCGTGGATTCAACCTCCCGCAGTATGCGGTGGCACCCAGTAACACGAATAACGCGTACGCGTGGGACACGCAGGCTACTATGACATCGAAAAGGGGTGCGATACACAGGGGCACCCGCAGTGGGAAAAAGAGCGTGTGCGACTCACCGTCTGACTAGCGCGATGCAGAAAAACACGTGTAGCCAATACCCCCGCCAAAAGAAGAGATACGTCCTTGATAGCTGTGAAGTTGTGATGGCGCGCGAAACAACAGGAAGCAGCAACACACGTCGGTCTCCACGAAAGGCACGTACAGCGAACTGCTGGGCCCGCTCACCTTTAACCCGTGCTGAGGGAAACGCACGCGCGCGTCACGTCACTTACGTGCATGGGCCCTTTCCTCGTATTACATGCGGATGTGCAGTTTTTCACGCGCGCTGAAATGCCCATGCACGCCTGTGCGCGTCACGTCACAGGGGCGCTTGCGCTTCAGGGGCCTTCTGTCCAATGAAATTGCGTATGCGTGCAGAGGCGCTTACGCACTAAGGGCCTTTCCTCGAATTACACGCTGCCGTGCCAAATTTTCACGTGCCAAATCACTCCGTATCAAGCTGGCCACGCGTAAGCACACGGAAGACCACGCTCCTGCCCAGAAGGCCGAACTACTGCCCCCCAGAGCCCAGGGCACGCTCCCACCTGCCATCTGCTGCTGCCTGACTGCCTGCTGCCCACGTGCCCTGCCATTTGCTGCCTGCACATCAGCCAGGGGGTCTGTTGCTGTGACCACCCCTGCTGGAACCGAAGACTCCCGACTGGGATTCCATCGCTCCACAGCCCAGCCCCAGGACCCAGTTGCCCACCCACTCCTGCCTCTGGGGTTGTCATGTCGGGCACTGCAACATCTGGCACCACTGACAACCCCCGGCCAGAGAGGCAGAGGGGCACCAGCTTCAGTGCCACCGAAGTTGGTGTTGTCATGATGCCTACCCCCGGAGCACCAGGCCAGGCCCAGCACCCCCGGAAGCAGGCATCATGCCCTCGGGTAAAAGCCCAGCGGCCCCTTATAGGGGCTCTTTGTACTCAGTCCTGGCGCCAGGCTCATGTTGGACATCAGTCCTGGCGCCAGGCTCATAAAGGGAGGTGTTTTGTGCACTTACCTGATGCAGACCATGCTGCACGCTTCAGGCCTCCCTGAGACCTGAAAGGGACTATTTTTTCATAGGGACTATTTTTTCACTCGGGCGTGGCCAGGGAAGGATACATACCTAGTTGGGGAAGGATACATACCTGGGACTTCTTTGAAGGCTATTTAAGCCACGCCCAGACAGCAGCTCATGCTTCGCGTTGTTCTGCTTCCTGCAGCTTAACGCTCACCGTGTCTGCTCCTGCTCCTGGACTCCAGCCACGCCCGCCTCGAACCTGGAAGACCTGGAAGGAAGGAAGAGAAGAGAAAGGTGAAAACCAAGGACTATTTCAAACTTCTTACCTGCATCCGGAATCTTCTCGCCAGCATCCCTGAAGAAAGACTTCCATTTAAAAGCATCGCGTTGCTCGCTGCAGCGCCACGCTTCACTCACCTGTCCTCGAGACATCTCCCGGCTCCATCGCGACTGTCAGCATCGGACGCCACATCTCTGCACCTAGGGGAGAGAGGAAGAAACAAAAGGTGAGCAGAAGGAACACAGAAGGAAAGCCTGATTAACAGCCATAATACTTACCGGCTTTTCTTCCACATTTCGGGTCGGCGCCGCCCCGTTGGCAGGTACCGTACCCCGGCCCCTATGGGGAAAGGACAAGAGACATTTCTGGGGAATGATAAGGACATTTAGAGGGATCGACCTCATCACTACTCACCTCGGCAGTTTAACCCCTCGACGCATCGCCTTCATTCTGCACCTGAAATAAAGGACAGATCACAGGTTAGAAAGACAATATAAAGGGGGCCTCACTTGAACTTTGAACTTTCATACTTACGGCGCATCGCTCAGGAAAGTCAAGTGGATTTTGCCAGCGCCATTCTGAAAACCAGTGAAGTAACTGGACGAACGCGCGCCCCTGCACCAGAAGCAGGATGGAGAGTTCATCCTTCCAAACCATAAGGTGAGCTTAAACCGGGGTTTGGAGGAAGTTAGAGAGGAACGAAGGGGGAAAGGGGGGAGCTAGCACACTATTCTGCAGACTGTTAATCCCCTTTCTCATCTGCAGAAGGATATTCCTACGGGCCAGGCAAGCACGATTTGGAGGTCCTGTCCAATCGGTGTTCCGGGTCCTGCGCATCACGCTAGAAGAGGCCACAGCAATCCAGACTAGACCAGCGCCCCCGTGGGAACCAGGTGAGCGTTACAGGTGTCCTGGTGGAGCAAGTCCTGGGGCAGTATGATGCCCTCTTCGGAAGTTCCCGCGCCGACAACGAAGGACGGACTCGGATCTGGACTGACAACGTGACTGCCATCAACGCGGAGCGGGTGGCAGTCCGCGACTTCCAACATGTCAAGAAGCGCTGGGAGGACTTCAGGTCCAGGACCCTGAACAAGGCCCGGCGCCTCTTGAAGGCAGCGGATGCCAAGGGGCGCCGGGGCCACTTGTCGGAAGATCAGATGAGGGTCCTGGAACGCATATCCCCAGCGCTCCACGTCCAGGTCCTTGAGAGGCAGACCCGTCTGGAGTCGAGCGGTAAGTGTACATGCCTCCTGATTGTGAGCTGTGCGTGTGGTGATGTTTCAGTAGTGTGCAGGTTGCACATCTGTTTGTATGGGGTCGAGTATGGGTGGGGGTGTACAGGGCCGTGGTGCTAACACATGCGAGGGCTGGAATGTGTGAGACATGGATGGTGCTTGTGTGTGTAGGCTTGCATGCCAAATGCAGTTGTGTGGGCACACATGTTTGGATGAATGTGTATGTAAGTAGACATGTCCGTGATGCCACGCATGTATGTTGTTTTCATCTGCATGTATCAGCACTGTGTACATGTGCATTTGTGTGTATTTGACAAGGGTGCAACAGTGATGCAACATGGATGCATGTGACAGCCGGATGTGGAAGCCTAATTGGCAGATGTGACATGAATGCCCATCTGAACACTGCGACACTTGGCAGAGGTGTACACATGCATGCAAGTGTGGTGGTGTGTGTACATGTGTGGTGCACTTCCTGTGTTGCATGTGATGTCTGGCTCAGCTTTGCCTGCTCATGCTGTTGTATGGGTATGGATGGTGCTGGCAGTTGCGATATGGCTGTGGTATGGCTCATGTGTGGGAGTTGAAATGACATGTGTGTTGGGGATTGTGATGGCATGTCTGAGGTTTGCCAATGCCACTCATGTACAACTGTCATGTGTGTATGTGTCCATTATACAGTGCCCTGATGCCTGTGTTTCATTTCTCCCTGTCTGCAGCGTCAACTGATGAAGAGGGCGGAGAAGGTGCTGTGGAGCACAGCGGCGGGGATCCCACCGCCAGCCGGAGACGCAAGGCCCGGCTCCCCTCCCATGTTGTCATCTCGTCGGGGAGTGAGGAGTCCGGTGCCGCATCCCAGGCCGCAGCTGCCGGGGCGAGGTCCAAGAGGCGGAGGTTGGAGTTGGACTCCTCGGCAGCAGAAGGGGCAGCTGGGACCCCACAGGGCCCAACGGGGGAAGATGGCACGGAGTCATCCAGGTTGGTGGGGGGTTTGGTGGAGGAGGAGGCCGTGCAAGCAACAGAGACGGGGTCTGGAGGTGGGGATCCCACTGGTGCTAGTGGTGCAGTGCAGGACCAGGGACAGGAGGCAGCACAGGCCGCTGCGGAGGTGCCTGTGTGCAATCCTGTCCCTGATCCTGTCCCTGCATCATCTTGCACCAGCAGGGATGCCTACGTCCAGACCCGTTTTCAGGCAGGGGATGAGCAAACGACAACTGGCCTTCCTCTGCCTGCGGACGTGGCTATCCGGGTCCGGGTTGAGCCTGTCCTGACTGGTGTGGCGTTGCGTCAACGGGCCATGCGAGGTGACCTGCAGTCTTTTCATGAGGAGACTGCACGTCATCTCGAATGGCTCGTTGACCACGTCAGCCTGCTGGGACAGGTCACCCAGGCCGGATTCCTCCGTTTGATGGGGCTTGCTACGACCCCCTCCTCAACTGAACCCCCTACGCGCCAGTCGTCCTCCGTGCCGTCTTCCCACCCATCAGTCACCTGGGTGCCCTGTGGAGCTGCCTCTGACGGTGCGGCCAGGCTGGTGGAGGAGGCATCCCTGCCACAGTCGGGAGTCGGACGTCCAGCAGGGGTGGCCACATCAACGACTGCACCCCAGCCGGCGCAGGATGTGCAGGCAGCAGGAGGCAGTGCACGGGCAGAGGCACAGCAGCAGCAGAAACGTGGTGGGAGCCATGAAGGCTCGGGGCCTTCAACATCGGAGGGGCAGGCATCGGCCGGAGGGCAGGAGGACCCAGGACAGAGAGTGTCTTCCGTGTGGCAGCAGTTGGGCCACGCCATAGATGCGGAGCGACAGCGGGCGGAAGAGGCACGGCTCACAATGGTCAGGGCGGAGACCTCCATGCGGAGGGCCCTGAGGCGGCCCGAGTGCCTCGAGGCAATCCGCAGGGGGTTGGAGGTGGACACGTCGACGGCCCTGCGGACCCTTGGGGCCATGGAGGAGGACCGCGTCCGGGACATTGAGCAAGAGTTCGATGATGCCCTGGCCCGCGACATCCAAAAGTGAGCCGTCAGACTAGCCCGCTGCCCTTGTACATAGTTATGTAGGTAGTGTTAGGTTTCCTTTTTTTAAAAAATTTATTTTGGACCTTTTGGACATTGGCCACATTTTTGTATATAGTTTATTTTATTAGTTAGTGTAGTTAGATAGGTTTCATTTCTTTTGTTGGGCTAATGGACCCTGGCTTGTTCGTCTGTACATAGTTCACTGTTGGATTGTATTTTTCTTTCCCAATTTACCCATGGAGCAATGGCTTTCAATTATTATTTCCCATTGGATTTTCTTTTGTGGACAGTGACTTTGGACACCATTACTTTGGATTATGATTTTTGGTTTTGCTTTTTTTCATGGACATGCTTCTTTTCATTTTTGTACATTCCCATTTCTGTTTCTTTATTTTTTATTCTATTTATGTTCCCTTTAATACATATTTTTTTATCGAACTTCAATGTGTAGTATCTCATTGGTTTCATGCATATCATGATATGGGTTTTGAGATTCACTGACACCCATTGGGTGTATGTGAGGGAAATGTGTTTGTTTCGAAACTTGCAATTGGTGTTCTGTCATGTAATTGCCAATTATGAGTGGGTGGATGCAATACTCGGGTGGGTGTTTTGCATTTGGAGGCTGACCATAGGGACCAGGGATCTAGATTGTGATGACATGTTGGCTGGGGAACATGAGTTGGGGCCTGCTGGCAGGTGCCCCACAGTGCTGGGGGGTGGGGGTGGTGGGAGACATGGGTGGGGGCCTGGTGGAGGGTGACCCTGCACTGCTGGGGGGTGGGGGTGGTGGGAGACATGGGTGGGGGCCTGCTGGCAGGTGCCCCACAGTGCTGGGGGGTGGGGGTGGTGGGGAACATGAGTTGGACATGGGTGGGGGCCTGCTGGCAGGTGCCCCACAGTGCTGGGGGGTGGGGCTGGTGGGGAACATGAGTTGGACATGGGTGGGGGCCTGCTGGCAGGTGCACCAGTGCTGGGGGGTGGGGGTGGTGGGAGACATGGGCGGGGGCCTGGTGGAGGGTGACCCTGCACTTCTGGGGGGTGGGGGTGGTGGGAGACATGGGCGGGGGCCTGGTGGAGGGTGACCCTGCACTGCTGGGGGGTGGGGGTGGTGGGAGACATGGGTGGGGGCCTGCTGGCAGGTGCCCCACAGTGCTGGGGGTGGAGGTGGTGGGGAACATGAGTTGGACATGGGTGGGGGCCTGCTGGCAGGTGCCCCACAGTGCTGTGGGGTGGTGGTGGTGGGAGACATGGGTGGGGGCCTGGTGGAGGGTGACCCTGCACTGCTGGGGGATGGGGGTGGTGGGAGACATGGGTGGGGGCCTGGTGGAGGGTGACCCTGCACTGATGGGGGTGGTGGGAGACATGGATGGGGGCCTGGTGGAGGGTGACCCTGCACTGCTGGGGGATGGGGGTGGTGGGAGACATGGGTGGGGGCCTGGTGGAGGGTGCCCCTGCACTGCCGGGGGATGGGGGTGGTGGGAGACATGGGTGGGGGCCTGGTGGAGGGTGACCCTGCACTGCTGGGGGGTGGGGGTGGTGGGAGACATGGGTGGGGGCCTGGTGGAGGGTGCCCCTGCACTGCTGGGGGGTGGGGGTGGTGGGGACATGGGTGGGGGCCTGCTGGCAGGTGCCCCACAGTGCTGGGGGGTGGGGGTGGTGGGGAACATGAGTTGGACATGGGGGGGGCCTGCTGGCAGGTGCCCCACAGTGCTGGGGGTGGTGGGAGACATGGGTGGGGGCCTGGTGGAGGGTGACCCTGCTCTGCTGGGGGATGGGGGTGGTGGGAGACATGGGTGGGGGCCTGGTGGAGGGTGCCCCTGCACTGCTGGGGGATGGGGGTGGTGGGAGACATGGGTGGGGGCCTGGTGGAGGGTGACCCTGCACTGCTGGGGGGTGGGGGTGGTGGGAGACATGGGTGGGGGCCTGGTGGAGGGTGCCCCTGCACTGCTGGGGGGTGGGGGTGGTGGGGACATGGGTGGGGGCCTGCTGGCAGGTGCCCCACAGTGCTGGGGGGTGGGGGTGGTGGTGGGGAACATGAGTTGGACATGGGTGGGGGCCTGCTGGCAGGTGCCCCACAGTGCTGGGGGGTGGGGGTGGTGGGAGACATGGGTGGGGGCCTGGTGGAGGGTGACCCTGCACTGCTGGGGGATGGGGGTGGTGGGATACATGGGTGGGGGCCTGGTGGAGGGTGACCCTGCACTGCTGGGGGATGGGGGTGGTGGGAGACATGGGTGGGGGCCTGGTGGAGGGCGCCCCTGCACTGCTGGGGGATGGGGGTGGTGGGAGACTTGGGTGGGGGCCTGGTGGAGGGTGACCCTGCACTGCTGGGGGGTGGGGGTGGTGGGAGACATGGGTGGGGGCCTGGTGGAGGGTGCCCCTGCACTGCTGGGGGATGGGGGTGGTGGGAGACTTGGGTGGGGGCCTGGTGGAGGGTGACCCTGCACTGCTGGGGGGTGGGGGTGGTGGGGACATGGGTGGGGGCCTGCTGGCAGGTGCCCCACAGTGCTGGGGGGTGGGGGTGGTGGGGAACATGAGTTGGACATGGGTGGGGGCCTGCTGGCAGGTGCCCCACAGTGCTGGGGGTGGGGGTGGTGGGAGACATGGGTGGGGGCCTGGTGGAGGGTGACCCTGCACTGCTGGGGGATGGGGGTGGTGGGAGACATGGATGGGGGCCTGGTGGAGGGTGCCCCTGCACTGCTGGGGGGTGGGGGTGGTGGGGACATGGGTGGGGGCCTGCTGGCAGGTGCCCCACAGTGCTGGGGGGTGGGGGTGGTGGGGAACATGAGTTGGACATGGGTGGGGGCCTGCTGGCAGGTGCCCCACAGTGCTGGGGGGTGGGGTGGTGGGGAACATGAGTTGGACATGGGTGGGGGCCTGCTGGCAGGTGCCCCACAGTGCTGGGGGGTGGGGGGGTGGGGACATGGGTGGGGGCCTGCTGGCAGGTGCCCCACAGTGCTGGGGGGTGGGGGTGGTGGGGAACATGAGTTGGACATGGGTGGGGGCCTGCTGGCAGGTGCCCCACAGTGCTGGGGGGTGGGGGTGGTGGGAGACATGGGTGGGGGCCTGGTGGAGGGTGCCCCTGCACTGCTGGGGGATGGGGGTGGTGGGAGACATGGGTGGGGGCCTGCTGGCAGGTGCCCCACAGTGCTGGGGGGTGGTGGGGAACATGAGTTGGACATGGGTGGGGGCCTGCTGGCAGGTGCCCCACAGTGCTGGGGGGTGGGGGTGGTGGGAGACATGGGTGGGGTTCTGGTGGAGGGTGACCCTGCACTGCTGGGGGGTGGGGGTGGTGGGAGACATGGGTGGGGGCCTGGTGGAGGGTGCCCCTGCACTGCTGGGGGATGGGGGTGGTGGGAGACATGGGTGGGGGCCTGCTGGCAGGTGCCCCACAGTGCTGGGGGGTGGGGTAGACATGGGTGGGGGCCTGGTGGAGGGTGACCCTGCACAGCTGGGGGATGGGGCTGGTGGGAGACATGGGTGGGGGCCTGGTGGAGGGTGCCCCTGCACTGCTGGGGGGTGGGGGTGGTGGGAGACATGGGTGGGGGCCTGGTGGAGGGTGACCCTGCACTGCTGGGGGATGGGGGTGGTGGGAGACATGGGTGGGGGCCTGGTGGAGGGTGCCCCTGGTGGCTGGGGGTGCAGGGGGACATGCGTTGGTGGGCAGTAGTGCAAGTTGACATGTGGGTTGGCTGGGGGGCATGGCCATGGTGGATGGGGTGCCTGCATGACATGTGCTGGGTAGGCCCCTGTGGTGTGAGCCACCTGCAGGGGCCGTGGAGGGTGTAGAGGGAACACCTTGGAGGACCCACACGTGCAATTCACGTGTGGTGCTCCCCGCGCACCCCTGTAATACACGTACCCTGATGGAATCACGTGTGGAACTTCAAGTGCACCCCTGTGATACACATACCCTGCTGAAATCGCGTGTGGAACTTCCCGCGCACCCCTGGAATACACGTACCCTGCTGACTTCGCGTGTGTGACTTCCCACGCACCCCTGGAATACACGTACCCTGCTGATATCGTGTGTGAAACTTCCCGGGCACCCGAAATATACGTAGCCAGGACATTCGCGTGTGGAACTTCCCGCGCACCCCTGATATGCACTTACCCTGCTGATATCGCGTGTGAAACTTCCCGCGCACCCCAAAATACACGTAGCCAGGACATTCGCGTGTGGAACTTCCCGCGCACCCCTGATATACACGTACCCTGCTGAATTCACGTGTGAAAATTCCCGCGCACCCCTGTAATACACGTACCCTGCTGAAATTGCGTGTGGAACTTCCTGCGCACCCCTGGAATACACGTACCCTGCTGACTTCGCGTGTGTGACTTCCCACGCACCCCTGGAATACACGTACCCTGCTGATATCGCGTGTGAAAATTCCCGCGCACCCCGAAATACACGTAGCCAGGACATTCGCGTGTGGAACTTCCCGCGGACCCCGAAATACATGTAGCTAGGACATTCGCGTGTGGAATTTCCCGCGCACCCCTGGAATGCACGTACCCTGCTGATATTGCGTGTGAAACTTCCCGCGCACCCCGAAATACACGTGGCCTGGTCATTCGTGTGTGGAACTTCCCGCGCACCCCTGGAATACACGTACCCTGCTGATATCGCGTGTGAAACTTCCCGCGCACCACGAAATACACGTAGCCAGGACATTCGCGTGTGGAACTTCCCGCGCACCCCTGGAATGCACGTACCCTGCTGATATCACGTGTGAAACTTCCCGCGCACCCCGAAATACACGTAGCCAGGACATTCGCGTGTGGAACTTCCCGCGCACCCCTGGAATACACGTACCCTGCTGATATCGCGTGTGAAACTTCCCGCGCACCCCGAAATACACGTAGCCAGGACATTCGCGTGTGGAACTTCCCGCGCACCCCTGAAATGCACGTACCCAGCTGAAATGACGTGAGATACTTCCCGCGCACCCCAGTGATACACGTAGCCCGCTTGCTGTGCTGGTACACGGTTAGCGCAGCCCTTTGCGCTGGATTGGGGATTTTGATGGCTTTTCCCTGCGCGAGAGGCGTTCTTGGGGGCGTAACTGGCGCTGCTGTAGGGTCGCTGCGCCACTGTGCGCCACGGCTGGTTTTGGTGGCTGGTATCCATGAATACGCTGTGCGCAGAAATGGGTTTTGGCGCACGCGGCTGGCGCAGGGATTCGCACGTGCACACTGTGCGCCAGCCGCGTGCGCCACTTGTGCGCTGAATTCTTTGAATTACCCTCTTAGTTTTTCTAGTTTAAAAAATAAGGATCTAAGGTCTGTTTTAGCAGTGTCCATTCTTTTGAAAGGATTCAGAGTTGAGCCCCGAGGGGCAAATAATGCTTTAATGTCATCATCTCGAGTGAGTAAATATTCAGCTGCTTCAGCCATAATACAGCTGCTGGGTATAGTGACTTGAAAATGACAAGAACAAAGTTATGGCAGAAAAAGTCACGAGTCCACAGCGCTTATACAGTAATTAAGAAAATAAACATCAAGGCTGCGGGTATCTGGGCGGTGTGGGTGTACTGCCAATACACATCCACAGGAATAGTTGAAGAAAAACAAAGATGTTCCCAGTCTCACTGCGCCAACAACTAATTATAATTTCTGGCGCAGGTAGACTGGCATTATATGAGGGCCTCATCCCTTGCATGGAGGTGTGAAACTTTCCATGGAGGTTTCAAGCTTTGCATGGTAGTCTCATCTGTTCTATGGTGGTGACAAATGTTTCAAGGAGGTCTCAAGCTGTTTATGGATGGTTCAAGCATGTCAATGGGGTTTCAGGCCTTTCATAATGGTCTCAAGCTTTGCAAGGAGGTCACAAACTTCTCATAGAAGCTCCAAGCCTTACAGGGAGGTCTCAGGCTTTGCATGGAAGCCTCAAGATTTTCATAGAGGCATCAAGCATTTTGTGGCGGTCCTGAACCCTTCATGGAAGGCTCAAGTCTTGTATGGTGGTTTCAAGTGTTTCATCGAGGTCTCATATGCTTCACTGAGACCTCAAGCATTTCATTGGGTCCTCAAGCATTTCATTGAGGTCTCACAGCATCACCTGGAGGGCTCAAATCTTCCACGAAGGTTTGAAGTGCTTCGTGGATTTCTCAAGCGTTTAATGGAAGTCTCAAGCATGGCATATTGGTCTAAAGTGGCCTATGGCTGTCCCAAGCTTCCCATGGAGGTTTCAAGCCTGCCATGGAGGTCTCATACATTTCATACGAGTATGAAGTGTTCCATGAGGTCTTAGGCATTTGGTGGAGGTTACCAGCCTTTCATGGAGCGTTCAAGCCTTGCATCGTTCTGAAGAGTTTCATCGTTGACTTAAACATTTCACAGTGCTCTCAAGCATCTTATGGAGATCTAACACCTTGCATGGAGGTCTAATGTATGTCATGAAATGCTCAAGCATTTCGTAGAGGTCTAAAGCATTTTTATAGAAGTCTTCAGCATCACACTGAGTTCTCAAGCCTTTCATGGAGGGCTCAAGACTTGCACAGAGGTCTCAAGTGTTTCCTTCAGGTGTCAAGCATTTCATGGAAGTCTCATTTGTTTCATAGCAGACTCAATCGTTTAGGACCTGAAAATGGGGCAAAAAAAGGATGACTGTATAAAATTGGATAATACTTGCTTTAATGGTGCAGAAGTAAGGCACGGACACAATGGTGGCATGTTTTGGGTATACATTTTTATTAATTAAGAAAAGGTTGGAAAAATGCCTTGCTATCCCTAAAGCTAATATGTGTTTCCCTACCTCAAAGAAAATGAATGAAATAGTCAGGAAGTCAGAAACTAAAAAGTCTGTCACTATTGTGTCCCAAAACCTACATCTGTCCCCAACACTAATTATCTAAGATTACCGTGCAAGTATGACCTCTTCTTGCAGTAACACAGAAAAAGTTCCCAGTCTCTCTGGTAATAAAGCAGATAAAATAAACAGTGTTCAAAAACGTAAGACATTAAAGCTAGGGTTAGCTTCCTTTCCCCTAGTAGTCTTCTCCTTTTCCATCCTTTTGAGCTTGTGAGCCACTTTATCCTCTTAGGCAAATATCACTGGACAATTCACAGGAATATGTTTCTTGGATTCCCAGTTCTTGAGTCCATTATCAAATGCAGAATTGCTTTTTATAAATGCTGGGGTACTTGGCCTTTCAATCTCTCACGTGAGTACAGGTCCCAGACCCGCAATATAGCTTGGTTCTGTTAAGTGACTTCAATTCAGCAATCCCACTAAATCAGTGCCTTGTCTGGGATGCCCAAGGGAAGCCCTTATTTATATATTTTTATGACAAGTTATACTCTGGATGATAAACCCTTATATAACGCCCCTCTCTTTGAATCCCCCTGACCTCACTGAGCCAAGAAGTAGGTTTGTTTTGCAATTTAAAAGATTTATTGGAAAAATTAAACAATCTATATATATATATATCACTTTTATAATAAATTAATATTTGATAGCACCCTTATGAATATAATGTTAATTAACAATAGATAATCTGACACTAGCACACTTCTTTACAATCAATGAGGGGTTAGTATAGGAAGGATAAGGTAGCAGAAAATACTTTTATGGTTTCAAGGAAAAGCAATGAGGGAAAAATGCAGCACAGAAATAAACTTGATATGATTTCAACAAAAGATAATATGATCACTTTTTCTTTGACAATTCCCTCCCCCCTATGCAAGATAAGGAGATGGAAGGAGAGCACACAATTCTCTGGAATACAAAATGCTATACAAATTTCCAGTTCCCCCCAGCGAGCTTAGAGGAAAACAGGTATGATTTTAAAGCAGGCAAGATCCTTTTAAATGTGGTGGCAATGAAGTGAAAAATATGCTGAAAATGCTTTTAATTCCCTCTAGAGGTTCAGGGTGAGTGAGAGATACTTTAAATCAGTTCAGGTCAGCCCTACCAATGATTCAGGGATGGTTATCAGGTTGAAAACGGGATTCCTTAATGGAAGCAAAAGACAGATATTTTTACACGTGGTTGAAATGAAGCAAACTGTCAATTCGCTGCACTTTTTTCCGAGTGCGTCGATCGCGATTACGGAGGAACTATAAGGAGTAGCAAGTCGGTTTTAGGCTTGTTGGAAAGCTTAGAAAGCTTAGAATCTTAGCTTTAAGATGAAAGTTAAACCCCATTCCTAGCACCTACGATTTCAAAGATACGGACGATTTTATGAAGGTAGTTTTTCAGAAATGAAATAATGATTCAAAATGGTAAAATGACACTTTTACAGGTTTAAAATCAGAGAATGAACACACAATTCCTATGGTGCAGTTCTGGACAGGTTCAAATGTTTTGAATCGGATTATTTTAAGCTAAGAGATTGGTTTTGCACAGTTCTGGCCGAGCACTCACACTATGAATTTGAAATAGGCCGCCGGGGTCTGGTCAGCAGGTTTGGACTGGACTCCTGGCGGGTGGTTCTGAAGTCACAGCTCTCTGGGTCAGCTCTGCGCTGCACTTCACAGCAGTCTGGTCTGGCTCTCTCTGGTTCTGGTCTCTCTGGATACAGCACTGCTTTCTGGGTCTGCTACCGGTTCTGGCAAAAGTTCTTGGCAAAGAATCCAACAGCTCGCCCGGCTGTAGAATAGTTTGGTTGGATTCTGAAGGCCTGCAGAGAAGAGTTCTCAGCTTGTGGGTTATGCCTTTGCTTGAAGTTCTGTAGTCTATCTGGAGTCTGAGTTCTGGATGTTCCTTCTAGATGTTATGTGGTCCGGCAAAATGCTCCGCAAGAAATGGAAAATTAATGTCTCTAACTGAGTTTTGGTGTTCCTTTTATGTCTTTAGAAAATGGGTGTGTGCGTGGGCATAACTAAGCCTGCCCCTCACAGCTTATCATTGGCCAAGCTCTCCTCTCTACCTTGATTGGGGGGAAGGAATGGAGTGTCATCAGGCATTAATTTTATGGCATACACAAAGAACACTCCCCTTGTCAATTTGCACCCAAATCTATTTTTTATCCAAATACATATTTATCTATGTACCATTTTTCTAATATTATATGTCCAGTTAACATATTTTCTGTAGCACCAAACCATCCGATCCCTGTCTTTGTAAGATGTCGTGTCCACTTATGACAGAATTCTGCCCTTTTCATCAAGAACACAACCTCTAAACTTTTCCAGAATTTACACAAACATGCACAAGGAATATGGGCATCGGATGATAAAGTGTCAGATTTGTAACATACAGATATTCGCAGTAATACCTTATTTTTCGCTACTACCCCCCAGAACATACCACAGAGTCCTAACACCTCTTAAAATGTGCACAGAAAAATCACAAGAATAATGATATTAATTATATAATTTTGACAAGTCCGTACTTTGAATTATCCATATTTTTAAAATTGTGCTCTGGCCCAGAGGGGTGTGATTTCCCAAAGCACATGGTGGAATTTCTGTTTTGTCCACTTCCTCCAACTCAAGTTGCTCACAGAGGCACTGCCCCTCCCAGTTTCTCTCAAGAGGAAGCCATTTACGACCCCCCTAATTTAACATTTGCCTGAGCCAAGGAAGGCTCATTGTTCTTTTTCCCTGCTCCCAGGTGCTCCTCCCCTGATTCAATCAGGGAGGTGTCATCTCCTTTTGGTGGGAACAGCAGAAGGCAGCCAGGCCTGCGAATGCAGTGGCTGAGCAAGTTTCAACTCCTGTCGGGGGTAGTTGCCGGGCAGAATTCAATCTCTTCAAGCCAGGCTTCAGCCAAATGTCACTTTTGTTCCCAGTTTTTCTTCATTCAAATCAAACTTACAATTTTTACACATGCAGCTAGAATGCTGATTCTAAGTTCAAAACTATGACATTTAACAGTTGCAAACTATGTGACACTCATTAGTAGGTTTCAGTCCAATTTAACTTAAGCTGCTGACATCCACAGCTCAGCCAGTTTCATTATGAACAATATTTTAGGCTCTTTCTTTTCCCAGATTGTGTATGCACACAAGTCTTCATTCTGCCAAATGTCTGCTGGTGTTCATTGAGAATTTTGAATATCTTGCAATGTTTGAAATAGGCATTTTGAGCTTACATTCAGAGAAACAAAGGTGATTTCAACGTGTTTTTGAGCTAACAGGCACTGCTGTTTTTCCTTTGGCACACATTCCACTCATGGCACTCCTGGCCCATCACGCTCGCACTGGTGGGTGGCAGGTTAGGTGACCATTTTGGTGTGCGCAAAAACTGCATGGTTTTCCTGGATTCTGGCGCAATGTGGGCTCTTTCAGCAATCTTGCATTTTCTGAGCCCACAGCCCCAAATGTTGCAGCATAATAACTCGAACATGGGTCAAAACCCATGACAAGCCCCCCCCCGCCCGACTGCTCTTTGATTTCGAGTCGAGGGGGAGTCGGGTGCAAAGGATGTTTTGATCCACACGCTGGGATGTCTGCATCATCTTCTTCAGATTCCGCAGATGACAAAGTTCAGCATCTTTTCCTCCATCAGGGTGGATCAATCGGTTCTCCTCGCCGGTCCTGATGGGAGTATTGGGCGGTACCCCAGGCCCCTCTGATCTTTGCTCCCGGTCCCCAGGTCATCTTCCGTGGTCAGTCTCCATGTTTTCTTTCTCCTAGGATGACAAAGCAAAGCAGCAATACCTATTTGTAGACATTTCTCCCCCACTATTGATATAGTGGGGCGGCATATACATTTTATAAATCAATAGACATTTACATTCTTATTTTTTTTAAAAAACAAGATATAATTAGAACACATTTTCATTCAAGAATCATAATATTTTAGAGACTATATGTGGGATATTTTAGGGTTGGAACTGAATTACTCTGGAGCGGCCCCCTCTGGTATTGCAGAGGACTCCTCCAGTTGCTGCAGAGTGTGCCTGGGATGGCAACACTTTAACTGATTTATATGGACCCACTTCTCTTCCCCTTCCGCCAAACTACCTTTGGGGAGGCAGATCTTGTAAGCGAATGGGGAGATCTTGTCTACAATTTCAAACGGTCGCATCCAGGTAGGCAAAGATTTTCGCTGTTTGGCCTGGTTCCTTTGGAAATTGTATAGATAGACCCGGTCTCCCACATTATATACTTTCCTGGAAGTTTTCAAATCGTAATGGGTATTCATGCTATCAGCTGATCTTTCTAGATTTCGCTGAGCATAGGAAAAAGCATGTTGGAGGTGTTTCCTTAAATTCTCCACATACTCATGAGTTGTGGAGGCATTTATCAACGTTTGCTCTTGGGTTCTGTAGAGCAAATGCTGGGGAAGCACCATCTTGCGTCCAGTCATCAGCTCAAATGGTGACATTTTAGTTGCAGCTGAAGGGGTAGATCTGATGGCCATTAGGACCAGAGGTAATCGGATATCCCAACTTGGCCCAGAATCTGCCACAAACTTTTTTAATATGCTCACTATGGTTCTGTTGTATCTCTCCACTGCACCAGAAGAGGCTGGCGGTAAGCAATATGTAGCTTCCTTTTAACACCCAGTATCTCCCACATCTTAGTCATTACTTCGCTGGTAAAATGGCTACCTCTGTCTGACTCAATCCTTTGAGGTGGACCAAACCGAGAGAAGATGTGGTTTATCATCAGGGCAGCTGCAGTTTCTGCCTTGCAGTTTGGGGCTGGGAGACATTCCACCCATTTAGTAAATAAGCATGTCACAGTCAACATGTACTTAATCCCCCTCGAGGAGCGAATCACGGGGCCTATGAAGTCAATTTGTAAATCTGACCATGGCATTGTCATCCCCCTCTTTTGGAGAGGCGCACGGTGTGTGAGGGATGTTGGCTGAAATTGTGCACACACAAGACACCCCTTCAAGTATTGTTTGAGGTCCTGCCCCTTGTGTGTCCAGTATGCAACCTCTCTTAAAATCTGAAGTGTTGTGTGAAACCCCCTATGACCGGCAGTGGCCGCATCATGGGCGTGACTAAACATCAGGCTTCGGAATGAGTTAGGAACCACCCACTGATCATGGCCAGCTTGGGATTTCCTTACCAACAAACCGTCTTGGATTCGGAAAATTTTTGGACATTTCATCAACAATCTAAGGTCCTCTTTCCCAATGTAATCGGTATCCATCAGGAGAAAGTTTTCAGGGTCCTCAATGTGTTGGTAAAACTTACCAATTATTGGACCCCCCTTCTGAGCCGTAATCAAATTAGCATCTGGGGTCTCTTTACTCCATTGTGCAGTTGAAAGATCATTGTGAGCATTTGTCTGGGACCTAGTGATAGCAGTGACCGGGATTTCCCCCAACAGGGACTCAATCTCTATTAGATCCCCTTGGATGGCCCCGGTTTTGGCCAGCTGATCAGCTAAGTCATTTCCAGTTTTGTCTGGTCCCTCTACTTTGGAATGACCCTTGATCTTTTTCCAGTAGATGGTCATCCCGTTCGAGGTGACCAGATCATCAATGTTTTGAATTAACTTCCCATGTTTCAAGGGTTTGTTATTAACACATAACATGCCTCTGGTTTTCCAATTAACCAGGTGCTCCACAAACCTGTTCCGTACATAATCTGAATCTGTGATTATGACCAGTTTGTGGAGTTGATGTTGGACAGCAGTGAGGATGGCTTGATACACAGCCATCAATTCTGCCACCTGACTACTTCGGGGACCAATTTTGTATCCAGCGGGCTGTTCTGGGGACTCATCCACCCATGCATTCCCTACGCCGGCCACAAGTTCTTTTTCCCCATTGTTGTCAACAATGTAAGAGCATCCATCCACATAGACAGTGGACATTCCCTCACACTTGTCTTCTCCAAAGACTTTGTGTGGGGAATTAAGGTATGCCTCCATGTTGTCCTTGATTTTTAGACTTTCGTCCTCGAGACAGTTTTCTCTGGCACAATCATGCAAGTCAGCCAGACCTTGCGCGAGGGGACTCTTCTTGTTTTGGCCATATCTGACCTCCACAGGAAAGCCTTGCATTGACAGAATCCAGGAAGTAATTCAGGAATTACTCACATTTTCGGCCCGTATTCTGTCACTTTGGAGATATTGCAGAGGCTGGTGTGGAGTCTCCACTATGGTTCCCCCTGGATAAACGGGCGGTAATTCTTCAATGCCCACGCCGTTGCCAGGAGTGCCTTCTCACAATCGTTGAATTTTTCCTCCACAGAGGATAAAGTTTTACTCGCATAGGAGATTACTTTATTGACCTTGTCATGCTTTTGATATAATACTGCAGTCAAGCATGTATTTGAGAACCCTGTCTCCAGGAAAAACTCCTTGTTTCTGACATGGTAAGCTAGGCAGGGCGCTTGTGAGAGGCTTCTTTTGAGCTGTCTTACTGCCTCGGATTGTTCTGGACCACATGCCCACTTGACCCCCCCCCCTTCAAGAGATGAATCAGGGATCTTGTGATCTCTGCGTAGCCCTCAATGAACTTTCTGCTGTAATTAGTCAGTCCAAGGAGGCTCCTTAGTTCCCGCAGAGTTGTGGGGTCTTTCAGTTTCTGAAGTGCTTCCACTTTCTTTTCTTGGGGACAGAGACCCTGAGGAGTAATCTCATGCCCCAAGAAATTAACACGGGTTCTACACCACTGTGCTTTCTGAAAGGGAAGTTTTGCTCCGGCGGCCCTCAACTGTGTCAGGACACAACGGATCTCCGCTATGTGTTCCTCCACAGATGAACTTTTGATGAGGACATCATCTACATAAGCCAAGTTACCCCTTGCACCCAGGTCGGGCATGGCCTTGTGTAGGAAAATGTTGAACTCATTGCCGGAGTTGAGGTATCCGAAGAGAGCCCGGGTCCATGTGTACTGCTGGCCTCCAAAGGTAAAAGCCAGTTTATATTGGTCCTCCCTACTGACAGGCACGGTCCAGTATCCATTGGTCAGGACTATTGTAGTGAATACCTGTGACCCCTGAATCTGGGCCAGCCCTTGGTCAATGTAGGGCAGAGGCCATTGAGAAGTGTGGACCCGTTTGTTGAGCTCCCTAAGGTCGGCGCAGAGTCACCACTGGCCGTTCGGCTTCAATATTCCCAGCACTGGATTATTGAAGGTGCTGTGTACTGGACGGATTATCCCCCGGGACAAAAGGTTCTTAATTATTTCAGTAAGGGACTCCATGGATGCGAGAGGCAAACAATAATGCTTCACAAACACTGGAGTCATGCCAGGGTCTGTGGGAATTTTTGTTGTGTGGATGTCGGTGCGACCACAGTCATATGAGTCTACCGCAAAGAGATCTTGGGAATCCAAGAAAACTTGTTTCAACTTTTGCTTCTGTTCCAGAGTCACACAGGCATCAGCTAGGTTGACTCTCTCTTCCACCATCTGCCTGAAGTCTGGAAAGACGTCTGGTTTTGCTATCTCAGTGGCCTCCTCCAGCTGGGTGGAGAAGTCTCTGGTCAGAGTGCTGATTTGGACTGGAGGCTTCAGGTGAGAAAGGCAGCCCTCATGGACCTGGAAAATCACTCCATCCCTCCTGAAGTCACAAGTCACATCTTCCTTACCATAAGGGCATGAAGTGTACACCAGGAAGTTCCCCCCATGCCGGGTAAAGATCCTGTCTGGCGTTGTGTTGTCATCACTGTCACTGTCAAAACAGTCCTTGGGGATTGGTCCTAACAGTTAATTTCCTAAATCAATGGAGAAATGTCGGTCATCAACCGCCATTCTAATAATGGTGCCTGCGGCTAGAGTAATACTCTTTAAGTCGCTGTTATCCACCTCTATTGGAATGGTGTCATGTTCTATGTTGACTAATGGTGTTGGGTTTACCCCCAACCCTTGCTGTTGGAGAGAAGCATTTAGATGAATATAAGCATCAGGGTTTTTCACTTTTAACTTTCACTTCCAGGGAGAATTGTCGGGTCCTTTCTGGGATGGTGACTTCCTCTTTAACCCGAATTTCAACTGCATAAGGTAACAATTGAGCTGACCTAAATGCTTGTTCTGGATCATCAAAGCCCATGGGATTATCCGCTAATCGGGACCAAGCTTTTTTATTAGGTCCAAACTAATGGCAAAGCGATTGAGAATGTCACTGCCTAAGTAAAAGGCGGCAGTGACGTCTCGCACGACCCAACAATTATGGACTATGCTCTTGTTGCCAATGGAGATTTTGAGCATACACCTGCTTGGCAGGAGATGTTTGGAATTGGGTGCTTCCAGGTCCATTTCCCATTTGTCTATCAGTTTGAATGTGGGAATGGCTGGATCTTTTTGTAGTTGGCGGAGCATGGCTTCGCTGATGAAGCTCTTACCGTTATTCACACACACTCGGGCGAGAACAGAGTCCTTCCCATCATTTAACTGAACAGGGATGAACAACTGCTCTCCAATTTGCTGAACATCAGCCAGGCTCCGAGCTGATTTCACATCTTTCTGGACTATCGGAGTGGGAATGTCTGATTGTGGATTAGTAAAGAATTTCAGAGTGTTTCCTTCCAGTATGGAATACCACCTTAAATTGGAAGGAAGGTTGATTTTCAGAAATAGAGAGGACCCCCCCATCACCAGTCTGTTGTCCTACTGCTATTACTGTCACATCTGGAATTTGGTTGTTCTGGAAGTGAAATTCTACTTGGTCAGATTTTTGTTCAACCATGTGGCACGTGCCGTTTAAACTAACATGGTTGACACTCTGCTTCAATTTTATTGGTCGGCTAGTCTGGGTCCAGAGGACCTTGTTTACACAATCTATTAGGGGTGACAACCTTCTGAGGAGGTCATTCCCTAGTAAACAAGGGGTGCCCTCTGGAGTCACTACTATGACTGGGTGTTTCACCTTGTGTCGCCCAATTTTGATGTCCAAATCTGCAGTCCCCTCGACGGGAATTTCCTTCCCGTCAAAGTTCTGGAGTTGTCCAGGAAGAGAGGTGAGAGGAATACGGTAATTCTCCCCCCTCCCTGCATTTAGTTCATCAAAGGCCCTTTTGGACAGAAGGGTAGCTTGGGATCCAGTGTCTACCAGTGCCAAAATTGTACCCTGCCCCTGTACTTGTACCGGGGCATAGTATCTTCCCTCCTTCTCCTCAAGGGGGCACAGATAATGCACATTTTTGGACAACTGGTGGGCTAATTTTCTGGTTTTGGACATTGAGAGAGAAGAGATTTGGGCAAAATTCTGTGGAGAGTCTCGGGAATCTGAGAGAAAAAGTTGGCAACTGGATATGGTTTTGGGTTCCCCTGGTTCCGGTTCTGGGCCGCCCCCCCCCCCCTTTTTGGAGGCAGTCACCAGGATGGGTTTGAACCAGGGGTTTTCGTTCTTGTTGGTTCTGGGATAGAATGATGGGCGGCGACAGCTCAATCCCCACATCTACCCAGTCTATTGATTCGGTTTTAGGTTCCCCTGGTTCCGGTTCTGGGCCGCCCCCCCCCCCTTTTTGGAGGCAGTCACCAGGATGGGTTTGAACCAGGGGTTTTCGGTATTGTTGGTTCTGGGATAGAATGATGGGCGACGACAGCTCAATCCCCACATCTACCCAGTCTATTGATTCGGTTTTAGGTTCCCCTGGTTCCGGTTCTGGGCCGCCCCCCCCTTTTTGGAGGCAGTCACCAGGATGGGTTTGAACCAGGGGTTTTCGGTCTTGTTGGTTCTGGGATAGAATGATGGGCGGCGACAGCTCAATCCCCACATCTACCGAGTCTATTGATTCGGTTTTAGGGTCCCCTGGTTCTGGGCCCCCCCCCCTTTTTGGAGGCAGTCACCAGGATGGGTTTGAACCAGGGGTTTTCAGTATTGTTGGTTCTGGGATAGAATGATGGGCGGCGACAGCTCAATCCCCACATCTACCCAGTCTATGGATGCGGTTTTGGGTTCCCCTGGTTCCGGTTCTGGGCCGCCCCCCCCCCCCTTTTTGGAGGCAATCACCAGGATGGGTTTGAACCAGGGGTTTTCGGTATTGTTGGTTCTGGGATAGAATGATGGGCGGCGACAGCTCAATCCCCACATCTACCCAGTCTATTGATTCGGTTTTAGGTTCCCCTGGTTCCGGTTCTGGGCCGCCCCCCCCTTTTTGGAGGCAGTCACCAGGATGGGTTTGAACCAGGGGTTTTCGGTCTTGTTGGTTCTGGGATAGAATGATGGGTGGCGACAGCTCAATCCCCACATCTACCGAGTCTATTGATTCGGTTTTAGGGTCCCCTGGTTCTGGGCCCCCCCCCCTTTTTGGAGGCAGTCACCAGGATGGGTTTGAACCAGGGGTTTTCAGTATTGTTGGTTCTGGGATAGAATGATGGGCGGCGACAGCTCAATCCCCACATCTACCCAGTCTATGGATGCGGTTTTGGGTTCCCCTGGTTCCGGTTCTGGGCCGCACCCCCCTTTTTGGAGGCAGTCACCAGGATGGGTTTGAACCAAGGGTTTTCGGTATTGTTGGTTCTGGGATAGGATGATGGGCGGCGACAGCTCAATCCCCACATCTACCCAGTCTGGATTGGAATCCCTTGGGACCTATTTTTCCTTGGGAGGAGTTCCCCCATCTCTGAAGGAGAAGATCCTTTTCCCAGGATCCTCTGAGGATCCCTCTCCCTCAAATTGGAAGACCTGTACCTCCTCCACAAAATGGGTCTGTTTGGGTCCTTTGTTTCTCCTACCTCCTCTCTGCTCCTTGGGTGGCAGACTTCCAGGGGTAGGAGATTTTGTTTCCGGTTCCTGGGTTTCCAGGGGCTGTTTACAAGTGGGGAAGGAAGCTTCCTCCAAGGCTTTACACCCCCCTTCCCCTTGTGCCTCCTCCCTGGGAATCAGTGGGTTATCGGGGTGCTGCCCCCGTCATTGTTCTGGAGCACCAGGCCCAGAGTTCGGTGCATTCTGTGCCTGCATGCCCATCTGAGGATTCTGCTGAGCCCTTAGCACGCGACCCAGCTCCTGTGCCATATTTTGGACCTGGCGCTCAAGTTGGGAAACCCGCTCAGGCTGATACAGGGTTCTGTTTTCTCCCCTGAGCTGATCCCGGGAAGGGTAGCTATCCCTTCTCTGGTAGTACCCCGGGTTTGGAAGATTTGGGTACCCCTCCATCGTTGGCCTCCCCTCTCCCGGATTAGGTTGTCTGGGCTCAGGGAATTGGGGAAAGAAGGATGGATGATTTTGGGGCTGGAAGTTGGGTGGATACCTGGGGAACAAGTTCTGCCCAGGATTTGGGGAATTTCTGCCCTCCTGTGGGAAGATAGGAGGGAAGTTCCCTGGGTCAGATGCTTGGCTGGATCCCCCCCCCTTGGGCTGGAGGAGTCCACACATAACCCAGGATGGGTCTGTTTCCCTTGTAGCGGGGACTTACATAGTCAGGGGAGGGAGGGACCCCATTTGTGGGATTTCCTCCTTAACTCCCTGTCTGTGACTGGCCCAAGGGCCTTCTGGGCTGTGAATTATTCAGTGCAGGCAGGTTTTTAGGCCCCCCCATCTCCAAATCTAAAACGGGGGCAGCCTTTACCTCTGCCACCTTGGCAGCAGCAGGGGTGCTGTTGGTTTTGGGGTTTTTGGGCTGATTCTTATTTTCCACCGGTTTCTGCACCTCATAGATGCGGGTGGCTTGCTCAATGACCCAGTCTAAAGATCTTTTCTCGTGAAAGTCTCTCAAGAGCTGGGTCATTATGTATTTGGGTAAGGCATGGAAAAATGTATGAACGAATTCTTTACTGTCCGTGCGTACGCTTTTTGTAGTCTGCGCAAAAGCACGCTTTAACTCCTGCACAAATTCTGGTGGGGCCTGATCCTCCCCACATTCCAAATTGTAGGCTGCCTTGCGAGCCTCTTGGGGATTTCTGTGAACAGAAAAATGTTTCAAGATGGCCGCCCTGTAGGTGGACCATCTTGAATGATTTTGGTCCTCCAACCCCGCAAAGAAACTGGAGTATTCTGGGGAGAATGTCCATTTTACATACTGAATGCAGCTACTGCTGTCTTTCAAATGGAAAGTCTCCATCATTTGCTCATAAAGCTCCAAGTGTTCCCAAACAGAATACTTGGCGTTCTTGTGATAAGGGGTGATGACACTCCTTATTGCCTTAATCTGTTTTAAGGGGTCCTTAAGCAAGGCCCGTTTTGCCTTATTGGCCTTTTTAGTTCGGGTAACCCTGGTCATTCATCCTCTGACTCAGAAACACTGCTCCCAGAGGTGCCGTCTGATCTTCCAGGTGTTCCCGGATTCTGCGAGCCTGGGAATGGCTGGCAGAATGTGGGGACCTGGTCTCCTTTGTCCTGTGACGTTCAGAGGAGTCTTCAGATTCCTTCTTGCTGCCAGGATTTGATGGGTACCACCCCGCTGACCTAACTGGGCAGAGGTTTTCAGGATGCCCTTAGTGGGCCTACTCTCCTGGTGTTCCCCACTAAATTGCACTGTACTTAGGTACCCATACCCGGATGCCCGCCCATCCATTCCCGGGTTATACTGGCCTATGAGCCCCATACTTTTGGCTGGATAGTAATCTGCCATCCCTGTGGCCCTGTGCTCATGTGCGCCAGGGGACCTGGGGGTGGCAGAGTCCAAGGACTGGGAGAGATGAACTGGTACCAGGGCTCCTGAGGTTATGCTCAGGTGTTTCCCTTTCCCAGCGAACTTCATCTCTGTCAGCCCCTCTCCCTGTTGCAATGCAAGAGCCTGCGCTTTCAGTTCCTAAGTTAAGGCCTTACTAGACTATCAGTCTCTCCTGCATGGCTACCTGTTGCTGGAGCCTATCATTGTGCTGACAGAGAGTCTCATTTTCTCTCTGCGCTTCCTGGTTGGTTCTGGAATACTGGGCCAGTCTTTGCTGCAGGAGGGTTACCTCCTGAGTCCCAGCCCTACTGGCCTGTTCCTTTCTTGCCAGAGCATCTTCCATCCTCCTGGTGTGCTTTAACAAGTTCTGATGCTCTTTTTGGAGGTCACCCAGTCCCTGGAGGGCTAAGTGATTTTCTTCAATGTTTTTCTTTTAATTGCAGACTTCCTGGCCTAAGGTGTCCCTTTCCTGACTAAGAGCCTGCATCTGTGCCGCCAGGTCGTCCCTCTGCCTTTGAAAGGCACCAGCTTTCTGGCGTTCTTGATCAAACTGTGCCTGGGTATCCAGGTCTTTCAAAATCAGTTTTTTGCTCTCTGTCTTCTCCCTATCTAGGTGGCTTTGCAGGGTGACTACCTGCTCTGCGCATGCCCTATTGCAGTCCAGTTGTTGCTCCAGCTTTTTCTGGCTCTGCAGTAGGGCGTCCAAACCTTCTTGGTACTCCTTCTGCAAGGCCAGAAATCTGTTATCCTGGTCAGCCTTTTCCTGTTGCAGGATATCCATATCCTCCTTTATTTTAATAATATACTGCCTACTATCATTTTCGGACTCCTGGCTCCTCTGCAGCCGCTGCTCAGAAGAGACCAGGTCAGATTGGGCCTTCTCTAATGCCATCAGTTGCCTTTTTGCCAGTTCTTGGCCTTCAGCACATTTGTCCTGTATGGCTCCCATATATAAATATAAATATGCCGCTACCCTGGCAATCTTGTTGTGCTCATCCTTGGCCTTAGGGGCCATATATAGCTCACTCAGGGCCACATGTAAGGGACCCTGATCTCTCCATATATCTGACCCTATTTCAGTGATCTGGGGTGTGATTGCCTGCAACCAGATCGCCTGGTCCTGATGAGCCCACTCACCTCTCACAAATAGCTTATGTAAGAGGTGTTCTCTGGCTATTTTGATATCTACCAAGGTCGTCATTCTTGAAATTGATTTCCTTCCTGACTTAGAGAGGTTTGTATTTTATTTTACAAAACAGACCGTTTCCTTAGAGCGTTCTTTTGAGGGGTGTTTTTACAGTGTAACACAGCGTGGTGATCCAACAGAATTTATATATCCTGTCAGTTAGCACACTGTATTAATCTGCACAAGTGATAGATCTAATCCAGATTCCCCGGCTCGAGCCCCCAATCTGTTAAGTGACTTCAATTCAGCAATCCCACTAAGTCAGTGCCTCGTCTGGGATGCCCAAGAGAAGCCCTTATTTATATATTTTTATGACAAGTTATACTCTGGATGATAAACCCTTATATAACGCCCCTCTCTTTGAATCCCCCTGACCTCACTGAGCCAAGAAGTAGGTTTGTTTTGCAATTTAAAAGATTTATTGGAAAAATTAAACAATATATATATATCACACTTTTATAATAAATTAATATTTGATAGCACCCTTATGAATATAATGTTAACAATAGATAATCTGACACTAGCACACTTCTTTACAATCAATGAGGGGTTAGTATAGGAAGGATAAGGTAGCAGAAAATACTTTTATGGTTTCAAGGAAAAGCAATGAGGGAAAAATGCAGCACAGAAATAAACTTGATATGATTTCAACAAAAGATAATATGACCACTTTTTCTTTGACAATTCCCCCCCCCCCATGCAAGATAAGGAGATGGAAGGAGAGCACACAATCCTCAGGAATACAAAATGCAATACAAATTTCCAGTTCCCCCCAGCGAGCTTAGAGGAAAACAGGTATGATTTTAAAGCAGGCAAGATCCTTTTAAATGTGGTGGCAATGAAGTGAAAAATATGCTGAAAATGCTTTTAATTCCCTCTAGAGGTTAAGGGTGAGTGAGAGATCAGTTCAGGTCAGCCCTACCAATGATTCTGGGATGGTTATCAGGTTGAAAACGGGATTCAGTAATGGAAGCAAAAGACAGATATTTTTACACGTGGTTGAAATGAAGCAAACTGTCAATTCGCAGCACTTTTTTCCGCCGAGTGCATCGATCGCGATTACGGAGTAACTATAAGGAGTAGCAAGCCGGTTTTAGGCTTGTTGGAAGGCTTAGAATCTTACCTTTAAGATGAAAGTTAAACCACATTCCTAGCACCTACGATTCCAAAGATACGGACGATTTTATGAAGGTAGTTTTTCAGAAATGAAATAATGATTCAAAATGGCAAAATGACACTTTGACAGGTTTAAAATCAGAGAATGAACACACAATTCCTATGATGCAGTTCTGGACAGGTTCAAATATTTTGAATCAGATTATTTTAAGCTAAGAGAATGGTTTTGCACAGTTCTGGCTGAGTACTCACACTATGAATTTGAAATAGACCGTCAGGGTCTGGTCAGCAGGTTTGGACTGGACTCCTGGCAGGTGGTTCTGAAGTCACAGCTCTCTGGGTCAGCTCTGCTCTGCACTTCACAGCGGTCTGGTCTGGGTCTCTCTGGTTCTGGTCTCTCTGGATACAGCACTGCTTTCTGGGTCTGCTACCAGTTCTGGCAAAAGTTCTTGGCAACGAATCCGACAGCTCGCCCGGCTGTAGAATAGTTTGGTTGGATTGCTGGATTCTGAAGGCCTTCTGAGAAGAGTTCTCAGCTTGTGGGTTAGGCCTTTGCTTTAAGTTCTGTAGTCTATCTGGAGTCTGAGTTCTGGATGTTCCTTCTAGATGTTGTGTGGTCCGGCAAAATGTTCCGCAAGAAATGGAAAATGAATGTCTCTACCTGGGTTTTGGTGTTCCTTTTATGTCTTTAGAAAATGGGTGTGTGCGTGGGCATAACTAAGCCTGCCCCTCACAGCTTATCATTGGCTAAGCTCTCCTCTCTCCCTTGATGGGGGAAGGAACTGAGTGTCATCAGGCATTAATTTTATGGCATACAGAAAGAACACTCCCCTTGTCAATGTGCACCCAAATCTATTTTTGATCCAAATACATATTTATCTATGTACCATTTTTCTAATATTATATGTCCAGTTAACATATTTTCTGTAGCACCAAACCATCCGATCCCTGTCTTTGTAAGATGTTGTGTCCACTTATGACAGAATTCTGCCATTTTCCTCAAGAACACAACCTCTAAACTTTTCCAGAATTTACACAAACATGCACAAGGAATATGGGCATCAGATGATAAAGTGTCAGATTTTTAACATACAGACATTCGGAGTAATACCTTATTTTCCACTGCTACCCCCCAGAACATACCACAGAGTCCTAACACCTCTTAAAATGTGCACAGAAAAATCACAAGAATAATGATATTAATTATATAATTTTGACAAGTCAATACTATGAATTATCCATCTTTTTAAAATTATGCTCTGGCCCAGAGGGGTGTGGTTTCCCAAAGCACATGGTGGAATTTCTGGTTTGTCCACTTCCTCCAACTCAAGTTGCTCACAGAGGCACTGCCCCTCCCAGTTTCTCTCAAGAGGAAGCCATTTACGACCCCCCCCTAATTTAACATTTGCCTGAGCCAAGGAAGGCTCATTGTTCTGTTTCCCTGCTCCCAGGTGCTCCTCCCCTGATTCAATCAGGGAGGTGTCATCTCCTTTTGGTGGGAACAGCAGAAGGCAGCCAGGCCTGCGAATGCAGTGGCTGAGCAAGTTTCAACTCCTGTCAGGGGTAGTTGCCGGGCAGAATTCAATCTCTTCAAGCCAGGCTTCAGCCAAATGTCACTTTTGTTCCCAGTTTTTCTTCATTCAAATCAAACTTACAATTTTTACACATGCAGCTAGAATGCTGATTCTAAGTTCAAAACTATGACATTTAACAGTTGCAAACTATGTGACACTCAACAGTAGGTTTCAGTCCAATTTAACTTAAGCTGCTGACATCCACAGCTCAGCCAGTTTCATTATGAACATTATTTTAGGCTCTTTCTTTTCCCAGATTTTGTATGCACACAAGACTTCATTCTGCCAAATGTCTGCTGGTGTTCAGTGAGATTTTTGAATATCTTGCAATGTTTGAAATATGCATTTTGAGCTTGCATTCAGAGAAACAAAGGTGATTTCAAAGTGTTTTTGAGCTAACAGGCACTGCTGTTTTTCCTTTGGCACACATTCCACTCATGGCACTCCTGGCCCATCACGCTCGCACTGGTGGGTGGCAGGTTAGGCGACCATTTTGGTGTGCGCAAAAACTGCGCGGTTTTCCTGGATTCTGGCGCAATGTGGGCTTTTTCGGCCAACTTGGATTTTCTGAGCCCACAGCCCCAAATGTTGCAGCATAATAATTCAAACATGGGTCAAAACCCCTGACAGTTCACTCTCGTGCCAAACTAATATCCTCTCAAGGCTCATGTGGGTGCAATTCCCAGACTCGGCAAATAGCTTGGTTCACTCTCCTGCCAAGCTAGCATCCTCTCGTGGATGGTCTCTTTTTCACATGGGTCCCAGACACTCTTATTCTTCCTTATATTAGGCCCTTGCCTTTCACATGGATACAGGTCCCAGGCTTGCAGTTTGTTGTAATATCTGTTTAGTTTACTCTCCTGCCAAACAAATGATTATGCTTTCTTGATGATTCTCACGGTCCCAGACCCTCTTATACTTTAATTTCCATATGGGTGTGGGTCCCAGCCTCCCAATGTCCCTTCATGGTCCCAGACCCTCCAGAGCCTCCCCCTTGCTTCCCAGGACCTCCAACACCTCCTGGGAAACCGGCATACCTGTTTCCTGTTATCAGTAGGTACCAGGGTTTCCCCTGTTGCCCCATTGTTCCTCGAGCCTCCGGCAGCTTTCCGGTGAATGGTGGCATCTGCAGTGGTTCTGCACGTGTGTCTATCTGTTCAAGGACGCATCCTTTCTCACAAGCGGTTCGCCGAAGCTGGAAGGCCCAGAGGTGATTCTTGGCATCAGCCGGTGTAGTCCTTCTAGCTTGGACCACATTGTAGCACTCCGTTTCCTCTGTTCGCAGCTTCTCTTGTGACTTTTCTCTACCCTCCGCAGTTCCTCCCCGGAGGATTGTTCTCCCTACCTCTCCCTGCTGAGTTCCTTTTGAACTCCTACGCTGGTTTGTTGTATTCGTTCGGACAAATGAGAACTCATGAGAAGCTAGACTGCTTACTCTGCTTCTCCCGAGTGATCTTCGGACTCCCAATGATCTTCTTGATAGTACTCACCTTCAACTCAGATGCAAGATATTTTAAGTTTGTCAAGCATATTAAAGTGTCTGACCTGACAACAGAGCACCTGTGCTCTACCTAGAGAACGGGGAGGGGTGTTTGGATAGGGGTTGAATGTATTAAGGTGGGGGAATGCTGTGTTCCCTGAGCATAGTCATCCCAAATCCCATAGGGGGCTTTCTTCCCCATGTGATCCTCCCTCAGTGCACCACCCACTGGGGTGTTGTTATACTATCAACGCACCGCCATGGCCCCATGGGAATGGTCTCACCCTAGGGGAAAAGGGACGACATCTCCAGATTAATCGCATAGCCTAAAGAAGATCTTTGGGTTCCGTAGAAGTGTACCTGCAAAGTATGTATGTGTTGATCTGGGCTATGTAACCAGGAAATTGATAAAGGTGACTCCTAACTCTTTGATGCATTGGTTGGATTCATCTGGTAGAGAAGTCTTGCTACAAAGGTATTGTTATGGAGAAGCTCATGACTGATGGTTACTATTGGAGCAAGTGTATTATGAAAAATGCATTGTTGGTCTACAAAGCTACTTTAAAATTGGTCACCAAAAAATATATTGAAATATTGCCCCATGAACAAGATCTGGTTGAGTAAGCCACCAAAGTTCACAACAGATTGTACATTTCTTTTGCTCCCAACATCAGACAAACATAAGTTTTGGAATTTCCAAATAGCAGTGTCAGACATGACTACAAACGAAAATTCAATATTATGCAAACACTGGAGGTAACGGGCTTAGTGGGCTAAAATTAAGAGCGATCTTAGGACTTGTTGTCCATGTTTGGACAGCCAATTGGAAGTGCCAGACATCTTATAACGGAATGTCAGAAATTAAACTTAATTTGTGAATAGTACGTACTAGCCTATGGTAATCATGACACACAAATGATTGATAGTGATAACATTTGGAGTTGTTTCATGAAGGGTAATGTTCTTAATGATCTCTGTCTTCGGCTGGGGCCTCCCTCTGGAACAGCCTCCCTGAAACTTGAGGAGAACCATCTCTGGTTCCGGAAGCACCTCAAGACCTTCCTCTTTGCTTCTGCCTTCTCTCCTCCTCTCCCCTGCTGATCTGTTCTGCTTCAGCATCTGGTTACCCTCTGATTTCGGGCCCAGGTACTTGCCCACCCTGACACGCACCCGCTCTGCCTCCTGGTAACCCTTGCACTTGGGTCTGTATCTGTAATCCTACAGCCCCCCCTCCCTTTTTCTGCACTTATCAGACACCCCCTCTCTGTGCCTTAAACCTAGCACTTGCCACTTGCTGGCTGCACTACCAATTGTTTTTATTTGTTTGTTCAGCACTTTCCACTTCTCCCCTTCCCCTGCACTTCCCCCTTCCCTCTCCCCTGCACTTGTGCATTCTCAATGTCACTGGGCCTAGTTAGATTGTTGCTTTTGTTCTCCCTTCTTCTCCTCCCTTGCCTCGTCGCGCTCTGAAGCACTTGTGGATGAGTGTGATACAAATAAAATATCAATATCAATCTAATTTATCATGTTACTCCATTTTTTAATGAGAGTGAAAACGCAGGGAATAGTATATTTCTTTTTTTAATTGCAAGTTTATGCTTTTCTTTTTTATATGTAAATCTATATACAAAAAGGTATGGTCTATATCCTGGAGGCTCTCAGTACTGCTCTCTATCTTTGAAAATGGAAATAGAACTAATCCGGGCAACTATCAGCCGATCGCCCTTTTAGATGTCCCCGGGAAACCTTTTGCCTCCATTTTAGAAAGAAACCTAGCTTCTTGGGCCCTTTTCTTAGGTAAGTGGATAAATATGAATCTGTGTTTGTTAATGGGACAGGGATGTCTTTAAATGGCTTTGTTTTTAATGTGCTAAAAAAGAAAGCCATTATGAGGGAAGAAACAATCTATGTAGCCTTTGATTGTACCAGGTCTTTCAACAGCATCAATCGTGATCATCTATGGCTCAAACCTTTCGTATGGGATTGTTCATTTACGGCGATATTTTTGGTGGGGATAATATTACCTGATACCCATTTTTATTATTGAACATGATCGTCTCCCTCTACTTTTTAATACTATGGTCAGGATTAGGTTAAATATACAGGGGATTTTAACATCAGCAATTGAGACTAATAGGGGGCTAACAAAAGGATTTGTTTTGGCTCCCTTCTTTTTAATCTTTTCATCTCTGATATTGGTGATTGTTTATTGAAAGATCTCACTTAGGGATGTCAACTGGGGATCACCAGGGGTCGCAATTGCGACCCCTGAAAACTCCTATGCGACCTGTGGCTTTGCCTTTGTGACACCTGGGGTCTGAAGAGGCAGAGAGTAGCCGAAAGTAAGGAGAGCTCTCAGACGAGAGCCCTCTTTACATTAATTTCTTTTTTTAAGTCAATCTGACTTCAAAGGGAAATTATTTCAGTTACAAAATAATGTATTTTTGAAGTTAGACTGAGTTAAAAAAGAACCCTCTCGCACTGCCTCCTACAGGACATGAAAGGCTCTGCCTTGTGTGCATGGAGAATGGGAAAGAGGCCTGCCTTCAGAGGAGTTTCTCAGAGCCACAATGGATTTGGAAAAAGGTAAGAAAGTGGTTTTATTTGTAAATGTATTTGAATGCTAACGTGAAAGGGTGTTTGTGTGTGTGTATGTATATTATGTAATGCGTGAGTGAGTGTATGATGCATGGGTGGCTGGGTGTGTGAGTGAATGGTTAATGGGTACAGTGTAAATGAGCATGTGAATGGTGCGCTTGTGTTCAATACCTAGATTACTTACCTGTAATCTTCATTAGCCCTAGTCCTACCCTTCCTCATCCCAGTACTTGCCCAAGAAGCACCTTGCCCCCGTAACACAAATACTGGGACGAGGAAGAGGGATGTGGAGGTAATGCTGGGCCAAGGGGCTGAGTTTGGGGTTGGAGGAGGAGAGTTGGAGGGATGATGGGGGACGTGTCAGGAGGATGGGCAGGTGGGGGGTGCGCTATCACGTAATGGGCATCCATGATACAGCAGACATGATAAGTGTTTATTACCTGTCTAGACTGGCATTTGGGTTTAGCTAGTATAGTCTTTTCTTACTGCGACATGACATTTTTACAGGGCATCTGATAAAGTAAGCATGATAAGTGTTTATTACCTGTCTAGACAGGCATTTGGGTGCAGCCAGTGTAGTCATTTCTAACAGTGGCATGACATTTTTACAGGGCATCTCTAATAATGTCAGCACAATAAGTGTTATTACCTGTCTAGACTGACATTTGGGTGCAGCAAGTTAAGCCATTTCTTACTGCGTCATGGAATCATTTTCTGGGCATGTATAATGAGGTAAGCATCATACGTGCTATTGCGTGTCTAGACTAGCATTTTGTTGCAGCTAGATTAGCCATTTGTTACTGTGGTTTGACATTTTGTGCTGGGCATCTATAATAAAGCAATCATGATCAGTGTAATTACCTGGCTAGACTGGCATGTGGGTGCAGCCAGTCCTTACTGTGCATTCTATGTGTTTCTGGGCATCTATGATAAAGTAAGCATGATAAGTGTTATTACGTGGTTATATTAGCATTTTGGTGCTGCCAGTTTAGGTATGTCTTTCTGTGGCATGGAATTTTTTACTATGCGTCTTCAAGGCTACAGCCGTCATGATAAGTGTTATTACGTGCTTGGCCTACATTGTGCAGCCAGTTTTGACATGTCTTCTTATGGTGGCATTGCATTTTTAGTAGCAAAGCGGTAAGATAGATCAGTGGGTTGAGCTCTCCCTGCTGTGATCTGTAGGCCACAGCTTCAAATCCTGGCAAGACCAACTCAGCCTTTCATTTTTCCAAAGTTGATAAATGAGTTCCAACTTCGGTTGGGATGATAATTATATGTAAATATGAGCTATGTACAGTCCTTTGGGAAAAGCGCTGTATAAATAACAAATCATTATCATTAAAGCATTAATGCTCCTGTGCACTGAAAGTGACTTGCATCTATTGGATTTTTGGATACTGTATTATCACAGCAACTGGCAATGTAGGGGGTCTACTTTTCATATGACAATACCCAACATGCAGCTATAATTGGCATAATATGGAAGTAACTGGCCATGCAATGCTGAAGTGGCATGCAGGCCTCATCCTAATTTTTTTGTGTTTATAAATTATTTAAAACTTTAACACATTTTTAATCATATACTTCACAACTCAGTATAAATGGCAATACATTAATTCAGGCACAACATTCTAAAACAAACATTAAAACATGAATTAATTCAACACAATGCAATATAATATCATATATTATACACCTGTTAGGGCCTCCCTTTTTAACCCCCAAGATTACATTTTCCACCTAACTGAGAAATTACTCCCTTCCTTTCTTCATTATGGTGTATTAATCTAGAAAAACATTTCTCCCCACCTTTTTGTGTGTTACTATTAATATATATTCGCTAAAGCAATGGTCATTGAGATAGAGCAGCCATACAAGAGCCTAGCCCACTTGACTTCACTGTTTAAATCCTCTAATCTCCTTATGAACTTTCCCAACCACATTTTCTTCAGCCAGCCAATGTTTTTGCGTTTCTGCTTCCCCTGGATTTTTACAGATCCAACAATTTTTCTTGTCAAGGGACCACACCTTTGGTAGGGAGGTTAGTAGGTTAAGATGAAAGTGCATATACATTTAACAATATTTCGGCCCTACGAATATCATCATGGAGGACTGCATCTCCTTATATGTCCTCGGTGTGTGGTTAGTTCCCTTTGTAGTTTATACAATTACATTCTATGTATGTCTTTGCCCATTTTACAATTTTGATTTTTTTGTCATCTTCAGCAGGCTTTCCGTCAATGTAAGCTTGTCTGAGTCCATGTCAGCATGAATCGGGGTCACAGCTCTCCCAAAAATTGCTCAATGCGTCGTCGTAATTATTGCTTAAAGATATATTCAAATCGTCAAATAGTGAACCCGATGGTGAAACCAATATTGCCTCGGCCTGTGTTGTACAATTGGGTCTCCATCCATAGCATATGAAGGCAGCACCCTTGTTGAAATGTGGTTATCTAAAAGTTTCATGTCTGCTTCAGTACGTATTTGGTATTTAAAAATGTTTGTTTATGTACTTTTTATTTACTCCCGCAAGCTACTTTCGGTAATGTCACCAGGGTTAAAGTGGTGCCATCTGGGTCAAAGGTCAAGTGACATCACTTGCTGCGATGTCACTTCCAGTACCCCTGGCATTTTGGTGAATGAACATCCCCGGTCGCACTTTCCCTCCCTAATTAGCCTCGACTGCTATTATTATAAGCAGATGATGTAGCTTTGTTAGATTTCACTCCGAGAGGCTTACAGCATCAACTGACAGCACTTTAGAATTATGCAAAGAAAAATTATCTTATTTTAAATATTTAAAAAATAAAAATCTCATTCTAAAATCAGGAAGAAATAGGTAGAATTCAAACTTTAAATGGTATCTTAATGGTGTAGAAATATAAAGGGTGCCAGCCTTTATATATTTAAGTTTCTACTTATTTACATGTTTTAATAAAAATGTCCTGTTTAAGATAATGAAATTAAAGGCCATCTGTTTAGCCTCAGTAGCCTTGGATTTCAATGGTAAATTTGGTAATTTCTCTTTGCTACTAGTTTTGGAATTTTGTAAGAGAAAAGCGGTTCCAATTTTAACCTCTGGAGCTGAGGTTACGTCAATAACAGAGAAGTTGAATTGGGGGCGGCTCGAGAGAGTCTTTTGGAAACACATACTTAAGCTGCCAAAGGGGGTATGCAACTGTGTAATCATGTACAAACTTGGACTACTATCCCTGGAGATTATAGTGAGTTGTAAAAAGTGGAATCTCCTCAATAAAATGGAGAACGCCCAAGGAAACGCTCTGTGGTGGTCCTTGAAATTATTACTGAAACATTCAATAAATGTATACTTTTATGCCAGACAACGCTGGAGCTAATTGGAGTACCCAGATAAATGATGACAATAAATCCCACTGAGCTAAAGAAAAAATGATGGGAAATTGATTGGTTAACTACAATTGAAGAGGCAAAAAAAGATAAGCTTTTTTTATCAAATCTCTAAATGCTGTTCCAAACTTTTTAACCAAATTCCCTAATGCTCTGTGGAGATAATAATTTTTGAGACTGCCTTTTTCCAACTAATGAAATTCTGGGGGCCTGAAAGAAAATAGTGTGACAATTTACAACTTGACGATATTGTAACGATTTGAACTAAATCGAATCATAATGTTATATGCTCTTAGAACGTCATGTCTTACGCATCTCTCATCATCATTTATTTGGTGTACTCGTCCAGGACTTTAGAGTCCTGACAGTAGAGGAAGCCTGGCACAGAATATTGGCAGGTACGTCCAATACCTGGAGGTTTGCGGCCTTATGCTTTTTAAAGGAAATATTTCCTGTGTCATTTGAGGATTGCACTTAGCTCAATGTGATTTTTATTGTTTTGCTCTTGGGTATTTTAACTATCAACCTTGTGCCCTCTTTGTTTTTGGAGATTGTAATGTTTTTATTCTCTTTTATTAACTGTTTTTGTGAAATGTTCACATGTTGAACTATAACACAATAAAAAATGTTTTTAAAAGTTATGCATTTATAACTTTATATTAAAATAAAACATTTAAAAAGCTGCAAGCTTTTCATGGAGCCTTCATATTGTTAACTGAGAATTCAAGCTTTTCATGAGGGCTCAATTGTTTCATGGAGGTCACAAGCATTTAATGGTGGTATCAAGTGTTTTGTTGAGGTCTCAAGGCTTGCATGGAGTTCTCACACATTTCATGGCGATGCCAGTGTTTGCATGGAGGTATCAAATGTTCCATGGAGGTCTCCAGCATGCATTTCATGAATTTCTCAAGTGTTTCAGGTGATCTCAAACATTTCATAGGGGCCTCAAGAAATGTGAGGCCTGAAGAACCACACAGAGGTCTCAAACCTTGCCTCAAAGTCTCAAGTGTTTCATGAGGTCGGAAGCATTTCCTGGTGGTTTTAAGTGTTTCATGGAGGTCTCACCTGTTTCATGGCAGACTCAACCAGTTCATCGATGTCTCAAGCATTTCATGGAGACCCCAATCCTTGCATTGAGGTTTCAAACATTTCACAGAGGTCTCCAGCTTTGTATTACGATCAGAACTGTTCATGTCATTCTCAAGACTTGCATGGAGGTCTCAAGCTTCTTATTGAGATTGCAAGCATTTCATGGTGGTGCCAAGCATTTTATAGGGGTCTGTGGCATCTCATGGAGGACTCCAGCCTTGCATGGAGATCTCAACTGTTTCATGAAGGGCTCAAGCATTTCATAGAGGGTTAACAATTTTCTTTGAACTCTGAAGCATTTTGTGAAGGTCCCAATCCTTTCATGGAGCGCGGTTATTGTCTTGCATGGTGGTCTCAAGTGTTTCACAGAGGAATTTATTGTTTTGCTGAGGCCTCAAGCATTTCATGGAGGTGTCAAACCTTGCATGGAGGTCTGAAGTATTCCATTGTGGAATCGAGAATTTCACGGTGATCTCAAGCATTTCCTGAAGGCCTCAAGTGTCCCATGGAAGTGTCGTTACCTGCGTGGAAATCTCAGCTCATGGATATCACCAGCATTTCATGGAGGTCTAAAGCAATTTGTGGATGTCTCAAGCATTTTGTGGAGATTTCAAGTCTTTCTTGGAGTGCCTAAACCTTGTATAGTGGTCTCACGTGTTTCATGGAGGTCTCATTGTCCTTCCCATTTCTGTAATGGCCCGGCAGGTGAAGAATGACGGTCTGGTCTGCAGGGTTGCCCAGAGGTTAGGATTAGTTCTAAACCTTCCAGCCATCACCGGTTTTGTGTTGCTAGAGTCACTCAGAGTAGGATGGGTTTGCCCAGACAGACATGGGTATCGTGCCTACTGAGCCTAGAGTCTCAAGCCACACCTTATTGATGATGCTCAATGAGGCAAAACAGGTCTGGGATTGCGTGTGGTCTTATGTCTCTTTTGGGATGAGACCAAGCCTGATTTGCATATGGTCTTTCCCCTTCCTGTAATGGCTTGGCAGGCGGAAAAAAAGATGGTCTGGAGAGTTACGCAGAGTGATGCCAGAGATTAAGATTAATTCTTATCCTTCCAGCCATTACCTATTTTGTGTTGTCATGGAGGGCTCACGCCTTGCATGGAGGACCAAGGTGTTTCATGGAGGTCTCAAGTGTCACATGGATGTCTCAATCTGTAAACCGATTTCTAAAGTGTTAGTGTTTCATTGTGGTCTCAACCATTTAATAAAGGTTTAAAGCTTTTCATGGAGGTATTAAATGTTTCGTGATATCGCAAGTCTTTCATGGGGAGCTGAAGCCTTGCATGGAGGTCTGAAGTGCTTTATGGACGTCTCAAATGCTTCATGGTGGCCACAAGCATTTTATGGAGGTCTCAAACATTTAATGTTGGTATAAAGCATTTTATAGAGGCCTCAAGCAATTCATAGAGGTTGCAAACACCACATGGCGATGTCATACCATATGTCAATGTTTCAAGTATTTAGTTGAGGTCTCAAATACCCCATGGAAGCCTCAAGTCGTGCATGGATATCTCAAAGGTTTCATGGATGGCTTAAGCATTTCATGGTGGTCTCAAAAGTTTCATGGAGATCTGAAACATTTCATAGAGGTCTAAAGCATTTCATGAGGTTTCAAGCCTTTTGTGGAGGTTTCAAGCCTCACATGATGAGCTCAAGTTTTTCATGGATGTCTCAATGGAAGGTCTCAAGTAATTCATAAGGGTCTCGAGTATGGTGTGGGTGCCTAAAGCATTTAGGGGCCAATTCATGGAATAAATGTGCGCCGAAATTTGTTGCGCAAGCATGAAAAACAAGCACACCCGCACGTGTGCGATTCATGGAAGGCCCTGCGCAAGTTTTTCCCGGGATGTGTGCCAAATTCCGTATGGCGCACATGGCCGCACATGTCTCTGCGACATCCCGAACGCCGTGCGCCACGCGCACAGCGAAAGCGCACAACGTGTAGTGCACACACCAAAAAGGGGGCGGAACACGTGGAATGGGGAACAACACGTGAAAATGAGGGCGTAACTGGGGAAGTACTGCTGGGAAATACATGGAACGCCCACCCGCTCGCGAACTACACATATTCATGGAATCGAATAGGGGAAACCCGCGCACGCCAAAAGACATGCACAGGCCTAAACACGTCCGCCACACGAAGGCAGGCAGAAGCATCCCTGCGCAGTATAAAAGTGCGCGCAAACAACAAACACGTATATAGAGCTACGAGGAATGTCCCATTTCTCGCAGCACTGATCATGGGACACCGCAGGAGGAGGAGAATAGCCAGGCCCGCATTTTGTTTGCACAGGACCAGCCTTTTTGGGATGCCTGATGACCAGGTCTATGGCAGGTAAAGGTTTCCACCTCATAACATCCTAGACCTGGTCCAGGAGTGGGAGGATGACCTCACATCACCCACCTTGTGCTCCCAAGCACTGAGCCCCTTGGAAAGGGTGCTCAATGTACTGCATTTCTTGGCCACTGGGTCATTTTCAGAGGACCACTGCCATAGTGGGGGGGTCTCACAGCCCACACAGTCACGCTGCCTACACCAGGTGTTGGCAATCATGACTGCGCGACCCTCAGTCCACAGGCACATATACATGTCCAGAACACCCTCAGAAAGGCAGGCCATGGTCCAGGACTTTTACAGGGTGGCACACTTCCCCAAAGTGCTTGGTGCCCTAGATTGCACCCATGTGGCCCTACGTCCACCTAGGGCCTCAGAGATTATCCACCGCAACCGCAAGCACTGGCATACCATCAACGTGCAGGTTGGATGCGATGCACAGGGGATCATCACCTCTGTCTATGCTAACTATCCACGGTCCACCTATGACAGTTTCATATACAGAATGTCTGCCCTGAGCCAGGACCTGAAAGCTGTTAAGCATGGAGACACATGGCTCAATGGTGAGTACAAATGCATGTCACACACAGACAAATACACAAACCAAACTAATGACAACCATTATCACCTCCCCAGGGGACAGTGCCTACCCTTTGAGCAGCCGCATGATGACGCCAATACGGAACCCCACCACCCCACCCCAGGTAAGATACAATGCAGCACATATTGCAACCTGGGCCATAGTGGAGCGCACATTTGGAGTGCTCAAGTCACGCTTCTGCTACCTTGACCGCTCTGGCGGGCAGCTACTCTATCCACCCCCAGTAGTGTGCAGGATCATTGTGGTCTGCACAATGTTGCAACATGGCGGGGCGTAAGGGTGGACATGGTGGTGCACCCACATCCCCAAACACACGCACAGGCGCTGCGCATGGCAGGGGCAAGGGCACGTGGAGGCTGCCCAACTGAGGTGCCCCTCACCTTTTTTGGCCTCCTAACCATGGCACAGATGTACTAGTACCAATGGGAGGTGAACACAACAATTGTCCTGGGCAACTTGGGTGAGGGGGCAAGGTACGTGATGCAAACAGCACCCCTGTGCTCCTGCAAGGCTGCCTGTGGCCCCTTAGGAAAAATGACGGGACACGCAACGCTCAGGCATCCCAAAAAAGCAAGAAAAAGAGATACACGACCCCTGTAGCCCACCTGTGTGTAAAAAAACACACGCAGTATGATGTGGCAGCCAGGAACACAAATAAAAGAGTATGTGATCAACACGCTGGCTAGTATGCCTGAAACAAAGGGGTATGTGACAAACGGGGACACCCGCAGTGGAAAAAATAGCATGTGCGACTCACCGTCTGCCTTGCGTGTAGAAGAACGCGTAGGCAACACCCCCGCCAAAGAAGAAGTATGCACTGTAGCCGCTTTGAAGTAATCGCGTGTGAACCCCAACGTCTGGAAAACACACGCACCGCTCTCCACGAAAAGCACGTACAGAGCGATGGAAACCCATGTGGGACCTTTAACCCATGCTGAGGGTAACGTCCGCGCGTGTTACGTCACATACGCGCTTACACGCTAAGGCCCTTTCCTCGAATTACATGCTGATGTGCTGTTTTTTCACATGCCTATTCACTCTGCATCAAGCTGGCCACGTGACAACACAAGGAAGACCACACTCCTGACCAGAAGGCCATTTACCTGCCCCCCAGAGCCCGGGGTGCCTCCTACAAGCCATCTGCTGCTGCCTGCCTGCCTGCTGTCAACAGTGCCCTGCCATTTGGTGCCTGTACATCAGTCATCTGCAGGGGTCCAGTTGCTGTGACCACCCCTGCTGGAACAGAAGACTCCAGACTGGTGTTCCATCGCTCCACAGCCCAGCCCCCGGACCCAGTTGCCCACCCACACCTGCCTCGGGGGTTGCCATGTCCGAACCAACACCATCTGGCACCAGTGGCAACCCCCCAGCAGAGAGGCAGAGGGTTGCTAGCTTCACATCAAATGAAGTTGGCATCATGGTGGAACAAATCCTGGGGCATTATGATGCCCTCTCCTCACCAGCGCACCGACAAGGAAGGACGGAGGAGGATCTGGACGGACATAGTGGGTGCCATCAACGTGGAGGGGGTGGCACCCCGCGACATCAAACACGTCCAGAAGCGCTGGGAGGACTACAAGTCCAGGACCCTCAAGAAGGCCCAGCGCCTCTTAGACGCAGCAGATGCAGTGGGGCGCCGGGGCCAGCTTACCACCCAGCAGATGAGGGTCCTGGAGCGCATTCGCCCAGTGCATCACCACCAGATCCTCAGGTTGCAGGCCCGTCTGGAGTCAAGTGGTAAGTGCCCATGCATTGCCGTGGAAAACAGTGCATGTTGCAGTGTGGTGGTAGTTAGTTACTTGGCTGAATGTGTGTGTGCAGGGACATGATGGTGCTGCATGTGAGTCCAGTCAGGCGTGAACCACATGGACGGTGTATGTGTTACAATGGATTATGCGGAGCAGCATGCAGAATGCACTCATGTATGCATGCCTGTCTCTCTACTTGGACATGTTTGGGGTGTGAGAGATGAGTGCTGCTGTCATGGACATGCATGGTGTACATGTCTGTGTGTCTGAGTAGTGTGTGAGTGACTGGTAAACGCCATGGATGCATGACACATGTCCGTGACGACGTGTTGATTCACTGAAACAGCCTAGTCATCCTTGTATCCACTGTGTCTGGGGGTATACAAGGCCAGATGCATGACCCTCCGGTGATGTGTGTGCATGTGATCACCATGTCCCATCATGCATGCGAATTTCAACCCACCATTGGATGTTTCTACAGTGCCTTGGACATGGATGCAAATGTTTGTTGCATGTGCCATGCCTTTTTATGCATGTGTGTTGCCTGCACTGTCCCATGTGTTGTGTAGGGACATGATGGAAGGGATGTTTGACAGTGCCACTCATGTGCTATTGCTTTGTGTCTAGGGGACTATTGTACAGTAACCTTATGCTTGTGTTCTATGTCTCCCTTTACACAGCGGCGAGTCAAGAAGAGGGCGGAGATGGCGCTGTGGAGGAAAGCGGCAGGGAGGCCTCCACCGGCCGGCGACGCAAGGCCCAGTCACCCTCCCAGGAAAATCCATCATCCGGGAGTGAGGGGACTGGTGCCGCGTCCACCACTACGGCTGCAGCGGAAGGGGTGGGTGAGCCCCCACAGGGGCTTGCGACGGCGGAAGACGGTGCAGAGCCATCCAGGTTGGTGGTGTGTACGGAGGAGGAGGAGGCTGCGTCCAAGCTGCACATGGGGCCTGGTGGGGGTGGTACCACTGGTGCAAGTGGTGCAGTCCGGGAGCAGGAAGGAATCCAGGTCGCCGCTGAGGGGCCTGTGCATGTCACTGTCCCTGACACTGTGACTGCATCACCATGCACCAGCAGGGATGCCCTGTCCCAGGCCCGTCTGCAGGTAGGGGGGAGGTCCACGTCATCTGGCACTCCTCTACCTTCGGACGTGGGAACCCATGACAGGATCGAGTCCGTCCTCATTGCTTCCTGGGGGAACCATGCATGTCATCACGAAGAGACGTGTGCCAACGTGGCCCAGTTGAGAGGGCTCGTGGTCGGGGGTTTCCTCCATGTGTCGCTCTGTCTTGCAGCCCTCTCCTGTGTCGGGGCCTGCTGGCAGGTGCCCGTCACTGGGGGTAGGGAACATGTGTCAGGACTCCCAAGTGCATGGTGCCATGTGGGCTGCCTGCAGGGCATTCCCAGGGGTGATGGGCTGCCTGCGGGACATGCCCAGGGGTGTTGGGCTGCCTCTGGGTCATGGGGAGGGTGGGTGGCCTGCCTGTTGGCATGGGGAGGGTGGATGGGCTGCCTGCGTGGCATGCCCAGGGGTGATGGGCTGCCTGTGGGTCATGGGGAGGGTGGGTGGCCTGCCTGTTGGCATGGGGAGGGTGGATCGGCTGCCTGCGTGGCATGCCCAGGGGTGATGGGCTGCCTGTGGGTCATGGGGAGGGTGGATGGCCTGCCTGTGGGGCATGGGGAGAGGGGGAGGGGCACACCCGGGAGGGCCCACACTGCCAAATCGCGTGTGAAACTCACTGCGCACCCCAGGATACGCATTCCCCGCTCGCGCCAGGCCAATCGCGTGTGAAACTCCCCCCGCACTCCTCAGAATACGTGTACCCCACTCGCGCCAGCGAAATTGCATGTAAAATCCCCGCGCACCCCTCGGAATACGTGTTCCCCGCTCACGGCAGGCCAATCGCATGTAAAACTCCCCGCGCACCCCTCGGAATCGACGTACCCCGCTTGCGCCGCGCCAATTGCATGTGAAACTCCCGACGCACCCCTCGGAATACATGTACCCCGCTCGCGCCAGCAATATCGCGTGTAAAACTCCCCGCACACCCCTCAGAATACACGTACCCCCCTCACGCCAGGCCAATCGCATTTAAAACTCCATGCGCACCCCCTGAATATGCGTGGGCCGCCCATTCACCCTCCCCATGCCCCACAGGCAGGCCATCCACCCTCCCCATGACCCACAGGCAGCCCATCACCCCTGGGCATGCCCCGCAGGCAGCCCATCCACCCTGACCATGGCCCACAGGGAGCCCATCACCCCAGTCCATGCCCCGCAGGCAGCCCATCACCCCAGTCCATGCCCCGCAGCCAGCCCATCCACCCTCCCCATGCCCCACAGGCAAGCCATCCACCCTCCCCATGAGCCACAGGCAGCCCATCACCCCTGGGCATGCCCCACAGGCAGCCCATCCGCCCTCCCCATACCCCACAGGCAGGCCAGCTACCCTTCCCATGACCCACACGCAGCCTATCACCCCTGGGCATAGCCTGCAGGCAGCCCATCACCCCAGTCCATGCCCTGTAGGCAGCCCATCCACCCTCCCCATGCCCCACAGGCAGCCCACACCACAGGGGGGACTTTTCCCACGCGATTTCGCTGGCGCGAGCAGGGTACGCGAATTCCGAGGGGTGCACAGGGAGTTTTACACGCAATTTCGATGGCGCAAGCGGGGTACGAGCATTCAGAGGGGTGAACGGGGATTTTTACGTGCGATTTCGCTGGCATGAGTGGGGTACGCATATTCCGAGGGGTGCGCGGGGTGTTTTACACGCGATTTCGCTGGCGCAAGTGGGGTACATGTATTCTGAGGGGAGCGGGGGGAGTTTTACATGCGATTTCGCTGGCACATGAGGGCTGTGTGGCGTTTATAGCGCGTTTTTGTGGTTGGGGGGGCTGTATACTGGTCCACTGGCCTTTGCACCATGTAGGGGATTTGTGCGATGTTTTTGGCGCGCGGGGTTGGGGGCATAACTGGCGCTGCTGCAGGGTCGCTGCGGCACTCTACTGCCACGGCTGGTTTTGGATGTAAGTATCCATGAATACGCTGTGCGTGAAAATGGGTTTTGGCGCACGCGCACTCTTTGC
Organism: Ambystoma mexicanum; assembly: GCF_040938575.1. Taxonomy (NCBI): domain Eukaryota; kingdom Metazoa; phylum Chordata; class Amphibia; order Caudata; family Ambystomatidae; genus Ambystoma; species Ambystoma mexicanum. Next base: position 391,204,097 of record NC_090938.1, read on the forward strand.
GCCAACCACGTGCGCCACGTCTGCACTTAATTCCGTGAATTACCCCCTTAATGTAAAACTCAAGCATCCTTTTGAGGTCTCAATCCTTGCATGACAGTCTCAAACATTTCATAGAGGTCCAAAGCATTTAATGGAAGCATGAAAGAATTCTCCGAGATCTCAAGCCATCCTGGAAGGCTCAATCCTTGTCTGGAGGGCTAAAATGTTTCATGGGGGTCTCAAGCATGTAATGGTTGTCTCAAGTGTTTCAGGAAGGTCTCGCCCATTTTAAGGAGGTCTCACGTTTCATGGCGATCTCAAGCCTTTCATAGAGGTCTAAAGCATTTTGTGGAGGTTCAAGCCTTTAATGGAGGGCTCAGGCTTTGCATGATGGTCTCAAGTGTTTCATGGATGTCTCAATGGAAGGTCCCAAGTAATTCATGAGGGTCTCAAGTATTTTGTGGTGGCCTAAAGCATTTAATGGAAGTCTCAAGCATCCCTTCGGGCCTCAAGCCTTGCATAGAGGTCCAAAGCATTTAATGGAAGTCTGAAGGATTTCTCCGACATCTCAAACCTTCATGGAAGTCACAATCATTCCATGGGGGGCTCCAATGTTTCATGAGAGTCTCAAGCATATAATGGTGGCCTCACCCATTTCATAGAGGGCTCATGTGTTTTGAGGTACAAAGACTTTTGTGTTTCAAGCCTTTCATGGATGGCTCAGGCCCTGCAATTTTACCTCAGTCCCTTATCGCTGGGACATAATGCCCCACCTTTCCCAAACAACTTCCTGTATATACACCAGCTAGAGACACTGAGGTATAGTGATCGGGGAGGGAAAGAGAGACGTTACTCCTATGAAGAGTCGGGTGTAATGAAATTACCATACATAATGGAACATTATCTTTCATACTCCCACATTACCAACTAAATGAGGATGCACTAAGTTGTACCAGACATCGGCGTACACCAATGACAGCTGCATTGATACCACACACCGATACCTTGTAGTAGTTAGAATTTAGCAAGAAGAGACCACAAACAGGAGTGTAGTCTGACGGGCCCATTGTAATGCAAAACATATGAGCCGTGATGTGATGCATGAATTCATCACACAACGGCAAGTCGTCCCTAACATCGGAAGAGGACGAACAACTGAGTATTTTTATTTTATTGGGCATGTGTATGGCGCCTATACCCAAGTGTTTCCAGGTGCCACAAGACAAATGAGGGGTGGGGGGGACAGGGAGAGTGTACAAGGGAATAAAATCAAAACAAAGACAGTTATATTGGCCTTGTGACAATCCTACTGTGCAAATGCTTGAGAAGCTGGTAAGTGCAGGGGGGTGAGGGGTAGAGAGAGAAGTGCAGGAGTGGGGTGCCCCCAGGGAAGGGGGCAGGGAACAGCTAGGGGGCCAAGAAGGCAAGTGCCAGGGGAAGGGAAGGATGAGTGCACTGGACAGGGTGGACCAGGTTGGGTTAGTCCGGAAAAAGGAGCCAGAGGGAAAGTGCTAGCAAAGGATACAGGGAGGACTAGTGGCGGATGGTCTGGCCCCTGTATGACTCTGAAGGGGCCGGTCCCCAGTCATAGCAACAGAGGGAGAGTTAGCACAGGAGAGTGAGAGGGAAGGAAGAGGAGAAAATGAGGTTTCCAAGACTTTAGAAGATCTGGCTCAAGTCGGAGGGCGGACAGAAGGCAATTCCAGACGGAGGAGCCGGATGCAGAAAGGGGTCTACCTCCCACTCTCTGCTTGGAGAAACATTTGACCTGCAGAGAGTTGGAGCCAGAGGACTGAAGGACTCTGGTCGGGTGGTATTGAGGGGCAGGAAAGCTGGATGTAAAGAGTTCCGAGGCCCCAGACGGCCTTGTGAATGATGCAGAGGGTCTTGGATTTGATCCTTGCGGTCACCGGGAGCCAGTGGAGAGATTTTAGGGCAGGAGAGATGCAGTCCCTGGGCTTTAGGCTAACGATAAGTCTTGCTGTCCTATTCTGGTTTAGTTGGAGGGGGCAAAGGGAGGAAAGAGGCAGAGGCTGTTGCAGTAGTCACGCCTAGATACAACCGTGGCTCTGGAGACATTGGGCTTCTGGGGGAAGGGGAGGAAAGGTAGAATGCCCCTCAGAAGGTGGAGCTGAAAGTTGGACTTCTTGGCAAGGTCTGTGATGTGTGGAGAGAAAGAGGAGTCAAAGATGATCCCAAGGTTTTTTGCCTCACATGTGGGGCAGGGTATGGGACTCAAGGAGTCTGGTCAGAGAGAGGGGGGAAAACAAGGAGCAGGTGTCCCAATGAGTAGGATCTCTGCCTTACTGGCGTTAAGGCAGAGATCATTGGCAGAGCACTATGCCTGAATAGCAGTCAGGTATAAGGGAGGAGCAGGTAGAAGATGGCAGTTTGAAGGAGAGCTGTGCGTCATCTGCATAACACTGGAAATTCGGTGAGAAAGTGATAATTAGGTAGGCCGGAGGGGCCAGGTAGATATTGAAGAGCCATGGTGATGGAATGGAGCCCTGGAGGACGCCACAGGTAGAGTGTGGTGAAGAAGAGAAAAGTAACAACTATAACAGCACACAACGGAATCTAGTAGCAGGAAGGACAAGGATTCTAATAAAAAACAGCAACGAGTACAACACTGATCATAACACCAACATCAAGAGTACCCAAATAAACGCAACCCCAGGTTGTGCAAAGGCGTGAACTGCCCTTCCGTCAGGGAACCTGTTGCAGCATTCCCAGTGCCAGAGCGAGGGGGGGAAAGGGGGCTCTTGCCCCCTCTGGCACCACCCTGGTGCCCTGTGCGCACCCCCCAAGTTGCCTCCCGATGGGCTGGCAGCCCTCCATTCGAAGACCCACAATTAATTTCAATTGATTCAATCACGGTCATATACACGGCGGCTGTAGCCCTTCAGCATTTTCTACCCACCCTCTTGCCTACTTTGCCTGCCTGGGAGTGGGGTGATGATCATCCAGTGTTTGGTGTTAGGTGCACTGCCTGGCCGGTGGCAGCCTGGGTGCTGAGCATAGTGCGGCTTTCATTCATCATGAAAATGGCACTATGCTGCGAATGACATGGCAGCCTCTTCCAAGTTTCCATTTCCCCCGGGCTCACACAGCCCAGGCCCAGACTATCTGGAGTCACGATACGGGCGGGCAGGCCGGGCACATTTGCTACAGAGTAGCAATTATTTGCGCAGCCCACCGCCTAGCCCAAAAGCAAGTGGCCTGCCTGCTGGGCCCAGTAGTCCGGGTAGTGTGAGAGAAAGAGTGGCTGCCAGAGGAGAGGACCGAGCCAGAATGAGAAGGGTGGGTATACAGCGAAACACCCTGACAGGACTCTGCATTTAAGAGACAGACTGACTGGCGGCAATTCACATCCCTCCACAAGACATAGCGGGGAGATCCCCATTGGACACCCCCACCTCCTTTGATCAGTGTAACAGATACCAGAATAAGTAGAGACAGACAACTTTGTAAGATTTTTGGAAAATACACGGTTGCAGTTTATTAGGAGCAAGACAATAATTTGGGACGGTCCCAGCCACATAATAATTACAGTCAGGTTACAGGTGAACCATGTCATCATATTTGCCACCGGCAAAAACAGACAAACTTCTGGTTACTACCAGCAGGACACTCATGGGCACTGACCAGGAGGTTGTTGGCCTAGAGCTCTAAGGAAGAGAAGTCAGTGCCCGTCAAGGGACCGGCTCGAGCCCGGCCAATCCCGAACCGTGAAGTCCCTCACTGGCTAGGACCGCCCTGATACTCCGCCACGCATTGGTGGTGGCTTACGCTGCCATCAATGCCCCCAAAACTCTAGGACCGTACTTAGTTTCAGCCCACAACTTTCAGACCATACTCACCTTAAGCTTATCTGCAGCCGGCCCTTTTTAGTGCCCCCAGTATAGCGATCAAGAACAAATCATTGCCTCTGTCGGATAGATGGACCCCGTCCGTATGAAAATGGAAGGCAAGGAGCTCAGGCCGCCATGCCCTACATACCTCAGGCCCTCTGCCTTAGTGAATTTTTCAACATTTCTGTTGAGGCGCTTCCTGGATTTCTCCATGCCCGCCACAGAAATGGCATCCCTCCAAACCTATCTTTGTACCATTTCCGACCAGTACATTTCCGTGCCTGGTAATTCGTGTGCAACCAATCGCAAAGCCACCTGTATCTGGGCCAGTAAGCGTCCCTGACCCAGCTTGGCCAAGTCATTGCCCCCCAAATGAATCACCATCACCCTTGGTGCTCGCCTCCACTGGAGTCGCCAGTGAATGGCGGGCAGCAGGGAGTGCCACCTCATTCCAGGTGTGCCCAACCACACACTCGGTACCCTTGAATCCTAGGTTGGGACCCGTTCTCCACTGCCTAGCCCTTCTCTCTGCCCGCGTCACAAATGAGTGGCCGATCAGCCACACTGCATCGTCTGTGGGGAAAAAAAATTGCATATTGTAAGTCAGCCAAGATAACAAACCCATATCCCTTTGCCCCTCTGCCTTGCCCATGGACCTGTGCGAGATGTGCGTCTAATATTCTTCCGGAAATGCACTGGGCTGCGGGCGTACATAGAGGCGATACCGGCCAGACCCCCGCCTACATAGCTTCATGATTTCCCGGGGAGACATACCCTGCTGAAATGCCGTGGTAGCCGCACCAATCCGAAAGCTATGAGTGGACCAACCTTCCCCTTGGATGCCCAAGACCCCCAGGACATTGCCAACACCTTGCGAAACTGAAATGCGGAAAGGGGGGGGGAAATGTGTCAGCATGAGTTAGCAGGGGGCCCGCAATTGATTATCTGAACTGTAAGAACAACTTGAGAAGGTGGACAGTGCAACAATCCCTGCGAGGGGCCCCGTGTAATACTATGCTAAAACCTTTTCACAGCTGATCCGTTTTGCTTCTTCTTAACTGTATTGTGACCCCTTCTCCTGTGTCCCTGCAAAAAATAGTGACATCCCCCAGGGCAATGGCTCTCCCCGATGTGTCGTTCTTGGATGCTGAAACCAGCTCACTAATCCTAAATGCCCCGAAAAAAAGCCCATGAAAATGCTAACCTGAATAATGATAATTCATAATCATTGAAACATACGCTTGATAGTGCGGATAACAACTTCACCAATAACTCAAAGTCAATGGGCTTGCGCCCATCTTTAGGTTTGTGCTCAGAGCGGGCCCAGCCTTTCAGAGCGGAGCGTACCAAAAATCCTTTTGTGGGATCGCTCTTACCCTCCAGTTTTAAGTGGAAGGCTACTGACGCTAAATGTGCTGCAGCCCAGCTTTTTTGAACTGTGCTCCTTCCAACCTGGCCGCTGGGTGGGCCTTCCGGAACTTGGACCACTGAAAGCAAGAAAGAGCGTCAGCAGCAATATTAGCAGTACCCGGCACATGCCGAGCTCTAAATTCTATATTGTTGTACAGGCACATCTCCACCAATTTTCTGAGCAAGCTCAACATAGCGGGGCAGGATGCTGACTGTAGATTAATGGCTTGTACCACAGCATTATTATCAGATCAAAAACGTACCCTCTTGTTGGCTAACAGATTTGGCCATAACAATAGTGCAATCACAATGGGGAACATCTCTAAGACCATTATGTTCCTTGTCCTGCCTTTTTTGTGCCACTGTTGTGGCCACCTCTGGGCACACCACTCCCGCCCTAGAATTACTCCGAAACCTTCGCTCCCTGCGGCGTCAGAAAACATCTGCAGCTCTGCACTGGTTTCCCAAGGTGTTCACCAAATCTGCACCCCATTGAAGCTGTCTAAAAATGTACACCACATCCTTAAGTCTTCCTTTAGGGCAGCACTTAATCTAATGTGGTGTTGTTTCTGCACCACACCCGCAGTCGCCCTGGCCAGCCTGTGTGCAAAGACCCTGCCTGCTGGGATCACCTTGGCTTACCCAAAAGTTGCTGCAATTTCTCCAGGGTGGTCCTGTCTTTTGACAGATTATTAGCAATTTCTGCTTTTAATCCTTTTACTTTTTCCTTAGGTAATCTACAAGTACCTGCCGTAGTGTCTATTTCGATACCTAGGAAGGTTAGCACCTTACACGGTCCCTCTGTCTTCCCTGGAGCTAGCGGGACGCCCATTTCATACATCAATTGTTGGATATTTTACCAAACCGGGGCCGTGCTCCGGATTCTTCTCCATAACTATCACAGAGTATAGCGAACGCTTTCTCCCAGTTAGAGATGTTCTCTTCGGGATGATATTTGCGGTGCCTCTTGTTGTTTTCTTCCGCACTTAAGGTTACATTGGGGGCAGCATCTTCAACCGCCAAAAGGCTAAATATATCGATATTTTTTCTGGCCCATATCTGTTCCTTTATATCTTGAGGGATGTGCCAGGCCAAAGATGACCTGCCAGATAACAAAGGGGCAACCGTCACTGGTTGATCCACTGTTGCAGCGGCTAAGGGCAGAGCAAGGGGAGCTTCTGGGATGCTGTTGCTAGGCACCAGTGGGAGGTCAGTGGGGGTTAGAGCAGAAGTGGAGGGTAGATTACAGCTAAGGGTGTTCAAGCCGGGACCCTCCCACACGCTCCTTGCTACCGGCTGAATGACACCGCCTGAGGGAGGAACCCCCCCCCCCCCGACCAACAACAACATTTCTTCTAAAATCATGCCAAACCTTTCATTACCTGTTACGCCCCCTACTGGGGACACCACTGCTGAATTAGCGGTTGGGAGTACCAGCACTGGCGCTAAGGGGGTGTTCCCACATGGGTAACTCCTGTTGCCTCAGGCATTATCAAGGTCTGTCCGGCCGTAAGCCCAGGCCCGGCATGGGCAACCTCGCTGGGTACCTGTGGTGGAAGCACCACTTGCAATACCTCTGTGGGTCCCTTACCCTTTTGCTGACGCTTCTTCTTGGCGGGTAAGGGCTTCGGTGTGATCGCGCTCGGAGGAGGGGTGTCTATCAATGGGGGTGGGCAGATCTGGACATCTACCACCAAGGGCTGGGGAGGCGGTGGTAGGTTGCTTCCCAGAACTTTCTTAGCCCAGCCCTTCCCTTCACTGCGCATCCTTTCTTGGAATAAGGCCAAGATCGCCCCTTCATCTTCCTCCTCGTTCACCGACATCCTGAACTAAAGATGAAAAGTTGTACAGTTAATCAGATACTCGTTGTACTGTGCAATGCTGGAGTGGGAAAATACACTTGTTTCACGGCTGTTCACGAAAAACTAGCCATCTGAGAAAACATCAGGCCTGTACCTTACCCTTCTTTTTCACGCTGAAAAAAGGTTAATTCTTTGACTAGCAGCTTGATTCTTGCCAGACCTGCATCAGAAAAAAATCATGTTATAAAGGAATTGAATATTACATCAAGCCAAGGAATTGCTTCTTTACACTAAGCATTAGTTTGCCCATGCATCCTTCCTCCAATTGGGCCCTCTTTAATTGCGTTCCTGCTTCTTTGTGGGGACTGGGCTTTTCGTGTGCAGCCACCCGCTGCCAATGCTGTTTAAGTGCCAATGAAGGCTCCGTAGCATGACCTTGCCCCCAAAGCACCCCACAGCAAATTCTCAGGACACCACCACTAACAAATGCTATGCTACCAAGACCAACAATCACTACCCTGTGGCTGTTATATCCGCCCTACGTCCCGCAGCGCGGTGACGTAGGGCAGCTCAATAAAAGCCCCGCCCCCTGGAGAGGGGGGCAGTTCCGGGCGAATGCATGCCAGCGTGTGTGTGTCGTTATTTAGCGCTCCTGCCTAGGCCGCGCTCCAGGCCACGCGGCCTCCTGGACCGGAGCCAGCTCCTCGCGCTGGGCCTCCGGAAAGCCAGCATCTAACAATGGCGACGAGGAAGTGAGCGAGCATCCACGCGCTCCACCACCATTTTCGCACGCGGATGCCACACGGACGCTCCGTGTTAATTTTTGGACACCCGGTGGGGGCCCCCACGATCACGTGACACCCACCCCCCCCAAAAAAAATTTAAAAAAAAATGTTTTTCTTCTTCATTCCCCTCCCACACATCATCTTCAAGGGGGTGGAAAAAAAAAATTTTTTCTCTCTTCTCGTGTCTTCCCGGTCATCACCTGCACAACGCCCCTCGCATGGCACACGGGCCACGAAGCGCCAATCCATCGGAGCACAAGTGCCGGTAGGACACCGCCTCACCACAGGGCGCGCACGAACTCAGAGGGCGGAGTATCGTTGACCAAGCGCACGCTACACCATGGCGACTGGGTCATCTACACCTGGACCCTCAACACCGTCCAGGTTGGCGGCAAACCTGTCTATGGCGTCACCGCCGCCTCGCACGCAGGGGAGTTCGTCGACGTTGATCCAACCATTCGACCCATTCACAGACCCATTGTCCAGTGGGCCCAGATGGCAGCTATGGCTACAGAAGTTTGAGATGGCCATGGAATGTAAGGACGTCACGTCTTCCAGAAAGATGAAAGCTCATCTACTCCTCAGTGTGGGCGACGAGGTGCTGCGCATTTTCAACTCCCTGGATGTCGATGACGGCCAAGACGCATACCGGAGTGCGAAGGACGCACTAACAGCACATTTTCTCCCGCAACTAAATCCAGACTATGAAACCTTTATCTTTTGCACGACCATCCAGGCCACCGATGAGACTCTCGACGCCTACCACACGAGGCTGAGGAAGCTGGCCATGTCGTGTGAGTTCACGAACACTGAAAGGGAGATAAGGAGGCAAATCATAAATGGAATTCACTCGGAGAAGCTGAGGCGTCTTGTGCTCAGTGAAAAGGGCATCCCCCTACAACGCATCCTGGAACTGGGTCGACAGAGGGAGCTCGCCCACTCCAGGGCCGCCAACATGGAAGTGACCCTACAAAAACTTCAGCCGTCACTTTCCACAGCGATGGTTGCTCAAATCTCAGACAGACAATCTACGAGAAGTGAAAGTGGCACCGGTTATACCCAGAACAGGTGGCAGCCTCGAGCACCAGGACCAACCGAATGTGGATGGTGTGGTGGTCAAAGGCACGGAAGGCGAAAGTGCCCGCGCAAGGCACCACGTGCGGAGCATGTGGCAGGAAGGATCACTACGCGAAAGTGTGCAGATCAGTGAACACGCCACTACAGCCTCCACAAGGATCCCAGGAAAAAGGGTCATCGAAAAAAAAGAAACAAGCCAGCGCGAGGAGGGTAGCGGTAGTCAACTCCTCGACGGAAGAAGAGGGAGATGACCTCTCAGCCCTACGACAAACAGCAGGCACGGAGAACGAAGGAAAGGGCCGAAAGGTGTACTTAGTATCGACACTAAACCAAGGGCCAGCACCGCCGAAAAGAACCGCCAGGCGACGTAAATGCATGGTCAACATACAAGGCCAGGACATACAGATGACCATTGACACGGGGGCCTCGGTAAACGTCATGCCAACCACCGTTTTCCAAACTCTCGCACCACGACCTGAGCTAAAATCCACAGACACTCGGCTATTTGCCTACGGCAGTCGGAAACCTCTACCAGTCATCGGGAGGTTCCGCACCACTCTTGCGCATGGCGAACAGAAGTTGTGGTCGAAGATCTATGTTGTCAAGGCGGGGATTGAAAGCCTGCTGAGCGGAGATGCGGCTGAAGACCTGGGCGTGGTCAAATTCATATGCCACATTGACGACACATCCGAGGTCGAGAACTTCCTCAGGCAACACCCCAAGCTACAGAGGGGGATAGGCTGTCTCAAAGGAAAGACCATCAAACTACATATTGATCAATCAGTGCAACCACGCGCGGTAAGACACCGAAGGACACCCTTCCACACGAGGGAACAAGTTGAGAAGGAGTTAAGGTCACTCGAAGCCGCTGGTATTATTGAAGAAGTCACGGGACCAACACCGTGGGTTTCCCCGATGGTGGTCACCCGGAAGCCCAAACAACCAGGAAAAGTTCGGATCTGCATTGACATGCGCCTGCCCAATGCAGCCATAAAAAGAGAGCGACACATAACACCCACAATTGATGAAATCATCACTGACCTCACTGGATCGTGTGTGTTCTCAAAGGTAGACCTAAAGGCGGGGTACCACCAGTTGAAGCTACACAGAGAGTCGTGCTATATCACCACGTTCTCAACCCACCTAGGTCTGAGGAGGTACAAGCGCCTGAGTTCCGGCATATCATCGGCCGCGGAGGTTTTTCAACAGACCATCCAGGAGGTCATCAGAGGCATACCAGGGTATTGAACGTGAGCGATGACATCCTAATACATGCACCGGACACCAAGGAACACATCGTGAGACTCAAGGCACTACTGGGCAGGCTGGAAAGCGCCGGACTCACAATCCATCGAGAGAAGTGCGAATTCCTAAAACCAGAAATAACGTTTTTTGGATACAGGTTCGACCGCACCGGCATATCACCTGATCCCCAGAAAGTGGCGGACATACAAGCCGCCAGCCCCCCCACGACTCCCACCGAGGTGCGCAGTTTCCTGGGAATGGCCACCTACTGTGGCAGATTCATTCGGAACTTAGCAACCCTATCTGAACCGCTGCGGGAGCTAACAAAGGCCAGCACCAAGTGGGACTGGGGGCCCGAATGCCAGGAAGCATTTGAGAGCATAAAAGACTCCCTGTCAACTGATACCAAGATGGCCTACTATGACACGGACCTCCCGACAGAACTATTTGTGGATGCCAGCCCAGTCGGACTTGGAGCCATCCTGATGCAGGTCACGAAAGAGGGCACAAAAAGGTCGATTGCATATGCATCCAGGGCGCTCACAGCAACGGAACAAAGGTACTCCCATATAGAAAAGGAGGCAATCGCCGTTCTATGGGGGTGTCGACACTTCCACATGTACCTATATGGGCGCAAGTTCACGGCGATCACCGACCACAAGCCCCTACTACCAATCTTCATTGGGTCATCGGCACACCCACCAGCCAGAATAACCAAGTGGCTGCTACACCTCCAGCAATATGATTTCGAACTTGTCTACCAACCGGGCAGCGGCAACCCCGCGGACTTCCTGTCGAGACACCCACGACCAGCCACCCAGCAGGAAGTGTTAGTCGCCGAAGAAACGGAGGAGCACATTTGTCAAGTGGTCCACACCATGAGGCCCAAAGCGATAAACATTGAGGACATTGCAACAGAAACCCAGAATGACCCCTGTTGCGATCTGGTAAAAGATGCCATTATGTCAGGCAACTGGAAAGACTTCATGTCGCACACACGCAACAGAACCGAGGGGGCCAAGGAGTTCCTAGCAGGCATGTTCACGGTTCGACAAGACCTCTCAATCACTGAGGGAGGGCTCCTGCTAAGGGGTGACCGCATCATCATACCCCCAAGGCTGCAAGACAGGATAGTTGCCTTAGCACATGAAGGACACCAAGGGCTTGCAAGAACAAAGGCACGGGTCAGACACCGGGTATGGTTCCCTTACATCGACGATCGTGTTGAGGACCTAGTGAACACATGTCTACCCTGCCAAATAACGAGTGGACCACCAGACCCAGGACCGATCCTATCGGCCGAGCGAGGCCGGGCACGATGGGAAGCGATCAGCATTGACTTTTGCAAAATCAGAGAGGGTCTACATCTACTGGTGGCAATCGATGATCACTCACGCTATCCAGAGGTCGAGATACTGGAGTCCACTGCCGCGGAAGTGGTCATCCCGGTGATTGAAAAGATGTTTGCCACCCATGGTCTGCCCACGACCATTAAGAGCGACAATGGACCCCCATTCACAGGGGAGGAATTTCGGTCATACATACAAGAACTGGGCATCAAATACCACCACATCATGCCAAGGTGGCCACAGGCTAATGGGGATGTCGAGCGATTCATGAGGACCATCAACAAGGTACTCCGAGTATCAAAAGCAAACGCCAGCCCGTGGAGGATCGACCTATTCCGGTTCCTAAGGAACTATCGGGTCACCCCCCACAGCACCATGGGCATACCACCTGCGGACCTTATGTTCGGTACTATCATCAACTCGTCGATTCCCCATCATCCAAGCAGAACCCCTGACGACGTCGACCATGCACGCGTGGAAGCGAGGAGAACACGGGCCAATGCTCACATGAGCGCCAAGAGAAGAGCAAGGCCCTCAAACCACAGAGTGGGCGACCAAGTCATCATGTTGCGAAATCCCACGAAATCCAAGTTAGACACCAGGTATGAGGAACTGCCATGGACTATCAGCAACCGGCGTGGGACCATGATAACCGTCACACGGGGAGGTCGGGAAGTAACAAGGAACGCCTCCTGGTTCAAGCCCGTGCCCCAGCACCTCTGGACGGATTGCGAGGGGCCTCACGACGACAACGAGCAACAAAGCAGCGACGTGCCGGCGCAAGACCCCGAGGAGGAATCCGCGGGGGATCGCAGCTGGCAATCACAGAGACTGCCCAGCAGTGAGGACACATGCAGCGAAGGTGAGCAGACTTACGAACCGAGCGGGGACAGCCCCCAAGCGAAGCGGTACAGTCTGAGAGAGACCACGAGACCGCCCGCGAGGCTGAATGACTATGTATGCTAAGCCAACTGCAGTGGCAGGAGTTTATAGTTGAGCATGGTGTTTATGTTTGTTTTGTTAGGCCATTTTGAAATAAAGGAGGGATGTTATATCCGCCCTACGTCCCGCAGCGCGGTGACGTAGGGCAGCTCAATAAAAGCCCCGCCCCCTGGAGAGGGGGGCAGTTCCGGGCGAATGCATGCCAGCGTGTGTGTGTGTCGTTATTTAGCGCTCCTGCCTAGGCCGCGCTCCAGGCCATGCGGCCTCCTGGACCGGAGCCAGCTCCTCGCGCTGGGCCTCCGGAAAGCCAGCATCTAACAGTGGGCATGGCGAGCAAAACTACCCCCTGCGGGCAACTGCCGTGTCCTCGACCTTGCCGGCCCCAAAGCATTATTTTCCAACATACTTTATGAAACATTGGTTCAACACGCACATGCTTAAGAGGTCTTTGAGCTTTAGAGAAATGCAGCCTCTACTGGAAAGCTACCGAACGAGGTACTGCGAGCCTTCATTCTGTAAAATTGCTGCCCATAACTGAAATACCGCATGTGGCGCGAGCGCCGTAAATTACAAAAAACATGCTGCACGACATTCTTATATTAACGAAAAGAGCTGCCTACATTTTTTTTTTTTTTAATTGGCCAAGATGTTCCGGACATTGGATTAGAACTCAGGTCCCCGGCATCCCAAGACCAAGCACTTAGCAGTTGAGCCACTGGTGGCTGTGCATCAACAAATCTGCCCCCTTTCGAATTACTGCACGTGGCGCCCGGCCCTCCATTTACAGATAAATTGCTACCCATAATAAAAGACATACTAAACCTGGCGCGGCGGGCACCAAATTAACGCCACCAAGCTGCCCCTGCTTGGAATACTACACGTGGCGCGGCGGCCCCATAATCACCGGAACATGCTGCCATACTTGAAATATTACCCGTGGCGCGGCGCCCATACTAGACATTACTAACATGGTGAGGCGGCCATCGGCCTCGTGCAACATACAGCCTTTACTTGAACAATACACGCGGTGCGGCGGCCATCGAGATTTGAAACAACATGCTGCACTCCTTCCCAACATTAATAGACACATGCCGCTTTTACTCGAACCCATGAAACACTTGGCCCAGCGAGCCTCTGCAGCCCGTCTGTGAGAAGAATTAATACGGTTTAAGCCAGTTGCGAGGCAGACGCACTCAGCTGGGGCCTCCATCCTGCGTGGTGAGGCGAGCACAATAATACCTAACTGCAGAACAAAACCACAAATGTTGTTTTACAACTGCTGTTCGCTGCCTGCGGCAAACGTTACCACGTGGCGCGGCAGGTAAACCCTAACACCCAACTAACTGCATCGGAACTTGTGCCGCGTGTTTCTGACTCTGGGGGCCATGAAGACAAGCCCAAGCCAAAAGCACGAACTCACGGGGTACAATCTTGCCTAGCACAGTCTTACAGGCGTGGCCTGGCGGCCATTGCCCCAGAAAACCCCTTTCACTTAATAAACAATGTGGCCCCGTTCGCAAACTAAATTCATGACCCATGTATACCCCCTTGCTCGCACTCCGTTGAACATGCGGCCCTCAACTGACGGCGTGGCGCAGCGGCCATCGCTCCAAGAAATCCTTGTTCGTACCAAAACCACCAGTGAGGCACCGCGGTGTCAGACAGACCCACTGCAATATTTCAGTACCGTGGGCAGCGAATTGCAAATGCATGGCCCCTTCAAAACATGGGCGTACTGTGCCTTACTGTGAAAAAACCATAGTCACGGCGACTCCGAAAATTGAATACGATTGCCACCCCTATTCACCACGCGGCACGGCGGCCGTCAACATTTACATACAAAGCAAAACGATGATAACACTCCTACGGCACAGTTGAACATGAAACGACATGGCACGGCGGGCCATAACACCCAACAACCTTGCCATCATAAAACACGGCGGTCGTTGGCGATACAGTAAGAATCAGCTGGTCCAACGCAAATGCAAACTAAGGAAACCCAAATTAAAATCGGGTCCGCTCCAGCAGACCCGACTGACGGCGGGAGCTGCTTGCTCAAAGAGACTGAGCACCTGCAGCTCCCGCCCTTATCAGCGTACCCGGTCCACTAGACCGGAAGCCAGTTCCCCGGGGACGCCTCTTCCGCCCAAGCAGGGGAGGAAGAGTAGAGGCTAGACCAACCCCCGGAAGGGGGTGGCCAGAGGGGACAGCCCGCTATGTAGGCTGTCCCTCTAGCGCCCCCTACAGGGGCCGGTCAGCCTCTGACGGCAAGAATAGATCGCTCTTGCGAACACAATGGGCCTCATTACAGGTAGGCGGTGAGCCATGGCGCTATTAGCGCCATGGCTCATGCCGGTAAAATACCGGCACTGCCTTGGCGGAAAGGGGATTTACCGCCCCATTCCAAGGTTGGAGGGGCGGTAAATCCCCCTTCTGCCATTGCCCTTCCCCATTCCCATTTCTGCCCCATAGGGCTCTATGGGAATGGGGAAGGCGCTAATTACGGCACCGCAATTTTGCGGTGCCGTAATTAGCTCCGAGGTCCCTTAGCGGGTTGGATTTAAACGCCTGCAAAAAGCAGGCGTTAAATCCCCCAACCCGCAAAGGGACCTCGTAGTAAGGCGGTAGGGATTTACCGGTACCGGTATTTTACCGGTAAATCCCTACCGCCATCCGTGTAATGAGGCCCAATGTCCATGGCACAGCGCTGCAAGGACGGCTCTCAGAACTACGACGAACTTGTCAAGGTAAGGCATTCATACCATTTCGACATAGACCTACGCCATGCTCATGCTGTGCTCAGCTTTCATATTTGATGATGACTGTCTACATGTGCATACAGGGTAGGTGCTAATAGTGCTTTTTTTAGGTTCATCATAATACTTTGTTTAATGTGCGCAGCACGCCCTTCATAGACTGTGGCCCGTGAAAGCTTTGCGCGTGAGGTCCTATAAAACAGTCTCCAGCTCATCCTTGTCTTGAGATATAATCTGTTCCAAGTACATTACAACACGGTACGGTACTATGTAGGCACAGTATATGATCCAAAACCGAACCGTGACGGGCAATGTTGTAGTTGCCCACCATACAGATAGATGGATTGCAGTAAATAAAGGTAAACTGATATTTCCAAAGATATGTGATCGCCACATGGCACTCTGTAGCTGGCATCTCATGAGTCCAGTCCTCTTGTTCTAAATATTGAAATTACAGTTATATTGAACTGTGGAAGTTATATACACACGCTGCATATGATGAAATATCTGAAGGTGTTTGTATACCTTTGGTGTTCACTGAAAAATGTTATTCACGGATCCCTTACAACTGTGCACTCATACCCGTACCCTTGCTTATTAATGGGTGCACGCAGTTTTGTGTCTTTCTGATGGACCGGATCAGGCTTCAGTAGGGATCACACTCCGAAAGGCTGGTAATTACCATTATCTATTGAATGGAATAACGCAACAGCGGTTTATATAGATGACAGTTTGCACATATAAGTGCGGCCACGGTCATTCGACAATTGATTGACACCAAGACTACAAAAGCCTCGGATGAAGAGCACATAGTTCGAAACACTTGTCAGGCTGACCTACAATCAAATACATGCAGCTTACGCATGGACTTTTGTGATTTGTGCGCAGTTTGAATACAACCTCTGTTCTGTGACTGTCCGTCAGCTAGTGCAGAACGTGGCCTTACCACTGGCGAGACTGGATGTCTCCGAGTGCAGTCCGCTTTCTACACTCGCTAAAGTTCCGCAAACACCCTCTGCTTCAGCAGGTCACCCTGGCCTACATGTTTTGGAGTCCGTGTTTCCTCCCCCAATGGGCCCATATTTGAGGCATGCACATACAGCTGTACTTTTGGTGACTAGAGATGGGGCTGCTGGCCTCCGGTCTCGTCTTCCTTTAGCGCCCCGAAGCCAGGCCTTCCCAGGTTTGATTCCTAAATGTTCAACTCCTTTCTCCTGAATGTCTATACTCTGTGGCTTATTACACAGAAAATGTTACCCAGGGTGAACTTTTCTGCACTTCTAGGGCCCATTACTGCTAGTTGTTGGTGTTTGGTTCAGGTGGAACCTCAAGAGCTGCGTGTGAAGTATGTTTAGTAGAGGGAAATCTCTTGATATACATGGGAATATACCCCCTTCTTTATGCAGCATAGCCCTGATGCTTTCTTTAAATATATGCATATCAACTGATGCTTTATTTACTTCCCAGTCTCGATATTATTCACTGGGCCTCATTAGGAGTTTGGAGGTAACCATGGCGCTATTAGCACCATGGTTGCCTCCAAATCCTTACCGACTCCGCCCTGGTGAATGGAGCTATTACCGCCCCATTCCAAGGTTGGCGGGGGCGGTAATTCCCCATTCACCAGGGCCCTTCCCCATTCCAGCCCCCATAGGGCTCAATGGGAATGGGGAAGGCACTAATAATGGTACCGTAAAACCAGGCGTTAAGGGAGGACCCGCAAATGGAACTCGTAATAGGGCGGTAAGGGATTACCGGTACCGGTAATCCCTTACCGCCCGGGTCGTAATGAGGCCCACTGTCTTTAATTCTGTACTGATGGTGTTTGACAACAGGCGATTAGTCGTTACGGAACTCTGCAAGAGCAAGCTTAAGGCCTTTGAAATTACAAGTGCTTTACAGATGTACAAATTCCATTCTGCGCTGAAACGGCAAATCCACATACGGTCCTGCACTGCAGCACACAATCATTGTGTCCTTTTGTGCACCGTTGCACAACACCAACACACAGGGTATTTTGCACTCAAGCCCACAGTCCAGGCACCTTTCGCTGATGCAGGTCACAGTACAAATGCAACGTTGCAGAGCAGCTCATAGTATATGTTCCCTTCCGCCATGCAACACATGGTTCATCATGCATGCATCATTGCAGCTCCCAATCCATGCTCCATTGTGCAACGCTATGTAAAGTGCAAGACACATTCTGCACTGCAGCGCACACGGCATGATTTGTGCTTTATTTGCAGCACCGACCATGTTAGACAGCCCACTGCATCACAGAGTCCACAGACAATATTGCACAGCAGCCTGCAGATCACAGGCAATTGTGCAATGAGCCCCACAGTCCATGTCATTCTGTAATGCATCCTCAGTCCACGTGCCATTCTGCATTGCAGCCTGAAGTTGGTCTGTAGTGCATCCTGCAGTCTATGGGCCTCATTACGAGTTTGGAGGTAGCCATTGTGCTATTAGCGCCATGGCTGCCTCCAAAATCGTGTCCGGGTTCCTTGAATAAGGAATTACCGGGTCATTCCAACCTTGGAGGACCCAGTAATTCCTCATTCAAAAAAACAATCCCCATTCCCATTGGAGCCCCCATAGGGCTCAATGGGAATGGGGATGGAGCTAATAACGGGCCCGTTATTAGCTCCCTGGTCCCCTTGCAGGACCCACAAAGGACGTCTGGTCTGACCAGACGTTCTGAGCGGGTCCCGCAAGGGAACCTCGTAATAGGGTGGAATGGGTTTACCGGCGCCGTTAAACCCATTCCGTCAAACTCGTAATGAGGCCCAATGTGTCATTTTGCACTGCACCCTGCCCATAGTTCAGGTTTTCTATAGATGGGGTAAATTTGTGCAAGAGTTCAGTGCTTTAGCTAGCAGAAGTGGTTCGCGAGGAGGGATGGGCATGCCATTAGTGAAGCCATAGGCATATGTTATTCATTATTTATCCTGCGCCCACCACCACCCTAGTGATCTTATAGCACCTGACCTTGTGTAGAGGAGGTTTAGAAAAAGACCCAGTTGGGGTAGCCAATGGGCCATCTCTGGACGGGAGAGAGTGGGGTTGAGGGACGTGGTTGGGGAGTTAGCACATGCAATTAAGAGAAGGTAGATTCAGGAGGGGGGATCCCATAGTGATGCGCTCTGGGTATATAATGGCGTATATAATGGCAGGGAGTGGATGTTACAGGGGGAGTAAGGGTTTTGCATGTGGTAATAAATCTGCAAATGTGGACATAGATTTAAAAGGATGCAATGGGGGAAAGCAATCATGCTTTCAGGGAAGCTATAAGCATGCATTGGGCAGGGATATGGAGCAATTAAAAGGAAAAGCGACCCAGATGGACAGGCAGTTGGAACAGAAGTGTCTGCAAAGGTAGAGGAAGGTGGGTACAGTGGAGGAGCCAGGGGTCAGAGAGGGCGGCCGCCCCCGCTAGTTCTTGCTGGTGCCCAGTGCACTCTGCAGCCTCCCGCTGGTGTCCTATAATCCATCCCCCATGGCACCAAAAGCTGCCTCTGCCACTGAGCATTCCTTCTAGGTATGCAACTCCGGAACCACTAATGGCCAGACACACCAAACCATGGCAACCGGCACCCGCAGGCAGCAAACTGCATGAAAGCTTGACGTCTGTGCAGAAGTAGATGATTTTAGGGGGCAGACTACTCTGAATGGTGGTAACCTGGGGGCAAGGAACCTCATGCCACAGTCACATGTCCAGTTAGTGGCCCATGAGAACTTAGAACTGCTGCCAAACCGCCTTTCCTGCCCCAGAAGGTGGAACTTAAGGAGTCACTGCCACACACCCCTAGAGAGGAGACTACCCACCACACTTTGGAGGCCCCGTCAGAATTACTTTGCAAACAATAGAAATGCCCATAAACTGAAGAAGTCCTCGCACAGCAATCGGGAATGCACTTTAATGGAAAGGCAAGGGGCTGCTGCCCAGAAGGGAAAGCAATCTTCAATGATCTCCAGCCAATGGAGACAAGATAGTCCCTGCTTACCCATAATGGAAGCAAAAACAGCTAACAAGGGGAAAGCAATTCTTTTAACAATCATATTCAACACAAGACCAGATCATGTCTGAGCCCACGAACATGAGAATCCTTGGACCCAAAATTCTGCCCTAATGCGGAGCCAAATGGTGAACCACACAGGTATGACCAAAACCACAGACCGCCAAAATGGCACCCGACCCCGGCTTGTTAATGTTCATCATATCACAGGCTGTCAAATGCCTGCACCTGGCATTAAACTAGTTGTTTATATAATATGTCATTTATAACGCGCCTGTACACATGTGCTTCAAGGTGCAAAAGACAAGGAAGGGGAGACAGAGGACCAAAAAAACGATCTTACTAGGCCTTGTGTCATTCAGATCATGCAAGTGCGAGGGGGAAGGAAGAGGAGAAGTGCCAGTGGGAGGAGGGAGTGAAGTGGCAAAAAGCATGGTAAGTGCTGCTGAGGTGGAGATTCAAGTAAGTGCAGGGAGGGAGGGGACTGTAGGGTTGCCAAGTGTGTGGGAGGCCCGGAGGCAGTGCAAGGAGCTACTGGTCATGCAGGAGCCTGGTGCCCATGAGGTTTAGGGGGTGGCCAGTTAACCAGTTAGCACAGCAGACAGGAGCATTAGTAGGGACGAGAGAGAGACAAAGCAGAAGCAAAGAGGAAGGTCTTGAGTTGCTTCCAGAACCTTAGGTGGTCCTACTCAAGGTCCATGGAGGCTATTCCAGAGAGGCCTCAGCCGAAGACAGAGATCTACCCCCTACTCTCTGCCTGGAAAAGCATCTGACCCTCAGGGAGTTGGAAGGGGATGAGCCGAAGGCTCGAGAAGGAAGATGCTTAGGAAGAGAAAGTTGGAGGTAGTGTGGTCCCTGGCCCCAGAAATACGTGTGTACAATGCAGAGGGTCTTGAACTTGATCCTTGCAGCCACCGGGAGCCAGTGAAGAGATTTCAGGACTGGAGAGATACAATCCCTGGGCTTGAGGTCAAGGACAGCTCTCACAGTCCTGTTCTGGATTAGCTGCAGAGGGCAAAGAGTAGAGGCAGGCAAATTTAGAAAGAGGTGGATTCAGTAGTCCACTCTAGAGAGAACCAGAGCTCTGGAAAGGGTGAACTTCTGGGGGAAAGTGGGAATATGAAGAATACCTCTGGGGAGGTGCAGCTGGTAATGGGACTTCTTAGAGCTGTCAGAGATGTGGAGAGAGAAGGAGAGCATGGAGTCAAAAATGACACCAGGGTTTTTTGCCTCGCAGGAAGGTGCAGGTAGAGGGCTCAGGGTGGTCAGCCAAAGTAAAAGCGGGAACAGGGGTCACAATGTGAAGGATCTCAGTGTTACTGGCATTCAGGCAGAGATCATTGGAGACACAGCATTCCTGAATCGCACATAGACAGTCAGGAATGAGCGGGAGAGTGGAGGAGGCTGAGGGGAGCATGAAGGAGAGCCGAGTGTCATCCACAAAACACTGAAAGTAAGAAGAGAAGGTACAGATAAGGTGGGCCAGAGGTTCCAAATAATGGTAAGAACCAGGGTGAGAGGTTGGAAGCCTGGGGAACACCACATCTAGAGAGAGAGATGGTGGAGAGAAAGGACCCAAGTTGTACCTGGGAGAGTCGATCGGAGAGAAAGGAGGTCAACCAAGCTAGGGCCTGACCCGTGATGCCCAGGTTGTCACAGAGACGATTGATCGAGATGGCGTGGTTGACCATATCGAAGGCAGAGGATAGATGAAAGAGAATGAGGACAGGAGGAAGGTTAGAGCCCAGATTAGAGAGATTTTTATGGAAGACACCTCGAGGGTAATAAGACAACCAGTGAATATAGTATCCATTGGAAAACTGAAGGGCAATGAAGAATCGCAGTGACATGCGATGAACCAGAACATCTCCTGGCACTCAAAACAGAAGGAACGTAGGAGAGTTCCTGTGCTAGAAAGAATCAACCCCACCATTCTATAAGGACGATGTGAAAGCACAATGACCGCTGCTGCCATGTCATTCCAGAAGGCCTGGCAGCAGGGACAAAGATGGCAAGAAGAAAAGAAGCAGACTGCATTAACATGCAGCTCTCCAGATAAATAATTGCAGTAGCCGACCCACCCTACACAGTGTGTCTCAACCATGCCCACGCACAGTAAGGTGCCCCCATGTTGCCAACAGGACCTTCTCCTCCAAGTCCACGAGAGCTGGTCTGAACACAACTTGACATCACAACACCTGAGGTGCATTGCCTAGAATGAGCCATCCCCCATGGGCGAACCCATAGCTGAGGAGCCATAAGGGGCAGCTTCGATAGAACCCATAACCCTATTGGAAAAACACAACCAGCTTATACTTTAATAGACTGTCTCCCAACGCCACTCGCTGAAATCGTGGTTTACACCTTATGTGTGGAAGTGACGGGTAGCAATGCAGAAAAAACTCTCGAAAAGAATAAACAAAGCGTTCAGGGCCAAACATCTACCAACACTAAAGGGCACTCTAGAAATGCCAGTCACCGATCCCTGATAAGAGAGAAAAGTGTCTGACATAGTTCATCACAGCCCATACAGAGTTTACACAAAGGGAGTTAATCACACCTCCAGGAAGGAGGCATCAATACTGTGCCAGGGTCTCCAACCAGTAGATCACAAGCCACTAGTAGCTCCTTGCATCAGACACCAAAACGAGCACTCTGTTTCTTTTGGTGTCTCAAGTCCCTGGGCCTCTTCCCCTGCCCCCTCCTTCTTCTCCTCCTCCTGCAAAGCAAACAGTCAAAAGCTGCGTGCGCGGTGAGAGCAGGGGCTGCATCTGGGCTTGAAGGGCTCGGGGCAGTGTCCGAACAAGGGTCTGTCTATCAATAACAAAAGTGAATCGGAAATGTGTGTTGTGGCCGTTGTCACCAAGAGGTGCAAATGATGGCCGATTAGAAACGGAAGTGGTGAATAAATAAGAATGCCATGTGAAACAAAGCTGGGGCTGTGATCATGTTAGTCTCCCTGTGTTTCTTTAGATTTATCTCGGTTAGCATTTCTTTGCATGCCTGTAATTATAGGCATGCAATCCGAATGGGACAAATAAAGCTACAGCTGTAATCGTTTTTTGCTCAGAATGTGTGTAGAAAAAAGACAATCCTTGTGAGACTCCGCTTGCAAACAAAAAGGTAAATCTAGCGGTACAAGTTGCTGTTTATAGCAAACTGTGAATTCTTTTTTTTTTTATTTGAAGATCCTGAGCCTCATTACAAATCTGCTGCTCCGGTAGTAACGTCGCCGGTAAGCTACCAGTGCTGTTACTACCAGACCGGCAAACTACGAGTTCTGCTTGCCGGTGCCTTTCTGCCCACCAGGTCTGACCTGGTGGGCGTACCGCACCCACGAGCAGAGCATGTCGGATGCACCGGCACCATTCACAAATGGTGCCGATGCATACGACCTCCCCATTCCCATTGAGCCCTATGGGGCTCGAATGGGGAGTAATTATTACCTGCACCTGGCGATGGGGATGTACCAGGTTCACCGGGGCTGGAATGCCCGGTACATCCCCATTGCCGGGTACCTGTAAAAAAAAACCACTCTGGTGGCAGCCGTGCCGGTAATTACCAGCACGGCTACTGCCAAAGTCATAATGAGGCCCACTGAGTTTTCTGTTTTAAGGCAGTAGTACCTCAATTTTATTTAAGATTAAGATGGAATTCGCCATTTATTGGCGGAGATCACCTCTATGCGTGTCCCAATGAAGGAATTCAAGTGCCAACGGCAAGTTTACATTTAAGTAAATGTGTGAAACTACTAGCTGCAATGCGTTCTGGTGCTTGTCCACTTACATTTATAAAACTAAACAGGAATGTAAAATCGCAAGTGCTATCAATGCCAGGACTTAAAAAAACATACCGTGAGAGAACATTAAGGAGAGCCATGGGATGGGAGAACAATAAATAGAGTTATCCTCTTTGTCACCATCAGTACGTGGGATATGCCAGCACTGCCACTGTAAAACACGTGTTGATCCCATTGCAAACAAGATGTCATAAGTGTCATTTTAAACTATCTTTGTGATGCTGGAGCACTTGGTATGTCTGAGAGAGCTGCACATGCAAGTCAAGCATGGCCCATTGGTCATGCACAAGAATGACCTGCATGATTCCTGCAGGGAGAGGCTGCGATCCTGTAAGCGGTAGCACTGCCTCCTTCATAAAGGGCAGTCAGGTGGCAGGTCACCACCCATTTTGAATACGTTGCCCCTTACTACAACCATACTCTCTTTGCTCAAAATGGTAATATAACGATTCATATATTGTTTGGTTGGGTTGTAATATGATTTGTGCACGTTTCAAGTCATCACCATAAAACTGAATGTTATTTTAGCCCTGTGATTTACACTTTTTTTCCCACACATTCATTTTTTCAATCTTGCCAATTATTTGGACATAAAAAAAGTTTGAGGGTGGTCAACAAATTAGGCTTTGGGCTACTTTTCCTTGGCTTAATGTTGTGACCTAGCATGTGAGCAATTGCATGAATTGGCGATATGCTAAACAGGCAGTGGATTTTATTTTTTGACAAATCAGAACGTGGTATATGTTGAATGTTTGAAAACCGTATAACACGTTGATTGAAATACTCCTCAGGTCGTTTTTGCACATGCAGTCGCCAAAACAAATACACAATCCTTGTGAAATCCTGGATGTAGACGCACCATCCAACAAAAGGCATACAATTTACACCCAGAGTGGGAAACCGATTTGTTTTTTTCCAGTGTAAAAACAAAATGCGCATCTTTAATCTATGATGCCCAAGTTACAGTGGGAAAAAAAGAGTTGCATTGAAAGGAATTTTGCAATAATGCAAGCAAATCAGGAAAATAAGGTTCCAAGAGGAAGCGGTCTGCAATCCTAAAAAGTGGCTAAACAAAACGCTGCAATGCAAATGCTGTCACAGAGGCACCCTTCACAGTTGCTAATTATTTGATGAAAAACAAATATACGTTTACAGATGCTGAAATCGTGAAGGGTGCAGTGACAACCGTGGCTGAATCTGTTGTCAGAGATTTTTTTTAAACTGTCCGGAATTAATGCCTGCCATGTCAGAGGTACAGTTTGGTGCAAACACGATGGCACGGAGGGCATCTGCACTATCAGCCAATGTGATGGCCTATCTCTGTAAATATGCCTTTTTCATGAAAGTAAAACTTAGATCCGGTCTGACAGCATGTAAATGCTGTTGCTGTTTCAAACTACTCCCCAGATCACTGCGCACTGCTGGGTAGCATGCAGTCTCAGCCTTGTCGTTGAATGTCTCGATTACCTTCCTACATTCGGATATGCTTGACAATTTTTAGGAGACAGCCACCAATAAAAAATAATGAAATAAAGATGCTTTTGAAGTTATTTATATCATGATAAATGCATATGTTATTCCTTTTCTATATAAATAGATAAACTGGCCAAATAAATCTTGGTACAAATTCTCACCCATTTAACTCTGCCCAGTAGTATCTGCCTACTGGTCATTAACTACAAGTCGCTCTTGCTAACGTAAAGGGTAGAGACCCCCCTGCTGTAGAGGAACGGTGACTTGGGTAGTAACTCTCGGGTAGACTGGACAGAAGTGTTCTCGACCCAAAATATACACCAGATAAAAAAAATGAATCCCCCGAAAGCGCCTGGCCCAGATAATTTGGCTCCAATAAGAGTGTAGAGGATCCGCATAGGAAAAGAGCAAGTGCCGTGAGCGCTCGGATAGTCTGGTATTAGATTAAAACACCACCCTCTCTGTTACCAACAGGTGGAAACGGCTCTAACGGGTATATAACATGTTACTTGCTCCGCGTGTATTTATTTATGCCGTTTGCAGCGTGATTCACATGGTCCTGAAGGCCCATTGGAGTGGAACACGGCTGCCTACCGTAGCAATCGGAAACTACCAGAACTAGGCAGTCCGATCAGACCGTGAAGCAGATACCGTTTACCCGGGAGGTGTGCCGATGGGACTCGTGCTGTCCATCTGGCAAGGCTGGTTAAATCGGTACCTACTGTCATTTCATCGAAGACCTCCAACAGCGTGCTCCACACAGCTGGCGAGGCATGTGATTTGCAACATACCCTGCCCCCTTTGGAAAGCCCTTCTCGACGGAGGTTGGGATCTCAAATGCTGTGCACAAGGGGTCTCTCCAGAGGCAGAAAAAAACAGGAAGTTGTTTGGAAGAGGCTGGGCTTTATGTCCCATGGAGGTCTGAAGCGTTTCATGGCGGTCTCAAGCGTTTCATGGCGGTCTCAAGCGTTTCATGGATTTCTCAAGCGTTTCATTGAGGTCCCATGCCTTGCATCGATGTCTCGAACCTTTTATGGAAGTCGAAGGACTCGAGCATTGCATGAAGGTCTGAAGAATTGCATGCCGGTCTCAAGTCTTTAGAGGATGTCTCAGCATTTCATTGTGCTCTCAAACCTTTTGTGGAGGTCTCAAGCATTGCATGAACGTCTGAACCGTTTCATGGCGGTCTCAAGTATTTCAATGATGTCTCAAGCCTTTCATTGTGCACTCAAGACTTTTGTGGCGTTCTCAAGCCTTGTATGAAGGTCTAAAGCGTTTCATGGGGGTCTCAAGTCTTTCAAGGATGTCTCAAGCCTTTGATTCCATAAATAAGGCAATGTCTCTCTTGAAGACAATAAGCTTTCCGCAGTTGCATTTGCCACTGCAGCTTTCATGGTTTTAAGGAAGGGCGTGGAGGCAGACATCACGCGGCATTCCACATCTCTTAGGGCTTACAACGCCCCCTCCTTCTTGAGGGACCCCCAATCTCTCAGGAAGATCCGGCCACTGAGACGGTTGCCCTCTCTGAGGGTTCTTTATGAAGGCCCCAGTCTTTCAGGAAGGTCATGGTTGGTTGCCTCTGCACCCACTACTCCCTGGAGAGCTTACTGGGCCAGCATTTCGTCTGTCGGTTAAGGTTGCCTGGTGACCAATTTGGTGTCCGGTCCACAGCAGACCAGTCCCACTGGACGTCAATGGTGAAGATCATGGGAGCTTAATTATGTTGTTAAAGTTCCCTGGGGGGGCGGGTGCTAGGAAATTGATTTATTTTCCACAGTGGTGCTTTTTCTGCAGCGCAGCAGGAATGAAGCTGCTAATTTGGACCACATCTATATGGGGGGCTGTGTATTTGGCATTGGTTGTCTTTGCTGGATGAGATTCGCTGAGAGTAGTTGCAAGCAATAACCTAGCGAGATGAATGACACAACAGAGGCCAGAAATGGCTCAGTCACGGCGGCGGTGGTCCCTGGCCTACAGATCGAGCCGCTCTGGGGGTATGTTGCCCCGATCTTTGCCGTCTTCTACCCTTTCTTCCTACCATTGTCTCTGGCTATGGTGGTCTTTGTCGTGACTGAGACATCACTGCGGGAGAAGCCCCGCTTTGTCCTGCTGGCCTCCCAGCTGGTGGCTGACGTGGTCTTCCTGGGCGCCAGCACCGTGCAGGGGCTTGTTGTGTCAGCTGCGGGCGGGCTGCCCCTCATCCTCTGCGCCTTTAACTTTCTGCTGGTGGCAAGCTCTCTGCAGGCCGGGCGCCTCAACTTGGGGGTCATGGCCCTTGACCGCTACTTGGCCATACGCTGGCCCCTGAGGTACCCCTCCTTCACCTCCCCATCCCGCGTGTTGGCCACTGTCCTAGCCATCTGGGGCTCCTCCACCAGTGTCTTTGTCTTCATCTACGTAGCCGTCCTTCATGCCAAGCGCCACATGCTCCTTGATCCCGTCAGCTCCTGTGCCGCCATTGACGAAGACTCTGCCACCTTTGCTGCACGCAAGGCCTTTGTGGTACTGTGTATGGTCCTTGGCGTCTCGGCCATCGTCTTCTCATACATCAACATCGTCTTGACCACGCCGGGCGATGATGGGGCTGGCCCTAGGCTGAACCAGGCTGCTCGACGCACGGTTCTACTGCATGCCCTGCAGATGGCGCTCTACCTAATCCCAGCTCTCGCCCATCAACTGCTGGAGGTGCTGGTGCAGCGTCAGGTCCTCTCGCTGTTCCACGTGCAGGCCCTGGGTACAGTCTGCGTGGTGGGCCTCACTCTGGCGCAGTGCGTCATACCCGTGTTCTATGGGCTGCGCAGTGAGACCATGAGGCGGTTACTGCGCAGGCGCCTTGGTCGAATCTTCCCAACCGTGCAGCAGCCCCCAGGGCCCGCATTCTCACAATGATGCTCCGTGGATTTGCCCCTTTATACATTTGTGTTGTCTGTACACATTCCCGCCCCTGCGCAACATTTTAGATGGTGCCGTGGCTCTGTGCCTTGCGCTGTACTTTTATGAGAATGCCAGTTCTTGTACAAAATATCTATGTAAACCATAGTTAAATTAAAGCCCTATTGAAAAGTATCCCCGTAGTGTCTTTACTGCTCCTATTGTCGCTTTGTGAACACCCCCAACTCTCGTGTAAAGGATCTGTGTAAGCTGGGGCAGATAATCTTATGTTTTGTCCATATAGGTTTTCTTGTAGTTTTGTGGATATCCCAGCTTTTGCGAAAAGCATCTGTGTGACCGTCGGCCAATTCCCACTGTGGTGCAGAGGGGTTGTTTCCTGTCTTTTGTGCCTCCCAGTGAAGCCCTGTGGACACCCCACTTGTATGTGAGGGACCTGTGCTCTTTATCGGAGCCCTGCAGTGAAGCTTTGATAACATGCCACCTCTGTGTGAAGGATCTGTCTGACCTCAAGCAAACTCTTACTGCAGTTCAAAGTGGAGGGTGGGGGGGTGTCTCCAACAGAACTATTGAGGACATCAGAGCTCTATTGTGCAAACATCGCAGGCAAATGTGTACTCTTGTGCAAAGGGTCTGCGCCTAGGCCTTTCGCCTCCCAGTGAATGTTCCGAAGAATCTGAGCAAAGGATCACGGATGGAGTGTCCTCCTTCCTCCCAGTGAACTTGGTGGACATCTCTACTCTTGTCTGAAGCAGGATCTGCACAGCTGGGGCGCTGCCTCTGAATCTCCCCCGTAAACCATAGTTATGGTGTGGACTCCCTCTCTCCTTTCCTCACAGCAAAACGCATGTCTAAATCTAACCACAGGTTTGGCAGACATCCCGTGTGATCCCAGGCAAACACCGTCACCTTCTAGCATCTCAGATTCACTGAATGGGCTGGACTAAATCGATTAATTTTCATCCCAGCTCGTCAGTCTCTCCCCGGATCTGTGTGCATTGATGCAAGACTCTCCCATCCACCACAGGCCCGTGAAACCTGCACTGACTATCCGTTACCTCAGGTGAGTTCTGCTAAAGCCCCTCCACGGCAGATTCCGCCTAGTTCCAGAGTCTTTAACGCCAACTCTCCTCCCTAGCCTTGCGCGTGACGACTGGTGAGTTACTTCAACTTCCCTTGCCGATAATCCAGCCTCTATCACTGATCTCCATGTGATCATCTCACGTGACGCCCACGCCCCCCCCCTTTCCCTTCCCTTCCCTTGGACACTAGCTCAAGACCAGTCAATGGGCCTCATTACGACCCTTGCGGAGTGGGTTTATGCCAGCGTTATTCGCGGCGGACCCGTCCGCCCTACTACGAGTTCCCGTAGCGCCATGGAACGTTTTCCGCCTGGTTTTTCCGGGCGGAAAAATCCATGGCGCTACGGGACCTTGTTGTTAATTACGCCACCGTATTTTACGGTGGCGCAATTAACGCCTTCCCCACTCCCATTATACCCTATGGGGCAAAAATGGGAATGGGGAAGGGTAAAATGGGGAATGGGGATTTACCGCCCCGCCAAGGTCGGCATGGGGCGGAAAATCCGCCAACCTCCATGGCGCTATCGGCAGCTTTCCGCCGTGCTCCGCGGTGCATTTAGCACCGCGATTTCCGCCAGGGTCGTAATGAGGCCCAATGTCTTTCTGCTAGCCCCGCGTAACTGCATTGCCCCCAATATATCTTGATCTAATTCTGGCTCTGCCACGGACTGGGTGTCATTGGAGGCTAGTCTCTTCACCCTACTGGACCTCAGTCTAATCCCAGCCCTTTGCAACAAACGTTTTAGGGCCCTCCCACATGTTATGTTGATTTATACCGGCGCTCACGTGTCTCTGCAAGAGAAGAGGGCGGGGTGCGTTAGTGAGGATAGGATCAGGAGGAAATGACGTCTGTGTGCGTTGTCTTGCCTGTGGGAGTTGGTTGAGAGGCCGGCTTGTTGTACCTGTAGGGGTAGGATTCAGTGCCTCGGAATGTGCTAGTGTTTTATGTTGGGCGTGTAGGACGTATGCAGTTAGGATGGAAGGATGGTAGTGCGCACTGGTTGGTTGCAACCGTAAGGGGCGTCCAGTGTCGCAGTGGTCTGTTTGGCGTTTGATGGTGTTGTGTTGGTGTGTGTAGTGGGGATGCATTTGTGGATTATGTGCAGTGGTGTGTTCCGTCTAAGGTTGTGTCCAGAGCCTCAGAGTTAGTTAAGTGCGAGAATTGGATTAATACTAGTTGTGTCTATGTGTGGTGTGGTTAGCCCTTGGTCGTGTATAGTGGCATAGGTTGTGTTGGAGGAGCAGGAGTGGGGGATTGGTTAGTACATCGGATAGTTTTGACAGCGCCTCAGGAGTAGGTCTTCTGCGCAGATCCAGTTGCCGCTCAATGGTACCCTCCAGCACACCGGAGTGTGGTCCGTTGGCCCGCCCCGCCTCCTCTCCGGGCACAGAGACTCACTTGCCCCACGGTTCTTTCAAGTGCAGAGGGTTGGTTGCACTTAGTGTGCTACTATATTCGCTCGACAGGGATTGGTTGCAGCAATTGCGCTTTGACCTGCTGGGAGATTGGCTGCTGAACGGAAGCACGTCTGGTTTTCACTAGATTTCAGGAAGTGATGCTTGATTCAGCTACCCTAATTCTCTGGGCGAGACATGGCGTCTAACATTTCCATTAAAGCGTTACATGGCGGGCTTTCCTGAATGCATAGGATTTGCGTGTGGGGTGGCTTTCTCGAGTCTGTCTGCTGTGGGGCACGCTACTCTTCGCCGATCTCTCTAGCTGTGGTGCATGACTGGGGAGTGGGGGGCAGTGGTGGTCGGGTATATGTGGTCCTCCTCACATGCTTCTGACCCTCGCCTTGCCACAGATTCCGAAGCATGTCCGTCCTGCCCCTCCCCATCCCTGCTCCTCTTACTTAAAAACACTTTTATATGCTGTGTGTGACCTCAAACCTGTGGTTTTGGCAGTGGTTACTTATGTGCCCACAAGTAAGCCCCTTTATCTCTCTGGGCTGTTAAGCCTAGCTCAACCACTGCTACTCCATGTTCTCTTGGGCACCCCTCCCGTATGCCTCTTCTTAGGACGGGCTCTTTCTTTTGTAAATTGTGTTGTGGTTTACATAAACCTTTCACATTTTACAAGGAATACACACAATCAATACAATGTAAAAACCACTCCACCCAACATTCCTTTAGTTCAGGCATGTCCAATCATTGCTTTCGGAATTAGCCTGCAGTGCGCTGTATTCAGAGGAGTGACCGAGCCATCACTTAGTCTATTGCAATTCACTCTTTCAGCGATACTCTGTGTGCCCTTGGGCGACAATCTTCCCCACTCCTGTTTGTTTTCCATGCCCTGGCTCTTCCAGGGATACCCCTTGGGCCTCTAGGTGACCCTCCCTCCTTCCCTTTGCGTCCTCCTAGCCCACCTTCGCAGATATTCCATGTGCCCCTACGTCACTCTCTGCCCTCCCTGTCCCTCTTCCTAGCCCTGGCTACTGCACCGATAGTCTCTGTGCCTATTCCCAGGACGGCTCTTCCACTCATTCTCTGTGGGCACCTTAGGCAATCTCCTTCCTCTACCTGCGCCTCTGGCCACCCTGGCTTTTCCGCGGCTTCTCTGTATAACATAATGCAAGGGTCTGCCACCTGCGGTCTATGGTCGAGTGGCGCAATAGAAGAGATAGACAGATAGATGGATGGATAGATAGAACCTGCAGCTCTCCAGATGTTTTGGACAACTTACATGACCCCTCCCCATTGCCTATGAGGATGCCGTCAGATGGAAATTGTTGCCCAAAACATCTGGAGGGCCAAATGTTGCAGACCCCTGCCCCAAAGGCTCTTCCTAGCCCTGGATTTCCCACTGACACTCGGTGTGCCCCTTGTAACCATCTTCCCATCCCTCTGCCTCTTCCACTGCTTCTCAGAGCTTTGGGCGACGCCCTTTCCTTCCATAGGCCTCTTCGTAGACCTGCCTCTTCCAGAGTTTCGCTGTGTACCCTTGGGTGACTCGCTTTTCTTCCCTAGTTCCGGCTCCTCCACTGACAGCCTGTGTCCCTTTAGGCGACTCCCCTCTCTCCTCCTCTGGCCCCCTCCTATCCCCGGCTTCAGTGCTTTAAGAGGGATAAGAAATCGAGGGGGGCTTTAATGCCTTGTGATGCAATATTTGGGGGCGGGGTGTAAAAGATGCAAAAACCTGCAGCCTGAAATCCCAGGTAGCGGATAACGCTGGGCTGGCCTGTGTAAACAAAGGCCTGACCTAACCGAGCCAAACGAGTTTACATAAGTGCAATGAAAGGGAACAACATAGGCTTTAAACGATGTATTTAAATATAGTCACGGTGTATACACATTTTGACCAAAATAAATATCTTCAATTATGAAACAGAACATCAAATCAAAAGGGGTCAGTATACCATGCAATCCCACAGATGTTCTGAAAGAAAGCTGCTGTTCGTATATTCTATACTAATTAAAGGCATTCTAGTGATAATCCTTTAATACAATGTGTGGTAAAAATCAAACAATGTATTTGCTCATAATTTCCCTTTCCCGTTTTAAAAGAACCTCATTTCACATTTCTTTAACGTAGGTTGTGATTCTAAACATTGAGAGCGGTATTGCAAGACGTTTGGTAAAGGAGGTCAGTTCAGAGAGCCCTGGCTCAAGGGCAATATTGGGAGACTGCCAGGTCTGGGCCCAGGCCCACTTAAAGCCCTGCCGGCTCTGTCGCTGACTCTGTGTGATCTGCCATCAGCCTCGTCTTTTCTTCTTGCGCCTTTCACTCACGGTCTTGCGTGAAGTGAATTCTGCCACCTCCAGGGGCTCCCCGCAAGTCTTATTCGGGCTCAACCGCTGTAGCTGTGTGTGATATCGGCAAGTCCGTGCCGCTCCCTCCAACCCTCTGCTGCATTGAACAACTGACGGAGTCTCTGTGCGACATTAGGCCGGTCACTCCCATTTTATTTCCTGTGCATCCCTGCATGAAAACATATTATGAATAGCGAAATGTGGGGAGGGGCGCCGATGCGCCCCATGTCTGGAGGTAGCTGCCATACACCTGCGTGACAGGCGAATCGCTGTCCCCTCACCGTGCCTCATTCTGACCCTCAGTCAGAGACCCTCTGTGTTGACAGGCAAGGCCCTCCCTCCTTCCGCCTTTAGCCCCTCCTTGGCTGACACTAGGCCCCTACAGCTCCCCTCCTTAACCCTTTACAGCTCGCACTGTAGCTCTAATGAGATAGAAAACGCGAAAATGTGACGTTTTTCTGTGAAAAACTGAGCAGAGCCATTGGATCGTTTGCCATTGTTGTTATATTGATAGCGTCAGTTCTCTCCCATCCCCGCGCCCCCCACACACTCCTCCCCACCACCACCCCCAAACGGCTACCAGATGATATTGCATCAATTACATCTTTTGGGGGTAGGGGAGGGGCACAGCCTGGCATTAATCCATATGAACTTCTCAACATGGGGCAACATAGAATCTATATAAACAGCTCCATGGGATGGGAAAGGGGCTATGGACAACAGCACCATGGGATGGGAGAGGGGCCGGCCAGGGGCCACATAGAATCTATATAAACAGCCCCACGGGATGGGAGAGGGGCTAGGGCAACAGCACCATGGGATGGGAGAGGGGCCAGCCAGGGGCCACATAGAATCTATATAAACAGCACCATGGGATGGGAGAGGGGCTAGGGGCAAAATAGAATCTGGATAAACAGCACCATGGGACGGGAGAGGGGCTAGGGCAACAGCACCATGGGATGCGAGAGGGGCCAGCCAGGGGCCACATAGAATCTATATAAACAGCACCATGGGAGAGGGGCCACATAGAATCTATATAAACAGCACCATGGGATGGGAGAGGGGCTAGGGGCAACAGCACCATGGGAGAGGGGCCACATAGAATCTATATAAACAGCACCATGGGATGGGAGAGGGGCTAGGCGCAAAATAGAATCTGGATAAACAGCACCATGGGATGGGAGAGGGGCCACATAGAATCTATATAAACAGCACCATGGGGTGGGAGAGGGGCCACATAGAATCTATATAAACAGCACCATGGGACGGGAGAGGGGCTAGGGGCAATAGCACCATGGGATGGGAGAGGGGCTAGGGGCAAAATAGAATCTGGATATACAGCACCATGGGATGGGAGAGGGGCCACATAGAATCAACATAAACAACACTGTGTGATGGGCCACATAGAATCTATATAAACAGCACCATGGGATGGGAGAGGGGCCACATAGAATCTATATAAACAGCACCATGGGATGGGGGAGGGGGTCATGGGCAACATACACTGTATATGAAGACCACCACCTGACAGGAGAGGGCCAAGGGCAAAACAGAATATATAGGAACAACACCATGTGATAGGAGAGAGGGTAGGGGCAACATAGAATCTATATGAACAATAGCATGTGGTGGGAGTGGGGCTGGGGGCATCATAACTGGGACAGAATTAATGTCATGGACGGGTTTGGGCATACATTCGGCCTGGGCACCAACGAAAGACTGTCCCCCAACTGCAAAAATCCCTTTCTTACTTTTGGCAACAGATCGAGTACTACCCACGGGGGAGTTTGGGGTACATTCTGTTGCAATCGGTGTCTTTTTAATCATATGTGTTCAGTAACATATGTCAGAACTACTAACTGCATAGTGCAGTAACTCACCCTACTGACCTACCAACAGACTGCCTCACGCTAGCATGCTGGGCCAGGCAGGGCACACTTTCACTGGGACCCACTGGCACACACGTGGCATGAAGCATCACCCAGGGCTCCAGAGAATGCGCAGAGCCACCCAAGCTATGGCTATTCGCACAGCGCACCTCATGCATTTGCTGGCCCGCTAGTGCTGTTGACATGTCCAGAGGGGCATGGAGGTCATGACCTGCACGGCATCTAGAAGGTTCCTGCAAGGTGAGCACGACCTTGTAGAACACATGCAAAGCAATCCATCAATCAACTCTATTCCGATTCGGTAACAGTCATGGAGTGGATGCCCTGCACAGTGAGGGGCATAACCTACATGGACCATGGAGTGGGGGGCTGGGGGAGGGTCGGGATTTATGAACCCCGAATGATGGGGGAAGAACTCGTTAACTGTCAGTCCAATATGCATTTCCAGACTGTGCCCCTTACCAGTCCAATATGCATTTCCAGACTGTGCCCCTGAGGTAAGGGGCTCTCACATACTGTACATGGGTCAACATGTGGGATGCGTGTGTGGGATGCAGGAAACTGGAGGCGGCGTGGCCTGCACAGATGCTACATGGACCAACATGTGGGTTGGTGCGTGATGTGTGTGGTGGCATGCAGGAAAGGGGACGTGGTGTGGCCTCCACAGACTACATGGGCCAACATGTGGGTTGGTGAGTGAAATGTGTGGGTGGCTTGCAGGAAAAGGGAGGTAATGTGCTACACAGACGCTAAATGGTTAACCTATATGGTGGGTGGGTGGCATGCAGGAAAGGGGAGGTGACGTGACATTCATAGATACAGCGGTCAACATGTGGGGTGGGTGTGAGGATTCTGACCATCCGTGGGCGAGCGTTAAGCTGGGTATTTTAAATTTTCAATGAAATTTAATGATGGTAGATCAACCTCCGCTCCGAAAAATGTATTCGGTCTAATCCGCAAACATTTTCCTATGCTCACCGCACAACATGCACATAGAGCCATGTACTCTGGGTGGACACAGTCTACAGGTTCAGCCCCCTCTGTCATATTTAGTTGGGATATGACAGCCAGGATTACACCATGTCATCTCAGAAGGGGGAGGGCAAAACCTTCCCCTGCCATGGCCAGCCTAATGACCTATCAAAGGCTCCATTGATCCGCCCTGTCCTTTTGTGTAGCCCTATTGCTGGTGGCAGCGTTGCATACTAATCAATTTAATTCAAACAGGCCCACACGTGTCTCGGGAGGATAGCTTAGGGGCAACGTGCTTGCCTTGGAAGCAAGACGACACGGAGCACTACAGGTCCGATAGCCGGGTCCACGCTTAGAAACCTCTGGGTATTAAGCACGTTATTAATAACCAATCATATCATGTGGTCTGGCTGCAGAGACTAACAAATGAGACTGGAAACCCCCAACACGCTTTCATATGCACTGTGTCAAGCTGATGCCAGCTCCCACCTTCAGTATCGATTGACAGTGAAATGTCATGTCTGGAACTGCATGCATTACAGTAGTCATCCCTGCAGGGGGACCCCCAATCAGAAGGTACAGAGTATGTGGATTGATGACGACAAAGCCTGGTCTTGCTGCAGCTTCAAGGGAGACATGCCGCTTTAATCGGGAACCACAGAGAGATCCATTGACCAAAGAGACCCTTTGATCCACAAGAGACAGGAAGATGGGTGGGACGTAGTATTGCATGTTTTCACCTCTTTACCTTTTCTGTTGCAAAGCACTCTGGTTATGACCTCATGCATATAGGAGATTGTTGGCAGGGACCCAGGATTGGTTCATTAAGGTAGACTTAGCCTGCACCAATCGCTGTTGTCGATTTGGCTTTAAAAGAGGGTCAAGCCCTTCTTTTGGGCAGACCATCTGAAGACTTTGCAAGGAGTAACAAGAAGAACTCAGCATTGGAACCTGGCTGAAGGTACAGTTTGCCTTACATCTTCTGCCAGTGAAGGAAGGCCAGGACATCCAAGAGGGAAGCAAGATCCCTCCCTACACATCTCCCAGGGAACAGAGAGAGGGAGATACTGAATCCAGAGGACCCTCCAAGCAGCCCCCGTTACCCAGCCAGCGCACACCATGCCCTGCTAGGCTCTGCAGCAAACTTCCTAGGTGGGCAGTGCCAGAGAGTCTCTAAACCAAACCAAGGACAAGGCAGCTGAATGCAACACTCTCCTCAGCTTTGGGCCATCCGCCGTAAAGGACAACACAAGTCCAGCGAAGAAGCTTGGAGGAGTGCATGGACAAGCATCTACCGACGTCTGTCTTAAAGGAAATTTTCAAGCCAGTCGAGCCCCTTGGGCTGCAACCAACTGACTGTTGTTACGCCGCAGTCGCTAACAACGTCTGAGATGCATCAACCAGTGCTTCAGAACCGCCGACCAGCACTGAGGCAACTATTCCTGACCCTGAGCCGCTGTGTAGGCCAGCCTGCAGCCACCCATCCAGCCTCGCTTGCCAAACTGCCTCCCGCCTGATACCCGCAGCTGTCTCCCGTCTTTAACTCTGTCGCAGAACCTGCAAAGTGCCCTGAAACCGACTCGACGCTGTCGAGCTCCAAGAACATCTACAGCACAAGGTACTTTGTTGTTCTGTCCCCCTGGTGCTTCTCCAAAGGCCCCTAGTGACATTTTACGACCCATTGCTCCCTTTGTGCTGAAACCAATTATCCTGGAATTATTGGGAGTATTTACCATACCGACTACCCTCCTGTCAATATCCTGAGTGCATCCCTTTTCGTTCTTTTAAACTGTCTGTCCTTTGCATTACTTTACAGGGGGTGTTGTATTTTGTAGTGTTGCTAGAACTGCCTGTGTGATAATAATAAAGTAGATATTTTCATACAACCTTTATCATTGGGTAATAATTGTACTTTCGCTGTGCTGCAACTAACCAACGATCCATGAACTTTCGGAGATAAGCCGCCGTTCCGTCCACGTTACCAAAATTGGACAAGGAGGTCGATCATTTGCTTGTGTTTCCAATCTGTGCGGATCCCTTCTGGTGTGCTAGAGGTGTGGGCCTGATTGATGGTTTAGAAACCGATATTCATCCCTGTACCACTGGTGCCCCGGAAGTTGATTCGTCACAGTGGGTGGCATGCAGGAAAGGGTAGGTGATGTGACCTGCACAGACGCTATATGAACCATCCTGGGAGTGGAGTCTCAAGGCCCTCACAAACTCTGTATGGATCGGCCCTGGTCATTATATGTATACCCCATTAGAGGCGGGAGCGAGGCCACTCGAGGGATGGTCTGCACAGAATATGTACCCTAGCTCCCCACCGAGGGTGTTAGGGAGAATTCTCTGTAAGGCTAATTTCCCAAACCTAGTGAGTCCCCCAGCAGCTTTGCTGGATTTCTGGAGTTTGTTTTTTTCTCCTGCCAAGAGTGAGACTCTTTTTCTCCCACTCTTGGACATGATTTATGGTGTTCCTTTGACTGTTAATGTGTTTTATGGGCTATGGGGTCCTTTACTCCATAGGGTCTCATGTGTTTTTACTGTGTGTGTTACACAGCACCCTCCGTGCAGTGACACAGGGGTATCATAGTGACACCCCACCATAGACTCCATACCCTGGGGCTGACTACTGTCTCCCAGGGCATGTAAAGTCACCATTGGCTTTACTAGTCTCAAATTATTAACAGAAACCGGTACAAACCATCATATTGTGGACGTACTGGTCGGGGCAATTCAATTGCCCCAGGGTCTGTTAGTCGAGGGGGCACGTCTCCGTCCCCCCTGATCGAGTTTTGGCTGGTGGCAGTGGATACTACTTTTTATATTCGACCGCGAATATATCCCTATGGGATTTTACCATTGTTCGAGGCTACCAACTTTAATTATTTAATTCTCATAGCCTCGAACATACCGCCGGTTTATTTATTTAATATTAATTCGCCGGTTGGTATTTTTTCCCAGGACTCGATTCTAAAATGGCGTTTGTGTTCTTTTCTGTGACTCCAACCCAAGTCGAGCCCTTTGTTCCACTTTTTGGCAGGCTTCTCCACAGAAGCCTCCAAAAGTGGTGCCACTCTGTCTGGGTACCACAGGGGGTGTGGGAGGGGGGTTTAGGCACCCTGGACTGAGTTACCTTGGTAACTCAAGTCGCACTCTTGTGTGATTGGCCCAAGTGGTGAGCCGGCCGGCTCACCACTTAGCATGTTTGATTGACAGCTAGGCTGAGTGAATGGGGGTGTGCTTCATAAAAGCAGGGCTTTGGGGACTGGAACTTCAGAAGTCGCCACAGGACCTGAGAATCCGACGAGGGAGAAGCTGAGCCGACTTGCTATGACGACACCACCGGTGGACCCCTGCGGAACCGACTCACCACTTCACGACGACAGAGAAGATCTCCCTGCTGGAGAGTCTTATTCCCCTGACTGGTGGGCACAACCAGTTTACCTTCTTCTCTTCTCATCCCAGGCCGTCTTGTGGTCGAATTGCCCGTGCCAAGCACCCCGGCAACCGGATAGCCACTTACCACTGGACCGCAAATAAAAGGACCGCTCCTTTTACCTGAGAACTACGCGGCTGGTTTCTTCCCTGGCAGTGCAACGGACTCCGGTCTTCCTCCCCGACGAGATCCTCTCTTCCCCCGGACAAAGCACCGACTTGCATCCGCTGCCAGGAACAACTGCCCCCGCTGGAGTATTCTCACCACTTTAAGGTACCATGTCCGCCAGGCCTCCCTTTCTAAAGATTGCTACAAGGTAATAATAATCCCTTAACCTTCTGGACTGGGCTGGCCGCCTTGACCTTCTAACTGGGCCCTTTCTTTGGTCCAACTCTTTTTGAACTTTTTCAAGACTTTTGTGCACTGCCACCGTGTGACCTTGGACACCTTTCGTTTTGATCCTCTTAAAGTGGATCCGGCCTACTGAACTCTAAACTCACGGTTTTACTTTGCCTTCCTCTATTGTTGTGTTCTTGCAAAAGTGTTGGGATCTGTTTCCATTTATACTCTGCTTTTCTCTCCCTTTTAAAACGAATTATTAGAGTGCCATCTGCGTTAAGTGCTCATCGCTGTCTGAAAATAAGTGGGGCTTTACTAAAGAATTGTCTAATATTCTTTTAAGGGAGTGTATATCTTTTAGTGACCGTGTTTTTGAATTGCTTACTATTAGTGCCTGTGTGTTTTTCTAGATGTGGTTTTAAATAAATAATTATATCTCTTTTACACCAAGCTCTGGTCAGTGTTTACCTGTTCTACTGAGTTCTTTTGACCTATTGTGAATACTCTGTATACTGCCTAATTCTTCTTGAGGGAAGTCTGACTGCTCAGCCACAGCTACACTACCAAGTGAATCTGTGTGGTACAGACTGCTACCAAGTGGGTTTACTGCCAAACACCTGTAGTCTTAAATCTTTTGCAGTGGTCCCAGAGGGAACTGCACAGGTTTCTGCCTAACAGAGGGCCATTGTACAGGGTGAATATTTTGGAGACTCACAAGGAACTGGGTATCCGTGATAATAACCATAATTTCACTTTCTTATGTAATGTTCCTTACAGCATGTCTACCATTCTAAGCACTGTAATCAGTGGTACTAGCGTTTCTGTTACCTCGGAGGGATGAAAAGACGAGTAGTCCCCTGTGAGCTTCCAGGCCGGCATCCAGGTTGCTTTTAAGCAAACCCTTGAGTCACTTGAGTGAAGTGTTAATGAGGACCGGACCTTCCAAACACAAGTCACCGGAGAGTTACATTGTGTGTATTATGGAGTATGTGGTTGGGGGGCAGTGTTTTTTTAGGGGGTGGGATGGGGCTTGGAACCACCTGCAAAGCATCTGTTGTTGGGGATCAGCCCTAGTCAGGAATTGCTTGTAATTCCACACAAACGGTCAAAGTATAACAACTGCCAGCGCGTATCATTTGCGCCAAAAAGATGTGCTCTATTCTGAAAAGCCATTTGAATCCACCACACCGACCCCCTTCCTCCGAGTGCATCAGTGCTTCAGACAGGTAAGTATCCCCGCCCCCCTCCTCCTGCAGCCAACCATGTCGCTATCTATCTCTCCTATCCTCTCTAAATGCTTCACTATCTCCTAACCTTCTCCAATCACTAAATCTGGCTGGAAGAAACTAAAGAAGGACATACTGGGCTCCAACCCAGGACTTCCTATTGCAGACACCTATGTCACGGCTTCCGGCAGAGAAACTATCACCAACATCCTCTTCTCCGTTAACGCACCTGACCTATGGACTCGCTACATGGTCGGCTTTCTCTCTCCTATCGCCTCCTCTCGCATTAATGGCATCACTCGCTGGTAGGTTCTCCTTGACCTCTTCGCCATTTACAAAGTCACCATTAATGTCTATCTCAATGGAACCATCATGGTGCAGGGTCCTCAACCCAACCTTCTTCTCTTCGACAGACCCCCCCCCCCCTCGCCTCTTTAACCTCACCTCTCCCTTCGTCCAGGGTCCCTTGCCATCTGTGCCCCCCTCAATTATGCACAGGTGCCCCTGTCTTGCCATACTGTCCTGGATCCCTTGTTGGCCTTGGCTCCTTCGCCATCCTCCACTATCCCCCGGCCCTCTCGCCACCCTTGGGGGGTGACCACAGTCCCCTGTGCGCCCCCTCAGGAAGACCTTCAAAGATGCCAAGTTGCTCCCCATAGACAGTCTCAACACTCGCTTGGCTGTCAAACACTCATCCGACATCTGCAACCTCCTCGAACACATGGATCTTGATGTGCTCGCCATCACAGAGACCTGGTTCAAGGAAAGCTCCATCACAAGCTTTGACACACTCCTCCCTGAAGGTTACAAAATCCTCTTTGTGCCTAGGCCTAAGAAGACAGGTGGGGAGTGGTGCTCATCTTCCCAGAATGGATATCTATATCGATCATTCCTACTCAGGCATACTCCTCCTTCGAGTGTCTAGTTTGCAGACTCTCACTCTCCCCTAAATCATCCCTCACTATTGCCACCCTCTATTGGTCACCAGGACAGTCCACTCTCTTCCTCTCGGAATGGGCTAACCTTGCTTCCTCTCTACTCTCCCCCTCCTCTCAACTCCTCCTGTTGGGTGATCTCAACATCCATCTGGACTCTCCTGAGTCCTCAGGATCTTTCTGCAACCTATGCGACTCTCTCTCCCTATTTACCCTACCCTGTGGCCCCACTCACACCGTAGGCCACACCTTGGATGTTCTCATCTCTACTGACATCCCTCTCTCTACCCCTCTCACTACCTCTCTCTTGGCCCAACCACTCTCTTCTCTCAACACACCTGACACACTCTTCTCTCCTCTTGCAGCAACACACCAGGCACTGCCTCTCGGCTTCATAGTCACCAGACCACATGAAAAAAGTGACAGTGGCTGCCTTTGCCTCCACCCATTCCTACGGCTGACTCCCACCTTGACAAAGACCTCGCTAAACTCAACCTCTCTATCTCCAACACTCTTGACACTCTTGCCCCTGCCATGAGGGTCGACTGAAGCCTTCCAAAAAATGCAACTCTTGGTGGAACTCTGATCTGGCTGCCCTTAAACGCAAATGTAGGGCAGCTGAGTGGAAATGGAACTCATCGGGCGGACCATCTGACAAACTGGCCTGCAGCCGCCTTCAAAGGCAATACCGACTCTGCATCCGCTCCAAGAAAAGTCTATATTCAAGCACTCTTCTCCGCTGCATCAAACAACACGGCCAAGATTTTCAAAGTCTGAAAAGAAATGGCCAATCCTGCAGCAGCCTCTTCTTCACCCACCTAGTACCTATGCTCGGCCTTGGCTACTCACTTCATCACAAAAACCCAAGACATCCTTTCCTCCCTCTCTTCCACCCCACAGCATC
The DNA here is from genome assembly GCF_040938575.1 of Ambystoma mexicanum. Taxonomy (NCBI): domain Eukaryota; kingdom Metazoa; phylum Chordata; class Amphibia; order Caudata; family Ambystomatidae; genus Ambystoma; species Ambystoma mexicanum. The sequence goes on from NC_090938.1 coordinate 391,246,009, forward strand.
CACCAACACCGGAGCCTCCCTTAGCCCCCCTCCTCTTACCCTGCCCTCTCTCTCGCCCATCACACCTGATGAGATCACCAGACAAGTCCGGCCTATGAAGGCCTCACCCAAACAGATGGGCCCCTGCCCATCTAAAACCATTAGGGACAATATTGACACCCTCGCCCCAGCCTTGGCTGATCTCTGCAATCTCTCCTTTTCCACTGGAGTTTTCCCAACCACCCTTAAGCACTCCCTTGTGCACCCTCTGCTCAAGAAACCCCCTTCTGACCCCTTTATTCCAGCAAACTACTGCCCTACCTCCATCACTCCCTTCTTGGGAAAACTCCTGGAGAAGTTGGCCATCACTCAGCTGACCCTCCACACTGAATCTACTGGCTGCTTCCATGACCATCAGTCTGGCCTTGGAGCATCCAGAGGCACAGAAACTGATCTTCTGAACACCTGTGAAGACCTGCTTTCAAATCTTGACACTAACACTCCCTCTGTCCTCATTCTCCTTGACCTCTCCTCTGCTGCCTTTGACACGGTTAACCACAACATCCTGATCGCACATAACTGTGACACCCTGGGAATCACAGGTGAGGCTCTGGCATGGTTAATCTCCTTTCTCTCCAACTGGCCATCCCAGGTAGAACTAGGAGCCTTTCTCTCGACTGCTGCACTCTCAACCTTTGGCGTTCCCCAGGGATCTAACCTCTCCCCCTAGTTCTTCAACGTCTATATGGCTGCCTTGGCCGATGTGATTGGCACTTTCACCCCTAACTTCCAAGGTTACGCGGATGAAACGCAACTATCTTTCAGGCTAACCTCAGCCACCTCCTCCTCCTCGCTCATATCAGACTGTCTGTCTGCCATTCACTCATGGTGTGCTGCAAACGACCTCTGCCTCAATACCAGTAAGACTGAGCTCATTCTCATTGGGACCCCTTCTCCCACTTTCCCACTGGCCGGCCTCCCTTGGCCCTGCACCCGCACCCGCCTGTGAGGCAGAAAACCTTGGGGTCATCTTCGACTCCACTCTCTCCTTCCCCTCTCACATTTCTGACATCTCTAAAAAGTATAACCATCAGCTCCTCTGAGGTACTATTCATTTTCTCACTTTTACACAGTGGCTCACTTTCTCCAGAGCCTTGGTTCTCCCTTTGCTAGACTACTGCAACAGCCTCTTCCTCGACCTCCCTTCTTCTGCTCTGCGTCCTCTGCAACTCACCCAGAACAACTGCAAGACTTATCCTTGGCCTCAAGCCCAGGGATTGCATCTCTTCAGCGCCGAAATCTCTTCAGTGGCTCCCCGTGGCTGCAAGGATCAAGTTCAAGACCCTCTGCATTGTCCACAAGGCTTTCTGGGTCTTGGGACCTACCTACCCGCAAAGCTGGCTACCTAAATACTGTCCCTCACAATCCCTCCACTTGCCTACCTCCAACGTTCTACGAGTGAGCCGGTTCTCCAAGCACAGATTTGGAGGGAGATCCTTATCCTCGGCAGGTGCCTCCCTCTGGGACAACCTCCTTGCCACCCTTAATTTTGAGGCGGGTCTCCATAAATTCCGGAAAACTCCTCAAGACCCTCCTCTTGTCTTCCTTCTCTACCCTGCTAACTCAGTCCCTGTTCTTTCCCACTCTCCCCCCTCTTCCTACAGCATGCTGACTGGCCACCTGGTGAACCTCAGTCTCACTGGTCCCCAGCACCCCGTCAGTCCTCTCTCGCATTTGCCTCAGGGCCCTACACCCCCACTCCCCACACTCAATGCACTTGTGAAATTAACACTAGAGAGTGGCTCTCTTTGCACTTACCCCAGTCTCAAACGACCGACTGCATTTGATCCTTCCCCCCTCCCTGTAACCCTCTGTGTACTTGCTCGGTCCGTACACAGCATGCCTGAAGATCGTCCGTCTGTTCTCCCTTGTCCTCACCCCCTAATTGTACTGTAAAATTGCAGAATCGCCGTCAGGCCTATTTGCTGTATCCCAAACTGTTAAATGTATTTTTTACGCACGATGTGCAGACTGTTTTCGTCTCAGAATTTCAAGGGCTCTGAGTGACTGTTGTTTTTTTCCCCCCATGTTTCCACACTCCTTGAGCGCTTTGAAACTGTTGTGACCTAGCACCTGGCAGGAGGAGCTGTGTGTGTGTGTGTGTCTGAGTAAGTGGAGCTTGATATGTGGTGTGAAGCCTGGAATCTGCGGTGCATGGGAGTTCCAGGGATGATGGTTAGTGAGAGGCAGAGAGAGGGCCAGAGGGAGTAGAAGCTAGTTACCTACTCTCGTTACTTACCTTCCTACCTGCAATTGTAACAATAAAAACAAGTTTACCGTTTCTACATACCTGGCTCTGGAGCAGTTTGAAGAAACCTACCAAAGCCAGGTAAGTGTATTTAAGCTCTTTATTGTGTGGACCCCAAGTACGAGCTCCGCCACCAAAGGATCCAGAAAATAACTGCCCAATGTGGAATGTTGATGCCTGAAGGGCCATCAACATTCCACACGCGCATGGCCATGGACACATTACAACATATCCTCTTCCCTTACATAACCAGAATCGAAAATAACAGAATTTCAAGGTAAACAGAAATAACTTAATGAGGAACAGTATAGCAATGGCACTAAGCATACCCTGCAAACACCAAGCACAGTATATCTAAACAGCATATTAAATAAACATATTTGTGTATGGAGAAATATTGGTGCACATGCCTTTACACCTTAACAACAGTACATCAGAATTACATATATATATATTTTTTTACAGGAGCCACAGAATTGCACCTAGCCATTCCTAACAAATGTAATCTCTAAATTTTATGGGCGGCCCACACCGCCTAGGGACACGCCCCACAGTGTGCCGCACTTCAGCTTGCTGAGGAAATGCAATTCGATTATCCTCATTCACTCCTGTATCTGAGGGACACGCAATATCCTCTTCATGTCCACACCTATTTCCTTGGTAGTCAACAGGATCATAATCCAAAGCAACATCCTGAGATTCCTGAGACTAGACATTCAAATCTCCACCTGAAGCACCAGCACACTTGCCATCATTCACCACCACACGTCTCTTACTCCAAACAGAGCCATCCTCCAAGTGCACATGGCCCTTCCCCTCCTTCACCACTTACCTCGAGGGCAAAAACCTGCTGTTACCCTTGTAAACAAACCTAGGATTTTTAATGTACACAGAATCCCCAGGCTTAACACACAATTCTTTCCTGGACTTCTGAGAAGAAACCATAGCTTCCTGGCGTGCCAAAATACTACGATGAATCCCATCCAGATCCACCGTACATGGACTCCCACCACCCAAAGCCAAGGTTCTCAAAAATGTTCCAGCCTTCCTGCCTCTCATAAGTTCAAAAGGAGACCTCCCCGTAGCCACAGAAGGAGTCCTACGATACGGAGCCAAATACTGTGTCAAAACTTCCTGCCAATCCAAACTGTTGGCCAAAGCCAATTGTATAGCAGACTTAATGGTACCATTCGCCCTCTCCACCAAACCATTGGCGCAAGGATTATATAAAGCAGTCCGGTAATGAGAGATGGCATGCTGATCCAGAAATTCTCTCATGGTCCTGGATGTGAACTGCACAACATTATCTGTCACCAAATCGGTCGGTAACCCTTCTCGGTCAAACACCTTCCTCAAAAAAGCGATAACTGAATCAGTAGTGACATTTCCACACACAGCCACTTCAATCCACCTAGACGTATAGTCCACCAACACCAACAGATATCTACACTCAGGCTGAAGACACTCAAAAGGACCCATGATGTCCAAAGCCAATTTGGTCCAGACCTGTTTAGGAACATCTACAGGATGTATGGGTTGGGGATGCAATACCTTGCTTTTATCACTGATTGAACAAGCCTGACAATCCTTCACCATGTGTTCTACCTCCTTGTCCATAGACGGCCACCAGTAATCTTCCCTAAGATTACCCTCTTGGTAAGAGAACGACCCAAATGCCCAGCATGTGCCAACTCCACAATTTTACCCCTGAGACATACAGGGGGTATTAACTTGACACCTCTGTTAACACCCCAAGGACCCACAGCCAACTCATGCAATACCTGGGAATAGCCCTTTCCCTCAGGTCTATCCTGAACAGCCTGCCAGCCTTTTATGAGACCCTCCCTGATCCATTTCAACTCCACATCAGTCTCTGACTCAACATCCCACACTGACTTCTCCACAGCGGAAGCAACATATGCAACCTGACACTCTTGCAAATCCTCCTCTTTCTCCAGTTCTCCCTGACCCTGACTGTCTCCCTCCACTACAGGCAACCGGGATAAACAGTCCGCCACTACATTAATTTTCCTGGAACATAGTGCAAGGCAAAATTGAAATCCTGTAACTCCATCGACCAGCTCGCAATCCTTGGTGACACCGCCACAACACCTTTGGTAGAAAACACCTGCACCAACGGTTTGTGGTCCGTCCTGATTATGTACGGAATACCCCACAGAAATGTCCTGAAATGCTTTGAAGCCCACAACACCGCCAAAGCCTCCCTTTCAATTACCGAATATCTGCTTTCCACATCTCTCAGAGTCCTCGAAGCAAAAGCAACAGGCTTCCATTCACCATCCAACCATTGTTCCAGCACCGCACCCAAACCCACATCACTCGCATCCACAGTCAGTACAGTCCTGTTTTTGGGATCAAATGATTTCAAGCATGGGGCATTTTCCACATCTCTTTTAACCAGTTCAAATTCTGCCCCACACTCCTCAAACCACACAAATCTGGCTGACTTTTTCATGAGGGCCCCCCTGGCCACCGTTTTTTCCGCATAGTTGGATATGAATTTGACATAATACTCTGCAAGTCCAAGGAAAGCCCTCAGCTGGTCTTTATTGGAAGGAACAGGTGTGTCCCTCAATGCTTGTACCAACTCAGCCTTAGGACTCACACCCTCCGAACTTAATGTATGACCTAAATAGGTAACCTCCTCCACTCCCACTTGACATTTGGCCAGTTTCACAGTCAGACCTCTCTCTTTAAGAATCTGCATCACCTTCCTGACCCTGACATGTTCCTATCTGCTACTAGGCTACACCAAGATGTCATCCTGAAAATAACGTACTCCTGACAATCCGCCAAACATCTGCTGCATCAACCGTTGGAATACTGCAGAAGCCGAAGCAAGGCCAAATGGCATGCAACAGAAACGGTATGCCCCAAAAGGAGTCACGAATGATGTGAGAGGCCTAGAATCAATGTGCAGGTCAATTTGATGGTAAGCGGTAGACAAATCAAACGTTGAATAATACTTTGCATCCCCCAATGTCAACAACAACTCGTTAATGTTCGGCAAGGGGTGCCGATCCACCCAAATACTAGAATTCAACTCCCGAAGGTCTACACACATTCTAATACTTCCATCAGCTTTCTTGACTAGGACCACGGGAAACAACCACTCTGATGACTCAATCGGCTCAATTATACCTGCCATTTGTAGCTTGGTCAACTCAACTTCCAATCCCTCCCTTGCTGACATTGGCACTCTCCTCACTTTGTGTACCTTAGGCACAGCACCCCTCTTCAACACAATACGATGGGTAAAACCCCTGAGCTTACCAAGGTTTTCCGAAAATACTTCAGGAAACTCACCCATGAGCAACGCTGGTGTAACTATGGCGCTATTCACAGCTCCCTCTGCAATACTGAGAACAGGAACCTCCTTACCAGGATGAATTTGCATACCTAAAGCCGCCTGTTCATCCCAACCCAACACACTGGTACCCTTGGATGCTACATACAATTTGCCCAGAGCTTGCCTACCATTGAACGAGAAATTGGACCAACTGTAGCCCAGTACATCAATGGGGTTCTGCCCATAGGCACAGGGCTTGATATCCGAAACAAGCAAAGCCGAAATCTGCTTGCCCAATTCACCCTGATGCACTTCTGGAGCCACCAAGGTGTAAGGTGACCCTGAATCTACCAACTTATCCACAGGATGATCATCAACCAATACCGGAACCCAGGGGCCCTTATGCACACTCCCACCACATGCAAAATCACTGCTTGTTCAGGTCTACCACCCAAGGCACATTCTTGCAACACACTGGAATCATCCGGAATTACATTAGCCACCACCTGCACCTTGCACATGCGTGCATAATGGCCCACCCGTTTACAGTTCCTGCATTCAACATTGCTAGCAGGACACAACTTGGAATCAGCCGCATGGCTGGACCAACCACAATTTTTGCACCCATCCTTGCCCTTAGACGACCTGCCCCCTTGACCATTAGACTTATCAACCATTTTTTTGTTCCTTGGGATCACGGCATGAACCACATCCCTAGACCCATCCCTCTCAGTCACGATCTGTACACTTGCCCTGGAGGCCTCAATTGCTCTCGTGATCTCCAACACCTTCTCTAAGGGTGGGTCGCTCTCAATCCATAAGCTTTCTCTGATTTTTTGATTAGAGGTTTTCATCATAATTTGGTCCCTGATGTGTTCATCCAAATTACCCGTAAACCCACAAGTGGCCATCAGTGCTCGTAACGCCGTAACATATGCATCTATGCTCTCCGTGGACCCTTGTGCCCTAGAAAAGAATTTATAACGCTCCAAAACCACATTAACCCTTTTACCAAAACGAGTTTGCAACTTCTTCAGAGCAGTCTCATAAGTACTTATGACCACCTCCCCCTCACCGCCACCTGGAACCATCACATTCTCTCCAGGTAGTGACGGAAAACCCTCAACCCTTCAGTACCAAGACAATTAATAATAATAATAATAATAATAATAATAATAATAATGTAGTGCAACCTCCTTCTCATCGTCGCCGAATTTGGCGCCGCCGGCAGCCCTCAAATATACCTTGAAGGCATCCACCCACTGATCCCATGGAGGAGTAGGTTCACCAGGGCGTGGCAGAAAAGCGGAAGGAGGCCTTGCAGCTGTGTGCAACATGTTGACAGAGTACCACGGTTCACCTCAAATCAATTTTTGAACAGCAATGACCAAAACAATGCCTCCCTAGTGAAATCCAAACAGGATCAGTCAACACAGACGGATAAGGTACTGCCGCCTCATCCCCAGATTCGAATTGCAAACTGCAGCACCCACAATCAGCCAGGCCGGTACCTACAGCGTCAAAGTACTGGATGCAATCCAGGAAGACAATCCAGTGCAAGACAAGGGAATCCTGCCGGTCCGTAACCACAATGCAGCCAGGTGCACGTCAATCACCAACTCACGCCTCCAAGCAACAGTCTCTCTGAGTCTCTCCGCGTCACTCCAACTCCGACACAGATTCCATGAAGCTGGCTCTGCCTCCTCATAGCAGCGCCCGCTGGGTGACGAAACAGCACGGCCACAATGTTAATCCCCAAAGCACGCCTCCCAGTCGGCATCAGCCTATCCGCGTCTCCTTACTCAGACACGGAGCTAGAAAGCTGGCCCCGCCTCCTGATAGCGGCGCCGGATGGCAAAACCAAAAGAGAAGAGGCAGACACGATCCCCTGACGTATCCTGGGCCACCCCTTCTCCGCCGGCCAGACTCCGATCCAGCTGCCGAAAACTGAATGTCGCAGCCCCGCCTGAACGCCAGGGCCCTCAGATCCGCAGGCTACCCCAAATGCAGCGGGTGTCCATCACACCGTCCGTCGCGCGGAGCTGCTCCGATCCCCCTCCACAGGCCGCACTCCGCTACAGACCCAGCTGCCACTGCCGCCAGCAACGCAACTCGGTCGCTGCACAACCGGCAACAGCTCGCCAGACTCGGAATGGTGAGGCAGAACGGGACAGCCCCGGTCCGCAGGGTGTAGGGCCACCAACTGCCACAGCCCTGCGGCGACACCAGGGGCTTTCAGAATCGGGGCGCCCCAATCCCGCAGAGTGCTAGGTACACCGGCTGTTTCTCGGTGCGCGGGGCTGCTCCAATCCCCCCAGCACTCCTCCGGTACTCCGGGCACGTCCGAAGCTTCCCAGCCGGGGAACTCAGGCCACAGTGTGCCGTCAGTAGTGCGGATGGCAGCGGGAAGGGAAAGACGCACGCGTGGAGCCGGGAGGGGACCACACTGATCCTCGTCGCCACTGAAGAAACCTACCAAAGCCAGGTAAGTGTATTTAAGCTCTTTATTGTGTGGACCCCAAGTACGAGCTCCGCCACCAAGGATCCAGAAAATAACTGCCCGATGTGGAATGTTGATGCATGAAGGGCCATCAACATTCCACACGCGCATGGCCATGGACACATTACAACACAGTTCCTGTGCCCTGCCTGAAGTTAATGCCACTCCAAGATACTACATTTTGGCTGCGAGGAGTCTTTGAAGAACCCAGAGGAAGGGGAGAATGAGGAAGTGAGGGAGAGCCAAAGGAGATGAAGTCCGAGCGAGAAGAGATGAGAACCAGATGCCAATCACCAGCAGTTGAAGAGTGCGGACAAGAGAAGCTGGTGAAACCGTTGATGGAGTTGGAGTTGTTTAGCAATCAAACTAGATGGCAGTGGCATCAGTGAAGATCAAGGCCCATCGATGAGACACGAGGAGTGTGGGCGTGAAAGGTCCTGGCCCTGGCACGAGGAGAGGGCCAGGGAGGCTGCCTGAAAGAAGACAGGGCAAGCGTGCGTCGTTTGAGGCAGGGCCTGCCAACACAACTATTGCTGCTAATTAGTGCTGCTGTGCTCTGACAAGAAGGTGTTATTGGGACTTGAGGTCCAGAGTGGTACCTGTAGCGCTACGTAAGTGGGGGAAAAAAGAATTTCATAGCGGAGTCCAGAGTTGAAATGGGCGTTTGCTGAGGGTACCTGGGGGCCGTGGGTGGCCACGCCCAGTTGTGTCCCCACGTTCCAGCCTTGACGTTAGGCTGGAACCCTGCACCATTAGTCCCCATGTTGGAGTTCCGGAGCTGATTGAGGGCGAGAAATTAGAGGAAGGGCCCTGGCCTGGAGTCATTCATCTGCGTGATGATGCACGTGGAAATTCTAGTTCCTGCAGCGGGAACCATGAGCATTTTATTTTCCTCAGCCTGCACCGGACATTGTATGGAGAAACATTGCCGGCATTCAAGATGAGTACCAATTGCTAATCCCCCACACTAACGTGAGATGGGGGTTTAGATTCTATTAAAGACAAGGAGGCGAGTAGTATGCATGCATTCTAATCTTTACTCTGAAACCACAGCAGCAAAGAAAAAACTTTACAAACAAAAAAGTTTAAAACAGAACTAAACAGAGTTCAATGTCAATGCAAGGGGGAACTCCCCAATCCATCATGGAGGACAGGTCATGCCCTGCAGGAGGCCAATGAGCAGGGACCCTTCCTTATATAAGTCCATTACTCTAAACCCAACCCCTCTTTCTGTAGCTGTCTTGAACCAGACGTCCACTGCACAGATCAGATGATAAACGATGAAGGCAAATCCAGCGAAGCTCTCGTACCACGCACTCCATAACTTGAAGCTGTGAGCCACCCTCCTGCTCAAAATCTCAACTCGTAGCTGTAAAACAAGCAAGAAGGGTGGGTGGATGGGAAGACCAACAAACCAAAGACTGTTCTTTCTTAAAACATCTGTGTACATGCGTGTGATAACTGTCATCTCATATCATACCCAGGGTGGGTGGGTGGGATAATACTCGCCTCCTTGTCTTTAATAGAATCTAAACCCCCATCTCACGTTAGTGTGGGGGATTAGCAATTCTATGACAAGACAGGAGGCTCATATTATGCAAGTTCAAAGCCCTTGCATCCCATTAGTACAACATAATCAATACAATAGACAATGTAATAAAATAATAGGAAAGAAATGTTTTAAATGCTTTCATTAAATCAATCAGCTGACTGCAAGAGAATTGCCCAAGACTAGGCTGCCCCAATAACTGACTTAAAAGGCATAGCCAAATCCACTGTAAGAAAACAGGAAGATGTGCTAATTCCAGCGACCCTACCAGCCACCAAAACCAACTGGTTAAAAGAAGGGGAAAACATTGAACAAAGCTATCCTATACTTAACAGGTTAGGAAAAAAACCCCTTCTGAAATAAAACGCATCTGTTGTCCAATCAAACCTTAAAACAGTTAAGCTCACACCCTCTTTGGGAACCTGGATAGCAAACCAAAGAAAAGAAGCACCCAGCTCTCCTGGAGATAAAGAAAGTACCCCATAGGGGTGAAAGTTTTGTAGGGCTCCCTCCCATGCGTTAAAGGAAGATATTGTAGTAGCAACAGAGCATGTCCCATAACTACACTGGGAAAACCAAGTGGGAGTAAAAAGTAATTTTAATAATTTGTAAGAGGACGACCCATCCTGAGCGGAGCAGAAAACAATAGACTAACCCCCAATTGTCTTAAGACATGTGTATACTAAGGAAGGATGACTTCTGGAGACAGAAGCAGAATTGAAGAGAGAGGGGCCATACCAGAGAAGCTGAACCTGTCAAACCGTCAACACGGAGACCCACAGACCTCCCGCGTTCGCGAAAAGGACTCTGCTACCATGATAAAAGGCAGATATTTACCCACCTGACCCCTAAGAGGCCAAACATTGCAAGGAGAAAAATGTATTTTACAACCAAACGTTCCCATTATATTGATATGTAAACTCCTTGTATATATGCCCGGTGCTTGAACCTTGTTCTCTCCTCTCCTGGTGATAAAACCCCTAGAGGATCAAAAAACTAACCGAAGGAGAACTCCTAAATTCCAAAGTCTTAGCAAGACTGTAACTGCAAAGAACCGATCGCTAAGCAGTTAAACTGAAGTTGCACACCAGAAGAGGTCTAACCTCTATTTCATCTAATTTGAAGATCCCTGAAGCTCACAGCACCCTGAGCTGGCACCGTATTGCAAAAACAAACTCTTGTGAAAACCCAAAGATCCACCTGCCCTGCAGGTGACCACGAGAAATAAGTCATTAACGAAATATATATCCCAGCCCTCTGGGAATCGCACTGACAGACACCTTCTGATAGTTAATGTAGAGACGCTGGAACGCATCGTGATAGAGGGTCATAATAATCTGATGGGAGATTAGTATCACTCCCAGACCCCACTATCCCACCGAGGGATATTGAGATTTCCCAAAGGAGGAGGACCCTCCCCACATATCCAAGGGAAAAAACCTTGCAACCCCAGAAGAAGGCTACCCTGAGGACCATATTAAAGCCCTGCTGTACACCGCTAAGAGAAAACTAAATACACGCTTGTACTTTAACCAAACCCTTGACCGTGGACGGGTCCCCCCTAGTTTATTGAAATACCAGGAATTAGCGCAAAGGAAAGTAACTGACAGGAGGGAAATGCTCAGCGCGAGTATCATGATGCAATCTCCCCCAGGGATGGCGAAAAAAGGAATGAGGGGGGAAGAACTCTGGGATAATTATTAATGCCCCGTAAATGAAAGGTTGTGCAATAAACCTGGGACCACAGACCCCTCAAACCCTGAGGTCCGAGTCTCTGAATCCGTGAGAGGCTGACTGGCCACTAAGGGAATCAGGGGAAGGAAAATCAAGCACATAGTTCATAGCAAAACATCACTTATATAGTACTACGACCCTCAGGTATACGAGTGGTGCTTATCACTACAACGAACAGAGTGTGGTGTGAGGTGTTCACTTATCGATCTCAGCAGGATAAAAGACTGATTTAGACCCTTCCCAATTAGGGACCTGTATCCATACGGACAGCACGGATGTGAAAACCCCATTCCATCCTCTGCACTGTAGAAAATAAAATATGTCTATATATATATATATATACCCAATGAAAGAGGTTAATCAACGCTCTTGAGGGTACCGAAGCCTGGTTGAACTTCTCGAGCAGAGGAGAAATTGCAACACCTGTTAGACGGTTAGCTGAACCACAGGCCAAGCCTTGGGAGGAAATCCCTGGGCAGGCGCCATAAAATCATTATTTGGCAACTCGTCTGTTAGATAGCATCAAGTGTTTCCAAACACTTCCTCCAAGTAGAACCTGGTTGCTGAACTTGCCATGCCACACAACTGAACAGTTCCTCTCGAGCTGACCCTGTCTCCACCAATAGTTCCAATAGAATAATGAATGTCCAAAGGGACAAACAGTAAGGGAAACACATCCCCATAAAAAGAGCGCTTCAAGCCCTGCAGATGTAACGCTCACCTGATTCTCGCAGAGGCGCCGGTCTTGACTGGGCGACTACCGTATCTTCAAAGGTGATGTGTAGCACCCGGTTGGCTGTTTGGGCTGGACCTCTGTGCACTGTATGCCTGACGTGTAGAGTAAGATGTCTGCAGATAGAAAATATGGGGTTAATGAACTGGGGTTATTGGGGTGTCCCTATCTCTTTCCTCTTCTCCTCTCCTGTAGACCCCCAAAGGTTAACGCTCTCACCTTAGGTAAGTGAATGCCGAGCTCTCCATCTGCCTCGGGGCAGGGTGCTGTAACCAGTTTCTTCACTGGATAGGTAGCGCAGGCCTCTTGACTTCAGGAGGACTGCTGTCCGTCGTTTACTGCACGAACGGTAAGTTTCGAGTCATTCAAATGTCTTTAAAGTCTTTAGTAATGATGTCTCTTGTTTTGCAGGGTTCCGGCGATGGCGGATGACGGGCTGAAGTGAGTTGAAGATGGAGCCCGTGTGATGAATAGAAGCGCCTGGAAGCACGTAAGTAAGCGCTTGTTGCCTGCTTCACTATGCGCTCTAACTGTCTTTTTATTTTGCAGGTACGAGTTCGGAGCGGCTGCAGGGTGCCGGAATACCCACTGGATTAGATGTGGAAAGGAGTAATGGCACGTGAGTATTAAAGTTCCCCAATGTCTTTAAACGCACCTTGTTTTGTCTTTCAGATGCGGGATGCAGCGCCGAAGGCCTCCGGAGCGTACGAAGAGTAGGTAAGCCTTTGCCTTTCAGATGCCGGAATGCTAACCTGTTCTTTCTTGTCTTTATAGGTGTTGCTGAAGACTGGATTCAGGATGGTAAGCCTTTGCCTTTCAGATGCCGGAATGCTAACCTGTTCTTTCTTGTCTTTATAGGTGTTGCTGAAGACTGGATTCAGGATGGTAAGCCTTTTTCCTTAGGCCCAGGACCGGATGCAGAAGACACGATGAGCGTTCTGCTGCAGAGGTTGCAGAATAACGCAAAGCAAGATTCATCCACCGGGTGTGGTTTAAATAGCCTTCTGTAGTGCTTAGGTGTCTCCTTCCACAGCCACGCCTAAGTAAGAAAAGAGTTCCTGGTAAGAAAAGAGTTCCTGCCTTCCAGAACAGTTCCAGTGTTCTGAATCTAGGGAGTGGCTCCAGCCCCACCCAACAGGAAAAGTAGTTCCAAACAGAAGAGGATCAGAGGCTCAACTGGCAGGCAAGTAAGCAGCATGGTCTGCTGAAGGTAAGTCCACCCAAGCATTATGGGCCCGGCGCTTCCAGCGCTGGGACTGGGCATATTTATGAGCCTGGTGCCACTGGCGCCAGGACTGGGTCCAAAAGGTCCCAATTGGGACTGGTTGGCACTCGGAACCTGGGTTATGGATCTGCTTCCAAGGGAGTTGGGAAAACCCTGACCTTTTGGAAGCAGAGATCATGACAGTACCCCCCCCTCAAGGCCCCTCCCAAACCGGGCTTCTCCGGGGGTTTTGGCTTGTCAGGAAATGTTCGGTGAAATCTTTTGATTAGGCGAGGAGCGTGGACATATTCAGCAGGTTCCCAGGATCTCTCTTGGGGGCCGTAGCCTTTCCAGTCAATTAGGTAGAATAGTTTAGATTTGGAGATCTTGGAGTCCAGAATGCTTTTGACTTCAAACTCGAGTTCTCCATCCACTAGGATAGGTTTTGGAGATTTGGTTAGTCGGGTTTGAGGTTGCACGGGTTTTAATAGAGAGACGTGGAAGACCGGATGCATCTTCATGTGCGGGGGCAAGTCCAACTTGACCGCTACTGGGTTTACTATGGTAGTGATGGAATAGGGACCAAGGTATCTTGGGTTGAATGTGCGTGGCCCTTTTAGAGATAGATATTTGGTGGATAACCAGACTTGATCCCCTACTTGATAGTGAGGGGCTTCCTTCCGATGTTGATCTGCTCCTTTCTTGTATTGTTCTTTAGCCCTTTGAAGGTGAGAAACAGCTTCCTTAAAGGCTTGGGTGATTGTAGAATGCAGGTAGTCTACTGCTGGTGTTTCAAGATCTTGGAGGGGATCCAACTCCGAGGTTCGAGGGTGACTGCCGTACAAAAGAAAAAACAGGGTTTTCCCAGTTCCCGAATGGACAGAGTTATTGTAGGCATACTCGGCTATCCAAAGGATATCTTTCCAAGTTTTTTCAGTTTGTTGCAGCATGCAGCGTAAATACTGTTCCAGAGTTTGATTGGTCCTCTCGGTTTGTCCGTCGGTCTGAGGGTGGTGACTGGTCGATAGTCTCACATCAATTTGAGCCGACCGACAGCAACTTCGCCAAAAATGAGAAATAAATTGACTACCTCGATCCGAAATTAGAACCGAAGGAAAACCGTGCAGTCGGACGATGTTTTCGAGAAATTCTCGGGCCAGAGTTGCTGCTGTTGGCAAGCCTTTGAGCGGAATGAAATGCGCCATCTTGGAGAATAAGTCCACGATTACTAGAATCGTATTGTATCCGGAGCATGGAGGTAGATCGGTGATGAAGTCCATAGAAAGCGTATGCCAAGGGCGAGGTGGGATGTCAATAGGGCGTAAGAGGCCTGCTGGTCTTTCCTTTTGACTCTTGTTTTGGGCGCATACTCCACAGGACATTATAAAGTCTCTGATATCTTTTTTCCAAGACGGCCACCAGAAGTAGCGCTTGATCTTTTCTGAGGTCTTGGCTATACCGGGATGACCTTCCATTAAAGAGTCGTGATAACAAGAGATTACTTTTTTCTGTAAATCTGTGCTGGGTAGGTATAATCGTTCTTGGAAATACAATAAGTTGTCCTTTACTGCAAAGTCCTTTCCCTGCAGATGCCAATTCTGTATGTCTGCTGGAGTTACAAGTTGCCTGGCTTTATCCTTAACTTCCTCTATGGATTCTGTGGCGATTACACCCAGAATTCTTTGTTCGGGAATGATTGGTACAGGTTTAGGGTTGACCAAGTGTTCTTCCACTCCCATCCGAGAAAGGGCATCGGCTTTACCGTTCTTTGTACCAGGTCGATAGGTAATTATGAAGTCAAACTCGGCAAAGAATAATGCCCAACGGAGTTGTCTAGAGGATTGGGCTTTTGCGGTCTTCAAATATTGCAGGTTTCGGTGATCCGTAATCACAGTAACGGTGCGTCGGGCCGCCAGCAGATAATGCCGCCAAGCCTTAAAGGCAGACTTGATAGCCAGAAGTTCCTTGTCAGTAATCGTGTAATTGATTTCAGGAGGCGAGAATTTGCGGGACCAAAATGCCACGGGATGCAACTGATTGGTTACCGGGTCCTTTTGTGATAGAACTGCCCCCATGGCAAGGCTTGAAGCATCAGTTTCCACGATGTAGGGGAGTTCGGGGCGAGGGTGTTTTAAGATTGGTGCAGAGATAAATTTAGTCTTCAAATCCTGGAAAGCTTGTTCCGCCTCGGTAGACCATTCAAAACGTTTGTTTTTCTTTAACAAGGCAGTGATGGGCTGGACTATTCGAGAGAATTCGGGGATAAACCTGCGGTAAAAGTTAGCGAAGCCTAACATGCTTTGCACACCTTTTACGGAGGATGGTGATGGCCATTTGAGAACTGCATCGACCTTCTTTGAATCCATACGCACTCCGCCAGGTGATAATATGAATCCCAAGAATTCAACTTCAGTCACGTTGAAAACACATTTTTCCAACTTAGCGAAAAGTTTGTGTTGACGCAATCTTTCGAGGACCATTTTCACGTGTTTCCGATGTTCAGATTCCGATGAAGAATAAACGAGGATGTCGTCAATGTAAACAACAACACATACATCTATGAGCTCTCTGAGGACATCGTTCATAAAATATTGAAAGGCGGCCGGGGCATTGCAAAGTCCGAAGGGCATGACCTGATATTCAAATAGCCCATACTTGGTGCGGAAGGCCGTCTTCCATTCATCGCCCTCTTTTACTCGTACCAAGTGGTAAGCTCCTCTAAGATCCAGCTTTGTATATATGCATGCTTTTCTGACTTGGTCCAGGAGTTCAGGGATCAAAGGTAACGGATATCTATTCTTAACGGTGATCTGGTTCAGGGAGCGATAATCGATACAAGTTCTAAGGTCTCCTTCCTTTTTTGGAACGAAGAACAAAGCTGAAGAAGCAGGGGACTTGGAAGGACGAATAAACCCATTTGCCAGGTATTGATCCAGGTATTGTCGAAGGTGAAGGTTCTCAGGCTCGGTGAGGGCATAAATTCTACTACAAGGAGGAGTAGATCCAGGTATCAGGTCTATCTGGCAGTCATAAGACCTATGAGGAGGTAGAGAGTTAGCCTGATCCTTCCGGAAAACATCTTGGTATTCTAGGTATTCGGGAGGTAACTGGGGAGTCTCTGAAGAAATTGCGGCCAGTGCAACACCAGGTGGAGGGTGACAAGTAGAGACACATTCTGGAAACTGGACCGTTCTTGCTCGCCAATCGATCAGAGGATTGTGTTTCTCTAACCAAGGTATTCCTAGAATAATCTGAAACTGAGGGGCCTTGATCACATCGAACACGATCTTCTCATGGTGTCCATCTTGACTTACTAGCGTCACCTCTTGAGTGGTATGCGTTACTGGCCCGGAGGCTATCTCCGTACCATCCACCGTAGTAATGACGTCCTTTACAGCCTTGGGACAAAGAGTTAGATTCATCCTCAAAACCATTTCATGATCCACATAATTGCCGATGGCACCGCTGTCGACGTAAGCTTCAATTGCATGTAATCGATCCGGATTATCAGGGCTAATGAGGACCATAGGTATCACGAAATGCGAGGTCACGGAACTGGTTTTCACGCTCGGCAAGAGGACCTCTATTCTTGTCGGGCAAGGTTGTTTCCCTGCTCAGAGTTTGTAACTTTGGTAACTGCAGCTCCTACTGCCTTCTTGGCAGGTTTCACCGGACAGTCTCGAAGAAAGTGCCCTGAGTTTCCGCAATATAGGCATAATTGCAACTGTTTCCTCCTTTCCCGCTCCCTTTGTGTAAGAGGACCTTTCAGACCCCCTATTTGCATGGGTTCCCCGGAGTCTACTCCTTTGGAAGGAGTTGGCGGTTTGGAAAATACTCGAGCATCAAACTTGGAACGATCGGCCTTCCTGTTCTGCAGCCTGTGATCTAGTTGAACGACCAAGTCTATATAATCCGAACAGTCTTGTGGGGGATTCACTACTTGGGCTAAAACGTCTTTGAGCTCTCCACGTAGACCTCTATAAAACAGCGTAATCCTTTTGTCCTCAGGCCATTGAGTTTCCACTATTAGTCTATTGAAAGATGCAATATAAGCCAAAAGGTCTTGATTACCCTGTCGCAACGAAAGAAGCTCATTGTCCAAGGCCTGCCCCTGTGAATGTCTTGCGAACAGTTTTTCCATACTAAGCTGAAAGGCTTGAAAATCATGGAGAACCGGATCATCTTGATTAACTAGAGGGATCGACCAGTCTGCCGCATTGCCACTAAGGTACGAAAGTACAAAAGCTACTTTTGCTTGATCAGTTGGAAAGGCTGCTGGCCGGCATAAGAAGTGCAACCGGCACTGATTGATAAATACTGCAAACCTCTTTGGGTCACCAGAAAATCGTTCGGGCGGAGCCAGAGGTACATTCCCAGGTAGGTTGATCTGCACTGGATTCATAGAGGATGTTGAAGGAAGATTTGCCCCTGATGCGGGTAACGGGGTCTGTCCGGCTTGTGACTGTAGCACTTGTCTAGCAAGATTGTCTGTTCTCTCCTTGGAAATAATTAGTTCCCTTCTTAGAGCATTCGTTTCCTGACGAGCTGCATGCACTTCTGCCCTTAGTTCCCCAAGTAACCGGGCTAGGGGGTCAGTATCCGAGGTTTCCATAGCGCCTGGGCGAGAGTTTTGCGGTAGGCTTTGCGTTCTGTAACGCTCACCTGATTCTCGCAGCGGCGCCGGTCTTGACTGGGCGACTACCGTATCTTCAAAGGTGATGTGTAGCACCCGGTTGGCTCTTTGGGCTGGACCTCTGTGCACTGTATGCCTGACGTGTAGAGTAAGATGTCTGCAGATAGAAAATATGGGGTTAATGAACTGGGGTTATTGGGGTGTCCCTATCTCTTTCCTCTTCTCCTCTCCTGTAGACCCCCAAAGGTTAACGCTCTCACCTTAGGTAAGTGAATGCCGAGCTCTCCATCTGCCTCGGGGCAGGGTGCTGTAACCAGTTTCTTCACTGGATAGGTAGCGCAGGCCTCTTGACTTCAGAGGACTGCTGTCCGTCGTTTACTGCACGAACGGTAAGTTTCGAGTCATTCAAATGTCTTTAAAGTCTTTAGTAATGATGTCTCTTGTTTTGCAGGGTTCCGGTGATGGCGGATGACGGGCTGAAGTGAGTTGAAGATGGAGCCCGTGTGATGAATAGAAGCGCCTGGAAGCACGTAAGTAAGCTGCTTCACTATGCGCTCTAACTGTCTTTTTATTTTGCAGGTACGAGTTCGGAGCGGCTGCAGGGTGCCGGAATACCCACTGGATTAGATGTGGAAAGGAGTAATGGCACGTGAGTATTAAAGTTCCCCAATGTCTTTAAACGCACCTTGTTTTGTCTTTCAGATGCGGGATGCAGCGCCGAAGGCCTCCGGAGCGTACGAAGAGTAGGTAAGCCTTTGCCTTTCAGATGCCGTAATGCTAACCTGTTCTTTCTTGTCTTTATAGGTGTTGCTGAAGACTGGATTCAGGATGGTAAGCCTTTGCCTTTCAGATGCCGGAATGCTAACCTGTTCTTTCTTGTCTTTATAGGTGTTGCTGAAGACTGGATTCAGGATGGTAAGCCTTTTTCCTTAGGCCCAGGACCGGATGCAGAAGACACGATGAGCGTTCTGCTGCAGAGGTTGCAGAATAACGCAAAGCAAGATTCATCCACCGGGTGTGGTTTAAATAGCCTCCTGTAGTGCTTAGGTGTCTCCTTCCACAGCCACGCCTAAGTAAGAAAAGAGTTCCTGGTAAGAAAAGAGTTCCTGCCTTCCAGAACAGTTCCAGTGTTCTGAATCTAGGGAGTGGCTCCAGCCCCACCCAACAGGAAAAGTAGTTCCAAACAGAAGAGGATCAGAGGCTCAACTGGCAGGCAAGTAAGCAGCATGGTCTGCTGAAGGTAAGTCCACCCAAGCATTATGGGCCCGGCGCTTCCAGCGCTGGGACTGGGCATATTTATGAGCCTGGTGCCACTGGCGCCAGGACTGGGTCCAAAAGGTCCCAATTGGGACTGGTTGGCACTCGGAACCTGGGTTATGGATCTGCTTCCAAGGGAGTTGGGAAAACCCTGACCTTTTGGAAGCAGAGATCATGACAGTAGACCTCAATAGAGGCATAACGCAACCTGTTTTCTTCCTCATGTTAGGAGAAAATACTGCAGCTTAATAAGCACAGGTATTGGGTGGAGCAATTGATATCGGGAAAAACAAAACCTAAGGAAAGGACTGAGTTGTCCTGAAACTAACCAAGGTAAAGGGCAACCGAATTTTAACTAAAAAGGCGAAGGTGAACACCAGCGGCTAGAGAGGAAGTTACAACCTCCCACATGGGTCTGTATACAACAACCTCCACACACTCTTTTCTTTAAAGTACTTAATACATAAATAAATATATAACATGTCCAAGAAGAGGGGTACGCCCTCACAGGGGTCTGGACCCCCAGCCCTTATAGAAGCTGATACTTACCGAGCTATGCGGGCTACTGAGCATTCTGAAAATGCAAATGTGTTCCAGTCATCACTTAAACCTAGTGGTTATCCAAAGTACACTGAGTAAGTGCGTCTCAACTGCTCACCCTAGCAGGGTGTGGCAACCAGCAGTACACGAGGGAGTTCCTCGCAGTAGAAACCAGGCAAAGCCTGAAAACCAAGCAGGTTATGGCGTGCTTACAGAAAGACAATGACCTCTGCCATATGCAGCACTTAAACAAAGTTGCCAACCTTAAGGGAGGAAAACACTGAGCAAGTGCACCTCCAACTGCTCGCCCGAGCAGGTCGTGATAACCAGCAGTACACGAGGGGGTAACCTCGCATTAGCACTCAGGCAGAACCTGAACCCGAGCAGGTTATGGCACAGCAACAGCCATATGCAGCACGCAACAAAGTTGCCGACTTTAAGCGAGGAATACACTGAGCACGTGTACCTCAAACTGACCACCACAGCAGGGTGTGGAACCAGCAGTATACGAGGGGCCACCTCGCAGCAAAAACACAGGTAAAACCTGCCACCGAGCAGGTGACGGTACCCCTCCAGGGAGAATAATGACATCTGCCCCCAGCCGCACATAAACAAAAAACTGCCAAGTTTAAGGGAGGAATAATATACCTGAAACCGCTCACCCCAGCAGGGTGTGGAAAACCAGCAGTAGACGAGGGGTTAACCTCGCAATAGAACTCAGGCAGAATCTGAAACCGAAATAGGGTATCGCCCCTACAGTGAAGGCAAATCACCCATGCCCTGAGTAGCACTGAAATAAATAAATAAAAAGCAGCAGAATGGCAGCGTATGAGGCTCTTCAATAGGCGAACTGGTGCAAATATAGGCTGAAAGTATCAATAAAACACCACATCAAATATCTATTTTTAAATATATAAATACACACGTCAATACAAATAAATAAAGGTATAAATGCACATCCATATGTATACACTGCCAATGGCGGCAGCGAACCCAGGTCCCTCTGCATGGAAAAACCTTTAACCTTCCCTTTGAGCTATGTCGCCTGTGCGCTGCAACAGAAGCCTTTCTGAACCATAAACACATAATATATATATATACTAAAGAATAATAGCTCAAAACCAAGAAAACATGGCGTTTCAATGTAAGAGAGGGGACAGCAGCACGTAGTGGAAATGCTCATGAAAGAGCTCCACCAACGAAATGAGGGCCTAGGGAACTGCCTCCCAGCCGGGTCCTAGCATGCATGAATCTGAATCCAAACGCGAGCAGCGTCTAAAAGAAAACGCACACGCGATGCGTTTTAATTTGACATTTATATAGCACTACGAATTACCCACGGAGTGTGGTGCTCATTTATTAAGCTTGGAAGGAGGAAAGGAAGAGTTTGGCCCTTTCGGGATTCGAACCTGTGTCAGCAGGCTCTGCACCCATGACAAAGCGAGCGCTCTACTCGCTGCGCCACATTACCATCCCTGTGAAGGGAAAAATGAAAGTATTAGGAGCCGCATTAGAGACGTGACACGCATCGGTAAGAAGCTGAGCTTCTAAAACAGACCGCGCGTGTCACAAACCAAGCACGTGTGCAATGCGCGCTGCCTCTGGGGACTGGAGGCAGCCGCACACGGAAAACCAGCCCTCCCCAGAGGGGAAGAATTCCAATGAACACGTGGGCAATGCGCGGCGACTCCAGGCCGCACCAAAATAAACAAACTTTCCTTGAGGGGAAAGAATGTTAAGCATTTTCTAGGGACACGTGGGCAATGCGCGCTGGCTCCAGGGACTGGAGGCAGCCGCATCAAGATAAACAAACTTCCCCTGAGGGGAAAAAATTCCACGTGTCGCCGCCTGAGTTTTATGAGCAGGCGAAGCAACTTTAATTACCAGCGCTATAAATCACTTTCAATACATAAAGTAACAGAAAATAACATTCTAAACTCCATAAATTCCACAGAAAGGTAAGAACTAGGAGGAGTAACTTAGCTGTGGATTTCAGCAGCAAAGAAAGAGGGGTTGGGTTTAGAGTAATGGACTTATATAAGGAAGGGTCCCTGCTCATTGGCCTCCTGCAGGGCATGACCTGTCCTCCATGATGGATTGGGGAGTTCCCCCTTGCATTGACATTGAACTCTGTTTAGTTCTGTTTTAAACTTTTTTGTTTGTAAAGTTTTTTCTTTGCTGATGTGGTTTCAGAGTAAAGATTAGAATGCATGCATAATATGAGCCTCCTGTCTTGTCATAGAATTAAAAAAAAAAAAAGGAAATGGCAACACATGTTGGGCAATAACTAAGGTACTGTAGTTACGCAGTACTTACACTGTAATACGCAGCAACAGGGGAAACATTGGGCTGCCATGTTATCGAGTTAATTTCTACATGCGATGGTGGCGGCGCGTGGAAGTATTTCGTAGAAGTGTTGCCGTTTCCGATTAAAATGATTTATATGATTTTGAACAGTATGAGAAACGCTGTGGATGCGCGTTAGCAGTTTTATTTTTTGGGGAAAAACCAAGTTTTTCTAGTGAATGGGATTTCCTAGAAGCATGCGAGCTTCAAGTTTGATTATGGTGTTTAACCGTCACGTTTCTTAAAATTCGGAAAAGCAATGACATGAGAGTTATTGTGCATATCGAGGCAACGTCACATGGAGTAGTGCCTAATGATGCTCTGATTACTTACTGGTAATCTTCATTACTCCTGGTCTTACTCTTCCTCGTCACAGTACATACTTCATGAGGCCCCTGCCTCCGACACAGGGCATTCTTCTATTTCTTTAAATTCCTATAACTCCTCCCCCACATCCACGTCACTCAGTTTCATATTACCAAGCCAGAGCATGGGACCTTCCCTGCAGGGAGGGTGAGGAGGGTCGTGAGTACTGTGACGAGGAAGAAGAGTAGGACTAGGAGTAATGAAGATTACCGTAAGTAATCAGAGCATTAGCTCCACGTCCACTCTTCCTCGTCCCAGTACTTACTTCCTGAGGTATACCAAAGCAGCAACGGGCAAAAGGTCCCAATGAGACACAGAGCTAAAAGACAGTGCAGCAAACACACCCACAATAACTCTTAATTCATATCCCCACAGATAAAACTCCAACCACGAAGGAACCAACCCCCCCCCCCCCCGAGTGGGAGAAACTCAACCCATAGCGGTTGATGAAAATCCCAAGACCAGCCAAGGCGGCAGCCATACAAATCTCTTGCAGAGAAAACCCTCCTTGCATCGGCCCAGGAAGCCGCCAAACCCCTCGCGGACCGCCCCTGATCGTGCGCAGGCACAGGCAAGCCAAAAGCCACATAGGCCCTGGAGATCACAACCCGGAACCATCGGAAAATGGAAACCACAGATGTGTTATGCCCAGCCCCAGCCGGACCACAAGCAATCAGAGGACTATCAGATTGGTGGAAAAAAAAAAACCTAGCCAAATACTCCAACACGTCCCGCCGGACATAATGTTGAGCCAAGCCACCTCCTCATGCATTCTCGGATCATGAAAGAAGTCAGGGAGAACCAGATCCTGAGAGGTGTGAAAACCGAGATACAACTTAAGGGAGGAACTTCGGACCACACCTCAGCAGCACCGAGTCTGGCAGCACCCTAAGGAAAGGAGGGTGACATAAGAGAGCCCCAATCTCCCCAAGCCTACGGGCAGAAGCGAGGGCAATAAGAAAAGCAGATTTCAGTGCAAGATGTTTGATATCAATCTCGGAAAAGGGCTCAAAAGGAGGCCCTTGAAGGAACCGTAATACAAGAGGGAGATCCCAAGGGGAAAGCCCTTTATCAGCCCAAGGGACGGGAAGAAGAAAAAGCCTGGAGCAACTTCCCCACCAACACCTCCCCATCCAAGTGACCATCACAGTCCCCCAAAATCAATTTCATGGAGGCCCACTGAGAGTGAAGCCTGGGGGAAAAAAAACTGCTAGGCCCCTGTCAAAAGCCCTTCTGGAGGAATCGAAGGATAGCAGAGGCCAGAACGCAGGGGAGGGATCCCAGACCGCCCATACCAGTCTCGGAAATGGCCCCAATGCCTGCCGAGCACCTTCAGAGTGGAGGGCCTAAGAGCATCCATTATGTACTCAACTACAGGATCTGAGAACCCCTGAGATATCAACCTAGACCGAGCAATAGCCACACTGCCCATTGCATCCAGTGGAATTCCAACCGCAGATCCCCTTGAAGGGGACACAGCCACCTCAGAACCAGCCAAGGTTCCTAGGACCGAAACTCCAACAGAGAGGGGAGCCAACTCCGGCGGGACCAGAACTGAGCTAACAACAACACAGTCACCCTGGACACTCTGATGGGCCAAACCACCCGAGGAAGAAGGGGAATAGGCGGAAAGGCATAAAGGAAAACCCCAAGGCCACTGTACAGAGAGGGCGTCCATCCCCCAATCCCCCCGGCCTGAAACCGAGAGCAGAAGAGGGGAACTTCTGCTGAGGCCGGGGATGCAAACAGATCTAGAACCAGGGACCCTAATCTGACACAGGTCACCGCAAAGACCTGGGCCAACAGGACCAGTTCCGCCGAGGAGTGAAAACCGGTGTCTGAGAAGATCCGCTTGAACATTGTCCACCCTTCTGATACGTGAGGCCACCAGAGACACCAGATGAGATTTCTCCCAGGTGCCTATCAGTGCTGCCAGAACATTCAAGGAGCGGCCGGAACCCCTTTTGCAGTTGACATATGCCAAGGCCGTCGTATTGTCCGATTGGATCAAAACTGCCGACCGTCCAGGAACTCCTTGTAGTACACCAGAGCTTGAACAATGGCACAACTCTTGCCAATTGGATGATCGACGGCTCTCCCCAGATCCCACAACCCTTGAGCTGAGAGGACCCCCAATGTAGACCGTTTCTGCCAGCGTCGGTAGTAAGAGAGGCCACAGGAGGATGGACCATGCACACCTCAGCATGTAGACCTGAAACCCCCCAGCCACCACAGCAGGGAGACTCGCAGCGCTGGGGACACTGAAAACACAACTACGAAAGCCGAGACACCGGAAGCCAGTGGAAGAGAGTATAAGACACCAGGGAACGTAACCGAAGACGGGCTCAAGGAACCAGAAAACACGCAAGACGCCACGTGCCCCGAAACTTCAGCAACAGGCGAGCCGAGACACACTGCCTTCTGAGAACCCAGCCCAAACCAGCCAGCAAGCGCCCCCCCTGCACAACATCCAGAGTACGCTCCCCCCAGACGTCCGGGCAAGCAGTGCAGGGTCTTGAGACCCATAAGCAGTTGACACATCCTAGAAGGCATAGGGACCAGGAACACCCGCAAGTAGAAAATTGACCCTGAACAGGGAGAGGAATGGGCAAGACGGTAACCCACAACAATCGTTCGGAGAGAACTGATCCCATGGCCAACTACTTGGACCGTGAGCTGGGTACCAAAGTCCTAACCATGCAAACCTGGACAGGAGGAGACAGGAACTGCAACCGATACCCCCCTCCGGAAGGAGCCCATTACCCAGGAAGCCGAACCCCACCGGTCCCATATACCTCAGAGAAAATAGAGACGAGGAGCCAGGGAAAGCCGCCAGTCACTGCACTTGCACCAGAGGAAAATCACAGGACGTTGAAGCATGCCTGCGCCACAATATAACAGCATGCTTGTCAGCCCACAAAAAGATCCCACTTATCAAAAGGAAGATACAGGACAGCCCAGAAGTCCAGCAGACCATGCCCCCCCTCCCAGCCAACAGAGGAGCCACCAGGCTGGCGTTAAAAGGGCAGAGTACTGTCACAAAGCAGGGCAAAGCAATCCATCCCGGATAGCAGACATGAAAGGCAACCCCCCACCTGGGGTATTCCTACACTGGAAAAACCCACTGAAGTGACATCCCCCTCCACCGACACCAGGGGCTCTGAGAACCCCTCTAAGCACAGACATGTGCCACCATGTGCCATATCACTTCCCACAAGTCTGAGAGGAGGCGTGAAAGCAACACGTCGGCACCAGTGAACCTAGGCCCTAAAAGAAGAGACACTGGGAACCCTCTGAATGGCCATTACTTCCATGATGCATTTTCTATAATTCCATGCCGGACAAGGGAAAAGAAAATCATCTCCTTTGACCTTCCCTCGTGCAGTTCAGAGGAAGAGGACAGGACAAGGAGTCTGCGTCCATAGCTAGCACAGACCCAAACACACCACTAACTCGCCACATTGCTGAGAGGTGGCTTGAGCCCTGTATCCAGTAGCTGGTAGCCCCAAGCTCTAAATCGTTCCAATGCGTTGGTCTAGGAAGGATGAAGGGCCGAGTCAGCACCGCAGAGACTCGAACCAGAAGTGTAGACTATGCCAGGCCAGTACCCTTCCAGCCGCTTGCAGACGCGTCCAAATCTATGCCGTTTTCACAGGCTGCACGAAAAGAATGCAGCCAACATCCGGTGCATCCTGGGCTGCGTGTGTCTGAGGAGCGGGTGGTATGCGACATGCCTGCGACAGAACAGAGCCCCCGCACTTTCAAATACTCTCTGCCACAGTCACCCCACGACAAGAAACAGAGAGGCCTCACAACAAAAGGGAAGACTTAGCCCATACTGCCAAGTGCTTGCCATCATTTCCAACAAAGATGTGTACACAAAGCACGAGGAAACAGCATGTTGAAGGAGTCAAGATGGCCATACCAGCAGGAGAGGGGAAAAATATCAAGCACAGTCCTCCCCTCTCCTTACCTTCCCCCAGAGAATGCAGCTAACATCCAGTGCATCCTGTGCTGTGTGTGTCTGAGGAGCGGGTGGTATGTGACATGCCTGCGACAGAACAAAGCCCCCACACTTTCAAAGACTCTCTGCCACTGTCACCCCACGACAAGAAGCAGAGAGGCCACACAACAAAAGGGAAGGCTAGCCCATACTGCCAAGTGCTTGCCATCATTTCCAATAAAGATGTGTACACAGAGCACGAGACAAAGGCCTGTCGAATCAAGATGGCCAAAACAGGAGGAGAGGGGAAAAAAACATCAAGCCCAGTCCTCCCCTCTCCTTACCTTCCCCGGGCCATGCAGGACCTGGGACACAATGCGCACGCTGTGGTCCGGAGCCCAGCAAAGAACTGAGCGAGCAATCCTGCTCAACTGTGACCCCAAGCCCCGCAGGTGGCCCAGGAGCAGCGCCGCACCTGAGGTAGCCGAGGGCCCCGCCACACAGCCCCCCCCAGGGGGCCAGCAATAGGTGCTCCACAGTGCCCCGCACCGGGAAAAAAAAAGTCCAACCTGTCGGAGGCAGGAAAAATTAAACTGAGTGATGTAGATGTGGGGGAGGAGTTATAGGAATTTAAAGAAATAGAAGAAGGTCCTGTGTCGGAGGCAGGGGCCTCATGAAGTAAGTGCTGTGACGAGGAAGCGTGGACGTGGAGGTAATGCAGAATAGTATGCGAGATACTGGATGCTTATGTGAACTATAGGGGAAAGATGAAATGTTTTGCACAGTATTTTGGGGAAATGTCATGGGACACACATAATATAGTCCTAAATGATGATGAAGTGATTTCATGAGTGCTTTATGTAGAGTATTTAATAGTACTACTCGAAGAGGATATTAATGCATGGAGCCATTTGAAAAAAAAAGGAAACATGCACAATAATTTGTTTTCAAAATGAATCTTGCAAAGAATATTTTCTTAAATGATGTCTTCTTAAATGATATTAGTTGGAAATGTTCACAGAATTGCTTTGACAATGAGCATTTTGCACAGAATTTTCATACATGAGGCGTTTTTTTAAATGATGAAATTATTATGAGCTGGTGGGATTTTTTTTACATTATATTGGCGCACACTTTCAGAAAGGTGCTTGATCACCACCATGTCTGCTAGTGTTGTTCATTCCTTGATTATATATTGATTCTGTCAATGTACAGGTGTATGCACTGAGTGGATGTATATTGAGTGCATGTATTCATGTTTAAATAGGTATGGCGATACCTGCATAAACTGTTGAGGTTGCGTTGTGTGAACGCAAGTGAATGTTATGTAAACACATACATCATGAAGAGGGTGCGTGTGAGAGGTAGCGCGCATGGAGTAGAGGTTGTGGCTCACATGCTGCCCAGATGTGGTGCCATGGTTAAAACTATTGTTAAAACTTGAGTTATGATGAGGTTTAAACACCAGTGGAGTTGTGGTGTTCTTATTAGTTGAACCCAAGGAGGTTAGGGTAGTCGTTACATGGGACACTGGGGCAAGGTGCCCTCTGAGATTTTAGTGGAGACTGATCAAATGTATTTTGATGTGTCATGTGTGGGGATTGGGCCCCCTGCAGTAGGAAAGATGTGTGGAAGGTGCCTGCATCTGTCTCCAGTATTATTTGTTGAATATAGTGTCGCTGTGGGAGTATGGTTCTAACTCCTACTTGAGGTCTGTGTTGCCAGGTTGTGCATTTTGAGTAGTAGGATAATAGTTTCCTAGGCACACCTTAATTAGATAATTAGTAGCAGGTTTTGGGCACACAGAGTGTTGCAGTGTAGTGGAGTGTCTTTATTTGAGTTGTGTTAGGTTACCCTCGGACACCGGCAAGTGATTTTGTGGATTACATATTTGTTTAAAATCTAAAATGACATTTTTAGCGAGCACCAATTTGTCATCTTTTGTGCTTGCGTTCAGTTCTTGCACAGGATCTGTGTGTGCATACCTTATGCACCATGCCTTTTGTGGTTGTGTCACTGTGTTTTTGTGCTCTTTCTTTAGTGAGTCACTTTTCTATATTTTTCATTACTTTTGTGTGTGTTGGAGAGAAGTGGTATTAATGGCTAGCAGCGTTGGTGCGATTGGTCTTACCTAAGGGGTTAGATACATTGAGACCCAATGGGTTAGATACATTTAGACCTTCATGTGAACCTCCATGTGTTGTATTGAGTTCTTTGAGAAGAGCCATTAAGGAATTTTGGACGAAAGAGTGGTTGCTCGCACTGCAGAGACTCTGGGGTGCTCTGTACTGTGGGTGAGGTTGTGCCTGGACGTGGCAGGTCTAGGGTTTGGGCGTGGCAGGCCCTTTACTGAAGTTGCAAGGTTCTTTATAGGTGGTTGATGTGAGCTAGTGAAGTCTATTGCTCATAGGGAGCAGGCTGTGCTAGGGGGTGGCAGTCTTGAGGTCCTGGGGGGGCAGACCAGGGCAGGAGTTTTAGTTCCTTTGTGCGTTAGTTTTCCTTGTGCACATGTGGAGAGTTTTCTGTTTTCTTCTTTTGAGGAAGGAGATGTGTTGTGCCCTAGCACCTGGCAGGAGGAGCTGTGTGTGTGTCTGAGTAAGTGGATCATGGAATGTGGTGTGAAGCCTGGAATCTAGGGTGCATGGGAGTTCCAGGGACAACGGTTAGTAAGCGAGAGAGACAGAGAGAGTAGAAGCTAGTTACCTGCTCTTCTTAGTTACCTTCCTACCTGCAATTGTAAAAATAAAGCAAGCTTACCTTTCTAGATACCTGGCTCTGGAGTGCTTCCGGTGTCCTGCATGAAGTCAATGCCACTCCAAGATACTACAGAAACACTTGCCTGTGTATAGGCGCTATATAAATAAACAAGACCATCATGTATTCAAATGCTCTCCTTTACCCGTTTTTAGAATTTCTGAGGAATTTAGGGGGCATTTCTGTGCATTTTAAAGCTCCCTATAGCTTCTTTTCCACCGTTATCCTGAAATGCAAATGTCACCATTGAGAATAAGGTGATCTGCGCATTTCTAAAACAAAAGAAAAAAGCACTTGCATTCATCTTTGAAAATCTGCCCTTCTCTTTACTGCTCAGCCTGTTACTATTGAATGTCAATGGTGAAGCACTTGTCTGAAATGAACGGCCATGACGGGCAAGTGCCCGCCAATCAGTACCCATGAATGTAGGGTGGAATCCCCTGGTCAGGGTTGGGTTGGTCCCTCGGCCTTTCGGCCTGTGGCCGGGCCGAAATCGTCCCTGGGGAGTGGGGGCCTGTTTCAGGGCCATGCCTGGGCCGGGTTGGAAGAAAAAAAAATTGTTTTTTTTTTCCCATTTCTTTTTTTTTCTTTCAAAAAGCCTTTCATCCTTCTTAGGTCGATAAATGAGTACTAACACAGGTTGGGTGATATTGTATGCTTATTTGTTCTATGAAAAAGAGCTTAAGCCTAAGTGCTATACAATAACATTATCATTTGGCCTTGGACGTCTGCTTGGATTCACAGTAATTTAGTGTACTTAGGAACAATGCTATTTGATGCCACTTCCTGTTTTGTCAAGGGGTGAAAGGTTGTGTGTCATTGCTTCCCAGGATGTCAATTTGGGGTTGGGTCAATTGACAACACTTCCGGTAATGTCATCAGAGGTTAAGGGTCGTGAGGCGAGGGGTGGGCCACTTTTTTTGGGTGACCGGGCCTATTTCTTGCCCCAGTCCGACACTGCCCCTGGTATAAACCTGCATGCCAAAACAGCCGATTGCGGCTTCCCCGCATGCTGGGCTCTGGAGTCCTATCCTCGTCCTACCCCGCCTCCTTGCTGGCCTGGCCTCTGTCTCTCTGCCAACGCCTCCCTCCATCCACTGCACCTGCCACTATGGAGAGGGAAAGCCACTATGGAGAGGGACAAGGTACTCGCTCCCGTGGCCATCTTTAACTGGCCTGCTTCCGACCTCAATGAATGGACGCAGCAACTTGCATGCCCATTCATCAAAGGGAACAATCTTTTTTAAATAACACACAGAAAAACACTTTTAGCACACAATGCAACAAGCTGAATCAGATTAGTGTTTAGCCTAGTGTTGTGACGTACCTACGCTTGGGCTAATGGCCGCTACAAACCAAGCACTCCCCAGAATGTGGGGCTTAACACTACATTAATCAGTGCTGGAAATGGAAAAGATTTATTGGGGGAACCGTCAATTCTGGAGTGGGCGCTTTGGGAAGGAGGGGCGGGGCTCAGGGGCAGGACCACAACCCAGTATCTCTAGAACCTAATCCTGGCAATTTGCATAAAAGCAAAGAGAATTATAGGAACATAATGTCCACAATTTTAAATGTTAAACATGTCTTCTTATAGTGATTTAGTAAGAAAACCTTTAAGCGAATAATGGATTCTTCCGTTTGGATTGGTCACAATATACACCCTAATAAAGAGATGTCTGCAAATGCAGGGCATACATACCAGTTAAAACAGCTACAGACTGTGTGTGAGGGTTTGGCAATTTCTGTATGCAGGCTCCAGTACTGAGTGTTCTGAACTCTCATATGTGCAGGGGTATGGTATGGGCTGAGAGTGCCGTAATGCACATTTCTGAGTTTGAGTGTGCAGTGAAACAATTTCTGAATTTCAATACTTAAAACAGCAATGCATACATGCATTGCCAATTAGAATACAATTCCCACCATAACAAATATCACACATGTACGCTGCCTTATGCCTTGCACTTATTTACTCTGTTGTGCAAAGTGCGTAAACTCTGCTTCAGGCGCTCAATTATAATTAAATGCTGTCCAACATGCTTGCATGTCGGATAGGGTTTAGTTTCAATTGTGAACACTGTTCACAATTACAATTAAACCCTGCGCAACATATGAGCATGTCAAGCAACGCTTAATTGTAATCGTACACGCTGCCTGCCATGCTTGGTGCATAAAGCAAGCAGACTCCATAGGGATCTCAAGCATTTGTGCCGACATGAAAGTCCATGCCGGCACAAATGCTGGAGAATTTGTATAACAAGAGAGTAAGTAAGGCACGGACACACAAGTTGTGTTCTGCCCCTTTTCTCTGCCATACAAAGGACTGAAAATGAGCCGTGGAGTGAATGGAAGGCGTTAGCCTTACTCAAGACTTTTACGCATTCCATTTACATGAGCTCCCATGGTATAACATAGTCTGGCATACCATTAAATCATAGCCATATCAGGAAAAATAGATTCTCATAACCCTCGGAATAGAGCCACTCCATACACATACAGAAAGATAATCCATGGGACAAATAATACATCTCATTTCAACCACAGCATTCAATGTTAGGTAGTACAAATAACAGAAAAACTTAGAAGAAACATCTACTACTGACCAATTTTATCCAAAGCTAATGCGTCAAACATCACGTAATACATAGGACATACCTACACAATATAAATCAAACACATCAAAATACATCATTCATTAAAAGTTACATAAAATAATGGGAATCATCCAGTTATCTTTTAACAGTCCATAAATGTTCCCATATAATCCAACCGGTTTCGATGTAACACCGCTCATTTTAGGTTTGGTCTTCATCAGGGGAATGCATGTGCCATGTATTTGGAAAAATATATTCAATTATTTTATCCTTCATCGATAACTTTTTCTCTTCTGGTTTGAGAACAATGGACCACCATCATCCTATCTCTGTCCCATTGCATAATTAACCATCACATGGGTTTACGGTTTCAATTGGGAGCACACCTTGCCACAATGCCCACCCGTTTCTGTCTCAAACGTGGTTGTGTCTGCATTTAAACGTTTAACTGTTCCTGAGTTGCCAAAAACACAGTATCATGAGCTATGTTATTAGACAGGGACTCAATCCAGAGAAGTTAACAATTGTGTATTAGGGGCAAATATCCTTCCTTCAATCAGCCTTATTGTATCTGGTGTCCCTTAGATAAGTACGTGTCTGCATCTCTTATGGTTTCAAGAAAAATCCACATACTGTGGTAAAGAGTCTAGAATTGAGCCAACACTCAAAATGGTGGGTCAACCTGTATTATTATTATGGATCTTAGGTAGAATATAGAATGATAGTGTCCTTGGATGGAAAGCGTTCAAGAATTCATGCCAATTTCCAATGGTGTTTCCTCCTCGCCTCTTCTGTCAAGAGTTCTAGTTCATGATCTGACAGATTTTGTTTGATCGCCTCTTGTGTTTTCATAATGGCCAGGGTTCATATGCAACCTCAGGACTTAAAGATCATATCTATCTGAATCGAGTATTACAATACTCTCACCAGCTGCCTTGATCACAATTTCGTTATTCTCTTATACAGGGTTCACAGTTCTGAACGGAGGAAGTGTCAACGGTCGACCAAGGTTTTATATCTTCGATCCTAGAGTTCAGTATTTTGTCGACCATAGTCAATCACTTTTTCAAAAGTAAACACGTCACTCCGCGGTAGAGGAACAGAATATTAAAGGATTGAGACCAAGATTTAAAATTCCTCCATCCCCTGTCCAAGATGGCCTGTAAAGGGACCCTTGTTATACGAAGTGTGCGATGGAAAGAAGATATGATAAAGCTGGTCAATTGTTCTCAAACAAAAACAGGAAAAGTGATCACAAAGGACAAAACAGTGGGGTATACTTTTCCCAATAAGTGGTTCATATGTTTCCCTGATGAAGTCAAAACCTCAAATCAGTGGAATGACATCGTAACCGGTTGGATTATTCAGGAAAATAAATTGACTATTAAAAGACAACTAATTGGGGCATGGATGATTCGCCATATTTTGTTTAACATTTCATTAATGGCTTGTTGCCAAATTAAGTGCTTTATTTATATTGTGTAGGTCTGTTTTATTAATATGCGATGTTTAATATATTCGTTTTGCATAAAATTCGTAATTAAGTATCAGATGTTTCCTCCCTCTGTTCGTTTTTTAAATATGTGTACTACCTAGCTAAGAATGCTGTGGTATACACGAGTTTAAATGAGATTTATAATTTCTCCCACAGATAATTTTCTATATGTTTATATGCCATAGCATTCCAAAACAACACAGTGTAGCAGAGTATCAAATAATAGAACATAAGAGTACCAATGCATAGCATATTAACATAGCGCAAAATAAAAAGGACCTAGCACCATAGCTTAATATCAACGATTAATAAAGCATAACACCTAAGCATAACCTAGTAACACAGCATTGCATAAACGCACATCATCTCTTAAAATTGAGGACATGTATTTGGGATGGGTACATCGAAGCCACTCCGAATAGGGTTCGTTTTACAGAAACGTAACTGTTCAGGGCCATGTGTGTTTGTGTTAAACAAGTAGTACTGTCTCAGCATGTGTGTGTTAGCAAGAGTTTAATTGCAAAAAGAAAAGTGTGTTGTAGATGTGCAGGATGTACACGGTGTGTGTGTCATACATGCCCCATGACATTCGGGAAATGCCAGTGCAGCCCGGCTTTTAACTTTGCATTCTGGCACTCGTAGTCCTGGTTTTATAATGGGGAAGTCCGGGACTACAAGGGCTGGGCTGGCAGTCTCCCAGTGGTATAGGGCATGTATGGTGTGCGTGTGCTAAGAGAAGATTGGCGCACTTGGTAGTGTTTTAGGCAACTTGCACGGGGAAGGTTGTCTGTTTGATGGGTTATTTCGTCTGTAATTTCACCGGTTTCTAGAATGTGTCCACTGTCTCACTGCCTCCCTTTATAAATAAAAAAAAGCTCTTCACTTTTCCAAGTCTTTGCAGGCCTCCGAAACGCCCAGGGCCAGGAAGCAGGCCGTCTTTGCTGGGGGGTGGGGGGGCTACGGGCATATGCATGTTTTCTTTGAGGCGGCGCGCGGTGATCAGATGTTCATTGAATAGCAGATATAGCGATTAACAGCGCACAGGCCGGGAGTCACTCATACTGGCTGGAAGGCGTCTTCCCAAAGCGCTGGGCGAGATTTGCATTTATTGATTTTATAGAGCGCTTTAATCCAAAACGTTTATAACGCTGTTATTCTGAAACGAGCGCCCTGCGCCTCCCCCGTTTTTGTATTGGAAAGGGAACCCCCTTGTCTGGAAAGGAGGACACCGTTTGATGGGAAAGAGAAACTGCGTCACTCCTGGCTTGCTCGCGGAGTTCCCTCACAGTCTCGTGACATGATTAGGCTGTGGCAGCCGATCAGCCGATCAATGCCATTGATCCCGCCAGAGGCCGAGTGGGGTTTGAAAGTACTTAAGCGGTGATCGGGGACTAAGTGAAAAGCCGATGAAGAACGTCAGGAAATCAATGGAGCGCTCTTACAGCACAAGGGTGGAAGGACCCCCTAGCACGCGTGGGCCACGCTGGAGCTCTCACAGTATACGGAGGCCAATGGGCAGCTCACAGTACGTGAGGGTCAACGGGGTTCCCACGCCCAGAGCCTCAGGGGGCCAGCTACAGAGGTAATGGGGCGCATTTTGCCGAATGACTGGTGGCCCCTTGCCTACAACTCGGGAAAAACACTCTTGAGGCACCCATCCGGAGAAGAGTGTGATATAAAGGAATGCAGATAGAGGGTTAATAGCTGCAGATTATCACTGGACACGCTTCCAGCTGGGAGACGAAACACTAAATACAGGGCCAGCCTTAGGGCAGGGCTGCCAGGGGCGACCGTCTGGGGCGCCATTAGCCCCGTGTTACGCCAGTTTAGGGGAGTCTTTCAAGGTCTCCCCCCAGCAGGCGTGGTGGGAGAAGGAATGGCAGGTACCCTATTGAAACTAAATGTGGCCCGTTCGCGGGAGCAGGCGCATTTAATAACAAAAGGGCGCTGATCCTTTCCCATTGGTGACTATTGAAAAATGTGGCACCTCCTACCCTCACATGACCATTGGGGCGCGGGGGGCGCACCACATTTTTGTGTTGCTGAAAAGGCAACCATATCATAACATTGCTGTAAACTGCAAAACCTGAGTGAGGGGATGGGCTTGTGGCGCTAATGAAGACAGCACTTATCAAGCGCGCTGCAAAGCACACATTTAATTTCCTAAATTGAATAATTAATTGGCTTTGTGGCAAGACTACGAACGTGGGTCACCTTCTCGGGCTCCACTGGGCCTATTTGCCCATTTCAACTGAAAAAGTTGAAAGGCCTTACCACTGTCCTAGCGAAAAGCTGGTCTGAGCTCTCATAGCCCACGAGGGCCAATTGGGACGATCACAGCAAACGGGGTGTTCTCCTTACAGAAGGGCCAACTCACCAGTCATAACTCATGAGTGTCAATGGGGCTCCGTTAGCCCACGAGGGCCTATGGGCCGCATGTAGTACACGATAGTGGGTACAACACTAACAGCACATAAGGCCCAATGGGGTGCTCATAGTAAACGAGGGCCACAATGGTGGGAGAAGCACTTATGGTCTATCTGGGCCAAAGGGCCACCACTAAGGTCCAAAGGGGCACTCGAAAACCAAAGGGCCCATCATAGCACATGAAGGCCAATGAATACTTAGTGAACACAATGTTAGGTGGAATGGTCATAGTGCAGAAGGGCCAGTAACACACATAGCCCAACGAGGTGCTCATAGTACGTGAGGACCAACGGGCCCACATAGCCATCTGGGACCAGTGGACCGCAGATAGTTTAAATTGGTTGGTAAAACATAGTGCGCAAGGGCCAATGAAGGTGGGGCTGATAACGCACATAGGCCACTGAGGTGCTCATTGTACACGAGGACCATTGGGCTGCTCATTGTACACAAGGGCCAATGGGGTGCTCATAGTACGCAAGGGCCAATGGGGTGCGCATAGCAAACGAGGACAAATGAGGTGCTCATAGTACACAATGACCAATGAGGTGCTCATAGTACACAAGGACAAATGAGATATTTATAGAACACGAGGGCCAATGGGCTGCTCGAAGTGCACAAGGCCCAATGGGCAGCTCATAAATCGCAAGGGATAATGGGCCGCTCAAAGTACGCGAGGACCAAGGGTTGCTTATAGTGCACAGCGGCCAATGGGTCCAATCATACCAGACCAGTAATATTGATCCTTTCATAGTACACAAGGGCCAATGGGGGTGTGCATAGTACACAAGGGCCAATGGGGGTGTGCATAGTACACAAGGACCAATGGGCTGCTCATAGTACGCAAGGGCCAATGGGCTGCTCATAGTACGCAAGGGCCAATGGACAGCTAATCGTATGCAATGGGGAGCTAATCGTATGCAAGGGCCAATGGGCTGCTCAAAGAATACAAGGGCCAATGAGCTGTCCGTAGTGCACAAAGGCCAATCAAAGCAGACAAGTGTTATTGAGCCTTTCATAGTACACAAGGGCCAATGGGACAGCACATAGTACGCAAGGACCAATTGGCTGCTCATAGTACGCAAAGAGCAATGGGCAGCTAATCATATGCAAGGGCCAATAGGCAGTTAATCGTATGCAAGGGCCAATGGGCTGCTCATAGTACACAAGGGCCAATGAGCTGCTCAAAGTGCACAAGGGCCAATGGGCTGCTCATTAATCGCAAGGGATAATGGGCCGCTCAAAGTATGTGACGACCAAGGGCTGCTCATAGTGCACAACGGCCAATGGGCCCAATCGCACCAGACAAGTAATATTGATCCTTTTATATTACGCAAGGGCCAATGGGCAGCTAATCGTACGCAAGGGCCAATGGGCTGCTCATAGTACAAAAGGGCCAATAAGCTGCTCATAGTGCACAAAGGCCAATCAAAGAAGACACGTGTTATTGAGCAGCTAATTGTACACAAGGGCTAATGGGGCTGTGCACAGTACGCAAGGGCCAATGGGCTGGTCCTAGTATGCAAGGGCCAATGGGCTGCTCATAGTGTACAAGGGCCAATGAGGCCAATCAAAGCAAACACGTGTTATTGATCATTTCATAGTACACAAGGGCCAATGGGGCTGTGCACAGTACGCAAGGCCAATGGGCTGGTCCTAGTATGCAAGGGCCAATGGGCGGCTTATGGTATACAAGGACCAATGGGATGCTCATTTTAGCAAGGGCCAATTGGCTGCTAATTGTACGAAAGGGCCAATCATAGCAGACAAGTGTTATTGAGCCTTTCATAGTACACAAGGGCCAATGGGTCTGCATAGTACGCAAGGGCCAATGGGTTGTTCATAGTTTGCAAGGACTAATGGGGTGCTCATACTACCCACGTGTCAAAGGGCTGCTCATAGTACGCAAGGGCCAATGCGCTTCTCATAGTACGCAAGGGTATATAATGCACAGGGGCTAATGGGACACTCCGAATACATAAGGGTTGAACACGTATACCCTACAAGAATCATTCGGAGGCTTGTCGCTCAATGAGGAAATGGGACCGTCACAGCACACAAGGGTCGATGAAGCAAAAGCAGTTCGGCACTGACGGGCAGTAAGAGGAGGCATTGGGCAGAGGGTGAAGAAGAGTGGACGGCACTGCAGCAGAGGATGGCGATGTAAAAGTGCAAGAATGGAAAGGGATATGAGGACGGTGGGAGGCAGAGACGCAAAATGAGGGTGTCCGAAAAGCACACGGCCATGAAGCATTGAAGTAGTCATGATCAGTGGCGCCGGGGAGAACAAACAAGACTTGCAAAATTAGGTCACAGAGTCCCAAACATGAGTTCTCAATTGGTCCCTGGAAGCCACCACCTTTCCTACTGCTTTGGATGAGGCCATGGCTCCTCTTATTAATGATAGACTTGCCTGATTTTTAAGGGACACTGTACATGACTTTGAGGCCACTGTTGCGGTTATAAAGTATCAATAATAGACGTGACTGCTTGTTCATCAACCCTGAAGTGTACAGTGAAATTGAAGAAGATACACGTTTTTGGCACTGATATTTTCACCCCTCTTTCCATTTGTCTTGCCTTCCGTTTCTTTTTTTCCTTAACGTTTATTTTCTCCCTTTGATATTTTTTATTCTGTGATTTCTTCTATTTCTTTCTTCATGGCTAAGCATCTCTCATCCATTTTGTTCGGAAAAGGGAACCCCGTTGTGGGAGGATCCCGTTGGATGGGAAGAGAGAAACTGAGTCACTCCTGGCTTGCTTGGAGTTCCCTCAGTCTTGCAACATGATTAGGCTGCGGCAACCAAAAATTGCTTTCTCTTGGTAGAAGTCTGGCACAGCGATGTGTCCCCTTAACATGGACCAGCTGTACGCCACCCATGTGTGACCTGGCAGGTGGCGATGGCCTGGTGCTGCGACATTGAACGTGACTATTGGGCCATCACTTCTGGGACTGCTAAACCCTGTGACGTTTGGGCTCCTTTCTCCTGGCTCAAGCCAACAACGCTGCATCTGAGGAAAGTGAATCCTCGATTGTGAATGATTGAGCAAAGCGGGGGTGTATCTTTTAATGCAAGCAATGTTCCCATATGTGGCTTTGTGGTTGTTGATTACTCCAGCTGGTTACACTTGGCATGCTGTACTATGCCTAATGACATGAGTAGCCTGTACTCTGATTTAGGGTTGTCCAACTCTAGGCCTCGAGGTCCGGCATCCTGATGGGTTTTCAAGATACCCCTCATTAATATTCACGAGGAAACATGTGAATACATTTAGAATCATTGTATGCAAATTGATCTCATGCATATTAATGAGGGGTATTTTGAAAACCCAGCATGGATCCAGCCCTCTTGGCCTGCAGTTGGACAGCCGACATCTGTGAAATTCATTGTACTCGATGTGCTTGACTAAGATGTGAACCTTAATAAATATATATATATATATTTTTTTTTTTTTTAAGTTGGGTAGGCTATGGGAGAAAGGAGGGTCAGACAGATAAAACAAATAACTATGATATATCCTATAACAAGGGGGTTCAAAGAGAAAAGCCACCCATAAACTCACAATCCCCACAGAAAGCTGTACCAGTTGGACAGCGAGCTGATAGGTGCATAACGTAGCTTTACACTTGATCACACTAATGAGATGCGCTGCAGATTTTACTGAGGGCAACATACCATGGCCACTTTTTGGTGCAAATGGGGTCCTTTCCTTCCCTCTGCTAATTGCAGAGAGGACCGGTCTTCCCAACACTTGTGTGTTAGCAATCCTTCCCAAACAATTTCAATTGTGTGTACCACAAACTGCAAACACACGGAAATTCAGACATACTCCAGTTTCTCTGCACTGTTTACAATTCAAGAGTGCAAACTTAAATGTCTCCTGCCACGTTTGTACATGGCGTGAGGTATTTCCTATGAAATCCGCCTTCTTTTACCCAGTGGTAGAAGTGTCCCAGGAAAAGTAGTGGAACTGTGACACTGGTAGGGGACAGTGTAGGAAGGGAAGGAGCAACGTGAAACACAATTTTCAAGGGTTGCAGTCATGCTGGTTGACAGCCAATTGAGTTGAAATAGATTTCAGTTTAGCTGTAACTGATATGCTGTGGTAAAGTAGATAAGTGAGCTTTAACTTCATAAAGAACAGTTCCAGAATGATGAAAATGGTTACAAAAAGTAGTGGAGCTGTTAACAGTAAAGTAGTGGAACACCCCTCCCGACCATTCCCGCTCAGTTCGACCACTGCTTTTACCGGTTTCTAAATGCTGGCGGGTTCCATAGAACTAATGCATATCGGCCATCATCAAAATCAGACGCTGGCAGGTATGCGTTTGGTTTTGAAAGGTGAACCAGGTGGGGTTGGAAGAATGTACATTTTGTTAGAATGTACATTTTGTTCTGGGACCCCAGCCGTGCCAGTGAAAAACTTGAGAAACCCCAGGATTGGGATTAGCGGTGAAAAAACATGTGTAAACCATTTACACATGGTTTTACATTTGATTTACCACTCTAGGAGATTGGAAAATTACTGCCTAAATCTGCTCTAGTGTTTGGGAGGATTTTTTCTCCCAATTCCTGCAGATAATGTACAGTGAGGTTAAATGATTTTCCCAGGATCACACAATTTGGTGAAGCAGTGAAGCTGGGATTTAAACATATGGTGCCATCAAAGCATTAAAAAAAATGATTGCCATTTCTTACGTTTACAATACACTCTCCCTCCTTCTGACCCCCTCTCTCCATTTCCCCTGCCCCCTTTTTTCCCCACGAACAGCTGTGCTTTTAGTGATAGATTAAACATCAGTACTACATTCATCAAATGTTTCTTGCAATAATGGGGTTTAGGCAATGCCCCAAATCCTAATGTTCTGTGGGCATAAATGAATTCAGTAGTCATCCTACAAGTAGTCCAGCATTGTACCCCAGTCCAGCCTAAATTTGCAATCTTCCCCTTGTAGATTGTACGTAACCCATTCCATGACTAGTACTTGCCAGAGTTTATATAGCCACTCATGGTAAGTTGGCGCCGCCTCCTTCTGCCAATTACATGCGATCACAAGTTGGGCCGTCAACATCAAAACCATGCATGCCTTTTTAAGAGCCCCATCTTGTGAACTCACATTTTTTGATCAAAGGCCCAGTAAACATTCACTTGCCCCTACGGGTTTATAGGCGCCCACAACCTCCCACATGGTTCTATTAACCTGGCCCCAGAATGACTGCAGAGCCAGACATGACCACCACAAATGAATCCAGTCCCCCCTCTTCTTACAATTATGCCAGCAGTTCGGCGAGGTCCCTTTAAAAAAGCATGTTATGTCTCTCCAGGGTAGAGTGAGAATTTTGAACCACATTTCCCTTAATTGGATGGACTGTGTTAGTTTCGAGATATTAACCCAAAGTGACTCCCATTTTTCATCAGCTATTTGACAATCCAATGTGCCTTCCCATTTGGCCATATACACCCATTTATCTCGAGGGCGCCCTTCACAGAATAGAGTATAAAATGTTGAGATTAAGTGCGAGTCCCCCATGTGTGATGCAATATATTTCTCAAATGCAGTAAGCTGTCTGCCTGCTTGAGCTTTATTTGGGGGATATAAAGCCCAATGTCGGAGCTGGTAATAACTAAATTGATCCCTTTCCGTGAGTGCAAACAGTTGTTTGCATTGTTCAAAGGTTCTCACTTCTTGGCTTAGGATGAGATCTTTAAGCCTTGTACAACGTCTTCCTCCTTCCATTTGGCAAAGGCACTAGCCTCCATCCTGGGGTAAACTGCGGGT
Organism: Ambystoma mexicanum; assembly: GCF_040938575.1. Classification (NCBI taxonomy): domain Eukaryota; kingdom Metazoa; phylum Chordata; class Amphibia; order Caudata; family Ambystomatidae; genus Ambystoma; species Ambystoma mexicanum. The sequence goes on from NC_090938.1 coordinate 391,287,457, forward strand.
TCCCAAATATTGGTGTAAAAGGCCCTGGGATCGGTGTTATGTGTTTCTGTTTCACCACTTCATCCCATACATCGCCCACAAGTGCCGTTATTCGTGATGCCTTCATACTCCCAGTACGGTCAGCTCTGGATAATGAGAGGACCTCAGCTAGCGGAGAACCCACCAAAGCCCTGTCCATAGCAACCCAGTGTTTACTATCATCACCTGTCAACCATTGTTTCAATATCCTCAACTGTGCCACCCAGAAATAGGTTGTGAAGTCCGGGAAAACCATCCCTCCTCCATTCCTTGGGGCCATTAAGGTCCGCAAGGCCACCTGTATAAAGATGGACAAGATGCGGTTGCGTGATTTAAAGGAACTTGTGGGTATAGTTACTGGCAAGGCCTGAAAGTAATAAAGAAGCCGGGGAAGGGTTACCATTTTTATCGAGGCCATGCGCTCCATCCATGATTTTTACAAGGCGTTCCCCCTTTGTAAGTCACTTCTTAAAGTATCCAGCAATTGAGGATGGTTTGCCTCACATAGTGTTTTCACAGATTTCATAATAAAAACCCCTTAAGTATTTGATTTTTTTCTTCTACCCACGAGAATTGGGTGACTTCCTGAATTTCCGCTAAGTTATCTTTTGTTAATGTAAGGTTAAGTATTTCAGATTTATGTGGGTTAACTTTGAATCCTGAGACTGCCCCAAATATTGTTAGTTCTGATGCTATTGCTTTCAAAGTTTCGTGCCTGTCCGATAAGACCAGCAACATGTCATCGGCGAATGCCATTATTTTGTGTTCCGTTTCTCCAAAATGGATCCACTTCACATCCAAAATCTCCCGTAAGCGTTGTAGAAAAGGTTCTAGATATATTGCATAGAGTAGCAGGGATAAAAGGTAGCCCTGTCTGGTACCACTCTCTAAGCAAATCGGAAGCAACAGTTTTACATTAATGGACACCAATAAGGATGGGGTTTGATAGTTTGCCTGTATCCTTTGCAAAAAGTGCACGCCAAATCCCATTTTATGCATTGTCTGAGAGAGAAAGGGCCACTCCACCTGATCAAACGCTTATTCGGCATCTAACAGAGTACCGCTGGGATACCTCACCGTTCCACTTTCTCAATTAGGTGACATGCCCTTCTTAAATTATCAAAAGGTCTGGCGTTTTTTTATAAAGCCCGCTTGATCGGACCTTATTAACATATGAAGTCTATCTTCCATTTGTGTGGCTATTATCTTGGTGTAGATTTTTGCATCTATGTTAATTAACGCTTTTGGTCAATAGGCACATTGTGCCGGATCTTTCCCCGCTTTCGGAAATATCACCAATTTAGCTTCATCCATTGATGAAGTGACATGTCCGCTTTTTTCAAAAAAGTTATACAAACATGTCAAATGGGGGGGCCAGAATTCGCCCATATTTCTTATAGTATATGGCTGTAAAACCAGCTGGTCCTGGGGCCTTTTTTGATGGGAGTTTCCTTATGGTTGCAATCTGCTCCTCCTCTGTAATATCCTCCTTTAGCACCTCCCTGTCTATACTTGATAGCTTCGGGAGAGGTATTCCAGCTAGATATGTTTTTAATGGCTCTTCCTGTAGCCTTTCGGAGGAATATAGCATACCAGAGAATTTTTCTAAACACTTTATTATCCCTTTCATATCAGTAACTTCCTCCCCTTCCTCTTTCCTAATCTTGAAAATCATTTGAGTGGCCGTCCTTTATCTCAACTGTTGTGATAGTAATTTACCCACACTATTACCCTGAACATAGTAATGTTGTTGAGATCTAAGAAGGGTCCTTTTCTGCCCTTAATAGGTCTAACTGTCCTCTGATTATTCTATATATTTTCATTGTTTTCTCCGTGGGGTAGTTGCTAATTTTTGGCATTATGTTCTTAAGTTGAGTCTCCAAGTCATCCTCAAGTCACCTAGAAACGTTTTCCTTCAGTGCTTTATGGGCTATAATTTCCCCCCCCCCCGACTACGGCTTTGAAAGCATCCCACCAGATACTTGGGGAGGTATCCGCCATCGCATTTTCCCTAAAACAAGCCTGAATTTGTTCTTCTACTTCCCTTGAAAAGACTGTGTCCGCAAGGATCCCTTCTGGCAAAACCCAATTCCATAACCCCCTTTCTCAAAATGCCATGGTCAATATCACGCCTAGGGGTGCATGGTCCGATACTGCTATCAAACTCATTAAGACTTCTTGAATTCAACCCACCAGTCTAGCAGATACCCAAATGTAATCTATTCGCAATTGGGTTTTATCTATGTGCGAATAAAACGTGAATCCTGGATCCCTTCCTTTATTAGCTCGCCACACATCTACTAGTCATAATTGTGAATTTATCTTTTAGTCGATGTGATGGTATAGCTCACGCTGTCGTTCCCGCATGATTATCAATTACTGCATCCCATATTATTTTAAAATCCCGTCCGTATTATGTAACCCTCAATAATATTTCCAAGTACCTCCATTGTTGCCATCAACAAACGTTCCTGTCCTAATTTATGTACATATACTGTCCTTAACGTAACTACTTCCCTCTTGATGGTAATTTCACAAAAAGGTATTTCCCTTTTTTATCACTCATCAATTTTTAAATTACCAGATCAGCGTTATTCTTAAATGCGATCAGTACCCCCGCTTTTTTCTCAGTCGGATTTGCCTGTAGAATCTGCAGATACCCTTGCAATCTAATTTGTGATTTATCATTCCCACATATACAGGTTTCCTGAAGTGGGAGAAGAACAAGTTACTTTCTTACCTGGTAACGTTCTTTCGATGGGATGGTCCAACGACGTATTCCATATCTATGACGGGTAATGGCCACAGCTGTGCAGCTTCGGAAAATCTTCAGCGCCCTGCGTCGATGACATCGATGCGCCGTCCCCGAGGACCTCCTCCAACGGCCGACGTCACCCGATGTGATAAGTAGGACGCACAACGCCCATAGCCTCAGTTATAGTTTTTTCCCAGAACGTGTGCCACCAGTTTACTGCCAGTCAGACACACAAGGCCTTGCGGAACGCAAGCTGCAATCGCAAAAGAAATTCTGCAGCGGGGAAGGTAGGTAGGGAGCGATATGGAATACGTCATCGGACCATCCCATCGAAAGAACGTTACCAGGTAAGAAAGTAACTTGTTCTTCGAGGGGATTGGGCCCTCCGACGTATTCCATATCTATGACAGACTCCCAAAGCAGTACCAAGCAAGGAGGTGGGAAAAGAATTTAGAACACAAATTTAGCATGCCCAATCAAATTGTGGAATATAGGACTGCCTTGCCAAAGGCCAGATCCTGCCCTCTGATGGAATCGAGGGAGTAGTGACGTATAAAAGTATGTACTGAAGCCCAGGTGGCTGCATCACAGATGTGACGAATAGGAACACCCCTCTGCAGGGCAGTAGACGCAGCCACTCCCCTGGTAGAATGGGCCCGCAAGCCAGCCGGAGGATCCTTACCCGCCAAGTGGTAACACTCGGAGATAGCTAAAATAATCCAACGAGACAAAGTCTGTTTCGTCACAGCTTGTCCCAAACGCTTTCCAGCGTAACCAATGAAAAGTTGATCGTCCACTCTGACCCGGCACGTGCGCGAAATATAAAAGCTCAACGCTCTCCTAGGATCAAGCCTAGGGAGCCTCTCCTCTTCCTTACCAGGATGTGGAGGAGGATAGAACACCGGAAGAACAACCTTCTGGCTCAAATGAAATTCCGAAACCACCTTCGGAAGAAAAGAAGGACAAAATCTAAGGACAACCCTGTCCGTATGAAACACAGTGAAGGGTGGCTTAACTGAAAGTGCCAGTAACTCACTCACTCTGCGAGCGGAAGTAACCACAACCAAAAACACAGTTTTAAGAGTTAGCAGTCTCAAAGGCAAGAATGTAAAGGCTCAAATGGGGCACCCATAAGAAACTTAAGAACAAGGTTCAAATCCCAACCTGGCTGGGAAAAGGTGACGGAGGGAACACATTAGTGAGCCCTTTCAAAAACTGAGAAATTAAAGGAATCTTAAAATAGGAACATTCTTCAGATGAGCGCTTAAAGATGGACAGCGCCGCCAGGTAACCTTTAATGGTCCCCACTTGCAAGCCCCTGTGGGCCAAGGAAAGCAAAAAAGACAGAACCATGGGAATGCCACATTCTTAACTCTGCACCAGTCGCAGAACTTTCTCCAACGGCAAAGGTACAGAGACTTTGTTGCGGGCCTTCTGGCCGAAAGCAACACCTCCATCACGTCTTCAGGGAGGTCCCAATCCTTATACTTCAACCTTTCAGAAGCCAAGCGTGAAGGTTGAGGGATCTGACCTCTGGATGGAGAACCTGAACCCCCCTCCCGTGAGAGCAGATCATCTCGGTAGGGAAGACAACGTGGAGGGCAAATGGACAAGTCGAGAAGGTCCGGGTACCACGTTCTCCTGGCCCACGCCGGAGCAATGAGGATCATCCGGGAACCGAACCTCCGTAACCTCTGCAGTACTTGCGGGATGACGGGGACTGGAGGAAACGCGTACAGCAGTGGGAATGACCACTCCACCACGAACGCGTCTCCTAAGGCTCCTTTTGGAGGAAATTCCCGCGAGCAAAACCTTTTGCACTTCCGGTTGACACTGGAGGCGAAGAGATCTACTTGAGGGGTCCCCCAAAGGGCGAAGATCTCCAGGAGAATCTCCTGAGCCAGCTCCCACTCGTGAGAGACCGTGCTCTGCCTGCTCAGAGCGTCCGCCGTCTCGTTGTCGTCTCCGGTCAGATGAACAGCCGAGATCGAAACTCCCTGCTGGATGGCCCAGAACTCGGGCTGCATCGCCTCCCTGCATAGAGGAAGTGACCCTGCCCCCCCCCTTTTGTTGAGGTAGTGCATGGCCACCGTGTTATCCGTTAGAATTAGGACACTCTTTCCTCGCACAGTCGGCAGAAAAGCCTTCAGGGCTAGCCCGACGGCCCTCAGCTCCAACAGATTGATATGGAGTCTGGACTCCGACAGAGACCAACGACCGCTGACTGTCAACTTGTTGGCATGAGCTCCCCATCCCGTGAGGGATGCATCCGTCACGATCGTCACCTCCGGCCAGGGCAGCCAAAATGGGGCCCCCTTCATCAGATTCCCTTCGACGGCCCACCACAGAAGGTCCTGGGCGACCGAGGGCGGCACCTGAACTGGGTCCGACAGCCTGCCAGAGGACTGAGACCACTGGAGCTTGAGTGCCCACTGCAAAGATCTCATCCGCAGACGAGCCTCTGGCACCAGAAGAATGCAAATGCCACAAGGCCGAGCAGTCTCAAGAACTCTGACGCTGGGAGATTCTGGGCAAGTTGAAACTTGTGCACCATCTGCTGAATGTGAAGAGCCCTCACCTGGGGAGGAAAACACTGCCCCAGGGATGTGTCGAGCACTGCTCCGATGTACTGGAGCCACTGCGTTGGCGTCAAATGGGACTTCTTTAAATTGAGGGAGAAGCCCAGCTTGTGAAGGGAGTGGCAGGTGACGGACAGATGATCCAGGACTTGCTCGGGAGAGCTCCCCCTGATCAACCAAGCGTCCAGGTAGGGGCAGACGTGAATCCCCCCCTTTCCTGAGATGCGCTGCCACCACCACCATGAGCTTGGTGAAAACCCTCGGGGCGGAGGTCAATCCAAACGACAGGACCCGAAACTGAAAGTGCCAGTCGCCAACCGCGAACCTCAGGTACTTCTTGTGCTTGGGTGGATCGGCACATGGAAGTAAGCATCCTTGAGGTCGAGAGACACCAACCAGTCCTGAAGTTGAAGGGCCTGGAGGTCTTGAGAGAGAGTAACCATCTTGAACTTGTCCTTCCTGAGGAGTTTGTTCAAACCGCGTAAGTCCATGCTGGGTCTCAATCCCCCGTCTTTCTTCGAAATCAAAAAATAAGGGAAATACCATCCCTTGTTCCTCTCCGCTACAGGCACCAGTTCTATGGCGCCTTTCTCCAGCAGGGCTTGAATTTCCTGCGCAAGGAGCGGATCCGTACTCTTCAAAGAGAGGTTCCCAGGTGGATTGTCGGGAGGCCTCTGCCGAAAAAGGAAGACAGTAGCCATGGGTTATGATCTCCAGAACCCACACATCTGAAGTAATGGCTTGCCACTCTACAAGATGCTGCGCCAGCCTTCCCCCAACCGGTGAACCATGGGACCTGGCCTCATGATTGAGTGGTAGTGGCTGCGGCGTTGTCTGAGGGCAAAGAGGCAACTGCCCGAGCGGCTTTGGCACCTCGAGTACCCTTTTTTCCACCTCTGGCACTCTTACGATGGCCTCTTTGACTGCTAGCTCCTCTCGCTTTACTGAAGGCCGAGTAATAGCGAAAGGAACCTCCCCTCCATTGCTGTCCCCTAGGATGAAAAGGCGGAGGTTGGCGAACTGCAGCGCCCAACGACTTCGCTGCAGCTTTGGAGGTCTGCAAACTCTCAAGGCTCTCGTCAGCCTTGCTGCCAAAAAGGTGTACACTGTCAAAGGGCATGTTGAGGAGTCGGGACTGCACATCAGGAGCGAACACAGACTTCCGCAACCACACAAACCTGCGTATTACGGTGCTCGCCGGCATGGACCGGCTGACACAATCTGCCATGTCCAAACCCGACTGAACGGCCTCACACATGGCATCCTTGCCATCCTGAACCATAGCAAGGAAACCATCCCGTTCGTCCCCTTCGGGAATACGTTCATCCGCTAATGCAACACAGTTCCACAGAGTGTGTGTGAAACGAGACAAGGCACATATGGAGTTGGCCGCCTGAAGCGCCATACCCCCTGAAGAAAACTCTTTCTTCGCCCAGCCGTCAAAACGTTTGTCGTCCCTATCCGGAGGGATGGTAGGATACAACGCCTGCTTTGCCGGGGCCATAGCCGCCTGCACCACCAAACTCTCCGGAGTGGGGTGCCTGGACAAGTACGAGGGGTCGCTACTGGCTGGACGGTATTTTCGCGACAAAGACTTGCCCACTGCCGGGAGACTCTCCGGAGCAGTCCAAGCCGCCGCCACCCTTCTTTGCAGAGCCATATGAAATGGCACTCGGGTCAGTTAGGGGACCAAGATCAAGGAAGTCCGTTAGATCATCCTGAACGAACTCCCCTGGGGGAGCTGACCAACCCAAGAACTCGGTGACCTGAGACATAAGGCGCCGATATGAAGAATCGGCATGAGTGCCAGGCTCCGGCCTACAAAACTCCACCTCCGGAGAGATGTCCAGTCCACTGGCATCATGCAGTGACTGCCTCAGGTCATCAAACTGGCTATGGCCCGAGATAAGCTCATCAGGTACCGTAACCGGAACCAAGCCGTCATCAGAGCCTTCATCACCCTCTGAAATGTACTCCAGGTGGGGAGAGGAAGACATCCGTGGACCAAAGCAGTGCCTGACCTTAGCCAGAGCCTTTCTAGGGGCTAACCCCGTGCCACGGGGCCCCTCCGACACCACCGCCTCGAAAGGCGTCGAGGGCGGCGAATGAGTCGGCGCCGGCGTCGACAGAAATGGCGTTGACGTCGAGCAAATCGACGTCAGCTGCAGCGCCGCCAGCATCGACGGCGTCGACACAGGCCTCGAAGCTGGAGCTCTGAGCGTGTCTCTCGACGACCTAGGCGCTGACAGCGTGGACGACCCCCTAGGAGTCGGAGCCTTGAGAGAAATCGTCGATGACCTCGGCGCCACAGGCATCGACGTCTTCTTCGAAGACGGCACAGGATTACGCGGTCTCGAGCGCATCGAGGACCGGGACCTTGAACGGGCATGGCGAGAAAGGCTACCCTTGTCCGAGCGGGACCTCTCCCGCGAGCAATGCCGACCACCCGAGCCCGAAAGCATACGAGCGGTGTCTCTCGACCGGTGCCGACCGACCCCACTCGGAGGCGCAGACGGACCGGTGCCCTGCGATTCAAGAATCACTAGCATCTGTTTCCCTAAGGAAGCCCATTCCTCCGGTGTCGCTTGCATGGAGGGATAAGCGACCCGCCGACGGGCGGAGTCCTCGGAAGAGGATGGGGAAGGCGACCGATGCCGTCGCTTCCGGGAATGCCTCGAAGAGGCGGAGGAGTGGCGAGACCGACTCCTGGAAGGAGACCCACTGGACTTCTGACGATGATGCAGAGAGTCGCCCCTCGAGTCATCCGTCAAAAGCCCCGCAGACCTCGACTTCCGGGGCTTAGACACCCGACCTACCGACAGCTTCTTCTTGCATTCCCGCAAGGCCTTAGCCGTGAGCGACTGGCAGTCGACACAGTCGTCCGTATCGTGGGCCTCCCTGAGGCACCAGAGACAGGCGTCGTGCAAGTCCGTGACCGACATCTTGGACCCACAGTCCCCGCATTTCTTGAAGCCCAGACGCGGGGTTGAAGACGAAGTAGACATCGCCACGAACAGATCTTCACAAAAAAACGAACAGGTTCAACGAACCGAGAATTGAAAACAGCAAACTCCAAAGAGTCGAGGCGTACCGAGATTCATGAAGCGAACACGTTTGCGGAAAAAACGGAACTGAGGCTATGGGCGTCGTGCGTCCTACTTATCACATTGGGTGACGGCCGTCGGAGTAGGTCCTCGGGGACGGCGCATCTACGTCATCGACGCAGGACGCAGACGCCGAAGATTTTCCGAAGCAGCACAGCTGTGGACATTACCCGTCATAGATATGGAATACGTCGGAGGATCCAATCCCATCGAAAGTCTGGTTTGCTCCCAGCTTACAATGCTTTGCAGGCATATTTAGCTCCTGAATATTATATGCAAGTATTTTAAAGCTCATGATAGTATTCTAATCCCACCTTCCATATTCCTTTCCATTGGGCCCTGACCCTTAGTCCCTTTAAGGATCCCCCTGGGTCTATGCAGGTTATGACTAATTTAAACTAAGATGCTTGTATTATGCTTGTTGGGGCCTTCGCGGCTCGGTTTTCTTTGCCCTCCACCCCATACCGTAATTTCTGAATTGTCCTGCTGGTCCTCCCACATCTCCCCCATCCCCTTTGTCCCCTCTTGCACCCACCCCCGCCCCGCCCCGCCCCCAAACTCCCCTCCCCTAAACACTAACCCAAGTCGGTACATGGGGCCTATTGAAACTTCAGTAAAACCCCTCCATGCATCGGTAAACTACCTGGGCACAACCAACTGCGGAGAGCTCTCCATAAGATCCCAATTCGGTCTGTTACTTTTCTCCCACTCTCATCCCGGCCCTCCTTTTTCAATGCTATTCTCCCTCCCCTTCTTTTCTACCACAAACCCAACACATTCCTTGATGTATCCGGTTTGTCTGATCCCCCCCCCCACCTTCACCCCTCGAAATGTGGTGTGTCCTTCGACTTGTCCCAGCCTTTTGGAGCTCTGGTCTTCCTATTGTCCAGTTTTGCCATCGTCCATTCCCACTGTCGCTGCTTGAAGGACCCTCATTTCGCTTCCGATGTCCCAGGCCGGTGTCCTCTGCTTTCCGGTGCTAACACGTCCAGTCCTCCTTCACATGTTGTCACCGTAACCTGTATCCCCTTCCAGGAGAAAAACAAGCCAAAAGGAAAAGTCCATCTATTATGCACCTTCTCCTGGTTAAGAATGCTAGTAACCAGATTTATCTACCTCCTTTTGATTAGGGTGGAGAAAGCTAGGTCTTGATAGAGCTGAACTTCCGAGCCATTAATAGTTAAGGACGTGCCTATCCGTGCTGCTCTAAGAACTCCTTCCTTCTGCCCATATGATGTAAAAGCAGCCAGTACATCACGGGGGCTGGTCCCCAATTCTTTTCTAGGCGGGCCCACCCTATGTATTCTATCTAAGAAGATATCATTTGGAGGGATCTCCAAGAGCAAATTTGTGCAAAGAATTTGCATAGAGTGCCTGAGGTCTTTGTCAGCAATCTCCTCTGGAACATTCTTAATGCGTATATTAGAACGTCTTGACCTGTTCTCTAGGTCTTCACACTGAATTTCTAAATTGTTTGTCATCCTTGCTAGTTGCTCCAGGGTTTCACAGCTTTTTCATGAAACTTCTGCTAGTTCTTGTAAAGCTCACTCTGTATTGTCAACCCGGGCTCCTAATTTTGATATCGCCCCTTTGATTTCCAAAACAGCACTTTTTATATCTGATCTTACTGCCACAATCTGTTCTTGAAAAGATGCTTGAAGCCTGTCCTTTAAGCGCTGTTGGTGTTCGGCAAGACATTGCATTAGTTCTTCCTTAGTAATTACCATCAGATCTCTGTGCTCTTTGCTCGCTGTATGTAGCAACCGTGCGATTGAAGAGTGCATCTCGCCTGATGTATTTTTCCCTTCAGATTGCCAGCACCCTGTAATTGTCCCTTCTGCCTTTCGAATGTTTACCCTGGGGGGTGCCATGGTACCTTTAGTGCGTCCTTTTCCTTTAGCACTCGACATATCCTTCTTTGGGGGTAGGTCGCCTCTCTGCCTGCTCTCAGCAGGTTAGCTGGGTAGCCAGGAATATATGCTTCCCTCAGACCTGCGGCCTTCCCTGCCTTCCAGATCCACTCTCAGCATTGGTGCGCTCCTATACCTTCAGGTAGACTTCACACTAGCCCAAAGGGAATACCTATGCCCCCCACACCTGTTAGGGAGAATTCTCTGTTTAGGCTGAATTTCCTAACCTAGTGAGTCCCCCAGCAGCTTTGCTGGATTTTTGGGGTTTATTTTTTTCTCCTGCCAAGAGTGAGACTCTTTTACCCTCACTCTTGGACATGATTTGAGTGCGTTTCTTTGACTCTAGATGTGTTTAATGGGCTATGGGGTCTTTTACTCCATAGGGCTTCATGTGTTTTTGTGATGTGTGTTACACAGCACCCTCAGTGCAGTAACACAGGGGTGTCGTAGTGACTCCCCAGTATAGACTCCATACCCTGGGACTGACTACTGTCTCCCAGGGTCTGTAAAGTCACCATTGACTTTACTAGTCTTAAATTCTGAACAGAAACAGTACAAACCATCATATTGTGGACGTACTGGCTGGGACAATTCGATTGCCCCGGGGTCTGTTAGTCGAGGGGGCACGTCTCCGTCCCCCCTGATCGAGTTTTGGCTGGTGGCAGTGGATACTACTTTTTATATTCAACCGCAAATATTTCTCTATGGGATTTTCCCATTGTTCGAGGCTACTATCTTTATTTATTTAATTATGATAGCCTCGAACATACCGCCGGTTTATTTAATTAGTATTAATTCTCCGGTTGGTATTTTCTGCCAAAACTCGGTTCAAAAATGGCATTTGTGTTCTCTTCTGTGACTCCAACCCAAGTCGAGCCCTTTGTTCCACTTTTTGGCTGGCTTCTCCACAGAAGCCCTCCAAAGTGGTGCCACTGTGTCTGGGGTACTTAGGAGGGGTGGAGGGGGATTTAGGCACCCTGGACTGAGTTGCCTAGGCAACTCAAGTCGCACTCCGTCCTGATTGGCCCAAGTGGTGAGCCGGCCGGCTTATCACTTAGCATGTTTGAGTGACAGCTAGGCTGAGTGAATGGGGGTTTTCTGCATAAAAGCAGGGCTTTGGGGACTGGAACTTGAGAAGTCGCCACAGGACCTAAGAATCCGACGAGGGAGAAGCTGAGCCGACCTGCCACGACGACACCACCGGTGGAGCCCTGCTGGACCGCCTCACCACTTTTCCCAACGACAGAGGAGATCTCCCGCCGGAGAGTCTTCTTCCTTTGACTGGTGGGGATAACCAGTTTCACCGTCTTTTCGCCTTCCCGACGTATCTCGTGGCCGCCTTGCCTGTGCCAAGCACCCCGGCAACCAGGATACCATGTTTTACCACGACCGCAAATTAAAGGGTAATACCTTTAACCGGAAAACTCTGCGGCTGGTTTCTTCCCTGGCAGTGCAACGACCTTCATCTTTCCTCCAAGTCGAGATCTTCTCTTCCCCTGGACGACGACGAGACCTGCACCCGCTGCCAGGAACAACTGCCACCGCTGGAGGATCCTTCCCACTTAAGGTACCGTGTCCCGCCGGCTTCCCTTGCCACCGACTGTACGGGGTAGATTTAGCCCCCGGCTTTCGAACCTGGGTTAGCCTGGGACACCCTGGCTAAACTTTTCTGAGCCTCTCTAAACTCTTTTCGAACTCTCTGCAAGACTTTCTAAGCCTAGTGTAACTGTGTGATCTTGGGCGCATTTGTGCTCTGCTCTCTCTAAGAGTGGGCCCAGCCTATGGACTTTGGCTCACAAGTGACTTTTGCTCTTCTGCCTTGCTAATAGTGTTCCTAAAGCTTAGAGTGGTGTACCTTTCCATATTCTGTCTTTTTCCCCTCCCTTCTTCATTAACTTATTGGAGTGCCATCTATAGTTAAGCGCTCACCTCTGTATGGAAATAAGTGGTGTTAACTAAGACTTACTGAATAAGGGTTGTATATATTATAATAGTAACTGTGTTTAGAGTGTTTTACAATAAGAGTGCTGGAGTGTTTCAGTTTTTAAACAAATAATTATATACTTTGATACCAAAGCTCTGGTCAGTGTTTGCTTGTATTGTTGTATCTGAGTGCCTATGGTGTATACTTTGCATACTGCCTAACTCTTCTTGAGGGAAGTCTGACTGCTCAGCCACAGCTACCAGGTAAATCTGGGTGGTACAGACTGCTACCAAGTGGGTTTACTGCTAACACCTGTAGTCCTAAATCTTTTGCAGTGTTCCCAAAGGGAACTGCACAGGTTTCTGCCTAACAACACCCCATGGCGTTTTCCTTTAGTCTGGACTATCTCCCACACAACCCAATAGTACTGTGTCCCCCAATACTTACTTAATAGCTCGTACCCCTTTGCCGACAGACTCTTGTTTCCATGGTTGTGGCCTTAGTCCTCTTAATTCACATGTGGCATAAAGAAACTCACCTCTTAAAACTGAGGGGTAGAAAAGGAGTATATTGAACTCCAATGTCTCTCTGACTTCACTGATTGCTTTGGAGGCCCACGCCCTGCGTTTTTTTGGTCTCCTTTACTTTCCTGTGCCACCTAGTCTTCCCCACACATCTACTGCCACTGATTTCAATGTCACTTTAAATTAAATTATTCACAGGCCGAAAAATAGGCTCCGCCCACCGATGTATCTTCAATGTGGTCAGTGTCCCAAAATTGTTTGGATCCTGTCCCTTAATTTGGCGAACCGCTGTCGCTTCATTTCTTGCCTCAAGGGATCCACTTAATTAAATGGTGAGGGTGTGTCATCCTACGTTATGTTGCCTCTTCTGTTTAGTTGCTTTATAGCATTTCCTCCGTTTGGCTCTTATCTTCTGCCAGTAAGCACACTCCTCCTGCCCTTATGTGCCATCTCCTCCTAGTCCTCCGGGAGGACCCGTCCCTTACCTGCCTCCAACACCTCCTTTCCACTCCTGCCGGAGCACGACGTCCTGCCTTCAAATTGCTGCAGATTTCAACAGTTCTCCCTCCAGCCGACACTACGATCGGATCTCCGTTCTTTTGTTGGGGTAATGGGGCCATCCGGCACCCACACCATCATTGTCGGGAAGGGGGAAAAGAGGCGCAATATTCCCCTTTAATGTAGGGCAGGGGGAGAGCTACAATCAGCATAACCCGTGCATCCGTCCATTTTGGACCCATAACATAGCAATAGCTCATTCCCCTTTTCCCCCAGAAATGTGTAAAATTAGTCTTGCTTTGTTTTCTGGCATAAAAAGGCTGCAGATTTATTTTCCACAATATCATAAAAACCACACTGCACACATTAGTGGAAATCACTCAGAAGATGCGGCGACTGCTCCGTGTCCAAATAAACTGCTTCCTGCTTTCCTTCCCAAAGAGTCCAGAGTAGGCCCAACTCTCCCAACCCTTTGCGTCCGAGCCTCTCCTGCCCCTGCAGGTGCTCCTGGGCGGGGAGAGTGCTGTTTCCTTGGGGGAAGCTGAGCCTTTGTTGTACCCCCCAGACGCCCATGCCACTTAGGATCCCAAGGAGCGCTGGTCTGAGAAGAGCAAAGACCCTTCCGGCTTTCTCCTGGCTCCTCCAGAGTCTGTCTCTTGTGTTTGGTCACCCAAACACCACCTTGTCGTCCTGCGACATCGACGACCAGGCCTCTCTGCTTTGTTCTGCTTGTAGGGTGGGTGGGTGGGAAAACAAAATCCTCTTCTTAGTGGCGGGTGGGCGTCCTTCTGCCGGGGCTGGATGCTCCCTGCAGTAAGGAGCCCGACCGTTATAAAGGGGTAGCCCCTCCCCTTTCTTTTGTTGCCCTTCGCTCGCTTTTCAGTTTTTGCTGCGCTTTCGGCCAGCGCCTCCCCTTCGTCCCAGGAGGGGGAGGCCAGGAGGACGACACTGCCCGGGTTATCGGGGTGCCTACTCCATTTTGCTGCGCTGTTCGTCGTCACGGGCATAACCCGTGCATTCGTCTATTTTGGACCCATATCATAGCAATAGCTCATTCCCCTTTCCCCCCAGAAATGTGTAAAATGAGTCTTGCTTTGTTTTTTGGCATAAAAAGGCTGCAGATTTATTTTCCACAATATCATAAAAACCACACTGCACACATTAGTGGAAATCACTCCGAAGATGCGGCGACTGCTCCGTGTCCAAATAACCTGCTTCCCCCTTTCCTTCCCAAAGAGTCCAGAGTAGGCCCAACTCTCCCAACCATTTGCGTCCGAGCCTCTCCTGCCCCTGCAGGTGCTCCTGGGCGGGGAGAGTACCGTTTCCTTGGGGGAAGCTGAGCCCTTGTTGTTCCCCCCAGACACCCCTGCCGCTTAGGCTCCCAAGGGGCACTGGTCTGAGAAGAGCTAAGACCCTTCCGGCTTTCTCCTGTCTCCTCCGGAGTCAGTCTCTTGTGTTTGGTCACCCAAATACCGCCAAGCCACAGGTGGGTTCCTGCCCACTGTGGCTCCCCCAGCTCCTCTCCTTACATTTCAAGGATTTTTGTGCAGAGATTCCAGTAAAAGAGATCCAACCCCATTGGTGACAGGTGCACCCCATCCGTGAGAAAATATTCAGGGGATTTCAAGTTAATCAGGCCGTGCCTGATCTGGCCAAAGCCCCTGCAGAAATGAGCCATTGCACACTTTAGCTTCCGCCTGGACTTCTCCACAGCTGTGTGATTATCCGCGCCTCTCCATTCTGGCCTCGGGATTATCTCAGACCAGAGGATTTCCGTTTCTCCCAGTTGTCCTGCCAGCTCCTGTAATGAGAACATCATTTCACGCATTAACGCCCCCCTCCCCAGGCTTGTCAGATCGTTACCCCCCTAGGTGAATAACCAATACGTCCGGCTTTTGCTGTTTCCCCAGCAATCTGTGCACTTGCCCTTGCAGCTGTGCCCATTTCATTTCTGGCACCCCGTGCCACCAAATCCTGAACTCGCCGGCCATCAACTACTCCTGTTCCGCCGTCCAGCTTGCCCCAGCCCTAGACAAAAATGAATGTCCTATTACCCAGTCCGATCTCCTTCTGTGGACTGGTGCTAGTGGAGAGAGAAGTTAGCATGTCAACCTTAAAGCTTTTCAGGCCTGATATACCTCTTAAAACACCCCGACTTCCATCTCCCAATCTGCTTGATTACTACTTCCCCCATGCCCATGGCTGTGGCTGACGTAGCTGCCCCAATCCGGAATGAGTGTGTCCCGAACACTCCCCTCGTCTCCCCGATTTTCTCCAGTGCCAGTTCCATCACCCTTCTGAATTGGAAGCGGCTTAGTGCCGACCCATCGTGGTGGATGAGCAGTGGAGCCCCCCCCTACCGATGGAGGTCTTAGCCTGAGGAAGCCTGACACGGCCCTGAGGGGCAGACTATGCTTCCTGTGATGGGTTGAAGGGTCACTGTGCACCCTTTGCCCTCTTGGTCCATCTTTGATCTTTTTAACCACAAGGCCACCTGTTCACCTGAACAATGCACATCTTGCAACTGTAAAAACCCTGTACCCTTAGCCCCTTTTTTCTCTGGTACAAGTTCACTCACCCTGAATGCCCCAAAGAATGCTAAAGTGAAAGCTGCTTTAAACAATGCTACTTCAAAACCCCCGTGGCAAACTTCCTCCAGGCATCCTACTAGCTTTTGCAGATTGACTAGGTCTATGGGCCTTCTCTCGTCGCTCTTAGGTATTCCTTTTTTAGCCCAGCCCTTCATGGCCATAACAATGTAGTGTTCTTTTGTAGGGTCGCCTTTCCCCTATAGTTTGGAATAATGGGCACATCCTGCTTGAAAGCCAAGTACCGCTCCCAGCAAGCCTTGTATCTACTTGTCGTGCCTGGTGCTAGCACCGTGTGAATCAAGGAACTCAGATTGCCCCAATCATGTCCCACCACTGAGTTTCGAATGGGGTCATCACCTTGTCGGCTCCCGGGCAACTCCCTCGGAATATTTCCCACTGCAAACGAGAGAGAGCATCAGCAGCCGTGTTTCTGACCCCAGGTATATGTCTTGCTCGCACCTCGATATTGAGCTCTAGCATGCATTTGTTGAGTTCCCTTAGTAACCGCAATACCCTTGTGTTGTTAGCCGACCCTCGATTTAGGATCTTGACTACCGCTAGGTTATCTGACCAGAGCATTACTTTGTTGTCCTTCAGCTGCTCCCCCCACAGTTTAAATGCAATCACAACGGGGAAGAACTCCACCAGCGTGATGTCCCTGATGATAGCTTGTTGATGCCACTCATTTGGCCATGCCATACCATTTGGTGTCCAAAATTGCCCCAAACCCCAGATGAATCTGTGAACAGTTTGATCCTGTCATTGTTACTCCAGTCCCCTCTCCACAATAGCACCCCACGGAATTTGTCCAAAAATGTGTCCCACATGGCCAGGTCCTCCCGTACTTCACCCCCCAGCCTGACATGCTGGGCAGCATGCTGCAACCCGACTGTTTTGAGTTCTAAACTTCTTTTGAACTCTCTACCCACCGGGATGACGTTCCCTGCAAAACGAGGTTGCCTGCCAGTGCCTGGAGTTCTTTCAAGTTTGCCTTATTCTTACCCCTTAAACCTTTGATGGCTTCCTTCAATTTCTCCACCTTGTCCTGAGGAAGCCTGCACTCTCCTTTCACAGTGTCAATTTCAATACCCAAGAAAGTCAGACAGGTCACTGGTCCTACAGTTTTCTCCTTGGCTAGCGGGACTCCCATTACCTTCATCAACCTCTGAAATGTACTCATGAGGGCCCCACACTCCTTGGACCCCCTTTTGCCGATAAACAGAAAATCATCTAGGTAATGCACAACTGCCCCCACCCGACACTCCTGTTTGACCGTAAACTCTAAAAAGGTGCTAAAAGCTTCAAAATATGCACAGGAAATGGCACACCCCATAGGTAAGCATTTATCATAGTAGTAAAGTTCCTGCACCTTGAACCCAAACAAATGTTGACTTTCCTGATGAATGGGCAACAACCGGAATGCTCACTCGATGTCGACCTTCCCCAACAGAGCTCCCCTCCCTGCAGCCCTCACCACTTCCACTGCGTCCTCAAAAGATGAATAATGCACTTGGCACAGTTCTTCGGCTATCCCATCGTTCACTGACTCCCCCAAAGGAAAGGAGAGGTGGTGGATCAGGCGATATTGCCCCTCCTCTTTCTTAGGGACCAGTCCCAATTGAGACACTACCAGATTTGCCATTGGTGGATCCTTCAATGGGCCTGCCACTCTGCCCAACTTAACCTCCTTGTCCACTTTACGCGCCACTACCTCCAGCATCCCTAGCGCTGACCGCAAGTTGAGCACCTCCTTGACCCCCTTGACCTTTGCACATGGGATTTTGAACCCCAACCTGAAACCTTCCCACAATAACCTAGCATCACAATTGTGATAAATATTCAACCAAGGAGTCATTGCTTGTAGGTTAATCTGGGCTGGCAGCCCCTTTTTAATCACACTCTTACATATCTGATAGTGGGCTGGACTTAGCATGCTGTTGCTACCCTCATTCCCTCTTGACCTTGTCCTTTGCTTTGGGGCTGCTCCTCCTCTTCTCCTTGCTGGCTGAGAAGCTGCGGTCCCCGGTACCTCTACCCCGCGGGTGTTTGAAGCGACATGTTTTGCCAAATGGGCACCCCCCTTCAGCATTAACCCTCCAGCAATCAGCTTGCTCCCCCTGGTAGCTGGCTCTGTTGTTCCAGGAGGAGTACCCGCGAAAGGGCGCCCTCTCTCGCCGGATGTAACCCCCCCCCGCCCCTCCAAACCTGAGGCTTCTCCCCTGGGGATTTCTCTCCCCCTTCTCCTGGCGGCACCAATTTATCCAAAAATCCACCTACGTCCATCTCATCACATGACAAAGCCGGCCATACCTGCATTTTTAACCGGAAAACCCGATCATACTGTAACCAGCCTTCACCCCCATGTTTCAAATACAGCTCATGGATATATTGTTCATATGCAATCATTGACAATGCATCCTGTGGGTACTTTTCAATCATTATTGACATATATACTTTGAAGGCCTTTAGCCAATTATGTATGGATGCTTCCACTTTGGGTTTCTCCCTGTCTCTCTTCTTCTTCTCTTTTTCAGTCAAGTCTTTTAACCCTTCCCCCAGAGGTTCCATCCCCACAAAATCCAGGATTTCGATAAACTCCTTTCTCCACACCCTCTCTTTGATGGTCCCAGGTATGTGCCATGATAAGGAGCTTACCGATACACTGACCGGGGCGAAACCGGGCATTGCCCTCCCATACCATGTCATAACCGGACCCCACATCCCCCTCCTGCCCCCCATTGGCGACTGTTGGAAACCCTGACCCTGTCACCCCTTGCCCCACCAGTTGGGTGCGTTTGCCACCCATGTTGGTGCCAATCCTGCCTGGGTCGTTGCATTGACCCCCTGAATGGAGTCTGCATTGGTCAATGCATTGGCCTGTTGCCCTTGGGAAAACTGAGTTGACTGAATGCCCCGCCATCATGTTCGCATTGGAAAACGAAATCCTCTTCTTAGTGGCGGGCGGGCGTCCTTCTGCCGGGGCTGGATGCTCCCTGCAGTAAGGAGCCTGCACGTTATAAAGGGGTAGCCCCTCCCCTTACTTTTGTTGCCCTTCGTGGGCTTTTCCCTCTTTTTGCTGTGCTTTCGGCTGGCGTCTCCCCTTCGTCCCAGGAGGGGGAGGCCAGGAGGAGGACACTGCCCGGGTTATCGGGGTGCCTCCTCCATTTTGCTGCGCTGTTCATCGACACTGGCACATCCGCCCCCTGCAGGTGGCCATCTTGGAATCCGCCATTAAGGCATTTGACCACATACCTTTCATGCTTTAAAATGCACACATATTTAGGTTTTGTCCTCAAAGACTCCTGTCTTTTGCGCTGACTTGCAATGTGCACAAATCACATAGCAGGGCATTCTGACAATGTATAAATCCTTAGTGAAACATTTTAGAACACAAGAGTGTCATTGTAGATTTACTTCCCACATGCTGAATGAAGACTACAAGTCCCAGAATGCAAAATGATGGAAGCCTAAAAAATAACCTGTTGACCACCACTAAGCTTTCTGCACTTGAAGACACATAAAAAGTGAAACTGTGAAAAGTTAATCTGCCAGAATCATTTGTTTGGGGTTGCCTGTAGTCTTATCCAGAAGAGATGTGACCTAGCAGTTCAGGCCTGACTTCCCCTTTTGGGGTGGGACGAAACCGGATTTGCATATGGCCTTTCCCCTTTTGTAATGGCTTGGCAGGCGAAGAACAATGGTCTGGAGTTTTGCCCAGAGCAATGCGAGAGGTTAAGATTAATTTTAACCCATCCAGCCATCAACTCTTTTGTAGACGAGCATTTGTTTGGCACAAACCTCCAGCTTGTTGTATTGTGAATAGCCACGTAAAAGCAAACGGATTCGTTTTTGCACATAAAATTAACACGTATCATGTAGATAAACTAATCTTTAAAAAAAAGAACTGTATTTTGTGCTCACTTGAATGTCTTGAAGAAAGGCACATTTTTGATAGGTACCTCAATCTGCTTACGTGATTTCAGCTTGAAATCTCCCTTCACAGTTTCAAAAGCTCTAATCAGCTAAACATTTAGATATTATAAAAGGCTCAGCAGTGAACACATACATCAGTTAAACAGTAATTGGCAGGTCCGCGTGTTCACAGCACCTTCTGTTCTGCAGGGTGGGGTGGTAAGGAGACATGGTAAACGGACACTGTGTGTGGGGGAGCAGGGAGGAGGGAACAGGCACAACTTCCCCTGCAAAGACTGGTTGTCAGGCCCTCGTGTAGTTGAGGAATGAATAAGCCAAGAACCTGCAAGCCAAGGCTAGCGGTCTCCTACTGGAGGGAGACTATCCTCCTGAGAGCACCATCCACCAGTATCTGTTGCAAAGTGGAGTGAGGGCTCAGGCGAACAGGCAGGAGCAGCACGACCAGCAACTGTAAAAGAAAACAGTGTATCCGTACACCTACTACAACAAACCTATGCCACTCTAGTACTTGCAATACTGTACCCACCGGTACTGGCGTATGCTGAAGTGTTGAACCTGAATAGAAGTACTAAGTTACCAGTGGAAACCCTGGAATGCAATGTATATTCTGATCTGGGTCCAGGATCCGGGAAGAAGGGGTCCAGAAATCCAGAAGGTAAAAGTCTTGCACACAGTACCCAACGGCACCAGGACGTCCCACAAAAACTATACAGGGCGCAACTAAACAGTTCCAGCATAGTACATAAATCCAAGCATGAAGGTGAACAAAATCCACGGAATTCCAAATCAGAGTATGTTGTAGAGTTGAAAGTAAGCGCCCCCAATTTCAGCACGATCCTCCCCGCAATGAGAGACAATAAGGGACTCTCCCGTAGTGGGAATAAGACCCAGACAGAGTGCGGGTGAGCGTAAGTGGGAGTTTATCCAAAGAATAGGGCATGCAAAGAACTCTGCAACCTCCGAGAGCGCTCTGTCTGACAATAGCAAAGACAGGCGTATTTCTAATACAAAAAACGTCATCAGAACCTACACACTATAGGGGGCACAAGTTAATTGGGATTGGGTGGCGTCGACTAACTATAGGTGTTGCTGCAGCGTGGTTGGTCTTGGCGTGAGGACGTCACTGGTCAGCCTCGTGGGTTGGGTTGGGCCTGGCAGGCCAGCTTGAGGTCATCCGAGCGGTGTTGGTATGCTGGGGCAGCCTGTGACAAAGATGAATACCTTTCCTGACTCGTTTGCCCTAGGCCATGCACACTGCAGTTATTCAAGAAACGACATCTAAGTTCATCAATAAATCGCTCAGCAGTTTGTCTTATAAAATAAACGCAACACATGAGGAATGCACCTCGTGAGAGGTCCGGTGGTTGTCGGTTGGGGTGAGATTTACCTGTGTCCTATTGACCGGTATTTTAGGTCGAGGGGCTGGGCTCTGGGGCCTGAGCCGAATGATACATGTCTGTCTGCCGCGTTAGAAGTTATTATATAAATGGGTCTCTGTGTCTTGTCCCAGTGATGGGGGTCGTCTTTGCACGGGGTCATGATTCTTGGGGTGGTCTAGGGGGGGTTGTGGGATTTACGAGAGGGTGCTGGTAGATCAGTAGATTCAAACGTGGGTTTATTACCGTGCTGTAAATAACACAGGTGGCGGGCTGTGGCCTTGGGTGCGGTACCGGGGCCTCTGACTCTCTGAAGCGGCTCCAGCTTGGTTGGGGGAGGTGAGGGAGCGCGGCACATGCCTTAGCTTCTTTATCTGGCAGGCTTGGTAGGGTGGGAGGGAGAATGGCCTTGCATATATTCACAAAGGTTTTTTCCTCGTGCGTTGCTAACTTTTGAATGCAGAACTTTTATAATGTTCCGCCTTATTTTGATGTTATTAAAACACACATATATATTTCAATTTCGTTACACATTTCTTTAATACAGTCGGTCCGAGTACCTTTTCATTACCTAACATTATATTTACTACATGGTGTGATTATTTTAGGTACATTAGACGTTACACGAGGTAGTTCTAGGTTATGGCCTACAGAGATTGATGCTCGCTGCTTTAGGTGATTAAGAAAACATATATGAGTTCAGGTTTCTACATAAAATTGTAAGAACACTTATACAGATAAAGGCTATACATTTGGTCGACATCTTTCTCTGTGGTTATAGCAGCACTAGTCCAGACCTGGGGTGGTATCATGTAACGTTACATCTTTATGGTTTATTCACAGTTTACAGGATCTGTTTAAACAGAGGTAGTTCGTTAATACCAATACTTGAATTATTTTCTACTTTCTTCAGATAGCGATGCTTCAGCTTTTTTCCCGTCACCCTGGCCTCGCGGACCAGGTCGTGCGGGGTGCAATATTACATTGTGAACGATAAAATGTTACAGTGTTAGCATCTCGGGTTAGCTCATACCCGACTTTCTCATGGGAACGCGCTCGCAGCGGATCTACCAGGGCTACTGCGGCGGCAGAGATACATGAAAGGCCCTCCAAAGGTGGGGGCCTCGTTACAGTGTGCTGAACTCACGCCATGTTTGCTAGACAAGATGGCTTCTAGGCCTAACTGAATTTTGGTATATGCAGGGAACGGATACGTGTGGGCAATGTCGTCGGCGGGTGAACCCTCCTCCACCTGGGCCCGGGTGGCATGAGGGGACGGCCACCGAGTCATGGTCCTCACCTGGGGAGAAGGCTGCAGGTGAGGAGGGCCTCGCGGCCAGTCCTCCCCTACATTTCCCCCCTTTCGTTACTAAAGTAACGAATTCTTTAGCTCTTCTAATCTTCTACATTCTTGCTCCTCTATCACTGCGTCATCCCATGCAGGTGTTCCTTTTCTAGGCATCCAGGCTCTGCATACCCCCCTCAAGCTCTCACCTCTTCTAGCATACTCATCTGGTGTACATGTTAAATATATACAGTCACCAGTTTCTTCCAAGTCTACCCAGACCTCCTCATACCATTCCAGTTCCACGTCTCGTGGTTCTTTGATAGTGGTGTGCCATAGTTTATCTACTATGTACTTATCACGGTACATAGGCACTAACTGGTACCTGGGAGTGTTATCTGTTCCTGTCTGTACATGTACTTCTTGTGTCGCCTTGATTGTACCACCAGAGTTGCCCATTGTCACCATCATCATTGCACCATTAGGGACTGCGTTAGCACAACATCGGAGGCCCACCTGGCACAGGCAGAACACCACGAGGAGGACCACCACAACTGGTATCAAGAACTTCATTGCCATTCCAAGCCATGAGGGAACCCAGGAGAAGATATTGTCGAACCATGAGCTATCTTTAGCCCCACCTTCCATCTTCATCTTCTCTCCCAGGTTATGTACTGCTTCAATGACGTGGGACAGGGACCCATTTTCTGCGTCTTCAGAAGGTACGAACGTGCAGCACGCACTTCCTATTTTTCGGCAAACACCTCCATCGATCGCTGTTAACAGGTCCAGAACATACCTGTTCTGCATGGTCATTAGTCGCAGAGCTCGTAGTTCTACCTTTATTATGTTGAACCCTTCTTCAGTGTCATTGGCCAGCTGAATCAGTTCCCACCGTGTGATCTGGAGCCATTTTGCATTTGCTCTTGCTTGGACACTTGAAACTAGTGAGGCAAAAAATGTTTCCACGGAGCTGAACAGGCGATACCTGTCTGGGATCTGTGCCAATAAATCGGATGATGCTTGTGATATGTAGTTCGATGCTCGCTTGTTCCGTGATAGCTCCTCTTCTTTCCCTCCGGAGGACAGGACATAGAGGTGCGCTTCTGCAGTGGGAGACGTCGCATCCTTGTTCACGTTTCCTTGCGTCCTTTTATTTTCGTCGACGTGACTTTCTGGAATCACCATTAGGGCCGAATGCAAAGTGGCCATTGAGCAGCTGCCACTCCATGCCTGGGGAAGGTGCAAGTAAGCCTGATTCCCGCATACCCAGTATGTGTCCATTAGTGCTGCTGTTCCTTTTTTCATGTCTGGGATGGTGAGAGTTTTGTTACAGTTTTTATTCGTTCCCATTGCCACTTTTCCTTCTCCTTTGAAACATAGTTCGTTTTGTATTTCACTTTGTAGCTTGAAGGGTTTCTCCATCGCTGTTACCCATGTTAGTTTAGAGATGTGTTCTTTCCATATTGGTAAGCACGTTTTTTCCATCCACCGCAGCTTGTCTGGTTGGACACCTTTCAGTGCTTCCGCTTTGCACAGTACTTCTTCATCTTTCCATTTGTTTTCGGAAAACAGCGTCCCTTGTATTGCAAAGAAAGGTTCTTTAAGACAGACCACTCCAGACGCTTTTGAATAGCACGTTTTGTTGTCCTGTATCATTGTGAAAGAGACATCGTGTGCTTGGAAGGTGTTCTTTATTCTACACAGCGTGAGATGAAGGAGACATTGGGCATCCACAATGGGCAATTCTCTTGGCAACAACACTTTGGGTGTGCCTGATGCATGGGGGATGAGCGAACAGACATAACAACTTTCATTGGTTGTCTGTTTAGCTGTTGTACTCATATCTGCATACCATTTATTTGCTTGGTGGGGGTGTCGTGGGTCTTCCATCTTGTCTAATCCTAACCCATAATACTCATCATACCCCCTCCTACTTGTCTCTCTTCTTCGCCTACTTTTCTCCCCCCTCCTATACCTTTTAGTTTCGATAGGTGAAATAATAGGCCCCCCTTTCTCATTCCCACCCCCCTTTTCCAATTCCTCATATAGGAACTTGTGTTCTGTCATCGTAATTACTTTTCCATTTTCCTCAATAAACAACAAATCGCTGTTTTGTATCGGGGCGGGAAGGGTAGTGGGGCTGTTATATATTTCAGGTAGGGACATTGTGTCATTGTCCATATCTTTATTTCTTGATTGTGACAGGGTAGCAGTGGGTGGTGCAGTATAGTAACCCCATACAAAGTGTGATCCATCCCAGACCAAAAAATCACCTTCTCTAATATTCATACTTGTAATTGAATTCGTGCCAGGGGCAAGGGTGGTGTTACTCCCCCCTCCCCCCTCGTTCATCTCGATAGAGATGAACGCTATGAACCAATATGTCACCAGGCAAAATATTGAGATGAAGAACACAATAACACACATTGATAAACCACATTCGTATGAATATGTCAATCTATTTACTAACATTTCTCTAAATCTAACAAATCTATTAGTTGCAGGCTGCCCATTCGATGCCATAGTAAATCCTGTTTGAAACATAAAAGTGCATTAAGTACAAGCATGTAAACATTTCTAACGTTGTGACATTGTTTCGACAAAGTATGGGAGTGGGTGAGGGAGGGGGTGTGTCCACAGACAAGGTAACTTTACAATCATTACTATCCGTACATTATTTCATATATAAAAAGGAAAGTCGAGAGAAAAAAAACTTCTCCAAAACCAAAAAAAAAACCACAAAAACCTTCAAAAGTTGTAAAAAATTATATATATATATATACATATTTATTTCAGTACACTTGTCGTGCGCCAGTCGCGTTCAATGTTCATCACTTAATGCACACAAAATTCCCATCATTCATTCTGCACAACTTCATTGTCCGCAGTTGCCTGTGCCTCGTCCTGCACCTCACCTTCCACGGCGCTATAGGCTCTGCGTACGTCTGTCAAATGCACCCAGTATCGTAGGCCCTTCACCTTTACTGCTGTGGGTGTGCAAAACACTACCTCATAAGGGCCATGGAAACGTGGCGCATTCCACCTTCGCACAAAACTTCTGACATATATAAGGTCACCAGGCATTAGTTGTAATGGTTTTTCAGGCAGTGTCTCTGTTTCTGTTGTGTTCCCCTCCTCTCTTGTAGAGGGGGGGGCTAGTTGCTTCGCAATTACGCGCGCTGCCCGTGTCAGTTTTTTCAAGTACTCTGTGAACTCCTCTCCCAATATCGCTGCACTTCTGTGTGCATCAGAACGTTCACGGAGAGGCGAATGCGCTGTGTGCATTCTCCTTCCCGTGACGATCTCATGCGGGGACAAATGGTGGTCTTTACTTGGCTGATTTCGTAACTCAAACAGGGCCAAAGGCAGGCAGTACATCCATGTCTTTTTAAGGGAAAAACACAGTTTTGACAATCTGCTTTTTAACAGACCGTTCATCTTTTCCACTACGCCATTACTTTGAGGATGATAAATCGAACATAATTTGTGCTTTATTCCCAATAGCGTAGTCACTTCCTTGAATAGTTCATTAACAAAATGCGTGCCGTTGTCTGAGCGAATAACTTCGCAAATCCCCCAGCGCGGGAATACTTCCCGCACTAGGAACTTCGCGGCGCCCTTCGCATCAGGGCGCGCACAGGGGCCTGCCTCCACCCACCTCGAAAATGGACATACAACCACAATCATGTAGCGAGCCCCGTTACATCTTTCTCCCATGTCTACATAATCAATGTGGAGCTCTCTGAATGGGCCATTTGGTTTTGGTATCGTTCCTCTTAGTGTGCGCAATGTCATACCTGAGTTGTAAATCTGACATGTCGTGCATTCTAAAGCCAGCCTTGTGATGTGTTCATGGAGGCAAGGTGCAAACCAATCTTCTTGTATGTCCGCCATTATGTGTTGCTTTGCGTTATGTGCGGGAAAGTGTAGTTGTTGAAATGCTATTTCTAACAATGTAACTGGCATTACCGCTTTTCCTGAACTTTTTTGTCGCCACAATAAATCAGTCGGCGATTTGCTGCATCCCCTCTTAGTCCACAGCAATTTTTCTTCTGCACTAGCTCCCTCTTGCAGCTCTATTATTTCCTGTGTGGGCATCATGTTGTATCCTGTGGGGACCTCTTGGCTTGCTGTGTGGTGCAACATGTACTCTCCTACTCCACCTTTCTGTAAATACGAAGCTTCTTTGGCAGCGGCGTCTGCTGCCGCGTTCCCCAAAGATATAAAATCTGTATTTGTGGTGTGGGCTTGGCATTTTACGATGGCCACTGCCGTGGGGTCTTGCAGGGCCTCAATCAGTTCTTTCAATAATTCTGCATGCTGAACCGGTGTTCCATCTGCTCGTCGAAACCCTCTCCGCCCCCACCGTGCCAACCCGCCGTGTACTGTTGTTGTCATGTATGCTGAGTCTGTATATATTGTCACTGCGCACCCCTTGGCGGCATGCAATGCTTCTATTAGCGCTATTAGTTCTGCTGCTTGGGCTGAATAGTGTGATGGGAGGCGGTGTTGCACTAGTGTCTCGTATTCATCTTCCTCTAATCGTACAACTGCCATACCCACATGTTTCTCTCCTGTCTCCATGTCTATTGATGCTGACCCGTCCACGAAATACACCTCTCCCTCGTTCAGGGCATTCTCAAAAATCACTTGATCCTGACCTTCGTCACCTGTGTACGTAGCACAGTTGTGGTTCTGCATGTCCTCTACGGTGCACGCCTCTGTGATGAATGTGGCCGGGTTCACTGTTTTACATCTTACTATGTGGATGTTTGCGCTGGACAGTATTATTTCATATGCTGTGGCGCGCTGTGTCGTCAATGTGCTCTTTGATCGCTCTAATATTGCAAAGAGTGAGTGTTCCACAAACAGTGTCACAGGACAGCCCATCACTATCGTGGCACTTTTCTCAATCGCGAACGCGGCTGCAGCTAGGGATTGCTCGCACGCGAAATGACCTTGCATTACTGCGTCTAGGGTGCCACTATAGTAAGCCAGTGGTTTGTGCCCTAACGATGTCTTTTGTGTCAGTACTGCTGTCATCAGTGTTCCTTTGCAGTGTGAAAATAAGAAGAATTCGCGCCCATAATCTGGATTTGCCAGTACTGGAGCGCTTGATATCAGCTCTTTTAGTGAGTTAAATGCTGTGTTCATCTCTTCTGTCCATTCTATGTGTTTGTTTTCCTACTGTGCTTCTTTTAGTGCCTGTAACAAGGGCCTTGTGTACGCTGCATAATCCAATATCCATGCTCGGCAATAGTTGCACATACCCAGAAATTTCTGCATCTCTTTTACTGTTTTGGGCTCCCCAACTGTTCTAATCGCCTGTGCCCTGTCTGGTATGATCCGCTTGCCATCCTTTGATATCAGCTGTCCCAAGTATAGGACCTCTGTCAGACAGTATTGTAACTTCCCCTTGTCCACCTTGTACCCTTTATTGGCCAATAATGTCAGGAGTGTTATTGAGTCCTTTCTACACTCTTCCTCAGTTTGTGCACAAACCAATAAATCATCAACGTACTGAATCACTGTGCTTTCTACAGACAAATTCCCCAGATCTTCATGTAGTACCCTGTTGAATATGCTTGGGCTCTCGCAATATCCTTGTGGTAGTCTGCAGTGTTCGAACCTCCTCCCCCCTAGTGTAAACGCTGTTAAGTACCTGCTCTCTTCTGCTAAGGGAATCGAGAAAAATGCATTTTTCAAGTCAATAACTGTGAAGTGGGATGCCGTTTTCGGAATGTTGCACAGTATTGTCGCCGGGTTCGGGACTAAAGGGAACTCCTTCTGAATCACATCATTGAGTGGGCGTAAATCTTGTATCATCCTCCATGAACCTCCCTTCGCCTTTTTAATCGGGTAAATGCATGTGTTGCATGGGGAGTTTGAGGGCACTATTATTCCTTGTGCTAGCAGTGCATCTAATGTCTCTCTGATCCCTTCTTCTGCTTCGCGTGACAATTGATATTGTTTTACCCGGGGTAGAATTGCTCCCTGTTTCAGTTTTATTACCACAGGCTGAACCCCATGTAATAACCCCACATCATGGGGGCCATTTGTCCATATGTTAGTGGGTACTAACCTCATGTCGTCATCAAAAAATGCATGTGGTGCTCCTACTACTGCCATTAATTCAACTTGAGTTTTTCTGGCTGTAACTACAATGTCGCACGGCATTGCTAGTTCCATCACTATTTCGCCATCTGTCTCAGTGTCAGAAAATAGCTCCTCGTCCGAGAGCTCCCTCAGTGGGATATTTGCATTTGTACACAGTACTGTCCGCCACTCACATCCTTCCATGTCAACGCCAATCACACATATTCTGTTTGCTGACACGTGTACTGCGTGTAAATCCAACGATAGCACTGACCCGGGAGCAGTGTCGGGGCTTGCTATGGGGCGGAAAAGGAATTCGGCTGGAATCCTCCAATCCATCCTTTTTAGTTCTGGTACTATGAGAGCCAATGTTCTCATGCCCTCAACAAACATCTCCTTGTTTCTTGGTAACCCTCTGATCTCTTGCATGATTGAGTGGCCGTGTATTACTGCTAATATGCGGAGGGGGCATATGCCTGGCGTCGAACATACGATACCGCTCCCTGTGAATGATATTGTCATATTTAGTTTGCTTAAGAGATCTCTCCCCAGCAAATTAATGGGAGAGTGTTCATAGTACAGTAAGGGTGCTTTCACTGTTTTACCCCCCACTGTCACATCCAATGCCTCTGTGTAAGGAACTTCAATTACAGCCCCAGAGAACCCCTGCGTCTCTAACGTTCTATTAGATAACGGGAACCGGCCCTCTCTAATGCATGATTTCTCCGCTCCCGAATCCACCATGAATATGAACTGCTTGTCTCCTATCTGCGCTCCTATCAATGGTTCCTCTGATGCATTGTGGGTCGTAGATAGTACTGGACACGCAAGTGCTCTCTGTGGGCTGTCCTATGCGGGGTGTCTCATTGCCCCCCCTTGATCAAAAATGTTCCCCGAAACTACTGACACCCCGCTGTAAGGTGCGGGGGCAGGCGCTCCATTAGCTACTGTGGCGAAAGTGTTACCTGGCGTGTATTGCATATTGTCATTATTCTGTGGGTGGTTTTGTGTTCTGTACTGATGTCCGTGTAGTTGTGCGTTACTTCTTTGTCCTACATTTTCTGGTTGCTGGTATTGTCCCATGGGGAGGCCGTAGGGGCTTCCTGGGTGGGGGTGACCGTACTGCTCTGTCTCCTGGAACCCGTTGTTTTGTCTGCTCCTGCACTCTCTTGAGTAGTGCCCCCATCTCCCACAATTCCAGCAGCTCCCCTGTGGACCTCTGGGACCCTGCCACCCATTTCCTCCCATTCCTCCATACCCTTGTCCTCCTCTTCAGCCCCTGTACCCACCTCTTCCACCTCTTGGGGCCCACTCTTGCCACGTTGGACCTCCGTTCTGCTCCTGCTCAGTCCACTGTCGTTGTCCTTGTCCTGTCCAATTTGCTGCTATTCTTCCTTGTATTGCTATTTGCCCCTCCTCTCCTTCGTCTCCCTCCCTCATGAGTGGGAGCCCTGCTACCGCTGCTGCAACCTTCACCAGTTTTGATTGTACCAACTTTGCCTCGTCTGCCAACCTTTTCTGTGCTACTTCCCTCTCTCTCTCTTTGATCCTTTTGCAATGGTGCACTATTATACTTTGGATCTCTGGCCACCCCTTTGCCTCAACGCCCGCTATTTTATCGAGTGCCTTCTGCACCTCTTTTGGGAGCCCTCTCTTAATGATAAAATAAAATAGAGATGTGGATTGGTGCCAGGGCGTGCCCGTTTCCGCTCTCCACATCTCCTGCACCCGGAGAATGTAATCCATAGCATCCTCCCCTTCATTCATTGTACATTGCATTACTGATTGTAAATCAGGGGTATCTGGGAATGTCTCCCGCAGTGCGTCCCACACCCTTGCTCGTACTGTATTAAAGGAAGCCCCGTCATGGCGGTCACAGTCCAACGTCACGGCCGGGAAACCAGCCTTAGCCCATACTCTGTCCGCTTGATCTCCTACTGCGGTTACTAGTAGGCTTTTCACATCGCCTACTGCCAACGGTATGCCGGCGGTATGTTTCTCAAATGCATATATCCACTTGCTCGCCCCTCCTGACAGCTGGGGCAATAATTTCATTAAATTAGCCTTATCCATCTGAGCCCATGGTATATAGTTTGGTCTCCCCCCCCCTCTGTGTATCAATGGAAGTTGTAACTTCCCTTTTGCAGTTGTACCCTCCCTTTCCTTAGTCGCTGCTGACTCCAATGACGCCATCTTCCCCACCCTATTTCTTAGTCGTCCCATCCATTCGTCGTCTATAGTCCCTAGCGAACATGCACCGTCCACTTCCTCGCTTTCCCCTCCTACTGCCATACTCAACCTATCACTCTCATCCAACCCTCCTCTGACATCACATAACAAGTCCTCTCTGATCCCTCTCTCTCGTGATACATCACCAATGCTCCCTTCCACTGCTCCTACCTCTATTATTCGTGTCGGCTCTTCCTCAATTCTGAACAGTATTTCCCCCTTTTTCCATCCTTCCTCAATTTGTCTACTTTCGCTCGACGCTCTAGACGTGCGTCCTGATTGTGTAGGGGCGCACGCTGTGCGCTCACATATGTCTTTTATTCTTGAGAGTTCATCCCTTGCCACAGTAAGCCTCGACTCTAAGTCACTCGTTAGCTTCTCTATATCCACCCTCTGTGTGCTTCCCTGGGCGCGCTCTCTGGTGCTTTCGTATGGCGGGGGGGCTGTTGGTCTTTGTGGTGTACCAGTTGTGGGGGGAGGCACATAAGTAGGGTCGCTATATCCTGCTGCGGGGGCTGGTTTAGGTAATATCGGGTACAAACTAATCACCTCCGCAGGTTGTTCTGTACTTCGCTGTTCCTTTTCCTCTCTTATAATCATCAGTGGATTATCTGTGGTGGAAGGTAGATCAATATTTGGTGCCGGAGCTTTGGGTGGGGGTACTTCCTCAAACAATCTCCAGAGGTCTAATATCTCCTTCCTATTTTGCCATTGTTTCCCCTTATACTTGAGGCTAATGCATGCTCGTACCATATCAAGAACGCTTTTGTCAAAAGACCCTCCCTCGGGCCAAATCTGGGGCAGACCCTCCCCTTTCAATTCTGTTACCCATTGATCGTGATATTTATTTATTCGTTCAGCGTATCCCGGTAAGCTCTTACAAATATGTGACAAGGGAGTTTCGGCCCCCATACTCTAAATCACTAACACAGCCGTGTCCACCTTTTTTACTTTTAGTTAGGTGTAGATATGTGTATGTATACCTTTATGGCACAGACAAGAGCGGACGTCTCAAAAATTATCACCCAACTTTATTCACTGCGCAAATCCTTTCTCACTCACCATAGCTCATCTCCTTCCCATTCCCATACACTCTCATGTGATTTCACTTGCAATTGATCAATTACTAGTTATGACCAACACTCTCTGGCACCACCTCGCGGTCAACCGTTCGTCTCCAATACTCACACGGTGCGCGCACCCTTCACAATACTTTTCCACTCACACCTCGTCTTTTTTCCTCCCTTTCCTCCCTGGCCAGCTGTCCCTGTTTTTCTGCTAAAGTTACTATGTTCACGTCTGTACGTGCCACTACTTAATCCCCACTCCTACAAATGTGCTCCCTATTTTATAGTTCTTCTACAAGTATATTTATCTTATACCCTTTTCGCTTTCTCCCCCTGCCCCGTGGAATGGAAAAAAGAAATAGAGAGAGTAGCAATCACTAAAAAATATTCCCGGTGTCTCCCTTTGCCAGACACCAATAACTTATTTCTTACTTCTTCATATATTCCCAGTACTAGTTTAGATAGCACTATGCGGCGCCGCCTTCCACCCCCTTTCGGAGCTAGGTTTCCGTCACTTCTACCACTTCACTTATTTCTTACTCCTAATGGCCATATGCAAAGAAAAGATAAAGAAAGTTTCAAGACCCGTCTTTAGTAGACCCCCGTTATTCTTCTCCTCTACCTGTCCCCGTTCTCCTGTTATAATTTCCCCTCCCTTCCCCTTTACGATCGCTCGCACTCAGTACTCACGTGCCCGTCTTGAACCGATAGTCTCCGAAACTGGGTCCGTCCAGGCAGTGTCACCGGTAACTCAACGGTCAGCCCCTGGCTCCGGCGAGCGGCACTCAAAGGGGATTTTTTTCCAATCGGGATCCCGTACCCTTTCTCATTGAGTGCGCACTTCTTATTGTGCCGGTCGCCGTTGGCGGGCAGCCTCCCGGAGCCGGCTCACCGTGCGTATCCCTTCTCGACCGGAGATTCTCGTGCCACAAGGGGGTCGTTAAAAAGGAGTTAGGAAAAATAATTTGGAGATATCACGCTATCGGGGTCACCACTGAAAGGAAGCGCCCCCAATTTCAGCACGATCCTCCCCGCAATGAGAGATCATAAGGGACTCTCCCGTAGTGGGAATAAGACCAAGACAGAGTGCGGGTGAGCGTAAGTGGGAGTTTATCCAAAGAATAGGGCATGCAAAGAACTCTGCAACCTCCGAGAGCGCTCTGTCTGACAATAGCAAAGACAGGCGTATTTCTAATACAAAAAACGTCATCAGAACCTACACACTATAGGGGGCACAAGTTAATTGGGATTGGGTGGCGTCGACTAACTATAGGTGTTGCTGCAGCGTGGTTGGTCTTGGCGTGAGGACGTCACTGGTCAGCCTCGTGGGTTGGGTTGGGCCTGGCAGGCCAGCTTGAGGTCATCCGAGCGGTGTTGGTATGCTGGGGCAGCCTGTGACAAAGATGAATACCTTTCCTGACTCGTTTGCCCTAGGCCATGCACACTGCAGTTATTCAAGAAACGACATCTAAGTTCATCAATAAATCGCTCAGCAGTTTGTCTTATAAAATAAACGCAACACATGAGGAATGCACCTCGTGAGAGGTCCGGTGGTTGTCGGTTGGGGTGAGATTTACCTGTGTCCTATTGACCGGTATTTTAGGTCGAGGGGCTGGGCTCTGGGGCCTGAGCCGAATGATACATGTCTGTCTGCCGCGTTAGAAGTTATTATATAAATGGGTCTCTGTGCCTTGTCCCAGTGATGGGGGTCGTCTTTGCACGGGGTCATGATTCTTGGGGTGGTCTAGGGGGGGTTGTGGGATTTACGAGAGGGTGCTGGTAGATCAGTAGATTCAAACGTGGGTTTATTACCGTGCTGTAAATAACACAGGTGGCGGGCTGTGGCCTTGGGTGCGGTACCGGGGCCTCTGACTCTCTGAAGCGGCTCCAGCTTGGTTGGGGGAGGTGAGGGAGCGCGGCACATGCCTTAGCTTCTTTATCTGGCAGGCTTGGTAGGGTGGGAGGGAGAATGGCCTTGCATATATTCACAAAGGTTTTTTCCTCGTGCGTTGCTAACTTTTGAATGCAGAACTTTTATAATGTTCCGCCTTATTTTGATGTTATTAAAACACACATATATATTTCAATTTCGTTACACATTTCTTTAATACAGTCGGTCCGAGTACCTTTTCATTACCTAACATTATATTTACTACATGGTGTGATTATTTTAGGTACATTAGACGTTACACGAGGTAGTTCTAGGTTATGGCCTACAGAGATTGATGCTCGCTGCTTTAGGTGATTAAGAAAACATATAGGAGTTCAGGTTTCTACATAAAATTGTAAGAACACTTATACAGATAAAGGCTATACATTTGGTCGACATCTTTCTCTGTGGTTATAGCAGCACTAGTCCAGACCTGGGGTGGTATCATGTAACGTTACATCTTTATGGTTTATTCACAGTTTACAGGATCTGTTTAAACAGAGGTAGTTCGTTAATACCAATACTTGAATTATTTTCTACTTTCTTCAGATAGCGATGCTTCAGCTTTTTTCCCGTCACCCTGGCCTCGCGGACCAGGTCGTGCGGGGTGCAATATTACATTGTGAACGATAAAATGTTACAGTGTTAGCATCTCGGGTTAGCTCATACCCGACTTTCTCATGGGAACGCGCTCGCAGCGGATCTACCAGGGCTACTGCGGCGGCAGAGATACATGAAAGGCCCTCCAAAGGTGGGGGCCTCGTTACAGTGAGCTGAACTCACGCCATGTTTGCTAGACAAGATGGCTTCTAGGCCTAACTGAATTTTGGTATATGCAGGGAACGGATACGTGTGGGCAATGTCGTCGGCGGGTGAACCCTCCTCCACCTGGGCCCGGGTGGCATGAGGGGACGGCCACCGAGTCATGGTCCTCACCTGGGGAGAAGGCTGCAGGTGAGGAGGGCCTCGCGGCCAGTCCTCCCCTACAGAGTGCAGGAAGAATGGAAAGGCAGTAATAGTAGTAGCGATTGATTGGTAAGAGCAAGCTGCTTCTCCCCAAAGGAACACTGGGGAAGCTCAAGGATAGCACGCTAAACTTTGCAGCACAAAAGGAAAGCAGAGAAGGATATTGCATAGCCAGTCCAGGAAATTAAGCCCAGGTCAGGATTCCCAAAGAACCGTTGCCGAGGAGTCCGAATAAGCCAGTCCAGTAAACAGAGCCGGGGCGTCAGGAAGGATGTGGTGGATAACAAAGATCGTAGAGGAGGAAACAATGAAGTTCACCACAAGATAGGGATTTAGGAGCGCCGACCAATGTGCACAGCCCATACTAAGCAGGAGGTCGACAAGATGCCATGTCAGGAATTCTGGGCATTGTAGTACCTGACTGCCGGTAAACAGATCTTTAATGGGACAATCTTCAGGGAACACACCAGTCTCTCCGTTTCCTAAGATAACAAGGAGGTGAAGTCGGTATCATGTCACTGGGACATTGTGTCATTTCCTACTTCCATAAGATGTCCAAGGTTAGTTAGTGGTTTTGCAGGAGATTTACATGCAGTGGTTCATCAGGAGCAGGTTTTGCCACCCGTGGTTCGGTGTGCATGTGTACTCCTCTTCCCCCGCTTTCGCTCCCCTAACCACTTCATTGGTAACATTAGTGGCGAAAGGCATTTTAACACAAAAGTAGCACACAAAATAGAAAGACTGTTGTGCATACCAATCACTGACTAGTTAGATTTCTCTTCAGGGCTTGTCCTGGGATTTCCAAAACACTATGCCAAAAGACATGCATATTCTCCCAATTTGCATATCCCATAATTTGCATACATTAGTTTAGTTTATTATTTGATAATGCGCACCAAACCCTTAGGTAGCAGGGGGCAACAGTTACAAGAATATTTGAGCTTAGTTACAGTGCATGAATATTACAGTGTATGCAATACATGGGAGTAGTTTCCTACCTGTAACTCAATTTCTCCAGCGTTGGTATCTTTCACGGATTCACATGCTTAGAATATTCCCCCGTCCTCAGGCCGGGAACCCTCGGTATATTTATAAAGACGTTTTCCATAGGAAAATGTTTTGACACTTCTGTGTCCTATCTACGTCATTTTCTGGCTGCGTACGCCTGACCCAATAGGACGTAGGGGTATGAATAGCCCCACCCCGCGGCTCCCTTCAGATTTTAATCCCCAAAGTAGAAGGGGCATATACAGTTTGCATTCAGGGGAGGCTGGCGGGCGCATGTTAATCCATGAAAGATACCAACTGGAGAAATGGAGTTACAGGTAAGAAACTACTCCCTTCTCCAGCATTGGATCTTTCATGGATTCACATACTTAGAATAGATTATATAGCAGTACCCCTAACTTGGAGGTGTGCAAGGCAAACCAAGACTATTCAAGCCACACATGCAGTTCGGTATACGAAAAAATCCCCATCAAGGTACATTGACAATAACTAAACATATAGCATATTGACAAGAGCATACACCCCCTTTGTGGGGCTTACCTTACTGAAACAGGTGCTGAAGGACTGCTCGTCCCATGTGCATATCTGTCGCATGCTGTTGCTCTGGGCAATAATGCAGAGTAAATGTGTGCGGCACCTACCATGATGCCGCTTGACAGATGTCCACCAATGGAATTCCAGACCACAACGCCGCCGATGATGAGGTGGATCTGGTTGAATGAGCTTTTGGGCTTCTTTCCTGAGGCTTTCCTGCTTTAGAGTGACAAAAAGCAATAGTCGACGACACCCAGTGGGCCAGTCCTTGATTAGAGATCTGTTTTCCCTTCACCGAAGGTCCATAAACTACAAAAAGTTGCCTTGAACGTCTAACATCTTGAGTACGACTGAGATAGAACTTCAAAGCTCTTTTTACATTTACATGTGGAAAGCTTTTTCTGCCACAGAAGAGGCTGTTGCAAAGAATGTGGGTAGAACAATAGAAGAATGCTTGTGGAATGTCGTCGGGACTTTAGGAATGAAGTGAGGACTGGTTGCCAATACTACTTTGTCTTTGAAAAACCGCAAGTATGGCGGATTAATCACCCATGCCTGTAACTCCGACAGCCTTCTTGCTGATGTAATGGCTACTAAAAAGGCAATTTTCCACGACAAAAACTTCAATGACGATGATGACATTGGTTCGAACGGAGCCCTCATTAGTGCTGACAGTACTAGATTGAGACTCCAGTTAGGAGGAAACTTTTTAGCTGGCGGAAAAGTCTGACACAGGCCTTTCAGGAAATGTTTAACCAGTCGATCACTGAACAATGGCGTTGAATGTCTTTTATGAGTAAATCTCGAGATGGCCGCCAAATGAACTTTAATGGAGGAAAAAGCCAATCCTTTCTCCTCCAAGTGTAGCAAATATGGAAGAATCTGTTCTGCTCCGATGTTTAAGGGGTCTACCCCCGGATGATCCCTGCACCACATGCAGAATCTCTTCCATTTACCTGCATATGAAGCATTCGTGGACGGAGCTTGGGCCGCCTGTAAGATTTGTCGACACGCTGAGGGAATGTTCAAGTCCCCAAACTCGGAGAAGTCCGGAGCCAGGCCGTCAGGTTGAGGGAGCCTGGATCGTGATGCCAAACTGCTCCTTTGTCTTGAGATAGAAGGTTCGGAATCTTCTGGAACTTCACTGGTTCTGCTATCGACGGAGTAGGTCTGAGAACCACGACTGTCTCGCCCAGTAAGGAGCCACTACAATTGCCCGACATGGGTACTTGTGAATCCACTGGAGGGTCCGCCGGATGAGTGGAAACGGAGAGAACGCGTAAGCGAACCTGTTCATCCACGGGAAGGAGAACGCCTCCCACAGCAATCCGGGTTGTGACCACCTGCTCGCGTAATGTACGCACTTCTTGTTCTCTCGGGTTGCAAACAGATCCAGGGATGGATGACCCCATTTTCTGAAGATGTTCGCCAGTTGTCGATCGTCCAGTTCCCACTTGTGCAGTTGATTCATTTCCTTGCTGAGTGAGTCTGCTTCAATATTTTTGACCCCTGGAAGATGGTAAGCCATTATGCTCATATTCTGTTCGAGGGCCCAATGCCATATTTTTTGAGCTTTGCTCGAGAGCATCCTGGAACGAGTGCCCTCTTGTTTTCTGAGATAGAACATCGTTGTTGTATTGTCCGTTAGTATTCTGACGACCGATGCTCGTATGCGCAGCAAAATGGACTTCAGAGCTCAGCGTACGGCCCTTAACTCCAGCACGTTGATGTGAAGAGTGGACTCCACTGGGGACCATTGACCTTGAACTTGCAGGGACCCCAGATGGGCTCCCCATCCTTTCAGCGATGCATCCGTTACCACTGTCGCTTGAAAATCCGGCTCCTGCAGGGGCATCCCCCTCGTCAGATTGTCTGAGAGCTGCCACCGCTGAAGTGCCTGCAGAAGCTCACTGCTGGTGCTCAACTTGTCGGACCATAAGCCTTGACTCTGGGACCATCAGTCTGCCAGAAACTCCTGTACTGGCCTCATGAAGAGACACCAATTGTTCACCAATGGAATACAGGGCGCCCAGGCCCCTAGATGTGACATGTAGTTTTCTGACTTACACTTTCCAAGGAGGGCTTCACTAGCCCTGATTGAGTTTGGAATTCCGCGCCCAGAAATACCAAGTTCTTTGAGGGCGTTAACGAGGATTTCTCAAAGTTGATTGCAAAGCCCAAGCGCTTCAGAAGTTGCATGGTGGCCTCTAGGCTTGCCTGTGTTATGCTCGGCGACGAGCCCCTTATCAGCCAATCGTCCAGGTAAGGGTAAACATGGTGACCTTTCCTTCGCAGCCAAGCTGCCACTGGAGCCAAGCATTTTGTGAACATCCCGGGAGACGACTTCAGTCCGAAAGGAAGTACTTTGAACTGGTAATGGCTCCGACCGACTACGAACCTTAGAAACTTTCTGTGTCGTTGACGCATAGGTATATGAAAATACGCGTCTTGTAGGTCTAACAACGCCAGAAAATCTCCCGGCTGTACGGATCGGATGACTTCCTGAAGCGTAAGCATTTTGAACTTCAGATTTTTTAGGGTCTTGTTGAGAGCCCGAAGGTCCAGAATGGGTCGCCACTTGCCGTTGGGTTTCTTGACCACGAAGTAACGAGAGTAAACTCCCCGGCCCCTCTCGGCCACCGGGACAAATTCTAAAGCCCCTTTTTGCAGCCTAAACTCCACTTCCTGTTGTAATATGTGAAGATGGGGTTGCGCCGAATACACAGGTGGAATTTGTGACAGCGTTTCCTTGAACTGCAAAGAGTGGCCTAGTTTTATTTTGTCCAATACCCAGCGGTCTGTTATTCTTCCCCACTCATCGACGTGACGGGACACCCTTGCTCTCAGGACGTCCTGAAGCCTGTCATTGATGGGACTTTGACTGCCTGTCTATCGCTGACGAGGAATATCCCCTTCTTCTCGAAGCCTGGTAGTTTCGGCCTCTTCACGTTGCCTGGACCGCACGCCTCTAACCTTGGGAGGAGTATGATGGCCTGCTGAAGTTTGGGTCTCTAGATGCGGTAAAGTGGGAATTTCCTGATGCTCCGCGGAAGGGACGAAAGGATCGAAAAGCTCTTCCGCTTTGCAGGGCTCCTAGTGACCTGGCCGTGTCCGTATCCTCTTTCATACCTTTCAAGGCCTCGTCCACTTTCTCTCTGAAGAATTGGTCACCCTCACATGGCACATTGAGCACCTTATACTGGACCTCCGATCTAAAGTTAGTACATTTCAGCCAGGCGTACCTTCTCAAAACCACTCTGTTTATTTGCTTGAACTCAGACTCTGCCAAGTCCACAGCGATGTTAATCGAGTGGTTTGATACCTTTTCCCCCCCTCAAAGACCAGTAACATGGCCGACTTTCTATGCTCCTCAGGAAGGTGTTCTAGGATAGGGGCTAAACAATGCCACATCTCCCCGTTGTACCTTGCCATAATTGCCAGCGAGTTAGCTGCTTTAACCGTCGTCGCTCCTACGGATAGAACCTTCTTACCAAATCCGTCCTGCCTTCTAGCCTCATTATCCGGAGGGGTAGAACATTTGTGTTGCGATCTGGCCTTCCTAGCCGCTGCCGCCGACACTACCGACTCTGGAGAAGGTTGAGCGGTCAAGCATTTAGGCATAGAGTCTGTGATGGTCTCCTGAGGAGGAGGTCTTTGAAGGATCTTTTCCTTTTTTCAACAAAGATGAAGAAGACTTTCCTTGATGGCGATCCTGCCCATGCTTCAACAAGGATTCTTTCGCCGGGTGTTTCTCTGAGGGGCGTTTTTCCATAGATCACAGTTTCTTCGTCAGAGGCTCTGCTGACACCGACTGGCGATGGGATTCTGCCTTCGATGACTTAGGCCTGGATGCTAGACTGAGCGCAGATCCTACCTCCAATGAAGGGTAGGTTCACTCATTTAGGCACGTCACCAGACGCCTATTCCAATCCTTTAGCGTTTTCTGTGAGAAACCCTTACAGATTTCACAACTGTCCCCTGAGTGATGTGGGTGTAGACAGTACAAACAATCCATGTGCCCATTTCCTTCATAGGCTTATTTCAGTCCGCACGTGGCACACGGACGGAACAATGCCTTTCCAGACATTTTAATGAAGTGTTTTAATCAAAAGTAGAAAAAACATGAGGTGCTCCCGCTACTTTGGAGACGGTTGAAATCTGAAGGGAGCCACGGGGGCGGGGCTATTTATACCCCTACCTCCTATTGGGTCAGGCATACGCAGCCCGAAAACGACAGATAGGACACAGAAGTACATTTTTTCCTATGGAAAACGTCTTTATAAATATACCGAGGGTTTCCGGCCTGATGACAGGGAATATTCTAAGCATGTGAATCCATGAAAGATCCAATGCTGGATAAATATACATAGATACAAGGTACATAGCAAGAGAAAGGAAGGTAGGTGGTCTGGATCACAAGTACATAAATAGCAGAATTATTCTAAGCAGAAGTCCGGGGAGGTACTTAGTAGAGAGATGCAGTTTAT
This sequence comes from Ambystoma mexicanum, assembly GCF_040938575.1. NCBI lineage: Eukaryota > Metazoa > Chordata > Amphibia > Caudata > Ambystomatidae > Ambystoma > Ambystoma mexicanum. Next base: position 391,328,274 of record NC_090938.1, read on the forward strand.
CGGGTGTCATTGGTCCAGAGCCAAGTTAGCAAGTTGCATCTGAATCTAGAGTAGGGCTGATACTCTCTCAAGGCTGTGGATAGTGCATTCCAGGCACGTGCAACTATGACTGGGAAGCTGGCTCCACCAGCTTTAGAAAATCTGAATCTAGGAATTTCTAGGGAGAGATGGTTAGAGGCTCTAGTGTGGTGAATGGATGTTTTTCTAGGCAGTCTGGCAGAGATATAAGGGGGCACAGTATTATTAAGTCCTTTGTAGGTAAGGGATACTCTTTTGAGGAGTATTGTATCACTGATTTTTAACCAATGGTGGTCTTTCCTGATATTATATATATGCTCTCAGGGCATTATTCAGGGCATGTGGGTATGTTCAGGGCTGCTCCAAGGGCATTATTTTGCAGTATTTGCATTTTCTTTATGATATTTTTATTGGCGCCTGCATATAGGGCATTACAATAATCAAGCTTGGACATTATTAGTGCATTGGCTAGTGTAATACAATTCGTTTTGGAAAGGTAAGGTCTACAGGCCCTGATCAGTTTACAGGTATAAGCTGTAGAGGAAGCCATGGAACTGACTTGTTTTTTGAGGGATAGTGTGGAATCAAGGTAGAAACCAAGTGTTTTTACCTCTGTTACTACTTTGATAATGTTGCCATCGATGTTAAAGGCAGTGTAACTGGGGCTATGTTTTTTGAGGTTGGAGTCGGAGCCCAGAATCAAGATCTCAGTTTTATCGTCATTCAAGCAGAGGCCCTGTGAAGTCATCCATGCCTGAATGAGGAGGTATATCTTACTTACCAGAGCCGTGTCTTTGACAAAGTTGGCAGACAGGGGTATGAGGATCTTTGTGTTGTCGGCATAATTGGTATAGGTAACACCCAACCTGTCAAGTTTGTCGAAAAGTGGCTTAGTAAAGATGTTATACATTGTCAGTGAGACACATGAGCCTTGTTGGACACCACAGGTGATTTGTATTGGGTTAGCTGGAGCTACAGGGGGGAAAACTCATCGTACGGTTAGCTAGGAAGGATTGTACGCAGGCTATGGCTTCACTTGAAAAATGGGCGGCTGACGCAAGATGCTTGCATAACACTCCATGGTCCACCAGGTCAAAGGCTGCCGATAGGTCGAGGAGTAACATAGCTGTTTTACCATAATCCTTCAACTCGTCGATTTGTGTCTTGAGGTCAATTAAGGCCGTTTCAGTAACGTGTTGTGGTCTGAATCCAGATTGGCGAGATCCTAGTAGTTGGTTTGCCTCCAAATGTTTTTGTATCTGGAGGTAGGCTACTCTATCAATGCTTTTGAGGAGGAATGGGTCCGTGGTAATGTGCCTATAATTGGTAGGGATAGCCAGATCTAGAGTCGGTTTCTTAAGGAGTGGTAATACCCAGGACTCTGAGGTTTATAGGGACAATGCTTGAATTAAAGGAGGCATTTATTAGCTTAGAGATGAAAGGTGCTAGGTCTCTAGCTGCGTCCTTAATAACCTGTGCAAGGCAACCATCCCCCTGGCAGTTAGACAATTTCAGGGATAATATAACAGTTTCTGTTTCCAGTATGGAGATATTGGTAAACGCGAAAGGTTTGTCGATACTCGGTGTATCTGCCAGTGGGGTGATGTGAGTCGCTGTCGAGTGCAGAGTTGCTTTTTAGTTTGCCATTTCTGTCTGTAAAGTTATTATTTTATTTGAGAAAGCATTTTGGATGCTGGTGCACCATTGTTTGTCTTTTGGGACGTTATCAGTGGGAGCAATAGGATTTTCCATTTCCCTGAGAATAGTGAAGAGCTCTTTGGAGTTGGAGTTGGCCTTAATGATTCTATCATTAAATGTGTTCTTTAGTTTGGATTATTTCTTTCTTATATCTATTCGCAAAACTAGCTGGTAGTGTTTTGTTCTCAGCCGTTGGTGAGTGTCTCCAGATAGCTTGGAGTTTTCTTTTTTGGATACATAATTCTTTGAGGTGGGTAGTGAACCACAAATTGAGGTGGGACTTTTGTTCGCTTTTGCTGGGGCAATGGTGTCCAAGGCCTTGGACATGGTGTTGTTGAAGTTCTCAACTAGTGTGTTAGAGTCGGAATTATTAGAGCTAACAGAGAGAGCTAGTAAAAGGAGGGGGGAGTAGTTTCTCAACAGTCATTTCTTTTTTTACTTCTTGTTGGGAGAGGTGGTACTGTTTCGAGAGTAACCAACTTTTTAGACTCTATAGTGGATGAAAAGCCAATGAGATGGTGATCAGTCCAGGCTTGTAGAGTTATATTAGTAATGGTGATGGAGCAGTTTAAATTGGCTATCCAGTCTAAAGTGCGTCCTTTTATGTGTGTTGGAGCTAGAACTTTTTGGGTCAGGTCATGTTCGACTAAAATGGTTTCAATAGGTTGGGCCTATTTGTCGTCAGCATCATTAAAGCCCAGATTGAAGTCGCCTAATAATAAGAGCTGAGTGGAATCTTTTATGTTGTTAGTGAGGAGACTTGAGAGGTCTTCCTCAAAGGTACCTAGAGGTCCAGGTGTCTGTACGCTAGGAAAATGGCAACTTAGTTTTAGCTATGATGGCAAGGCCACCTCCTCCACTACATATTTACATCATCAGAAGTGACCGCACAGAAAATAGCGTTCCAAGGAATATCATCAGTCTTGAAATTCTAGGACAAGGGTTCACATTTTGAGTAGAAAGTCACATGCCACTATAATTCTAAACATACACAGAGCACACATTTTCTTACTTGCCAAGAGTTAATTATTAATAGCCAATGGATATTGGCAAGTGCACAATTTGAGCCCTGCCCTTAGCCATCGTTGGCCGTGGCTTTAAAACAAGTTTCCATGTTTTCCAAATATAACTTTCGATGTGCATTATACAAAGGGTCACTATTATTAACATGTAACAACTCCATAGTTTTGCAATCCAGAAGAGTAGAGTTTTTCAATACCAAAAGCTACAAACGAAATCACTTTTACGGACACTCAATTTCGGCAGATAAGGCACAGTGAGAACACATGATTTGACCAGGATCAAACACTGAGTGGCGAAACAGTATGCGATTTAAACAATGGACCACATATCTTCCAAGCTATTGTTAATATAAGTATTTGTTAATGTTTGCGTTTCAAGAGATGAAACAAAAGTTGTATAGCAATGGCTTGAAAAGTGCAAAACAACATAAGAAAGTAACGTGACTTTGTATGAACTGTTAAAGAAACTAGTCTATCAAAAAGAATATGATTATAGCTTTATTTTACCCATCCTGACTGAAAGACCACAGTACATGCCTTCAAAGGAGTGAGGGCCTGAAGAAAATTAATAATAATCGCATTTAGGTTTTAAAACAGTATTCACAGTGAAAGAGAATGCAACTCAATATATGGTCAAATGCTTGAGTGTTTATTTCATGCAGCATGCAACGGTTTTCTCCCCCCACCCCACCCCTCGTCACATATATTCACAGCTCTTAATAGACAACATACCTTCCCAACGCAGCCCAGGTCTCTTTTCCATCAACCTGTAATCTCTTATTGCCACGCTTTGCTGATAGAAATGGATCCCCGAGATGGAGGAGCGGTACTTCCTTGCTCGTTGGAGTTATGTTATGTTAAAGGTACTTGTATAGCGCACCGTAACCAACGGAATTGGTCCCCAGGCGTCCGGCGGATCTGCAAACAAGGAGGGCAGGTAGGGTTAGTCGGGTGGAGCGGGAGAAGGAGAGGTGGTGTGTTGTTGGCGGCCTCAGCTCGGTATACACCGAGTGCTGGGCTTTGGTGCAAGTATCGGATCGGGCGAGACCTTGTGTGCTGTAGGTGCTGTTTATGCGTTGTTGATGCAGTGTGGTAAAGTGCATGCGGGTTGCTGTGAGAGAAATGGGTCGAGTATGGAGAGATTTGAAGGTTGGGTAAGTGGGGTCTGTATCCTGATTCTGATACTTCTGGTTTCGTTTGAGCTGTATCTCTGTGGGTGGGGTTGTTGCTGATTCCTTATAGGCCGTCTCGCTGTGGTGTGTGATGGTGGGGCGCAGATCCAGCTGTATCCTAGTGAGTATTAGTATGGAGTGATAGGAATGTTTGAACCTTTCCTTTGGGTGTGGAACTGAGGTTGCTACTACCTATTCTCCAGTTATCATTTGTGGCAGTGGTCTGTTGGAGCTTGGAAAGGGTCAGTGTGCTGTTGATGAGACGTCCTAGTGTTTCCATCTTGGTCAGCCTGTGTATTCAGTTGTTATTTTCCTCCTATCATGACTATCTTTCATTTAGTCCTTCGGTTTTTCGTGGGGTGACTTCCTTAAGAGCTATTGTTTGGTTATTGTTGGTGTGTGATGGTGCTGTGTGCTTCCCGCTGTATATTGATGAGCATTGTGTAATGTGAATTCTTATTCTGTTTCTCACCCTCTGGTTTGGAGCTTATTGATGGGAGTTCCCTATTCCCTTGCTATCTGCCCTGACTAGGTCTGATGGGAATGGCTATGGTTTGGGGCAAGGGTGCTATTGATGGGTCATCCTGGTGTTTTCGTCTTGCTATGTGTTCGGTCTTTTGGGTCCTATTACGGTTGTCTCTCGGTTAGTCGTTTGTTATGTCGTGGAGTATTTTCCTTAGGATCTTTTCCCCGTCGATTGCTTGGTGTGGATCAGGGTCTGTCTCTTCGTTCATCAATGTTTAAATTGTGTGTGTCCCCCTGTGGGCGTTCTTCTAGTTCTGACATGAAGAGCCAAGTTTTGAGTAGTTTCCTGAATAGTAGGTGATTTCTTGTGTTACGTATGTACTTTGGAAGGTCGTACCAGGTTTCTGGCGCTTGGCGAGAGAAAGAAGATCCTCTGAGTTTTCTTTTGTTGTAGTGTTTTGGTTCCAGGCGGATGCCATTGCTTGATCTGAGCGTTCTTGTTGGTTGATGTAGATGCAGTTTGTCTCTGAGGAGCTCAGTGCATTGTTTGTGTACTGCTCTGTGCGTGATGCACATTGTTTTGAATTTTATTTGTTGTTTTATTGGTAGCCAATGTAATGTTTTTAGCGCTGGTGTGGTGTGTTCTCTTCGGGGTAGTTTCAGAAGCAGTCTGGCTGCCGCATTTTGTATGCGTTGTAGTTTTTTTAGAAGTCGTTCAGGCATTCCCAAGTATAAGCTGCTGGCGTAGTTTACTTTAGGCATGACGACAGCGATGATGGTAGTTGTTTTTTTGGTGAATGATAGGAATGGTAGGATCCTCCTTGCCGCTCGCAGGAGAAAGCAGCATTTCTTGAGTACATGAAAAAAGTGTGAACTCCTAGATTTGAAGGCTTTGGAAAGCTAATGTGTACGGAGACGAAAGACTCATGGCCACATGCCAATGCCGGTACTGAGGGGCGGTTAGTACAGGGCCGGCCCATTTGAAGCATTGGTTAGGGACATACGTAGACCTCAACACTGGATGCTGAGAACTCGAAGCAGCCTCCCAGCCATGTGCTTGAATTCTAGCATGAACCTGAGACCGGCAATGGACTGCCAGACCGAGACCACAATCCCCCCCGCCCACACCTTACAAAAGCGAAAACGCGCACTTACGGGGTCGCTGGCTCGGGGAAGCAGGTGGCAGCCAGGGAAGAAGGAGCAGGCGGATGCCTGTTGTAACCGGCTCCCCAGTGGGGTTACCGCTGGGGGCGGCTTTGCAGGCTTTGGCGCAGCGGGGGAGGGGGCGCAGCGGAACCAATCCTGGGGGTTTAAATAGAGCCCTGGGGGAATGAGGTGAGCATAGGTCTTCACCTCGTCCTGCCGGATTGTCGCTGCCGTGCCTGCACTGCTGCCAGGAGCCCTCGAGCCACCTTAGAGTTCTTTTCTTCTTTGCTGCCCCAGACTTGAAACCCGATTGCCTTTGTTGATGCGCTGTCCCCGGACGTGAAAGGAGCATACTTGGAAGAATAATTGTTCCCTTATCTCCATGCCGCGGACGGTGGTGCAGCGAGGTAAGGAGGGTTCACTTGCATGAAAAGTTTGGCGCTGTGTGTTTTCACAGAGACACGGTTTACGATTTTTGCAGGATGAGAAAGCTCTGAGTGAGAGAGCTAGGTTGGCTGGACATCCAGGCACAGGGTTCAGGAGACCTTCATTTGGGAACAAGTGGATTGCTGCAGTAGGTGACAAAAGTACTGTGATTATCTTAGCAGCGAAGGAGTGATTTTGTACACCCGAGAGGCAAACAAGGCGGTCATTGTATGCAAGCATAGTATATCGGGGAGAGGGCATAGGGTGTGTGCAATCCAAAAAAAAATATATAAATAAAAATATATAAAGAATTAAATAAAACAGTTAAGCAAGAGATGGGCCCGACAACATTGGTGGCCATCGTCACCTTGCTGCATGGAAAAGAGGTAGGGGCGGCGCTAGGATCTCTCACGAGTAGTAGGAGGACAGGATAGGCGGGAAGGGTCCGGGCGTGTCGCAGGTGGGGCGGGGGGAACACAGTCGAACCCCCGCCCTCTAGGCCACAGAGGAATAATGTGGCCCCCACAGCGGCTTTCCCAGCAGAAAAAATAGGAGAGTGGGGGGTAGTACGGCTTCAACCCCTGCAATAAGGGCAGCAGTTGTGGCATCCACTCCCACTCAGCTGACAGGCTTTGGGGGTGCGGCAGGGAGCACAGGGAATGTCAGGCTGGAAGGATTGGGGGGGCAGGTGACTCTGGCAGATAGCACCCCAGGAGCAGGAGCAAGTAACCCAGCACTGAACGCCAGGGCTAATGGTAACAATGGGGCTGCAGAGTCCTTTTGGGGCCAGGGGTTCCGGGTCAGCCGGGCTCCTGGGGGATGAGTAATGGGTTGGAATTGGGTTTTGGGTGGGGCGTCCCACCTTCAGGGTCACAGGGTGTGTGGATGGGGGGTGCCTGGAGGGTACTGGGGGGGCTGGTAGGAGGGGGGGGCAACAGCAGGGCTGGGTGGGACCAGCCAGGGTTGTCCCATTGCCAAAGGATCAGCAACGGAGGGGGAGAGGGCTCAGGGGAGCTGGTCACAGGGGCAGTAAATCCAGACCCACCAATGATGTCAGGAGGAGAGTGTCTCCTGATGGGACCAATGACGAATACACAGGTAGGAGCAGGTGAGCATTTGCAGGTAGCAAGGAGTGTGATTAATAATACAGATGGGGTGAGTGCACATGGCACAACAAAAGTGGGCATTGGGGCCACATAGGTGGGGGGCAGGAAGGCAGGGCAAGCCTACGCCCCAATCCAGCAAAACGTACCAGGGTTCACTGACCTGGCACATGCCTCTGGAAACCAAAGAGAAAATATGGAAGGAAAAATACATTGATATATTCTCACTCTTGGACTACAGAAGGGTAGAGGAGTGCAAGGAGATAAAGAGTGATGGGAAGGACAAGAAATTCTATGTAGAGAAATAGTTGACCAACTGGGTGACTGGTTTTTCGATATTCGCAGCCATACTATTGGAGAAATGTCCGGAGTGTAGTCAGAAGTTGTGGTCATACAATCACTTAATTTTGACAATGTATGACTGTATATTTGGTGCTTGGTTGGTGTATGACGAGAGATTCAGGAGTGCAAAGGCAGGGAATGCTGCACTAGATTAGGGCTCTAGGGCCATGGACATATGGGCTAGCTGCACAGCAGCACGGCCAGCCAGCGGTAAGGGTTTCTGAAAGGTACAGGGCTTCCAGAACGGGGGACGTGGGGACAAAAAGGGGGAATACTGGGCATACAAATCATCGTGTGCTAGGCCAGTCTGCAAATTTAAGCACCTCTGTTCATTCCATGGGATGTAAGGACATGGGGAAGCAAAATGCATCAAGCGCAGCAATGAGCAGATGTAGGTGTGTGGGGCTCAGCCGGCCACCGAAGGGACCACCCTCACTCATACGTGTGGAAGTGTTGAGGGTATGGGCAAATAGGTATATCTCGGCTGAGTGATGCAGGGTGGTTAGTGAATGGGTTTTCACAAGGCTTCCGGATTCTAGTCGAGAGTTTTCACTTCCCCGGTACCAGAAAACCAGAGACCTGCCAGGTCACAACCATCGATACTGATGGACAAAGTGGCAAAGGAGGTCAAGTTGGAGAGATTTGCAGGTCCATTTGCGGTACCGCCTCTTCAGGGGTTGGTTTGCTCCCCATTGAGGATTGTCCAAAAGAAAGAGCCAGGGAGTTATAGGCCGATACATAACTTATCTTTTCCAAAGGGGAAGTCAGTTAATGATGCCATTGACAACGATTTATGTGCTGTAAGGTATACCTCTTGACTCAGGGGTGGCACGGTTGCAACACATGGGTAAAGGGGCACTATTGGCAAAGGCAGACATTGAGGCCGCCTTGCGGCTACTGCCGGTACACCCTGAGGACTATCACTTGCTGGAGTTCCAGGTAGGGGGACAATTTTACTACGACAGGTGCTTGCCGATGGGGTGCTCCATTTCATGCACTTACTTTGAGAGATTTAGCACGTTTCTAGAGTGGGTGGCCAAGAAAGAATGTAAGGGGGCAAAGTTACTGCATTTCATAGACGAATTCCTGTTCATGGGAGAAAAGGGGACTTAGGAGTGCATCAGGGTGCTGAGAACTTTTGATGAGTTGGCAGAAAAAATGGTGGTGCCCTTGGAAGCGGAAGGAAAAAACGGAGGGCCCCACCACCTTGTTGTGTTTTCTGAGCATTGAGATTGAATGTGAGGCGGGTGAATGTCATCTACCCAGTGACAAAGTGTGGGACTTCACAGGGGCAGTTGCCGTCTGCCTAGGGGCCTAAAAGGTGACCCTTGGGCAGCTGCAGAGTTTGGTTGGTCAGTTGAATTTCGCTCTCAAAATCATTCCAATGGAGAGGCCCTCTCCCGTTCCATAGCAGGGGCAATGTCGGGCCCGAATTAACCACATCACCACACCAGGTTGTCCAAAGAACAAAAACAGGACCTGCAAATTTGGGACCATTTTCGGAGAAAGTTTAATGGGGTATGGGTCTGGCCGGAAAAAACTGACTGCAATGGCTAGTTGGTCCTATACACAAATGCAGCAGGGAGTGTGGGTTTTGGGGCAATCTTGGGCAACAAGTGGTGTGGTAAGAGGTGGCCAGACACCTGGAAAAGGGAAGGATTGTGTAAGAACACGACATTTTTGGAACTCTTTCCCATTATCATAGCACTGGCAATCTGGGGAAAGGAGCTAGAGGGAAAAGACAGTAGGTGGTCTGCTCAATCAACAACCGGAGTGCAACATGCCCAATGGTGGTGACGTTGCTAAAAAGATTGGTTGTACTGCGTTTAAAAGCAGATATTCGCTTTCGGGCAAAACATGTTCCAGGTGTCCTTAATAATGCGGCAGATGCTTTGTTCCGGAGGTGGTTGCCTGGGGCAGACCCAGCATGGTGAATTTCCCAGAGGCTCTTTGGGAGCTGGGTTCCCGGAATTAGCATCCTCGATTAATGTATCGGTATCAGGGAAGACAAAGGGGACATAAAAGAGGGAATTCAGGGACTTCTGCGGTGGGCAAGACCTGGTTGACATTTTCCACAAAAATGCCGCAAGACATTTTCTGGGTCACTTGCATGCTTGGGGAGCATCAGTAGGGGTAGCCAAAACAAAGACGACGGCCATTGGTTTCTTTTCAGGGTTACAAGGAAGGTCCCAGCCTTCCACCAATGTTGCAATTAAAAAAGGCATTAACTGGTTGGAGAAGGGCGGTGGCACCAGTAGGGGAAAGTAAGAGACCTCTGGACCCAGAAAAGATGTCAGCAATAGTGCAGGGACTGGAGGGAATCTTTTGGGATGGTTGGGGTTACAGAACGATGAGTCTGCGCCTTTGTGGCAGGTGGGGGGGGGGGAAGGACCATGGAGACCCTGAGATACCCTTCCAGGGGACTCCAGAGCCAGAATGGGGCACGGCAACCAGAGCTCACAGCGGGGGAAGGGAGTGGCAGGACCGGGGGGCAGCTGCGACCGCTAAGAAAGCGGGGCTGCCTCCCGGTAACACCTCCCGCTAAGGGCATGGTGGGGAAGGGACAGGGCCTCACCATGCATCATCCCGGCGGGGCAGAGAGCCATGTTTCACCTGGATCACTTCAAATGTGAATTATGCAGGAATTGTTGAAATTGTGTATACGAAACGTCACATTTTCCGAGTGCATTGATTATTGGCTGCGAGATTTAAAATGTGTCCGGTTTAGCATCCAAAGAAGATATGTGTCACGTGTGTTCACTCTTCGCCTAGGCATGCCACCTTGCTCAGCCCATCGGTGTGCACGCTTACAATACAGGGTCTCTCAAGGCATTGCATCCTGTGAATTGCTGGTCTCATACAGTTTTCTGAAGCATGCAATTCCACCTACCTGAGCACATTCTTCGTGGGCGTGGCCACATTTAATAAAACAATAAATATCTAATGACAGAGCTTGCAACTTCTTTATTGAGATGCTTCGGATAACCCCACGCTCCCAAATAAATAGACTTAAGTCAAGCAAGTGCACCTTATTACAGTCTGAAATCGTCCAACATTTGAAATTAAATAATGGATGACAAGCTTTCCATTTTCAAGTTCACAAAAAGTGCACCATAAGCTTGTGAACTGTAAAACCTGTAATATATTGCCATCTAGCAAAACCACAGGCATTCAAGAACTATCCTTCACGTTCCCCGACCTTACCAACCAATGCCTCCGATGGTAGCAGGGACAGCAAAGCACAGCGGGACTTCAGAAATAGTGCATTAAAAGACCACTGAAACAGGTGTACTGCGGCCTTCTGGCTACATGGATCTTACAAGTTCATGCCTGAGAAAGCAGTGCTATCCGTCCGCTTACACACAGCCGTCTACAGCAGAGCTATCTTAGAGGCATTCGCTTCAGAGATGAAGTGTCTTTGTCGTGTGCCCGCATCAAAGCGCACCTCGGCCTCATTCCTCACAGCACCCCTGGGCTCTGCGCTTCGTTTCTCACATCACCCCCGCCTCCTTCAGCTTCTGGTAATGTGCAGGTCGGTATTGCTGCAGGTAAGTGGCTACCTTGCCCGGGATGCGACGTGCATCAGTAACACCTGCAAAGGTATCGAAACAAAGTTTGAGCAGAAAGTATTGTAACTGGCAAAGTGATGAGTCGTCAGTCATTTGTGACGAAATAAACCCCCTCCAGCTCCAGATCGCGCTCCCTAAATATACAGAATGTAATAGTTTTAGTCAGCCACCCTGGTATCTGCCACCACAGAACGCCTTGCATGTACTCAATTCAGACAGAAGCTCAAAGATGGCTGCTCGTTACGAACTCAAGTTGCTGCCTTTGGCACTCACGTCCTAATCACATGCATATACCAATGTTATGTTAAGTTAAAGGTACTTGTATAGCGCACCATCTCCAACGGAATTGGTCCCCAGGCGCTCTGGCGGATCTGTAAACAGGAAGGATGGATAGGGTTAGTCGGAAGGAGGGGAGAAGGAGGGTGGGAGAAGTGGTGTGCTGTTGGCAGTTTCAGCTCGGTGTACACCGGGTGCTGGGCTTTGGTGCTAGTATCGGATCGGGTGAGGCTTTGAGTGCTGTGGGTGATGTTTATGTGTTGTTGATGCAGTGTGGTAAAGTGCGTGCGGGTTGCTGGGAGAGAGATGGTTGTGTGGGTTAAGTATGAAGAGGATTGAGGGTTGGGTTAGTGGCGTCTGTATGCTGATTCAGGTGCTTATGGTTCTGTTAGAGTTATATACCTGTGGGTTGGGTTGTTGCTGGTTCCTCATGGGCCGAAACGCTTTGGTGGTGCTGCACTGATCCAGCTGTATCATAGCAAGTATTGTTTCGATTGGTAGGTGCGTCGGAACCTTATCTTCGGGTGTGGGACAGGGTAGGTAATATCTATTCTCAGGTTATGTAGTGTGACACTGGTCGGTCGAGGCTTTGAACGGTTCAGGGTCGGAGTGGTGTTCGTGTGACGTCCTAGTGCATCCGTCTTGGTGAGCTTGTGTATTCAGTTGTTAGTTTCCTTCTGTCCTGACTGTCTTTCCGTTGGTTCTTTGGTTTCCGTGGGGTAAACATCCTTGGGGCTATTGTTTAGTTGTAGTTTTTTGTGTGGTGGGGCATTGTGCTTCCTGCTGTGTATTGGTGGACAGTGTGTAGTGATGAAACATTCTGTTTCTCAACCACTGGATTGGGGCTCGTGGTGCAGTGCTTGCTGTCCCTCTCTGTTTTGTCCTTAGCGCTGATGGGGATGGTTATAATTTAAGGTCATGGTCCTTTTGATGATTCGTCCTAGTGTTTCTGTCTTTGTCTTGCTACGTTTACAGTCTTTGGTCGTATTGCGGCAGTATCCTGTTCGGTCGTTTAGTATGTTGTGGGATACTTACCTTGGTTTTTCCCCATTGATTGATCGGTGTGTGTATCAGGGTCTCTCTACGTTCATTGATGTTTTAGTTGTGTGTGCGCCCCTGTGGCCGGTCTTTCTAGTTATGACGTGAAGAGCCAGGTTTTGAGTAATTTCCTGAATAATAGGTGGTTTCTTGTGTTACGAATGTATTTTGGAAGGTAATTCCAGGTTTTCGGGGCTTAGTGAGAGAAGGAGGATCCTCCAAGTTTTCTTTTGTTGTAGGGTTTTGGTTCCAGGCGGATGTCCATGCTTGATCGGAGCGTTCTTGTTGGTTGATGTAGGCACAGTTTGTCTCTTAGGAACTCAGCGCCTTCGGTGTGTACTGCTCTGTGCATAATGCACATTGTTTAGAATTTTATTTGTTTTTTTATTGGTAGCCAATGTAGTGTTTTCAGCGATGGTGCAGTGTGTTCTCTTCGGTGTAGTTTCAGGAGTAGACTGGCTTCCGCGTTATGAATGCGTTGTCGTTTTTTTAAGGTATAGGCTGTTGGCGTAGTCTACTTTCGACATGACGAGGCGATGATGGTGGTTGTTTTGTTGGCAACGATAGGAACGGTAAGATTCTCTTTGCCGCTCGTAGGAGGAAGCAGCATTTCTTGAGGAGAGCGTTTACTTGTGGCTCTAGCATGAGATCATTGTCCATCAGGACCCCCAGGTTTTTTTTTTTTTTTTAACAATCGGCGAGGGTCCTGGGGTTGCCCCGAGTTCCCTTGGCCAAGGGATGAATTGGTTTTCTCCTACATTTTTTGTGACTATCATTATTTCAGTTTTGCCTGGGTTGATTTTGAGGGAGTTGGAGTTCATCCAGAAGAATACATCGCGGAGGCAGTTTTCTTGCCTTGAGTTTATTTACGGATTGTCTTGTATTTTGAAGATTATTTGTGTATCATCAGCGTAGTTGTAGCAGGTGAGGCCGTGGCTTTTGATGATTCTGATAAGTAGATACAGGTAGATGTTGAATAGTAGCGGGGAGAAGGATGATCCTTGTGATACTCCATAGGTGGAATCTCTCGGGCTGGATTTGAAGGGTTCCATCCATACGGTTTCCGTTCTGTTTGTTAGGAAAGATTTGATCCATAGTAGGGTGGTGTCTGTTATTCCCAGTCCTTTTAATCTCGTTATGAGGGTGTCATGGTTGACTTTGTCGAATGCTGCCGATAGGTCTAGGAGTATCAAGGCAGTGCTGTTGTCCGAGTCTGCGTTGATTTTTAGATCATCCCATATTGAGAGTAGAGCTGATTCTGTTCTTCTCAGTGGTCTGAAGCCAACTTGTGCCTGGACTAGTAGGCCGTGCTCTTCTATAAACTAATGGGTTGCTTTGTATATGTACGTTTCAAGCAGCTTGGCTGTATACGAGATGTTGGAGATGGGTCTGTAGTTGGAGAGGTCCTCTACATTTCCCGCTGTATCTTTCAGTAGTGGCCTGATGTAGGCAGTTTTGAAGGCTTGTGGCATTTTTCCAGTTGCGATGGAATGGTCGAGGACGTTCCTGTGAAATTCCATGGGCGTTCCTTGTTAAAGAATCGATTTGTATATGTCTGGTGGGCAGGGGTCTTCGGGGGACCCTGAGTTATTGCTTTCATTCACCAGTTTGACGTATGTCTCCACTGATATTTCTGGAAAGTTTCGTAGTTTGTTTGGGTGTTCCTCCCGGGTGTAGGTAGGGGTCGTGGTCTGATCAGACGGTCTGCTTTGTATGGTATGTTGATGATTTTGTTTTTGAAGTGGTCTGCGAGGTCATTACAAAGTTTCGAGGACGGAGTTGGTGTGTTGTTACATCCCGCAGGGTTTTTGATTTCGTTCATGATTTTGAAGAGTTCTTTTTGGGTGTTTGGTGCTCCGAAGATTCGGTTGTCGTAGTGTTTCCTCTTTGCTTTTTGTATTTCCTTTTTGTATGCCCAGTTGTGTTGTAGGAATTTCAGTTTGTTCGCTCCATCGTTTTGTTTTCTCCAATCATGTTATAGTCTTCGGTTTTTCCTTTTCATGGTGCTAAGTATTGGGGAGAACCATTTTGCCATTGCCCGTTTATGAGAAGAAGTGAAGGGTTTTTCTTTGGCGATGTTGTCTATAGAAGTTGTAATCCAGGAATGCAGCAGGGTTACTTTTTGTCCAGGTCATCGTCTTCCATGAATGTTGGGTGTGGTTTTCTTAGCTCCAGGAGTTCACTCAGGTTGAAGTTTTTCATGGTTCTCCAGTTTCCTTTCATGGTGTTCGTTGTTTTGTCCGGTTGACTGTTTGTTGGGGTGGTCATTTTCATTACGAAGGGGATGATGAGGTGGTCCTGTGGTAAGGAGTAGTTTGTTAGCGAAGATTGGGTCAAGTGTATGCCCTGCAGAGTGGGTTGCTCCTTTGACTAGTTGTTGTAGGTTCATTGCTGCTAGTTGACTGGTTAGCAATTTTTGTATGGTCGTGGTTTCTCCTTCGAACTAGATGTTGAAGTCTCAGAGTCCGAGGACTATCAGGTGATTGTGTTTGATGGCTAGGACGGTGATTGCTTCTGTGAATGTGTCTACGAAGGTTGCATCGTAGGTTGGTGGTCTATATATTATTATGAATTTCAAGTTTGTTTTGGGGCTTACTGCTAGACGTATGATTAGGGATTCACATTTATCGATGTTAAGTGGATCTTCTAATTTGATAACCAGGTGTTCCTTGTGAATGATTGCCAATCCTCCCCCTCTTTTCGTTTTTCTGTTTGCTTGGATGCATTTGAAGTATTCAGGGAGGCAGTTGTTGAGGATGATCTTGTTGTTGTCGTCTAGCCAAGTTTCTGTTACAAACAGGATGTCGATCCCTTCGTCGCAGAGCAGATCGTATATCTCGGTGGCATGTTTGGACATTGACCTTGCATTGATGAGGTTGCAGTGGATCTTTTTGGTGTGGTTTTGCTCGTTAGTTGTTCCTTGTTTTGGTGGTTTGGTTGCGGTGCATCGTTATTAGCGTTGATTGGGGGTGGACGAGGATCAGCGAAAGCTGCATCTTCATTGGAGGAGGGCGTAATGAGGATCAGCGAAGACTGCATCTTCATTGAAGCGGTCTGCTAGATTGAAAGCTTGGCTGTTCATTGGTGTTGCTTCTCCGTTTGTGCTGGTTAGGTAGAGGTCCGTGAAGTCGTCTTCTTCGTTGAATTGGTCAGTTAGGTTGATGTTTGGGTTGCTGGTTATAAGATCTTCATCGTCGTTATCCGGTGTGGCACGGGTGTTGAGGGTGTCCTTCTGTTCTTGTGATGTATGCTGTGATGGGGTCGGGCTCAATCCACGTTCTTCTCGGGTGCTCCCATTTTTTTCATGGTTGTCTCAGGCTGTTCTTTGTGTGTTCTTGATGTCTCTGTGTCGTAGGGGTATCCTGGTTCTGGGGTTGTTGCGAGGCTAAGGTGTGAGATATAAGGATTTTTCCCCTTGGAAGTTTGTTCTGGTCGTTTTGGTTTTTGGCGTCGTTTCCTCTATTTGCTGTTGTTGCTTCGGTGGCAGGTTGGATTTGTGTGTCTGTGTCCAGTGCAGCCTTGTCTTGTGCCCTTTCTCGGCGTCCCTTCCTGGTCCGGGGCATTTTGGTGCTCAATGCGGAGGTGCCGGTTGAGTGGTTGGCTGCTGTGCCTTGTGATGGGAGTGCTGGTATTTCTTCTTGCGTTGGTAGGCTTGGGTGCTTTTTTGTGCTGTCTGTTCTTCAGGTGAGTTGGTTTGTGTATCCTCAGAGCGCTGTCCGATGGGGTTGTGGTGTTGGGCGTACAGTTGTCGGGGTGTAGTTCAAAGTTCAGTGCCGTCTATGTAGGTCTCTCGGAAAAAGGAGAGGGCAGTAGAACTATATCATCACGGTCTGGTCCTCACTAGGAGTATGTCAAGGTGGTTAAGCTAAGTTTGTGCTTGAGACTAAGTCTGACTATGTTCTAGAGTCTCGTATGGTAGGAGGGACTCTGAGTATTGTAATCCTTACAATGCAAATTTTGGGAGTGGAACCCCTGCTAAATTTTGGAGACCTGTATAGTGGGAGAGTGGCCTATCAATGCAATCTGAATATCATACAATACAATTTGGGAACAGAGCCCCTGCTAAATTCGGGAGACCTGTATAGTGGGAGAGAGGCCTATCAATGCAATCTGAATATCATACAATACAATTTGGGAACAGAGCCCCTGCTAAATTCGGGAGACCTGTATAGTGGGAGAGAGGCCTATCAATGCAATCAGAATATCATACAATACAATTTAGGAACAGAACCCCTGCTAAATTTGGGAGACCTGTATAGTGGGAGAGGCCTATCAATGCAATCTGAATATCATACAATACAATTTGGAAACAGAACCCCTGCTAAACTTTATAGTGGGTGAGGGATCCACGGCCAGCGGGTCAGATGAGTACTCTAATTTCTTCAGGGTGTGGGAGAGAGAGAGGCAATGGGAGCTAATAACACTGTTTTATATCGGTTTGTTAAGTGGCTAGGATTATAGGGTAGAGTGTTGGATCTACTCCTAACCCAGGCCGGTGTGCAGTGCTGGCTCCTAGGCCTCAATGGATGGATGGCCAGCCAATCGGGAGGCAGGGGCAGGCTGGAGGGAGGAAACCAGGACGGAAGGAGCGGGAGGGAGAGGGCTGGCAACGAGGCTTGGGCCTGCTGGAAACGAGCTAGAAACCGGGTCTGGAGGCCCAGGCGGACTCAGAGGCAGAAAAACACCTGCTCAGCTCCACGTTACTGCTAAAGCTACTAAAGCATTTTGTTGCTTTCAACAGGCAGGGGTTTTGTGGGGGCAAATAGAAACTGTAAAGGAGACGTTTATAAGCCGTTCGAGCAAGGCCATTGGAAACCCCTGTGCCCGACCCAGGCGCAAAACGTTGACACAGATCCTGCGCGCCAGCCTTCTGCCCGCATCTGTTACCAGAAAGACCCAAGCTATAATGCTCTTTCCGCTTCCAGACCTTCCTCCACGGGGATTCCCATTACATCAACTCTTTCCCTCAGGTGGTCATACAACGATCATAATATCCTTCCTCACCTTCAGCAGAGGTGCATCTCAGGCAGGTCTGCCACTGATAGAAACCGGTGTTGTCCCAATGTCCCAATCTAAGCTGCCGAAACGAGTCTTGGGGAGTGGACGCACACAAGAGAGCAGATTGTAAAACAAGAAGGTTCTGAATCTTAGAAAAGAGATGGAAACGAGGTTTTGGGGGAAGATTTCAGAAGCCGGAGGAGAAACTTCAGGTGCAAAAATACCTCAGCTGCAACCCTGGGTCCTAGTGAAGATGGAGGGATACGCCTTATGTGGTAACTTGGGGTATGACTTCCTAGAGTGCATTAACGAATGGATTTATTAAGAAAACCTGCCCGGTGTGAAGTAGTAATCAGACTTCGGCAGCATAGTGAGCAAACTGGAACCAAGTCACCCAGTGCATGCTGGAACTTGGAGTCAGATCTCCAAAAGGAGTGACTGGGACCTATCAAAGACAAGGCGGACAAGAAATCCAGTCACAACTCTTTCATAAACAATCAAAGTACATTTGTGGTTTGTCACTCAAGGGTTCACTGAGCATTCCAAGTCTTTCCAACAGCAACTGCTTCAAACATCTATACCTCTCGATTTCCCTATTGCTCAATCCAAATCTGAGTACAAGATCCTCAAACGCTACCATTCGATCATCTCCTCACACATCTCCTATCCTCAGAATTCCTTTGTTAGCCCATCCTTTCCAATACAATATTTTATTCTCAATCTGCAAACCCGGATTCAACCATATAGAAGCAGTGCTATAAAGCAATATATTCTCATCACACCCTTTAATCAATGAGACCAAAGTAGACTTTGTAACTTCTAATGCCTCAATCGTTAACCTGGGTTTTGGTAACTTTCCATATGAATATAAAGAATCAATGGGTAACGGGTCCATCTTTTCCTTTTCCATCCGAAGCCAAAACTGATCCAAATAACCATCTCCCCTAAAATAATAATAAGCTTTCTTTGAAAGGAACCCCTTGTAGTAATTTTCCAATAATGGATATCCAAAACCCCCATCCCGAACACTACGTGCCAAAATAAACCTTGGAATCTTCGGGTTTTTTTCCTCCCACTCCCCACAAAAATTCCATAAAAACCTTATCAATGCGTTTCAGTACTTTCTTAGTACATTTTAGAGGAAGAGATTGTATGTAATACAAAACTTTTGGAAGCAAAACCATTTTAACCGCATTAATTTTTGCCCATATATTCAAAGTCAGCCTATCCCATCTACGTATATATCCTTCAATAGAGTTTCTTTCAATTTATCTACATTAAAATCCACTGTCCTTCTTACATCTTGCACCAAATAAATACCCAAATACTTTACCGAAACTTCCGCCCATTGACAATCCCAATCCAACAACCTTCTACTCATTGGATTCATTTTCAATGGAAAAACAACCGTCTTCCCCCAGTTAACCTTAAAACCCGATAGCCGTCCCACCTCCTGTAACATACTCCGAAGTAAGGTTCCCCCTTCAACCGGATTCGACAACACTACCGTTAAATCATCAGCATATGCTAACACCTTCACCTCACCATCTCTCAATTTCCACCCACGAATATTTATTGCTTGCCTAATATATGACAGCAGCGGTTCAAGCACTAAGTTAAATAAAAAGGGAGAAAGTGGACAACCCTGCCTAGTTCCCCTAAACAGTTTGAAAGAATTAGACATTCTCCCATTAACCCATATTCTAGCAGAAATATCATATTGCAGAGCACCTACCATATTCAATAATTGTGGACCAAAACCCATCCGAATCAGTGTGTAATTCAGAAAAGACCAGTTGACACAGTCAAATGCCTTTTTGGCATCGAAAAACCCAATCATAATTTCATCCACTTCCGTTCTTGACAAACCAATTATATTCAATAAGGTTCTAATATTATCATATCCATATCTATTGTTAATAAAGCCAACTTGTGAGTAATCTACCAACTCCCCAATGTATTTCTGTAATCTAGTAGCCATAATCTTTGTAAAAACTTTGATGCTGTTCCAAATGTAGTTTCCACATTTACTAAATTGATACCTGTACAGGAATACATGCGGACTTCATGGGAGACATTGAGAATGAAGTGGGTGACTGAGTTGGGGAGTGATTTATCGGAAAGAGATTGGGATACTGCTTGGAAGGTAACGGTGAGAGATAAAATGGATTTGAATTTAAGATATACTCATCAGTAAATTTTAGGGCGTATATATTATTCTCCAGTGAGGATGATGGCGAGGGGTTTAATAGATTCAGATTTGTGTTGGGGCTGTAATCATTTAAGAGGAACTTATTTACATATGTGTGGGAGTGTGAAAGAGTGCTTGCTTTTCGGAAGGATGTTCTGGATCGAGTAGATCTAGTGTTGGGTGATTCATTTCCTCGAACTTTTGAATCTGTGATTTTCCTCTCAAATGAAAGTAGAAGTCTGAGGATTTGTGGTGCTTCTGATTGGATAAATAGGGCCTTGGTGGTAGCTGTAAAACATATTATGAAGGTTTGCAAATCACGGAAAAAACCACATATTGATGGTTGGTTGATATGCGCATACTATCGAGACATGAAAAATCTCGTGCTTATCGGCTTCATCGGGAGGCTGAATATTGTGAAAGTTGGGAATCCTTCAATGATTTATTTGGGTAAAGTGTAAGTTTATCGATTTAGCTAATAACTGGGATAGGGTGGGAATGGGTGGTGTTGTGTTGTTGTGTTTATGTTGTGTGTATCTTTATTATATGTTTTGGATTTAGGGTGGGAATTCTGGATGAGGTTTCTTTGCTATCTAGTTGATATCTTGTATTTTATGAATTGTTGGAATATTGTTACTTTTGTGATTCTCACTATTGTAGTTATTGTTATATATGAGTTATAATTAAATAAAGATGATAAAAAATAAATAAATAAAATAAACAATCAAAGTACAGTCCCCTGAAAAGTTGGCATGCAACTTACACCACTTACAAAAAAAACAAAGAAGTTCCTGTTTTCGGGTAATCATTTCCTCCAGTCTGTCACAGGAACTAACATCACAAGCATGAAAAACAGGCTCCGCCAGCAAATACAGAAGTGTTTGTGGGGGACACATAAATATGAGATGAGGTGCTTGACACCATCAGGTAATATCGGAAGAGTGGGTTGACAGTATGAGAATATATGCAAATTGGTAACCAGCACCGCCAGAAACTGCAGCATTAGGTGACTGGTACCAGCTTCAAATTTGAAATGAGGGCAGTGGAACCAACAACAAGCAGAGGAAGAACCATCTAGTAGAGATGTGGCAACAGCTGCAAAAGAGGTGTTGCCAGGTGGGAGGCGAGGGGGCTATAGCCCCGGGTCTTTTGGTTGTAGCCACGGATAGAAGCACAGGGGCTACACCCAAAATGCTAGCTAGCCCCGAGTCCCGACATTAGTGTAGCCCCAGATCTTTTCCAGCCCTGGTAACACCCCTGGCTGAGAGAAAAAGTCCTGTGTGCCACAAAAAAATAAAACGGACAGCATAGGCTTTAATCAGCAGCCAAAGGGCAAATAGACATGGCTTGAACAAAAATCACTTTCTGCGCCATTACGTTACTAGTGAGTAGATTATCAAAGCAAGCGTCTGTGGAACCTTTGGCTCTGCTGATGATTTGGACTTCAACTCCCATCAGCCCCAGTTAGCATAGTCAATGAAAAGGGCATGCCATTAAATACTGGAAGCCACTCCAGTCGCAAACCGCGGCTATGGCACTTTGTGCCTGAACGCAAATTGCATGCATGGAGCCTCTGGAAACCATCCTATGTGAAGAGTAAGCTATTTGCAGCAGAGCCAGATTCACAAAGTAGGAGCAAATTACCAGGAACGAGTCCCTGGCAAGAATGTGTTGTGTCTTTCACCACCAGTGGTATAATAGTGCCTAAACCTTGTCCGAAATTTGGCGTAGTGTGACTCCCCCGGGTGTCGCAAAACCATAGTCTGTAGAGTAGATAGTGCGGAAGAAGGTTGGGAGGAATGAGAAAGGGGATATGCAAACCATTAGACTATGGAAAGAAAAAAAAACAACAAAAATAAACACATGGGGTGAGGGGAGCGGCAATATGGTTGGGTTAATGCCAAGAATATGCAGCTTGTTTAAAGGAAGGATTCATTGTGACAACAGCAACGATGCCTGGTAAACGATAGAGTTGGTGTGTGGTTGTATGATAGACTGGAGAGGTGCTCAAGCAGACCCTAGTAACATGGAGGTGGTCACCAGATGTGTTTGAAAGAAACTCACTGTTTTACCAAACCAGCTGACCGAGATGTCAGCGCCAAGAGTTGGCCATGTGAAGATTAATGGCTGTTGAAACACATTATGTAAGTATCAAAGGAAGAAAAGAGGAGGCAGACTGAGCTGGAGACCAAATAGTATCAGTTCATGAAGCTGTGAACTAGATATGATTGGTTAAAGGTTTTTATCTATTTAGTGAAGGGTTGAAATGTGTAGGCGGGATTGTATTAGGTGTGCTATCTGGATGTCAGTTATAGTAGAAGCCATTAGGAATGGTAGATGGTAAACTATGCTACAACACTCCCAGAGGAATGCACTATAGTGTGCATTAGGCAATAAACCTGCAAAGAAAATCTCCCAACTTGGCCCACTATGCTTGGAAGTAGAGATGTAACCCTGGATGGATTGTTGAGGATTATAACATTGGAATTATACTGTGAAACTGGAGAGGAAATACAAGCCAGGTATGTAGTTGTCTTGCAACATATCTGTCTTGGGTTGATTAAGCCATGTATAAAGTAGCGCTGCCCTCAAAGATAAATACAATTTCCTGGAGCTAAACACTTGCATTTGGGCTAATTTGCATACCCAAAATGCCTTGCTGACGAAGCTCTGAACTGGAGGTGAACCTTCAGTGATTGCTACTAGGTGGTCTTGTGGAATATGTGACTTGGCTCAAATGAATTATCCTACTTTCACATTTCAGGTGAAAGTTTTTTTTTTTGTTCACCGCCCACAATAACTTTATTGGTGTATGTGTATGTTCACTGTATATTTGTCCCAAACTCGGGAAAAATGCAAACTGCAGCCAGGGTCAAAATGAGCAAGCAATGCTGGACTTTTGTATTGCGTGAACATTCTCTACTTGTATTGGTAGGTGTGTCCCTCCTCTGCTTTGCCTCTCTATGGCAACTTCTCCAGCCACATCCATTTTGCATATGCACATAGGGTCAAGTCTACCTCTCTTCCGCCCAAAGAAGAAATGCCTGCAAATGCACACAGTGCATAAATATAATGCAATACTTAAAATTGAAGTGCTGGCAGCTGCATGCACATTGCCTTTTGTGAATCAGCATTAGTTTGAACACACGTCAACTTCACTATGTTGTGACTACGAAGCAATTGCACTGACAGAAAGTGTTGTGCCTATGGCCATGGCCGTTTCCTCAGGGAGGCCCTTATATTATCGGAATTCCTTGTACTACCGCCGGGAGGCCTTTCTAAATAAAGTGAAAGTGAGCTCACAAACCCATACTTAGAATTTGAAGCAGGTTTGCAGGTTTATTTGTAGTATACAGAAAGTAAAAATGGGGAAATAAGCTCAGTAAATACGCCTCAGAACTGGTTGCACTCAAATTGCTTGCACTATAATCATAAAATACAATACTTCAAAAGAAAAGAACATGATCATATGCAAATGTTATTATTGGCCACATCTTGTTTAGCATTCACAATTCAGGGGCAGACGAAGTTCGGAATATGCATTTCAGACCCCTTGGTCTTTCATTGGTAAAGGATGTACACAAACTTATTACAATGATTCGAAAAGATGCAGAAAAACAAGCAAGAAAAAAAATAGCAAACTGGTGTAAGAAATAACGCAAACGTATCTGTCTGCGATGTGTTAAAATAAGTCCTCTTGTGGTACTGACTCTAATGGAACGAACTCTGTATATTTACATTTGATGATGTAATAAGCCAGAAGACGTGGGAACACAGCAACTGGACTAATAAGGAATAATACGAAAACCATACTGCAATACAAATCCAAGCGATTAATAGATGACTACAAAAAAGATGGAAATAAAATAAAAACAAGAAAAGAAACACAATTGATGCCAATAAATATGTAGGGGTGGACCTTTAATCACCTTAACCCAAGACAGGTCCACCACTTAAGAAGCGAGTACACAATTGTACAAAAGCTCTGGAGAGCGGTTAGATGGTGTTTCAGGATTAAACTAACCCAAGTATCAGCAATACAAAATCAGTTGGCAGTTGATATACTTTTTGCAACAATTTAAAACACTGCCAGATACTTTTATTAGCACCCACCCCCCAGATATGACTGGACAAAACTTTTTCAAAGAAATCCCATCTTTCCCCAATTCTTCCATGTTCAATGGTCAGGCTAATCTTCATTTTTATGTTCACATCATATTCAAAACACACCTCTTCTTGGGATTTGTTGTAATAGGTCCTGATGTAGGTATTAAAAACATAATTCATTGCTAGTAATAACTGGCATCAGATCTTTAACTTTAAGTATGATTGCACGTGGTCCTCGTATGTTATGTTACTTTGCATTTATATAGCGCCTTATGTACCATTAGTATGGTCTGAAGGCGCTGGTAGGTTGAACGCCCTCGGGAACCGAAGTTCAAGTCAGTGGAGAGAGTAGAGAGAGTCAAAGGTGCTTGTGAGCACCGGATATGTGTGCAGCTGGTGTGGCATTCGTGTAATAGCTGCTTCACAGCGGTAGGTGTGGTGGTTGAGAGATCAGGGGTATGTGTTAGTTCTGGCAGGTTTTATCCAGACCGGTTCTGGCTGCGTTAGGCCTGAGGAGAATGCCTGGATGGGGGGTGTGAAACCAGCAGTGATTAGTTAGAGTGATGTGGAGTTTGAGGCAGATGTTGGTATGAGAACAGCTATACCGAATAGTGTCATAGCATCTCTGTGTTCTAGTTGAATGGTGGTGTAAAGAGGAGAGTAAGCATGGTGATGTGATAAGATGGGTTTACTTGATCTTTCAAACGTTAAATGCACTCCAAACCATTCCACGCACTCCAAACCATTCCACACACCCCGAGCCGTTACACACACCCCGAGCCGTTACACACACCCCGAGCCGTTACACACACCCCAAGCCGTTACACGCACCCCGAGCCGTTACACGCACCCCGAGCCGTTACACGCACCCCGAGCCGTTACATGCACCCCGAGCCGTTACGCGCACTCCAGTCCGTTTCATGCACTCGGAACTGTTCCATGCACTCGGAACTGTTCATGTAATCCGATCATTTCCGTGAATCCTAAATTGTTTTATGCACCTGGTCTACATTTTCATCAGTACCTTCTACATATTTCATCCGTACCATTTACGTGTTACATCGGTACCTTCTACTTACTTCATCTGTTCAATTCATATACGTACCTATTCCATCCACCTACGTACCTATTCCATCCACATACGTTCCCATTCCATCAACATACTTCACCTGCTCCATCCGTTCTAGGCACTCGTCCATCCACATACATCACCCGTTCTTACCACATACGTCACCCGTTCTATTCACATACACTCATTCTATCCGTATACGTCGCCCATTCCATCCACATACTTCACCTATTCCGTCCGCGTTACGCATTCAGCGGCTCAACGTACTCATCTGCTCTATGCACTCATCCGCTCTATGCCCTCATCCGCTCTACGCCCTCATTCGCTCTATGCAACTCATCCACTCAGCGTAGTCATCCGCACTTTGCATTCATGCGCCCTACACACTCGTATTCTCTATTGACTCGTGCGCTCTAGGCATTCGTCCGCTCTAGGCACTCGTCCGTTTTATGCCATTGCACGCTCTACGCATTTGTCCGCTCTACTCACTCGCTCGTTCTATGCGTTCCTCCTCTCTTACGCAACCCTCCTCTCTTACGCAACCCTCCTCCGCTCTGCACACTCTTCCGCTCTGCACACTCTTTCTCTCTGGAGTTCTACACACTCTTCCGCACCTCTGCACTCATCCGGTCTACAGCCACGTCCGCTCTACACACTCATCCGCACATTCAACTGCTCTATGCCTTCCTGTGTTCTATACATTCATTCACACTTACGCACTAATCTGCTCTACACACTCATCCGCTCTATACACTCATCCGCTCAACATGCTCGTCCGTTCTTTACACTCATCTGCTCAACGCATTCGTCTGCTCAGCGCGCTCATCCGCTCCACTCGCTTCATCCATTCTAACGGATTAATTAGTTCCATTCACTTCGTTCATTCATCATGCTTTATCGATTCAGGCCATGTTACTTGTCGTATACACTGGGTCCGTTACGTGCTCTCTGTCTATTTCATGCACTGCTCTCGTCTCTTGTACTTGAATCTTCTATTCTGTACTTTCCATTTATGCTGTGCACTCATACAGTCGGAGTCATCTGTCTGTGCATTCATCACTCTCTTGTATTCATCTTTCCATCCTCTTCTCTTTCTTCATTTTGCCCGTTTTTGTTCATTTTGTCCATTGCACTCATTACATCCATTTAATTAATTTAAACTTCATTACTGTTTCCGTGCAAAATATTCTTTTTACCCACTTCACTGCTTTGAACTACTTTACTTGTTCTATTCTGTTTGTCCTTTTAGTTTACATTAGCGATTTCTCACATGGATCTTGATGTTTGTAATGTTATTTGTCTTATCGTTCTGCAGGATCTAGTAGTTTGTTGGCTTGGGGTCATTGAGCTGCTGTTATTCTGTTTGGGTTAGTTTGCGTATGGGTTGGTTTTAGGGGAAGAGCCAGGTTTTTAGTAGTTTGCGGAAGGACATTAGATCTTCAGTTAGGCGGATGTGGGGTGGGAGCGCGTTCCACAGCGTGGGGGCCAAGGCTGAGAATGATGATCCGCCTAACCTGACTGAGTTTGTTTTAGGTATGACTAGGAGGCCGGTTGAGCTTGATCTTAGGGGACGTGGAGGGTGAGAGGGTTTTAGCTTGTCTTGCACATATTGAGGTCCGGATTTATGCAATGCTCGATGAGAAATGCATAAGGTTTTGAAAGTCACCCTTCGGGCCACTGGAAGCCAGTGCAGAGTCTTAAGGACTGGGGAGATGTGGTCTCTCGGGCCAAGTACAAGTAGTAGTTTGGCTGTGGCGTTTTGGGCCCTTTAAAGTTTATTCAGTTGGTAAGCATGGATTCCGAGAGTAGAGGGGGTTTGCGTAGTCCAGTCTTGATATAACAATTGTTTGGACCGCGGAGAGTCTGTTGGGAAAGGAGAGATATGGAAAGATGCGCCTAAGAGTTTTAAGGTGGTGGTGGCAGGCCTTTGAGACGTTGTTGACTTGGCGCGAGAGTGTTAGATCAGAGTCCAGGGTGCATTCGAGGTTTTTCACTGAGTTAGAGGGAGTCGGTGAGTTGCCCATGGCGGATGGCCAGGGTAGCGGGTGTGGAAGAAGTTCGGAGTTGCCACGTACCATGAATTCAGTTTTGGAGGGATTTAACAAGAGGTGGCTTTGGGTCATCAAGAGCTCTGTGTCAAGGAGGCAGGAAGTGAGGTCAGGTAGGCAGTTGGGATTGGAGTTCAGGAGTTTTAGAATTAGTTGAGTATCATCCACGTAGTTATAACGCAGGATGTTGTGTGAACGAATTATTGGTGGGAGGGTGGTTAAGTAGTGATTGAACAGGAGGGCAGATAGGCATGCTCCTTGTGGGACTCCCGTGTCGACTGGTCAGGCTTGGGAGGAATAGGTGGAGAGTATTGCGATTTGGTGCCTATCTTTGAGGAATGAGGTTATCCATTTGAGAGCGGTACCACGAATTCCTAGGGAGTGGAGGCGGTCAAGGAGGATTGAGTGATTGATAGTGTCAAAGGCGGCGGATAGGTCAAGAAGGATTAATGCGGCGCATCCTGCGGAGTCTGCAGTGAATTTAAGGTCATCCCAGATTGAAGTTAGGGTTGTTTCAGTTCTGTGACGGGCTCTGAAACCTGATTGCGTGGGGTCTAGGAGATTGTTGGCTTCAACAAAGGCATTTAGTTGGGAGTAGGCGGTTCAGTTAATGAGTTTGGCAAGGAATCTGGTGTTTGAGATGGGGCGTTTTGGGCTCGAGAGGGTCAAGGGAGGTTTTTTTTTTGATAGAGGTTTGACATGAACCGTTTGAATGCGCCGGGAAAAATACCTGAGGAAAGGGAGTCATTTATGATGGATCTTGCGTGTTCTTCTGCGCAGGTGAAAGCGAAAATTTCCTTGAAGGTTGTGGCGGGGCAAGCGTCTAGCGGAGAGCCGGATGGTTTGCGGGCAGAGAGAAGTTTGAGAAATTGGTTGGGTGATATTGGACTAAAGGAATCAAAAGTTGATTGCGTAGTGGTCGCAGGCGGGGGGTTGGCCGGTATGGGGGGAGGGTTGCCTGGTGGATGCAAGAGAGCCAGTTTGGTGGATAGTGCATTTGTTCTTTCGAGAGCCCTAGCGTAAAAGTGGAGTGAGTCACACAGTGATTGTGAGGGGGTAGTGCATGCCGGTTTGGTGAATTCGGAGATGATTTTGTGAAGTTCTTTGCTGGGGTTTTTGCAGTTTAGGATTCGGGAGTTGTAGTGGCCTTTTTTTGCTTTCCGAATTTCGGCCTTGTATTGATGAAGGTGTCGGGCCAAGGTGGCTCTGCTCTCTTGGGTTTTGTCTTTCTGCCATTTGCGTTCTAGGTCTTTATATAGTTGTTTAGTGGTCTTCAAGTCAGGTGTGAACCATCTAGGAACAGGCCACAGCGGGCTGATGGTTTGCAAGAGGGTGTGAGGCGCATTAGTGAGGTCTTGAGCCATGAGTCAAAGGCGTCAGGGGTTAGTTGTTTATTGAGTTGGCAGGTAGGTGGATGAGACAGGGGGAGTGCATCGGCTAGGTCAGGAAGGATTGTTAGTTTTTTCCAGCATTTGCGTAGATTCGGGGGTTCAGATTCCAGTACGAGAAGCGGATCGGGTGAGTAAATGGCGAAAGAAACAATTACGTGATCGGACAAGATGATGGGGGTGGGGGGGGGGTTTAGATGTATCCGTTTGTGGGAGCTATAGATGGCATCAAGAGTGTGTCCTTTATAGTGAGTCAGCCCGTTTATGTGGGGTTGGAGGTTAATCGCGTCTAGACCATCAACCAGAGAGTGTGTCATAGGGTTGGTGGGGATGTCGATATGTTGAAATCTCCAAGAAGGGTGAGGTTGGTATGGTTTAGTTGAAGGGTGGCAATAGAATCACAGAGGTGGTTTGAGAATGGTTTATCGTAGCCAGGTGGTCTGTAGATTATTAGGAAGCTGTGTGAGAATGACGGGGAGAGGGATAGTTTCACGAGGAGTGATTCACAGGAAGGAATGGCTGGTTGCTTGTCGATGATTGAGGCATGGAAGTGAGACTTGAAGACAAATGCTATTCCCCCACCTCTAGATGGATGGTTCAGTGGGATGAGGGAGTAGTCGGGGGGGGGGGGAGGGGCTTCATAGGCGATTGGGGGAAGTTGTCAGAGAACCAAGTTTCGGTGATGTAAACCAGGTCTGGTTTGTCAGAGGCGAGGAGGTCAAAGATGCTGTGTCTGTTTTTTGCTACGGATCGGGCATTAAATAGGATGCAATTCACTTCGGTAGGTGAAGTTGGTGTCGGAGCTGCAGCGGGAGGGGGTGGGGGTGGAGTGGGTGGAGTGGGTGGAAACTGGAGAGGGAGAGCGGTGGGGTGATTGATGATAGATGGGATAAGTGTGCGAGTGGAAAAGTTGGCGGGTTTCGGGTGGGAGTTGTTGGATGTGTGCGTTAGGGTGATTGGGTTTGGCACGGGGGATTTGAAGGTGGGGTGTGGGCGGTTAGGAGTTTCAGTTGCAGTTGGTGAGAAATTGAGGGCGAGGGGTTTCAGGAAGGGTGAAGCGAGGGGGGGATTATGGTGATTGGGGGAATGTGGTGGTTGGTCATACTTACTAATCATAATGGACATTACCTGCAATATGATAAGGCTGGGTGAATGATTTCCCTTCATGTGTGATGCTATCGTATTTCCCAGGTCACTGTTCCCTTGAAAAATTCCAATATTCAAAGCTCCCATTTTATTGCACGATTGAAAACTCCCAAATAACTTTATGATGGGATATATTTTAATTGTATCGCACCCATACACAAGTGTTTCAGAGCACGACGAGACAAGGGAGGGGAGACGAGGGAGGACTTAATGATCTTACTAGGCCCAGTGACATTGAGAACGTGCAAGTTCAGGGGAGAGGGAAGGGGGAAAGTGCGAGGGCCGGGGGATGGAGGGGAGTGGAAAGTGCTGAACACATGATAGAACAACAATAGGTAGTGCAGCCAGCAGGTGGTAAGTGTGAGAATAAGGTGTAGACAACCGGTGTCAGATAAGTGCTGCAAGGGGATTGTAGGGTTGCAGATACAGATGCAAGTGCGGGGATTGCCAGGAGGCTGTGCAGGTGTGTGGCTCTGGGGGCAGGGATCTGGGCCCGAAATCAGAGGGTAACAAGGTCCCCAATGCCAAAGCAGACAGATTAGCAGGGGAGAGCAAGAGCGCAGGCAGAAGCAAAGAGGAAGGTCTTGAGGTGCTTCCGAAACCGAAGATGGTTCTCCTCAAGTTTCAGAGAGGCAGGGAGGCTGTTCCAGAGGGAGGCCCCAGCCGAGGAAAGGGATCTACCCAACTCGTTGCTTGGAGAAGTGACTGACCCTGAGGGAGTTGGAGGTGAATGAGCGAAGAGCTCGAGTAGGAATGTATTTACAGAGGGAGAGTTGAAGGTATTGTGTAACCAGGCCCCAGAAAGCCTTGTGGACAATGCAAAGGGTCATTAATTTAATCCTTGCAGCCAATGGCAGCCAATGAAGAGATTTCAGGGCTGGAGAGATACGATCCCAGGGCTTGAAGCCAAGGACAAGTTTGTGGCCCTGTTCTGAATGAACTGCAGAGGATGGCGAGTGTTTGCAGGTAGATTTAGAAAGAGGCTGTTGCAAAAGTTCAGCCTAGAGAGAACTAGAGCTCTGGAGACAGTGAGCTTCTGGGAAAGGCGAGGAAAGCGTAAGGGGAGAAGGAAAGCGTGGAGTCAACGATGACCCTGATGTTCTTAGCCTCGCAAGTGGGAGCAGGTAGAGAGCCAAGGGAGGCCGGCCAAAGTGTGACAAGAAATTAAGGTGCAGGTGTGCCAATGAGGTGGAACTCTGTCTTACTGGCGGCACACCACTCGTGGAAGACAGACAGTCAGAGATGAGAGAGGGAGAAGAGGTAGCGGAGGGAAGCATGAAAACAAGTTGGGTGTCATCCGCATAGCATTGAAAGTTTGACCAGAGAGCAGCAATGCAGTGGGCGAGCGGTGGCAGGTATTGGAAGAGCCAGGGAGAGAGGTTAGACCCCTGGGGGACACCACAGCTAGAAAGTGAGATAGAGGAAAGTAAGGACCTAAGTTGGCCCTAGGAGGGTCAGTTGTAGAGGAAGGAGGTCAGCCAGACGAGGGCCTGATCAGTGATACCCAGATTATCACAGAGGCGATTGAGCAGGAGGACATGGTTGACCGTGTCGTAGCAGAAGTGAGATTGAGTAGGATGAGGACAGATGGGATATTAGAAACAAGGTTGGAGAGCAGGTCGTCATAGATCTTCAGGAGAGCAGTTTCCATACTTATGGCAGCTGTGAAGCCAGACTGATGGTCATGGAGACAACCAACAGAATCGGTGAGACGATTAAGCTGGGAGATGGCCAGTTCTTCCAAGAGTTTGCCCAGGAAAGGATTGATAGAGATCAGGCAATAGTTAGCCAGGCAAGAGGGGTCGCTTTGGGTTTTTTGAGAAGAGGGTGCACAAGAGAGTGCTTCAGAGGGGAGGGGAAGGCTCCGGAGGCGAAGGAGTGGTTGCAGAAGTCGGCTAGGGCAGGAGCAAGGGTGTCAATGTGGTCCTTGATGGTTTTGGAAGAACAGGGAAGAACCTGTTTTGACGAGACTTTCATAGATCGGACTTGTCTGGAAATCTCATTGGGGGAGAACAGAGGAAAAGATGAGAAAGAAGGAGGAGACGCAGCTGCAGGGGGGCCGCATGTATGAGAGAAAAAAGGAGGAGTAGAGGACGAGAGGGTGGACAGGATGTCCTGGGTTTTTGAGATGAAATGAGAGGCAAGGGCGTGCAGAGGGCCTGGGAGGCGACAGAAGAGGTAGAGACTGCAGCAGGGTTGGTCAACTCCTTGCATATTTTAAAGAGTTTGGCCGAGTTGTTAGATGCCGCACAGACGTGGGCTTGGATATATTAAAACAGTTACATAAGTCTCAATTCATCTTAACCGGCAGTATTGCACATAAAAAAGGAATTTCATAAATAATAACAATTCCATAAATATTATCAATTCATAGGACCTTTTAAACAAACACACAAACACAAGCAAAAAGTATAAATACATCCTAGGACCTGAATGCTAGAACAGTTACATAAATCTGAAAACATGAATGGTGATGTTATTCCACTGAATATACAGTTTTAACACATATCAGCGATGTACCATTATCAACATTTAAAACCTGACATAAAAACTATGGCACAATTTCATCCTATATCAATATCAGATATCAGCATCTTCAAAACAAATCACTGCATTCTACCCATTAATCATCAATTACATTAATAGCGTATTGCACCAATTTCAACCTT
Source organism: Ambystoma mexicanum (assembly GCF_040938575.1). Taxonomy (NCBI): domain Eukaryota; kingdom Metazoa; phylum Chordata; class Amphibia; order Caudata; family Ambystomatidae; genus Ambystoma; species Ambystoma mexicanum. The sequence continues at coordinate 391,360,165 of NC_090938.1, forward strand.
ATCAATCATCCAACATTCATAAAACCAGAAATAAGACTAGATAAAATATAATTAAACTTCCTCCATTCTTAAAATAAATTAAAAAAGCACAAAGGACAACATTTCAGAGTTCTGACAACAGCATTTGTGCCCCAATTAGAATTCATGGATGGAATCTACATTTTCTTTTCTATATATACTGTGTTTATAAGGTATGTGGGGGCCCTATATCCCCTTCATTGTGTAAATCCAGGGTTTTCATAAATGAAGCAACCACTACACCTTCTGAGGTATTCTGAATACTAATACAGCGGGACCATGTATAGTTATCGTCCCCCTTGACTCCCCATTTGGCGAATTTAGTCAGATGGATAGATCTTTCTTTACAGAGTGCCAGGCATGAGAGTAATAAGTGCCTCACAGTTTCAGCATACACTTCCTTCCCACAGAATCTACAGTAAGAATCTTCCAAACCTATCAATTTCCTGCGTAATAACAATTCGCGGCTGGGCAAGATATTCCAACGCAGTTTTAGGGGAATAGTCTGATAATATCGGTTTGGAAACTGAAATAGAAGAGGGGAGATCACTCCACGTCTCTTATGCTCCCACTGAAGATGACACAGGGACAGATAAGAGTGGAATCTATCTGTGGTTGTGATCCAATCCTTTCATAAAGTAATCGTTTCACCCTATCAGGGTTTGTGACCAATGTCTCCCTGTCAGTGTCCAAGTCTGATAGAGATTGATCACAAATATCTCGAATTGCACTCAAAAACCCATTAGAAGCGTGTCCTGATCCACCTATTGACACAAATTTACCCAAATCAACAATGGGGCTATTCAGCTAAGGAATATGGATAACAGTCTCCAAATCACCCGGGCCTACAAGGATGCTATACCCAATTCGTTTCTAATAGCTGCCACAGGTATATTATTAGGCAACCTAAGTGTTCATCTCCACAACTGTCCCTCCAACGTTTCCCAAAATTTCATCAGCTCTTGATAGTGTAGCTCCTTCCCATATATTAATTTAGGAACAACCTTGCCTTCATAAAAGCAGATCAAGGGCTTAACGGATAAACAACCACATTTTTGCTCCAGTTTGGTCATTTAGTTGGATAGGACAGAAGCTTTCTGTTTGAGGACCGAGCAAAGTCCCAAACCCGAAGGCTGCGCCGGCAGGGGGAACCCCAAATAGAGGACACTCAACATGCTCTCTATGTGCACCCCCTGCATACTCCAGCTCTGCCTTTTCCTTTTTCATCCCCTCGACACCACCACAATGTGGGACTTACAGGGATTTACAATCAACCTGTGCTCTTGTGTGTAAATTGCAAATTTGTTGATTAAACATTGGAGGCCCACCCTGGTGCAATCCAGGAGCAAACAATCATCAGTGTACGCTAGCCAAGGGATACGCAAATCTCCCAATTTCTGTGTAACCAGACCTGCTTCCGCCATAAAATCTCCGACACCAGATACATAGGAGTTAAAAAGACAGGGGGCAATAGCACAACCCTGTCTTAAGCCCACCCGGGTAACAATCCTACGGGACAGATGCCCTTCCATGTTGAGTCTCACTCGGATCCCCCATTATCATAGAGAGCCATGATGAGCCACAACAGCCCTCCCCTGGAATCCCCCACTTCGCAAGCTTGGCCCACAGTCGACTCCGGATAACACAGTCGACAGGTCGATCGTGGCCACATAGATTTCCCCACCATACTTTCCCGAGGCGGATTCCTGTAGTGCCCTCATGACTAGACCATTTAAATTTGTTGAATGACCCACTCAGAACACCGTCTGGAATTTATTTAGTCGATGTGAGTTAGTCATCCACTCATTCAAATGGGTTAGCAGGACTGAGGCAAATCATTTACAATCTTCATCAATTAGTGCTATGGGTCGGTAGTTTCTGGCCTCATCTCTCTCGCTCTGTTTAAAGATAGTAACCACATAGGCAGTTTGCCAAGAATTCAGAATCAACCCATTTTTCAAAATACTCTTAAAAAGCATAGTAAGGACCTGCGCCCAAACAGCAGGGTCATCTTTAAAGGTATTGTTGGTCAAGCCATTGGGTCCTGCCGCCCGCGAGCTTTTAGCACACTTAATAAGCTTTGACACCAGCTCATAATCAATAATTGGTTGCCATTGGGACAGATCACCACAGTCCTCAGGTTGAGCCACAGGGGTAGCCCCATACAGAACAATAAAATTTTCGACCCATTGGGTTTCGGAGACAGCATTCAGTTGGTTAACAAAGGTAGAAAGCTCTTGATGATTAATCAGAGCCCAGAATCCACTAACATCACTTTTACCTAGGATACGAAGCATAATTTCTGCATCCTTGTGTAACATTGCTGCCTTTCTGGATCTACAGTAATTTTTAAGGTATTACCCAAATTGACCTTTTACGTGTGACCTTTTGTCCTAATTGACCTAATGATAGTGGTCCTAATTGACCTTCTGCACAATTGACCTTTATATTATTTTAGTTATTTTATGTATGTATTGGGTTGGTTTTGGATTATAAATAATATAAGGGGATTGGGTGGGGGTTGCAGGGTTTTTAGGATTGGGTGGGGGGGATGCAAGGGGTTTTCCCAGCATATATGTCCTAATTGACCTTTTAAATTAGGTAAATTCTCCCAAGGTCAATTGTGAAAAGGCCAATTAGTATACATCAATTTGTATAACTTTGTTGGACCAATCTGATTCTCGATTTCTTTTGGGCTTGGTCCCAACTAGAGCAGCAGATCGCCCTCAGGTTTCGATGCATAATTGTTTGCACCAGCTAGTTGATTGTCAAAAACATGCCTGTGCTTGTGGCATGATGTGCCTAATCTCAAATTGGGGGTAGCGCTATAAAGCAAACAACCCAAGAAATGATCAAATTCTGTGGGAGTAAAAACCTGGAGTTTCCATTCCATAGTACTGGTACTCATAACCTCGGACAATTTATTGTTAAGGGTCTCTATATTCTGGTGGGACCATCTAATGCGTTTACCCTGTCCAACTATTATAAGATTAGTTATGTCCCCTTTAGTCGACCTGGATATTAAAATATCAAAGTCAACTTTCAGGACACTATGGACACTCCAGTCGTTAGGGGACATCTTAACACCTGTATTGCAATAAGATGTGATTGCATCTACAAAAATATAATCTATGGTAGAGAAACTATTTCCTCTACGCCATGTTGGAATACTAGGATTGGTGGCATCCCATCCCCCATTCAAACATACCACACCCAGGGATTCTAACAATACGATCCACTTTCTCCCCCATTGTTGCTTAAGGTTACCCCCAATCATACCTGGAAGGGTCTCCCAAGGTACTTTATCCTTGTCCATAAGACCACAATCAGAATTAAGGTCTCCTGCCAATATAACCCTACCATTGGGGGCTTTCCCCGTGGATTAGGGTGGTGATAAAACCCAGAAAAACATCCACATCAGCTATCCCCTTATGCTAATAAACATTGACAAGGAGAATATCAGTGTCATTCACCGGGGAAGATACTTTCAAACCAAAAATCCCAAACGGGAGATAAGGCACTACCCTAGCTGAAAATCCCAATGTGCCCTTAATCACAATCATAAGACCCACTGAGGGCCTTCCTACCCTATTACGTTTTGAGAGTTGGGAGAACACCTCATAGCCATCTATAAAAAGATTATTTAGGTGCCAAGTTTCTTGTAGAAAGATGCAATTACTTTCTTTCAACAGGTTAACAGTTTCTGGGTTGGATAACAAGTGGGTATTGCCTCTTGTATCCCAAGACACAGCTTTAGTTTGATGTCGTCCTCTGCCAATCATATCGGTGCTATGCTAGTTAGCGCGGGATCAGTTTCACAGGGCTTCTTTCATTTGGGCCCAGTCTTCATTCTGTTTATTAAGGCCACTGAACTATTGCCTCACTTGCTGATGTCTATCAGGATGGAACACAACTTTCAGATTCCTACCATAACTAGAATTGCTTGGTAAGGGTTAATTTTTCGACTTCCTGTAGTTTGACCTCAAACCCTAATTTTCCTAAAGTATCGGTTTCAGCTATTACAAGGAGTTAAAATAAATATAACATTTCTCCCAAAGATCACGGTCTGGCAATTGAATCCTATTAAGATCACATGAGGATAGGCGACTCAAATTCAGGGTCTCCAAAAGATTTTAAGAACATCTCCCCGGTTCAAACACACTGAACTATTTGGTCCCCATAGGCTTGACATCTGTACGACTTGTGTAACTTGCAGATCATTTCTATAGTTTCCATTAATGCCATCAGAGGACCGCATGGTTCCACTATTACTACCGTGCATTGATTGGACATTGGTGCCCTTGGCCCCCCTCAGGATACTCATAGACCCCACCCCTCCTGGACCTTGAGGTGTCCTATCACGGGAGCCGAGGGAGCGATGAGAATGCACATACTCCACAGTGGTCTGTATGGCATTCAGAACATACATTTTCCCCAGAATTTGAACCTGCTCTGGGTACTGTACATCCACCTTATCCACTGCACCCAAGTTGCCACCTACCGGCCTATTCACCACATCCAGTGCTTGACTCTGCTGTGTACAAGAAATGCTCGGGTGGAAGAGTTTTTCAAACTGCTGTGCGCTGGGCGCGCACTCTGCCCTCGATTCACCCTCTTCAGCCAAGGCGACATCCCTCTTCAACGATTCTGGATTAACTACAGTTTGGACAAGGAACAAGTTACTTACCTGTAACTGTTCTCCAGAATGGTTCTGGCATGGATTCACATACTCATGAATATTCCCCGTCATCAGGCTGGTCATCCTCGGTAAAGAAAAAATCAGTTTTGTTTCTGAACTGTCTTCCTCCTAATAAACAATCACTGGTCTCTGGGTCATACTGCCCCCAGCCAATGACTGCCCTCTACCTAAGTGTTAGGAAAGATTTCTTAATTGTGGGTAATTTTCCTTCCATGTGGCAACCCCTAAACATTTTGCTGTTGTTTTTAGCAGGATCTAGACTTTGCCAGAGAAGAACAAGTTACTTCTTACCTTGTAACGTTCTTTCGACGGGATGTTCCTCCGACGTATTCCTCATCTTAGATATCTCCTTCCAGCTCTGCTGGCCTCGGAAAATTTTTTCTCTAGAGGGCGCTGCGCGTCGACGTCCTCCGAGTCGATGTCTCTCGACAGCCGCCGTATCGACGTCGACGTCATCCTGCCTATAAAGGCCGCGCGCAGCGTCCGTTGCTCAGTTCCGTTTTGTAGCCCACAATAATACTTTCTGGACTAAACTAATCACCCTGAAGGAGCATAAGCTGCAACAACAAGGGAAGTAGAACTGCGGGGATGGATGGGAGGGTCGATGAGGAATACGTCGGAGGAACATCCCGTCGAAAGAACGTTACAAGGTAAGAAGTAACTTGTTCTTCGAAGGGATTGTGTCCTCCGACGTATTCCTCATCTTAGATAGGCTCCCATAGCAGTATTCTATTATTGGAGGAGGGAGTACTGACTTCACGCTGTCTTCTATTGATGAATAGAATGCAGTACAGCCCTTCCAAACCTAGTCTCTTGACTGGAGGAGGAATCCAAATTGTAAAAACGTGTAAAGGTATGGACAGACGACCATGTAGCGGCCGCACAGATGTCTTTAACCGGCACGCCTCTTTTGAGGGCCGATGAAGCTGCAATACCTCTGGTCGAATGAGCCCTAAGGTTTTGAGGGGGCTCTTTCCCTGCCAGTTTATAACATTCCAGAATGGCTAGAATGATCCATCTGGAAATGGTCTGCTAAGTTATTGGTAACCCCAGCTTGTGACCTGCATAAGCTACAAACAGCTGGTCTGCCTGTCTTATCCTGGCTAGTCTACTGATGTAAAAACTTAAAGCCCTTCTAGGGTCTAGCCTGTGTAACCTCTCTTCCTCTTTCCCCGGGTGAGGAGGAGGATAGAAAGATGGTAGGGTAATCTTCTGAGTGATATGGAATTCAGAAACCACCTTTGGGAGGAAATTAGGCTTCACTTGCAGGACAACTTTGTCTTTGTGAAATATTGTGTGAGGGGGTTTACAAGAAAGAGCTTGTAATTCGCTCACCCTTCTAGCAGATGTAAGTGCTATTAATAAAACAGTTTTAAGGGTAAGGAATCTTAACGAACAAGAATGGAGTGGTTCGAAAGGTGTGCCCATCAGGAAAGTTAGTACTAAGTTTAAATCCCATAGGGGAACTTGGAATGGTCTTAGGGGATAAACATTGGTTAACCCCTTTAGAAACTGTATTACCAAGGGTAATGTGAAATAGGATGGTTCTTCCGCAGTGCGCTTAAAGATGGATAGCGCTGCGAGATAGCCCTTAATGGTGCCAACTTGAAGGCCTGAATTTGCCAAATATAGTAGGAAGGACAAAACCATTGGTGTACCACATGAAAAAGGGTCGATATTCTGTTCTCTACACCAGCTGCAAAATCTGTTCCAACGGCAGCGGTATAAAGACTTTGTTGCTGGCCTCCTTGCCGAAAGCAACACCTCCATAACATCATCAGGGAGGTCCCAATCCTTGTACCTCAGCCTTTCAGAAGCCAAGCGTGAAGGTTGAGGGTTTTGATGTCTGGATGGAGAACCTGACCTCCCTTCTGTGAGAGTAGGTTCTCTCTGAGTGGAAGTCGAATTGGAGAGCAGATGGACAAGTCTAGAAGGTCCGGGTACCACGTTCTCCTGGCCCAATCCGGGGCAATTAGGATCATGGTTCGCCGGAATCTTCTCAACCTCCTGATCATTTGAGGAATGACAGGGACCGGTGGGAACGCGTACAGAAGCGGAAACTCCCAGTCCACTATGAACGCCTCTCCCAGAGCTCCTCTCGGGGGAAATTCCCTTGGGCAGAACAGGTCGCATTTCCTGTTTAGGCTGGTGGCGAACAGATCTACCTGAGGGGTTCCCCAAAGGGCGAAGATCTCTTGAAGGACTTCCTGAGCCAGCTCCCACTCGTGGGAGACTGTGTTCTGCCTGCTCAGAGCGTCCGCTGTCAAGTTCTTCTCTCCGGCTAGGTGAACTGCCGATAGAGAGATTCCTTCTTGGATTGCCCAAAACCAGAGCTGCATCGCCTCTCTGCACAGGGGTAGTGATCCTACGCCTCCTCTTTTGTTGAGGTAATGCATGGCCACCGTGTTGTCCGTCATTATCAGGACGTTCTTCCCTTGTACAGCTGGCAGGAACGCCTTCAGCGCAAGTCTGATGGCTCTCAGCTCTAACAGGTTGATGTGTAGTCTGGACTCCGATGGAGACCAACGACCGCTGATGGTCAAGTCGTTGGCGTGGGCTCCCCACCCCGTGAGTGAGCAATCCGTGACTACTGTTATCTCCGGCCAGGGTTGCCAAAACTGTTCTCCTTTCAGAATGTTCTCCTGACAGGCCCACCACTGAAGGTCTCGAGCCACCCTGCCGGGAACCTGAAGAAGATCTGTCATTCTCCCTGAGAATTGTGACCACTGAGTCCTCCATGCCCACTGGAGGGATCTCATTCTCAGGCGAGCCTCTGGCACTAGGAAAATGCAGGATGCCATGAGGCCTAGCAATCTCAAAAAGTCGAAGGCTGGGAGACGTTGGGCATGCTGGAACTTGGTGACCATCTATAGAATATCTTGAGCCCTCACCTCTGGTGGCGAGGTTTTTCCCAGGGAAGTGTCCAGGATCGCTCCTATGAACTGGAGTCTCTGCGATGGTATCATTTGTGACTTCTTTAAATTGAGGGAAAAGCCCAGTCTGTGAAGGAAGTGGCACCCGTGATTTAGCTGGATCTGAGCTTGTTCCGGAGAAACAGCCCTGATCAACCAATCGTCCAGGTAGGGGTAGACGTGAATCCCTTCCCTCCTTAGACTTGCAGCCACTACCGACATTAACTTGGTGAAGACCCTCGGGGCGGTGGTCAGCCCAAATGGCAGCACTCGAAATTGATAGTGAGAGTTGCCAATTGCGAACCTCAGGTATTTCCTGTGTTTGAGATGGATAGGCACATGGAAATAAGCGTCCTGAAGGTCCAGAGATACCAACCAGTCCTGGAACTGAAGGGCCTGGAGGATCTGAGAAAGAGTGACCATCTTGAATTTGTCTTTTCTGAGGAATTTGTTCAATTCTCGCAAGTCCAAGATGGGTCTCAGTCCTCCGTCTTTCTTTGGAATGAGAAAGTAAGGGGAGTACCAGCCTTTGTTCCTCTCCGCTACAGGTACCGGGTCTATGGCACCCTTCTCTGGCAGGTCCCAAATTTCCTGCAAGAGGAGCGGATCTGGGGCTTTCTGAGAGCTGATCCCCGGTGGATGACTCTGAGGTATACGTAGGAAGGGCAGGCAGTAACCTTGGGCAACTGTTTCCAATGCCCAAGCATCTGACGTGATAGCCTGCCATACCGCCAGATGTTGAGTCAACCTGCCTCCTATAGGTGTCCTGTGAGGGAAGTCCTCAGAGTGGTTTTGGGGCGGCTGATGCAGATGCCGATGGTAAAGAGGTACCTGCTGTTGCTGCGGCTTTTGAATATCTACCCCGTCCACCTCGGGTAGTTCTTCTTTGACTCCTTTGAGCCGGTCGTTCTCTACCTCTTCCGAATGCGGAGTAGAAGCGAAAGGACTTGGCCCTCGCAGAGGTTCCTGTGGGACGAAAAGGAGTCTGACGGATTGCAGCTCCTAGGGATTTTGCTGCTGCTTTTGAAGTTTGCAGTTTCTCTAAACTGTCATTCGCCTTTTTCCCGAACAAAGAAGAGCCATCGAATGGCATGTTCAAGAGCCTGGCTTGCACATCTGGGGCAAAACCAGACTTTCTCAACCAAGCGAATCTCCTGGTTGATGTACTTGCCGCCATTGCTCTGCTGATACTGTCAGCCGAATCAATGCCCGTCTGGAGGGATTCGTACATAGCGTCTTTACCGTCCTGTATAATATTTAGGAACGCGTCCCTTTCTTCTCCCTCCGGGATGCAGTCAGCCGCTGTAGAAGCACACTCCCAAAGTGTATGGCTGAACCTAGCAAGGGTGCAAGTAGCATTAACAGATTTTAACGCCATGCTACATGCTGAAAAGACTTTCTTTGCCATAGCATCATATTTTTTATCGTCCATGTCCTGTGGGACGGTAGGATAAGCCGTCTTGACATCGGTAGAGGATGCTGCCTGTACCACCAGACTTTCTGGGGATGGGTGTTTAGACAAAAACTCTGGGTCTGTAGAAGATACCCTGTACTTTGTAGACAGTTTTTTATTTACTGCTGGTACTACATCTGGGGTTTCCCAGTTTGTCATGATCTTTCTCTGAAGAGCTTTATGAAAAGGCACCACAGGATCCTCCTGTGGGCCTTTGTCAAGAATATCCGTGAGGTCATCTTGTTGGAAAGATTGTGAAGGTGCAGACCACCCCATGAACTCTGTGATTCTGGCCATTAAGGCTCTGTAGGGGGTTTCAGCATGCTCCCCTGGGTCTGGCTTAGCAAACTCCACCTCAGGGGAAGTGTCTAACCCACTTGCCTCATGTAAGGAATCATGAAGATCCTTTAACCTGCACTCTTCAGAGGAAAATTCCTCTCTAATTGGGGTTACAGGTCCCTGTAACTCAAATGTGTCTTCCTGTTCAGACAATTCACCCTCTTCCAAAATTGAGGACATAGTTGTCAATTGTTCTGAACTCATAAAGGGAGTAAATCCCATTTCCAAGGCAGAGGGTGCCGAACTTGTCATTATCGGCCTCGAAAACATCGATGTCGTCGACGCCGACGTCGAAGGCTTCGAGCGTGGCGTCGAAAACAAAGGCGGAGGCCTCGAAGACCTCGACAGAATTGGAATTCTACTCGACAATCTCGAAGCCATCGACGTCGAGGACCTGGGGATAGTCACTGGATGTGTGGTAACCGTGACTTTTCTTGGCGTCGACACCGGTGTCGAAGCTGGCGTCGAGTCGACAGACCCGTGTGTCGAAGGTCCCTTCGACAACGGCGAGGAAGTTTTGGAGGTCATAGTCCTACTCGAGGGTTCGAGACGCGCTCGAGAGGTTTCCTTCGCCGGGTACTGCGACTCGCGGCGTTTTTGACCTTCGGGTCTTTCGACCAGAGCATCGCTCTCGGCAGTCTTCGAGGGGGTCGAGGCCGCTTTCTCGAAGACGCTCATCATATTTTTTCAGAATTCCTCCCATTCAGCCCGGGAACTATGTTTCGTGGGGCAAGGGATTCTTTTTGGCGAAACAGAGGAAGAGGAAGACGGAGAAGGGGATCTTCGACGTCTCCTCTTCGAGTGCTTCGATCTCGAGGAGTGATGAGACCCACGCCGAGACCTGGAGCGCGAATGGTGACGAGGAGACGAATGTCTCGACTTCGTCGACGAAGAAGAAGCTCTAAAAGTCTTACCTTTCTCCAGCTTCCCCCTACGCTCCTTCAGGGCCTTAGCTGTCATGGACATACAGTCCTCGCATTCCAAACAATGGTGTTCAGCTCCCAAACACCACAGACAAACTCTGTGAGGATCGGTCAACGACATCTTTTTCCCACAATCTTGACATTTCTTGAAGCCGGATCGAGGAGTTGTCGGTTCCGACGAGGAAGCCATCGAGTACGGATCGAATAACTCGAGGTAAATAGGATTAATCTGACTAAGAAGTGAGCAACGGTATTCCGAGGCACTGAGTAAGCGCGGAAAAACGGAACTGAGCAACGGACGCTGCGCGTGGCCTTTATAGGCAGGATGACGTCGACGTTGATACGGCGGCTGTCGAGGGACATCAACTCGGAGGACGTCGACGCGCAGCGCCCTCTAGAGAAAAAATTTTCCGAGGCCAGCAGAGCTGGAAGGAGATATCTAAGATGAGGAATACGTCGGAGGACACAATCCCTTCGAAGTGCAGCCTTCTGCCGCACTCCTCTGGGCTTTTGCTCCATTCTTACGGGGAAACCGACATGCCCTTAAGACAGTCAGTCCCAGGAAACGTTGTTTTCCATAGTTTCTTTATCATGTTGCAGCTTTCGCGCAACATGGCACAAGAGGGCACTGTAAGCTAAGTTACGGCTCTCCTGGGTCTCTAGTCTACCACAGGCCCTAGATACTCTCTTAGGATTGTTATCGAACGGTGCAAGTGAATCACGGACGGGACTGGTGGCAGCGATCGTTTCTTTGTGTTTTTGAGCTCCTTTTGGCGTTTAAGCGCGTTTTCTCGCGCTTAGCCCAACATGGTGGCCTGGCTCCCAAAATGGCCAGACCACGAGGCTCGTTGTCCTGTCCGCTGACCGTCTTGCCCCCTTCACCTTCCCCAGGTCGAGCCGACCCGGGGCCTTCCTTATTGGGGAATGTACTTTCCCACAAAACACAGATGCTTTCGTGGGCTTCTACAGGCCTTGTGTGTGCCTCCAGGATGTGGGCTGGGATGTCTGGTCCCAATACACATCCTGGGTGCCAGAGAGTCTAGGATGGTGTGAATGCCTGGGACCTCTGTGGTCCGTGATAGGTCCACGTATGGTGTGAGTGTTTTGTGAGCAGATCTCCCATTGGGTCCCCTCCGTTTTAGCACGAAGGGAACCGTGGATAAGAGGAGGCTGGAAACACCACTACCATGTCGATCTCCTGAGTTCTCACGAACAAAGGAATACAGGAGCCAAGTATCCTGCAACCACGAGGCTGAACCGAGGAATCGCTGGTGACCCGCTGAAGGACTGCTCCTCTGCACTGCTGTCGCTTTGTGAAACCCTTTCTACCTCTGATCGAACGAGAAGGCCTGTGCTGGTACTTCGACCCTTGGAATAGTGGGAACAACTATTCACGGCATCTTCACCATCTCCTGCACGTAAGCCTTCGGAAGTGTCTCTGGGCCATCCAGCAGACTGACCAGCCTACCCAGGAGCCTTGCTCTGTAACCGCCGGCAGGTTGTGTTGTATTACGAGTCCTTGTCACTTTCACACGATTCGTACACTTGGCATTCCCAGGTCTGAAGTGAGTAGTGTACATTTGGCTGAAATACACACGGCCGCTACGTTGCCCTGCTGTGGTAACAAACAGTGCGGGTTCACTGCGTTTGGGACGCCCTCAACTCGACTTCTGCTGCTGCGGAATCTACACAACGACGAGACGTCCCCTGCTCCTATCTGAACCTGCCAGCACTGAAACTGACGCAGAGAAGCCAGGGTCTGCTTGCATCGGGGACCGGTGAGTAGCATCGCTAGGAACTGGCCGCCCTAACAGCACGCCTTTCCGTACTCGCGCTCTGCTTCTGCCCACAGTGGAGGCTTCGCTTGAGTCGCGGAGCTCTGTTCATCTTCATTTGTTCACCGAACTAAACTGCCTGATTCCCTCGAAGAGACTCCCCTTTTTACCCATTGGCACCAGTGTGTGCAGGTACTTTTGAGCACAAGGCTCCACTCTTCGTAGGGCTTGGACTTCCTTTTAGTTAGGTGCCTCTGAAGGCGGACTGGGTCTAATTATTATTCGCATTGCCTGTTTTCCTCCCCATCTAGGTGGTCTACACATTTTGTGCGTCTCACTCGTTAGACTCGTTTGTATTTGTATATATATTGAATTGGTTTGCTATGTGTTGGTTTACTGGAGTTTTATTGTGATTTCTCGCTACGGTCAATGTTACAAAGGCCTTGTAATAAATGTGTATGTATTTTTAATATAACACCTGTTTGGAGTAATTTGTAAGTGTCCTTGCTTTGTGTGCTCATTGTGGGCTTTCAGTCACCCTCACCCCTCTTGAGACCTAGTCTTGACCGCCGCGATCGTTACCTTGATTGGTCTGGCTTGTCCAGAGGTTACCCTGTTCCAAGAAACTAGGCTGGCCTTCTGAACCTCTGCCCCTCTAGGAAAGAGTTCAGAAATCCGTCTTAACACTAAGACCCTCCTCTGGCAGCCATCTTCAGATTTGGTAGCACGTAAAGTGGCAGTATGACCAAGTGAAGAGCGGCAGAGGGGTAGGAGGGAGGGTTCACATGTGAATCCATGCCAGACCCATGCTGAAGAACAACAGTTAGAGGTAAGTAACTTGTTCCTTCTCCAGCATGGGGTCTGGCATGAATTTGCATGCTCATGAATATAAGAATACATAGCAGTACACACATGCACAACCACGGGAGGTGGCAAAGCTCAACATTAAGCATTTCATCAACTCAACATTAAGCATCTCTTACCTCCTCACCAGGCCCACCTTCAGGCAAACAGGTTGTGCAGCACTGCCTGGCTGACTTTGGACTCTTCCCTGAAATCCCTGTCGACGCAGTAGAACCTTGTGAAGGTGTGCGTCAATCTCCACGTAGCAGCCCTGCAGATGTCCAGCAGGGGCACGCCAGATAGGAACGCCATGGTAGCAGCGATCGCTCTGGTCGTATAGGCTCTCGGACGGCCAGGCAACGGTCGGTTTGCCAACCGGTGACAGTGCATGAAGCAGCCGGAGAGCCATCTGGAAATGGAAGCCTTCGAGAGGGCCTTCCCTTGGTTCACAGTTCCAAAGTTCACAACCAGCTGTGATGTCATCCGAAAACTCTTTGTACGGTCTACGTAGAACTTCAGCGGGCTAGCTACATCCAGCGAGTGCAAAGTCCTCTCAGCCGGCGACAAAGGCGACGGGAAGAAAACAGGTAACACCAAGGGCTCGTTGAGATGGAAGTCCGATGGCACCTTGGACATGAAGGAGGGGGTCCTCAGCACCACCCTCGTCTCGTGGAAAGTCAGGTATGGCGGTTTACAAGAGAGGGCCTGGATCTCTCCCACTCGTTGTGCGGAGGCGATGGCCACAAGAAATGCCGTCTTCCACGACATGGAGCCGAATGCAGTGGCTCGAATGGTGGCCCCATGAGCCTGGACAGCACCACGTTGAGCTCCCACGCCGGGGCCGTAGCCTTCACCGGCGGGAATGACCGGAACAGTCCCTTCATAAACTCCTTCACCAGGTGATGGGACCAGAGAGATGATCGCCCTGGTTTCCTGGAGTAGCGGGAAATCGCTGCTAGATGGATCTTGATGGAGGCGTGAGCCAGCCCCGCCTTGGCCAGCGACAGTAGGTACGGCAGCACCTGAGAAGCCGTAATCCACAGAGGGTTAATCTTCTGTGCACAGCACCAAACAGAGAACCTCTTCCACTTGTGTCCATAACACTTGAAAGTCGAGGGCGCCCTGGCTTTTGTAAACACCTCTTTGCAGTTCGCTGGGATATCGTACCCTCCAAACTCTAGCGCTGCAGGAGCCAGGTCTGCAAGTTCAGCAACACCGGATCGTGGTGGAGGAGAGCGCCTCCTTCTCAGATGAGGAGATCCGCGTCCATCGGCAGTTTGACTGGGGGAGACGCTGACATGTCCAGGTCCGGGAACCAGATCTGCCTCGGCCACGCCGGTGCGACGAGGATCATCCTGCACCTGGACCGTTTGAGTTGATTGATGAGTCGCAGCAGCAACGGCAACAGAGGGAACGCACATAGGAACAGGCCGTCCCAGGGGAACGAGAAGGCATCGCCCCTGCTCCCTGGCTGGGGAAACATGCTGGTGAACTTCTGGCACTTGGTGTTCGCCGCCGTCGCGAACAGGTCGATCTGGGGATTGCCCCATCGTCAGAAGAGGATGTCCACTTGATCCTGCCGCAGTTCCCACTCGAGGAACGAGCGCAACTCCCTGCTGAGTGCGTCGGTGATGGTGTTTTTTATTCCTGCCAAGTGCCGGGGTTCCAGAAACATCACTTGGGCTATGTCCCAATGCCACAGATCCTGGGCCTCCTTGGATAGGGCTGGGGATCTGGTGCCTCCCTGCTTCCGGATGTTCTAACATTGTTGTGGTGTTGTCGGTGAAGATTCTCACCACCTTGCCCTTGAGGGATGGAAGGAATGACCTGAGGGCCCAGAACACAGCTCGGAGCTCCAGGATGTTGATGTGAAGGGACCTCTCCTCTGGTAGCCAAAGGCCTCTTGCGTGGAGATATCCAGAGTGAGCCCCCCATCCCTCCAGGGAGGCGTCCGTCGTCACCGTCTCCTGATGGGCCGGGGTCTGGAAATCCATACCCGCCGTCAGATGTGCGCGGGTGCCCCACCATCAGATCGCTCGTCGAAAGGTCTTGTTGAGCGAGATCTTGTCTTCGAAGTTGCCCGTCGCTTGCATCCAATGGTCGTCGAGGTACTCCTGCAGTGGTCGCATCCCTAGTCTGCAAAGGTGCGCCAGGTAAATGCAGGAGGACATCATGCCGAGCAGGGACTTGACGGACCTCACCTTGGCCTCGTCCATGGTCGACAGCCATTGCACCTTGCCTAGGATGGCCTTTATCCTCTCCTCCGACGGAGACGCTAGTCGCGCCAATGTATCGAGCTTGGCTCCCAGGAACAGGGCGACTTGCGACGGTACCAGGTGGGATTTTGTGAAGTTGATCGAAAATCCTAGATCCGTGAGCAGTTGGACGGTCTTCCTTGTGTGCTCGATGGCGAGTTCCCTTGACTCCGCTCGGATGAGCCAGTCATCCAGATAAGGGTAGACGTGGATCCCTTGTAGGCGCAGCCGCGCCACCACTGGTGCCAGGCACTTGGTGAACACCCTGGGTGCCGACTTCAGTCTGAGGGGGAAGGGCCTTGAACTGGTAGTGCCGTCCTTGGACTACGAATCTCAGAAATTTTCTATGTTTTTTCAAGATGGGGATGTGAAAGTAGGCATACTCCAAGTCCAGCGACGATAGGAAGTCGCCTTCCTCCAGTTGTCCCAGCACGTGTTGGAGGGTAACCATCCGGAACTTCTGGGACCGGATGTACTTGTTTAGACGACGAAGGTCCAGGATGGGTTGCCAACCGCTGGTCTTTTTCCTTACGAGGAAATACCCAGAGTATAATCCGGAGCCCCAGAGCCTCTTTGGGACGAGTTCGATGGCTCCCTTCTTTAACATCGCTCGTACCTCCAGTAGTTGTTGTGGGACGTGGTTTTGCGTTCTGGCCACCGGTGGAATACAGGGACACTTTCTTAGAAATTCCAGTGTGTGCCCGCGGGCCAGAGCATCCAGCACCCAGCGGTCGGTGGAGATGGACTCCCACACGCTGACGAAGTTCGCCAGACGGCCTCCCACCAGGGTGCTCAGGTGGGGGCCCGACCCGACGGCCGGTTCAATCCTGCTTGGCGGCGGCCTTGCCGCCCTAGCCTCCTTGGCAACGACGACAAGATCCTGCTTGCTTGCCGCGTCCCCTTTAGGCCTCCTGCAACGAGGAGTGAGCCGCCTGGTGGTATGACAAAGAGCTGCCGCTGAATCCCATGGAGACACCTTGCTTGCCTCCGGAGCCCCGAAAGGGCGGCCGTCGTTGCTGAAGAACACCTAAAGCACGAGCCGTCTCCGTGTCGGCCTTGATGGCTTGCAGCGAGTCGTCCACTGCCTTGCCACACAGGTTGTTCCCGTCGAAGGGCATGTCCAGGACCCTGGTCTGTACGTCTTGATGGAAATCGGTTGCCTTGAGCCAGCCGCATTGGCGAAGGCAAACACTGTTGCCCATCTGCGAAAGCCGGTGTCTGCAATGTCCGTGGCCACTGTTATGGCGTGTTCTGATGCCACCTCTCCCTCCTGTAGGATCTCTAGGGCCTCAGCCCTCTTGTCTGGGAGGAAATCCAGTAGAGGAGCGATCTTAAACCATAGCTCCCTGTCGTAGCGGGACACGATCGCGTTGGCTGCTTTGATGGTAGTCGCTACTAATGAGATGACCCGTCGTCCCATGGCGTCCAATTTCTTCCCTTCGCCGTTCGGCGGAGATGTCGAAGTTGACGCCATCGCCCCTGCCGCTTTCTTCTTGGCTGCCTCGGAGACAACCGAGTCCGGGGTAGGTTGCGCCCTAAGGCACATGGGGGCGGAATCTTGGACCTGGTTCTTCTTCTCGTACCGGTCTCTCTTGGCAGGGGCCATGGATGGGTTCTTCAGGAGCAACAGCCCCTCGTCCCAGATGTCGTTGAGTAACGGGACCGAGAGGACCGTCTTCCTTTTGGCCTCCTGTCGTTGATAAGAGGAAGCCTTCCCTCTTCTCTTCCACGGGGCAGAGCTGGAAGAGCTCGGATGCCCTGGCGATCATGACGTGGAAGGAGCCAATTTCGTTGAGAGGGGAAGCCCGAGGAGGTGGTGATGGAAGGTCCAACCCGTCGTCACCACCATTGTCATCCGTCCCCGTCGTGGCTGTTTCTGTTCTCGTATCGTCCCTCGGCTCGGGCGAAGGGGAAGAAGGATGTGCGGGCCGAGAAGGCTGGACAGGAGGGGGTGGATGAATTCTCCTCCGCTTGCTTGGAGGGCTTTCCGACGGTCCAGGCTCCGCTGGGTCGTCCACTGGCGGTAAGGGCAACCTTATCCTTATCTCCGTACACAAGGCCTGGATCGCCATCAAGATTGCACCTGAGTTGTCTTGTGGCCCAGGGACCGGCTACGACGGGCGTGACGGCTGGGGAGTGGAATCCTCCGCCTCCACGTGCTCCTCGT
The DNA here is from genome assembly GCF_040938575.1 of Ambystoma mexicanum. Lineage (NCBI taxonomy): Eukaryota > Metazoa > Chordata > Amphibia > Caudata > Ambystomatidae > Ambystoma > Ambystoma mexicanum. Next base: position 391,377,549 of record NC_090938.1, read on the forward strand.
TGCCACCACCGTCGCTTTCCTGGTCCGCCTCCTCGGGATCCTTCCCGTGGGACCGGACCTCTTCGAACCTCCTGCTCAGGACATTTACGATTCCAGCCAGTTCTTCTTCAGAGGCTGTATCCGTGTCCATGATGGCCACTGGGCCCCCCCTCTTTTCCCACCGGGGCTTTCATGGGGGTCTTATCGATGGGCTGGAAAGAAGATTCCCTCTGCGTTGGCAGGGAAACTCTAGGCCCTGAGGTTGCCTCCATTGAGGTAGCCTCCACAGGCTTTTCCAGGGCCACCACGACTCCCTCGATAGGTGTGAGGCGCCTGAGGCCTTCACCTTGAGGGGAGGGTCACCACCTCGCTCCCCCTCGGCTGACGTTGGGATCGACCAGGACCTCTCCCAAAGCTTACCCCGGTTCTCCGCTTTCCTCTTCCCCGAGCCAGAGCGTTGGCTCGTGATTAATGGCATTGGTGAAGTTGCGCCCTGTTTGGCAGCCGAGGAGCCCGACCGTTCGGTGCTCCCGGTGCCTGCAGACTCACGGTGCTTAGGCTTTTGTTGGGCCCCCGTCGCCGGGGTTCCCTCAAAGGACTTAGAAGACCGCTCCAACTTCTTTTTCTCACCCGCTGCTGGGCTCTTCCCCTCCAGCCAGTTGGTGAGGCGGGCACGACGATCCCTCATCGTCCGCTCGGACATGTTTTTACAAAACGCGCAGTCCTTCTCCATGTGCGTTTTGTCTTAATGAAGGCAGTAGAGACATTGAGAATGTTCATCTTCCTTGAAGACATTCTGCAGTCCACTTCCAGGGCAGCTCCTGAAGAGCTTGGGTCCAGGCGTCGTGTTTCCTTTTTCCTGGGCCATGTCCACGCGGGGTAGGCCCCAAAGATCTTCCGGAAGCCTCAGAGAAGTGAACCTCGATGAAAATTGCGTCCTTGAGGGGCGTTGAAGAATCCAAAATGGGTCCCCGTTGATCGGAAGTAGAAACGGTGGCGCTTGAGGCTCGATTGACCGAAAAATGAGATAGAATCTCTTTGAAAATTTGCAAAACGCAGTAAAAGCTCGAGAGCTACAGCACAAGAACTCCCATCACTTGAACGTGCGGTAAAAATCTGAAGATGGCTGCCAGAGGAAGGGTTTAGGTAGAGGGCAGTCATTGGCTGGGGGCAGTGTTGCCCAGAGACCAGTGATTGGTTATTAGGAGAAAGACAGTTCAGAAACGAAACTGAAACTGATTTTTTCTTTACCGAGGATTCCCAGCCTGACGACAGGGAATATTCATGAGCATGTAAATCCATGCCAGACCCCAGGCTGGAGAATTGTTAATTTCGGTGTCTCACCTTTAACAGCTGTACCAATGGAGGTGCCATGCCCACCCAAACTAAGTTATCGTCCCATCCCGTTGCCCTTGCAGTAATTCCCAATTCAGTCTTTAGTCCATCATTCGGATCTACCGATATTCTCAACACAGGATCAGTTTGGATACCCATCTCAGCCCTAATGGAGTGTGTCCTATAATCACCTATCTTATCCTGTAGGTTACCATCCCTGGGTGCTCAGGTATTCTCTCCTCCATGCTTTCTTCCTTTCTTCAAAACAGTGTTATCACATTTTGTAAACCTTTATTTCTGAAGCAGCCCTTAAGCAGAGACTCCGGTATAGTGAGGTTGCAAAGATATTTACGTGAGGAGTTAACCGTTTACCGTTCTTTACATTTTTTGATTTCTTTGCCGTAAACCCCTTTTCATTAGTATTATCTATGACTGCTTTCTTAGGGAAATCATCCGTAGTTAAGACAGGTTCAGCCTGAAAGGCCTCTTGCTCAGGTACTAGACCATTCGACTGAGAAAACAGCCCACCCGTAATTCCTAAAATGCCTTCTCCGGCATCCATCAACAAATACACTGAACCCGGGGCTTCAGGACCCGGGACAACAAGTACCTTCTGATTCGATACCGATGTTCATAGTTTCTCAAATCCTTCCAATCTTTTATTAATTTCCGCCAATCCGTCCCTCAATACCATATCTACCTCCGTAGTTGTTCTTTGTTGTAAGACTAACTCACAGCTCTTTTCTAGTCCCTCTAATCTATTATACATTTCAGTAAAATGTTTGGTATGTACTTCAGCCCACATATAATAGAAATAAATGAACTAAGGACCATATTTAAGGCTGATACAGTGGGTTGCGTTAGACGGATTCTATCATCAACCTCCCTAAGGGTATGATGAAGTGGGGCATTTTCTAAGTGCTCATTATTTGCCGCTGAGACAAGACCCCTTCCTCTGAGATATTGCAGTTTTTATTAAATTTGTTAGCTCTGTAGGTGACCCCACATATGAAGCATCACAGGTCTGCTGCACCACACTTTGAGACGAAGAGTCAAAGTTAACGGATCAGCAAACTCTATGATGCTCAGGTCATGTAGCTAATTTTCTTTGTTTTCTTTGGGGAACCTCGCTGCCTCGTCCATCATAGAATGATCCAGTCTACCGATCCCCCTCACTGGAAGTATAGATTTTATTTCAGTACTGGTACAGGTGTTTTTCCCCACAACAATTCATCATTTTTGTCCAGCAATTGGAGAGAAAGTTGTAGATCTCTTGGGATTATGTTTCTTACTCAAAACATGTGCATCCTCATGTGTAACCATGCATCCCTTAACTAAACCAACATAGGAGCCATTAATAAGGGTCAGTTCTTTATTTTTTTTGTAGGCGTCTTACCCATCAGTGTTTTGTAGACAGCTCTCAAAATGGAGAGACTGCAGAAATTACCATCTTCCACTTTATAGCGGGGCGATCCCCAGAGAGGATGGCCGCCCCCATATTATGGTTAAGTGCTGCCAATAACCTGTCTTCTTGATAATCAATGCAGTTTTCCCCCCTCTTCTTTGAGTAAATTGTTACATCCTAAATGACAATCAGCCTCAATTATGGTCAATGGTTCGGAGTTAGGCCCTCCTCCCTCTAGATTATGTACTGGCACAATTAAATCAATGTCACTAGAGTTACATTATGAATTTGGGCTGTTACTAAGTATTCATCTAGGCGAGTGGTGCAAATTTCGTCCACAACCTACAGGACAAATGTCTCACTTACAGCCACCAGATTATTGTCCTCTAGAGGATCAGTGCCCAGAGGCAAAGTAATAAAGGGGTATTTAATAGGAGCCATTACCTGTTTATCATCAATTGAGTCTTCAATATACAATTGGCTCCTGAGCCCCTTACGTGGCATTCTAGGGGGGATAGCAAGCTAGGAACAGAGGGGAAAAGGCAGAAATTCAAGGGGTTATGGGTACCAAAGATGAACATGGCTTACCCACTAACCGAGCGACACTTCGAGGTAAGAGGATCGCAAGGTTACACAGCCAGGTCGAGGGAAAAGGGACGGATCCAAGTCCCAAGTAAGTTAATGGAAAAATAAACAAAAATAAATTAACAAGTTCATGGATTAATAATTTCCTAAAATTCAGGTCCAATAAATAAAAATCATAAATTATTCATTTATTTAAAATTCATAGAATTACCATTACCAAGTATAAATATTTAAAAATTTCAGATCTATATAAAATTCTGGTAAATAAAAAAATCATAAATAATTTGTTTCAAGTTCGTAAGTTTACCATTTCCAGATACAAAAAAAAGGGATAAAATTCAGGTCCTAAAAAAGACATATCCGAATTCACAGCCCTGTAATATGAAATTCCAATTCTTACTATTAAATTCATGCAATAACACTTGATTACATGAGCATAAACTGAGAACAGAAAGGGAAAAACACAAAAATGCTTTAAGTATCTCAAAGTGTGAAGCTACACAGAAGCTTGGTGCCAGTACTCCCCTAAACATTTAAACAAAACTAAAGGTAGACCAGCGGCAGAAGTCCACTAACACTGTTGACTGTAGGTCCCATAGAAGGAGCTCAAAGGAATGAATCCTGCAGTCACTCTAACAGTGGGACACCGAACAGAGAGAGAACAATGTTTTGGCCGAGGTCGACGTGTTGCAAGTAATATTAGGCAGGGCCGACAATCAAGAATCAGTGTGCACTGCTATCAATAAGTCTGAGATGAGGAGCTCAAAGGTAAAAACCCTGCAGTCACTCCTCCCGTGGAACTCTCTTTAGGCCAAAGATCACCCAAGTGGTGGTTTAGAGCTTGTAACCCTTCAGTCACAGGGGGACTCAAAGGACAGAGCCCGCAGTTACCCCCCCCCACTCCCCCTGTTGGCAGCCTAATAAGAACCTGTCACAGCTGACTCCTCAGGCACACAGGAAAGTTTGAAGACAAATCAGCAGAGCAGAGGGGCCGCAGCAATCATCCCATATAGATATTACTCACAGATGGATTCGGGGGGGGGCGGAGACACTCGTGATTGGTGTTGGATCCGGCTGCTACAGTGCTTCCTAGCAGTCACAGGCAACCAATGGATATGTTGAGATTAGCCAGCCAAGCGTTTTATGTCTCAGCTCAGGCGCCAGGCATTAGACATACAGTGACACATGCCGCGCTCCACACCAGTGTGGTGTTTATTTAAAAAGAGAGCCGCCTTCCAATTCCGCCTTCAATAGATATGGACAACAGACTCATGCAAGGAACAAAGAGCGAGTCAGTGAGTCCAACAACGAGCACAGTAACACTAGACACACAGTGCCACAAACCATGCCGCGCTCCACGCCGGCGTGGTGTTTATGTAAGAGAGAGCCACCTTCAATAGATATGGACAATAGACTCACGCAAGGAACAAAGAGCGAGTCAATGAGTCCAGCAGGGAGCAACAGTAACACTAGACACACAGTGCCACACACTTGAACTAACAAATCATAATCCTCTTCTTGGGGAATATATCTACAACCATCTCTCACCCCGGTCTCAATATAGGTATACTGCTCTGGTGAATCAACCCAACTTGTCCACCCACTTTTCAGCTATCTACCCACCGATCCACACAAGCATGCCAATTTGGTGGAGGAAAAAAAAAGCTTCAGTTTGAGTACTCATATGGGATAAAGTAGTGGTGGGCCTTTTTTTGGATAGGGTTATGGTCACCATGGCCACACCTGTTGGTACCTGGGCACAGCAAAAACACAGAAGAATTTGGTAGGAACAAAAAAGAATAAGTAAAAAGACAAAAATAGGCATCAAAATCGTCACACCAAGACTTAGCTATGGAGGTACCCATGAGAACAAAGTTTATCCATGAGTCATTGGTGATCCCAGCCTCAGAATCCATGACCTCTTTCGGTTTATGCAGAGCAGTGATAGTTCTGGTGAGCGTGCCATTGTCTGTCTCATTTAGAGGCACAAATGTACAGAAGGTACTCCCTATTTTCCAGCATACTCCGCCCTCCATTGCAATGGAGCCTCAGTGCCAGTAATTATTCATTAATGGCACTAAATGCTGACTCTGAAGTATTCATAACGAGCGAGAGTTCATACCTGGTCACCTGGAGCCATTCAGCATTTGCTGCTACTTGGATGCCAGGTGCCAGGAGGTAGGTAAAAAAAAAAAAAGGTCTGTGTGTGTGGCTAACAAGCCGATATCGGTCAGGAATGTCTGCTAAGGATTGTGAAGATGCAGCTGAAAGGTAGTTGGGCCTTCTCTTTCATAATAATTGTCCAGAATTGTCGCCATCAAACCTAGTCTCCAATTTGTCTTCATACAGTGATGATGGAAACGCAAGGGGCACATGGGATGTACGGGGCACAGATGTTATTTCAGGCATTGGCTGGGCCAAAGTGAAGTGCTCATCAGGGATTACAAGGACAGGCACATGAAGGGTACAGACACTGCACACACCTCGCCAGGCTGGACGCAACTGCCTGTATGCACTCTGTCCATAGGTCCAAAAATTGTCAAGCAGGACAGCCGTACCTCCAGACAAATCCCCAATGCGTAGAGTGTTACTGCAGTTCCCATTTGTGCCAACGGACACGTGTCATCGCCCTTAAAACAGAGAAAAATGGGTAAGTGTCTGTATCTTAACAAGTTTTTCTGTTTTTTTGAGCCACGTCAGATAGTGCAAATGATTTATCCATACTGTTGCGCACTCTTTATTTGGGGCACCCTTCTGAGTATTCCGTCATTTCTCCAGCTCTGCAACTCTTCACCCCTTGCTCCCATCAATGTTTAGAAAAATAGCTCCTTCCAAGATCAATTGAACTCTTTGAGTACACCTAATATTTTTATGATCTGCCCTGAACATTCTTCATCGCTTGGTATGATTGATGCCATAATTGACTGCCCCTTCAACTGGCCTCAAACCCTGCACAAGATCAGGTACACCAGGCATAGCACATCTGCTACCACTACCTCACTCGGGATAAATATCCTAGGAACACCAGAAGCATAAGGGATGAGAGAGCAGATGTAGAAATATCCTATGGACCTCTCTCTCCCCCACCCTCCTCATATGGCTATACCATATGTTATCCAGTGTGAAACCTTGTGCATTCATTATAGGATCAAATTCATCATCGATATTATCAAAAAAACTTCTATTGGGATTTCTTTTCACTCTTAGTATTTCCTCCTCGCAGCCAATTTAAAATTTCCCGTTTTTATACTAGTTGTCATCTTCAGACATGATGAACCAAGGACTAAGAAAATCACAAAAATGTTCATTGTTGTGGATCCACTCTTATTGCCCGCCACCTTCACGGCAGTCGGAGTCGCGTAGACCACTGTATGCGGCCTATGGAAACGCTGCTTATTCCAGCGATACATGAAGGTGTGGATACAGATGAGGTCCCTGGGGAGAAGCTGCGTGTTGTACTGATCACCAGTAGTCGCACCATTTTCTCCTGTTGTCTATTGGTGAGAAGACACAACTGGAGAAGATATCATCTTAACATTTATTGTACACAGAGACCAACTTCAAGCCACTGGGAGAACAAACAAGCCATGACAATTATTTAGGAATCTGAAGTTACTGCACCTTGTTATCACGTCCATGAAATCTATAAGGAGCACTTTGAATGGACCAGAGGGCCGTGTCAATACCCCCATCACCGACCTCATGCTATTTCCGGGATTGACCTCCTTGCACACCACACAATTCCGTACAAGTCTACCTACCTGTTCTGGTAAGTTATGGATAGACAAATTCACCTGGAGCTCTGCTGCGATTTGTCATCGAGAAGTATGTGACAGTTAATGTAGTTGCTCTAGGGCCGAAAGAAGCAGCTCTACAGGCATTCCTACCTTCCCCATCACTTCCTGTCTCCAAAGCAAATCTGTGGGTGAGAGAACACATCCTCTCTTTTTCCAGAGCTCCTGTTTGTCTCTAGGGGCTTTTCTTGTATTTTTATCATTTGCAGCACCGGGACTGCAGTGTATGGGGCTGAGAACTGTACTTATTGGGACACAATATGCTTTCCCTGTGAATCTGTGAAAGGAAAATAAGCTGCTTCCTTCGCCAACTTCTCTGCAGCATCATTTCCAAAAGCTGGTGAATCAAGGTGGGCCGCAAACTTCACTAGACACATCTCTGCTGACACGGTTAACACTTCAATCAGCTGGGATAGCAGTGCAGCATGCTGTACAGGTGACCCATCAGACCTACTAAATCCTCTTCTCTGCTATCTTGATAATCCAAAATGGATAATGGAAGTAACGTATGCAGAGTCAGAATAAACAGTCACTGCTTTCCCCTTATACATTTCTAGCGCCTCTACAAGTGCCACCAGTTCCACCGCTTGTGCAGAGTAATCAGAAGGCAACTGTTTCTACAGTCTGACCCAGTACTCCCCATCCACAAGACCCACGACAGCTGTGCCCGTATGAATCTATCCCATCTCTTGGTTGATGGTCGAAGACCTATCAACAAAATCACCTAACCCCCCTCCCCCTTCCAGGGCATCCTATTTCACATTTACCCTCTCTTTTCTTCTCACTCATATGTGGTGCAATTGTGAACAATATTCTTAGTTTCACTGTGACTGGCTGAGGTGTACTTTGAAACGTGGTAGCTCTCTCTGGCATTTCTATCCTTCCTGCGGCACATAAGGCCAAAATATAAAATAAAATTGGTACCCGCAACGTCCGATTTCTGATCCCCGGGACCCAACTCAGCAAAACCATCAACCCATAAAGAAACAATGCTGTATGCACGGGAACCCCTTTAATCGCTCTGTTGCTACAATTGATCTGAAAATGCACTGCTTCCATTAACGGATACAACCCTGGGGTTGAGCATGCAATACCTTCCTCCGTGAAACCAATCGATATCCGCAACTTGTTCAGGATGTCCTTTCCCAAAATATTTGCTTGGGTACCCATACAATACAACAAAAGGGCTGCTACATAGTGATTACCCAACTTCATACGAAGATCTTCAGTAAAAGGCACCTACAGGACGGCCCGAGAGAATCTCTGTGTGCATCGTTTTGTCTGACAAGAGGAACTCACCGACCTTAGTACAAAACTTGGTAGTTCCTGTGTAAACCATGAATGAAAACATTTGGTCACCTACCTGCACACCTTTCCGGGGTTGCTCTTCCAGATTGGTGGTAAAAGACAGGACAGGACACATCAGAGATCCCTGTGGGCTGTCATACTCCTGGTACATATTAGCACCTACGGGAGGAAAAAGGTTTTCCCCCGAAAATACTTGCTCCAGTGTAGTGTGCAAATGTCCCTTGGGGTAAAGGATTCTTATCCCATGTCTGCACTGATGCTTGTGTTGGCATGGTCGGTGGGATCCCAAAGGTCTGTGCAGCACCAGTTGCTTGGTCCTGTTCAACCCGTGCCTGTTGCAAATGCACAGAACCTGGGACATATGGCAGGGCCGGGGTCTGCATCTATTGAGCGCCCATGTTAAAGACCACAGCCATTCACGACAATCCCGTGACATGTGCCCCAACTTTCCACACAACCAACACCGAGCCACATAAAATCCTCCATAGTTATTTCCTGTTGGGCCATAAAACCGGGGACCCATTCCTCTGAAACCACCAAATGGCCCACTTCCCAGTGGAAATCCTCCTCTGTCCCTCAGAAACACTTTCATTGACCTTGGACCGGAAACATACCGGTCTACCCAACTCTGCATCATACCCGGTTCACTGTGTCCCTGTATACCTGGTTGCCCCTCCTGTCCCTCCATAGAATTTGTAATTACTGCCCATTCTAAATACATTTTTGGCAATTTCTTTTGAACGACCTTAGCCTCTGCTTTTTGTGTCTGCTCTATATTCTCCCTCTCTTTTTCCTGTCTTCTTTGTCAAAAATGCACAATGTGCGCCTGCAGTTCTAGACAACTCTTGGGCTCCATGCCTACTACTTTATCTAAATCATGCTAGACTTCTTTGGGAAGTCCATTTTTCAGCATGTACTTAAATAAATAAATACATAAATAAATAGCCACATTCTTGTCCCACCCTTCTCCCGTTTCTGCCCGACATCTCCTGAATTAACTGGATGTGTTCGGCAGGTTCATCATCCACTTTCATTGATTTAACTAAAATCAAATTGATATCTTGCGTATCAGGATACATAATCCGCAAGGCCCCCTCCATACCTGTGCCCTACGATTATTAAAAGCTGCCCCAACATGGGTATATGTATCCAACTGAACTTCGGGATATCCTAATCTTTTCTAAAGCTTGTCTGACCACTCCCCCTTTAGGGCCGTGAATAAGCTCTTCATGTTCCCTATGGCCAACATGACACTGGCAGTATGGTTCTCCAATGCATAAATCCACTTCCCTGTCCCTGCAATGAGCAAAGTGTGTCTTCATCAAATTACTACGGTCCATGTGTGACCACGGGACATAGTATGCCCTTCCTAGACCATTCTGGAGAAACGGAAACTGAGTAATACCTGTTTTTACTGGGGCTTATACCCCTCCCTCACTCCCCTACCCCTTACTACAACCATGTGAATACCATTGCATGTCCCATAGTTCCATGGTGAGCTTTTTTAACCCTGCTACTGGAGTGGGAGGTAGGGTGCCTACAACCTGCTCTCCTTGTTCGACATACCATTCCTCTCCTCCTTCATCGTCTACTTGACTGCTACTTTCCCCTACCCCTTCTACAGGCACAGAAGCATAATCAGCACTACCATAGGGTGCCATCTCCCATCCTCCCTGCTCAGCATCTGTACCGCTGGCAGCATCCCTGTTCTCCACGTCCACCCCAACTGTTCCGATAACCGAGTTGTACAATCTAACAAGAAACTGCCCATGTCTCCACCTTCCCCCTTCTATATCCCTTACCTATCTTCTCACTTCCTCCCGCTCTTCAACTCTTTTCCGCCGAAGCAGCACTATCTCTTCCTCCACCAGCCTTATCGCTTCCTTCATTTATTCCCACTCTTGCGCAACTACCACTCTTCGCAAGCTTATCCTTTATCCTAGCTGGTAGAGGCCCAATCTCTTCTTTCACCCTCATTTTCAATCCTTCCTCCGCTCTTCTATCAGCCTTACTCTTTCTTGCTCCTCCACCCTTAATCTATCTGTTAACCTAGCAGTTGGGGGAGCTATCCCATTTCCACTCTCTGTTTTCAACCACTTTGCAGCCCTAACCATTGAAGGACTTACCCTTCCAATTTCCTCAAAATCCCAGTTCTTAGAAATCTTAACTGATGGAGGCATAACCTGTGTCCGTCTTGCAACCACTGGAGTAGCTCCTGGGGAAAATGGTGGTACAAACTCAGATTCTGCGTACCCCTCTATGGGCGACAAAGGAGGACATCCATATGGGGATGGTGCAGAAGAAATTCCTGCACCCCTCTTTTTTCGGGCCTCACCCCACAGTTTCAACATTATGGCCGTTCCCGCTTTTTTCATACATCCTCCATAATTCCAAGATGTTTAAAACGCTTTTCTAACTTCGAGCCTTTGCGCTTTGTAGTTAAAAAGGTACGCAGGAACTCCAATATCCCCATATCATAAGGTCCCTTAGTAGGCCAAGAATGTATAATTTTCTCTTCACTTTCCTGCAACCATTCCCTATGATATTTTTAAATGTTAGCCTTTTAGCTGGGCAGCACATGGCAGAAATGAGTCAACGGTGTCTCCATACTCCAATCCAATCCAATCCAATTTATCAAAACATAGTTTCACACAAATCCGATACTAAGCCGAACCGGAGGCCCAAAAAACCTTTTCCCCAAGAGCTCCCTTTTTACCAGTACCTAATTCCTTAGTCACACTTCACACTCATTCACCGTACCAGTCTATAACGCAATTCCCTCACTTCACTATTTACGTAATTCTACTTCTCACTCGTACACAGAAGACAGCATCTTGTTTAAAAAAAACACTCTGCCGCTGAAAATCTCTGAGGTAGTCCCACCACTCACGGATAGGAGGAGAGCAATGCTTCACACTACAGCACTGCTGCTCTTGCTCTCTTCATCAGTAGTATGATTTTTCTATACTACAAAACCATTTTTTCCTGATTACAAGAAGTTTCCCTTTACTACTTTGACTAACCAAGAAAATAGAGGTGAGTGGCTCTGCCCGCACAGCAGATACAAAAGAAAGTCAAGATCTACTTCAGAACGGTATCTCCAGTTAGACCTATCCTAAGATAACACCCCACCTTCAGGTGAGGGCCCAGCCAATCAGACAAGCAAACTAAAGTGTATCAGGAGAAGCTTCACACTGGGCGTGCAGAGTAAGATACCCCCTCACACCTCTAAAATAACAAACTAGGTAAAAAAATATATACAAAGGACTTACAACACAGAACAGTTCAATCACTCTATCAAAAACATCCACTTTTCCAAACCCCGTAACCTAACTAATTTCACACCCACTCTCCAAATCTACCCATAAATCTACCCATAAGCCCCAAAAACAAAACGGACCCGTTAAGTCAAGGAAACCACCCCTTTTCTACCCTTTTCTACCCCTATTTCCCCTCTTGCTTTACACCCCAACCGTGTACTCGCATGAACCCGAGTTGCTCCGATGTGGTGCTTCGTCAAATCGTTCCGCACTTCTAGGCTGCATCACCACGTCTCTGGGGAGCAGACAGACCTTTAACCAATATGGCGTTCGCAGACCTCTTTTTCACTGTACACAGAAGACTGGTCTCCATCTTGAGGTGCCGCAGCCGACAGGTGTGAAAAGAAGACCCCCAACGTCTTGGAATGCCTGGGCTCCTACTTGACTTGCCAAATTGTAGGGGTGGACCTTTAATCACCTTAACCCAAGACAAGCCCACCATTTAAGAAGTGAGTAAACGGTTGTACATAAAACAAGTTTATTGTACAAAAGCTCTGGGGAGCAGTTAGGTGTTGTTGCAGGACCAAACTAACCCAAGTCTCAAAAATACAACATCAGTTGGCAGTTTATATGCATTTTGCAACAATTTAAAAACACTCCTAGATTCATTTATTAACACGCACCCCCCAGATATGACTGGACGAACCGTATTCAAAGAAATCCAATCTTTCCCAATTCTTCTATTTTCATTGGTCAGGCTTATCTTCATTATTATCTTCAGATCATATTCAAAACACACCTCTTCTTGGGATTCGTTGTAGTAGGTCCCGACGTCAGTACATGGTTAAACATTTCTATTGAAAACATAATTCATTGCTAGCAATAACTGGCCTAAGACCTTTAACTTTGACTATCACTGCACATGGTCCTCGTATGAACATTTCCTGCAATATGAGGAGGCTGGGTGAATGATTTCCTTTCATTTGTGATGCCACCTCATTTCCCAGGTTACTGTTACCTTAAAAAATTACAATCTCCAGGGATCCCATTTTATTGGATGATTGAAAAGTAGTAAATAGCTTTAAGCACTTAGCTTAACCCGTGTTTTACTACTCACCAGAAAAAATAACAAAACCGGTCACGATCTTAAAAAGCAGGAATATATATCTACTATCTACGAGACTTATCAGACCATAAAACTCAAGGCTCTTTCAGTAGCTGCTGAACACAAAGGTTGAGATTAGTCATTTACCTGCCTTCTACCGTCGGAAAAACCGGTTTAGAAGTCAAAGTGCATTTTGCAAGAAAGCCTTAACTACTGAGTTCTGATTCATAATGAATAGCCACTTATATTGAGATTCATGAATTCCACATGTATTTATATTAATGTGGATACACATTTTTACATTTGGTGGATTTAATACCTTATCTTTCTGTGTGCATGCAAGTTAATATGCATCAGTTCTGAACATAAGTAGCACTCGCGCTCAGTTCCCCACTGTGATGCTGGAAAGGTATCGGAGGGACAGGGACTCCGTATCCTTGTCCTTTACTGTTTTTAACGTGTGTTCTATCGTGCTTTCCGCACAGGAGTTCATGTGGGACTCCTGGCGGTGCAGCTCCCTTTTGGTTTGGTGTACAGATCCATGGGATACCCTTATGGCACCCATGGGTAGGTGTGCAACCTTGTGCCCCTAGTGTATTTTTTTGGGCACCTGTGTGTGGCCCACAGAGCAGGGTATGGGCTGGTGGCAGCTTGATGCTGAAATTGACAGGTGCTCCGAGTATCCTCCATTTTGGGATACCCAAGCCCTGCCATTGGAATCAGCTGATTCCTGATAGGAAACAAGATGGCCCCTGTGGCCTCTTGCTTTCTATTGCCTGTTACCTTGTTTTCCCAAAGTCCTGGGAACTCCTGACTCTGTCCCTTCCCCCTGACTGACTGTTGGGTAGAAGTTCCATATGTGGTGTTGTTGTGAAGTCCAGGCCAGACTGGCTGGAGCCTTCCCAGTAACTGTATGTTGTGGGTACACCCTTTGGGTGGGACCTGGGTGAATGGAGTGTGTGACGAATACGCATTCCTGTTGTGGATGTCTGGTTTCTGATGTTTGACACAATGACGGAGACAGCCCTGCCCGAAACTGGTATGAATGCAGTGTGGAGTGTTGAATGGCTGGGTACTTGTCCCAAAACACAACTTGTTGTGAGTGTCTGGAGAAAAGTGAATGGCCTGAATGCACTATGCACCTGATTGGCTGCCTGCCTGCATGAATGCCTTTCCGACCGATTGGTTGCCCGAGTGTGACCCAGCAGAATAAATGGGAGATCAACTAGTATATCTGGGGGCCTCTCACTGCTAGAATTTGTGTTCAGAAGCTGAAGAGTAACTGGAGTGAAAGTGAAGCTTAACCTTGAAGCTCTGCTGGAAGAGAAGAATTGCTGTTGTCCTTCATCAATCAGAAAGCTGCTGTGTCGCCAAGGACTGACCCAAAGAGGACCTGGTAAGGTGCCCTCTTCCCGAGCTACGAGGGACCATCGTGCACCAGCTGATCTTCGTCAAAACTCCCTGTTAGACAGACCTACGACAGGCTGCAGACCGGAGACGGGGACCGGCACGGAATCCCAAAGAGAAGCGCCCGGACTGTTGTCCGCCACCGTCGACGACCGCCATCGCCGACTGGAGGAGTCATGCTCCCGTTGCCTAAGAACTTTTGATTCACATACGTGCTCATCCGCACCGCGGCCCGCCTTATCCCGCCGCACAAGGCCAGGCCGTCGACGTGGCGAGGAGCATCTGCCGGTGGGTTTCCCGCCACCCAAAGACCACAGAGACACTGACGACTCGACACCCTTGCTGGGCCACAGTTCATCAAACTCTTTGCGGTCCAGAACTATCAACATCGAGGTGCCCCGCACGTCTCTTCCTTGCAGAACATCTACGCTCCTTCGCCGACGAGCACCACTAGGAACGAAGCTGCCATTTCACCGCCGTAGTTCACCCTGTTCATCGCCGGACGTTCGGCGACCCGTGCCTCCTGTCTTAAAGGGAGTGCACTCAAGAAGGGCGTCGATTTCCCGACGAGGAACTCTACAACACCAGGTACTTTGGGGTTGCTGAACTATTGGAAAGATTCTTGTGAACAATACATGGACTGGGCTTGTGATATATCTTTATTTTACAGGTTGCCCAGGAGGGGGGGGGGGGGGGGGATCTCCACACAGAACTGTGTCTAGGTAAACGGGGCCAGTATTCTGCCTATTGTTCTAACTAACTGCTTTCCTCTTATAACTATTGTTGGTTTCCTTTACAAACTGATTTGTGTGATATTTAACCGTACAGTTGATGCACTTTAATGAGAGCTAATAGTAATAGTGCTACCATTAGAACTGTATATTTGTCATTATAGATAACCAAGTACAAAGTGAGTTATTGTGATATTGTACATAACCTTGAATATTAATTATATTAAGACTGTGTTTTAACTAATACAGTGTGCAGACATTCCTTTGTGGGGGTTTGCGGACTACCCCGTACTTAAGAAAAAGCCTGCATCACCTACTGAGAAGCTAGGCCTTGATTGCTCGACCACGTACCAATAATAGAGAATCTTGGCTGGGGTCCTTTGTGCCTCTCCTCTACCCTAAAGAGAGCAGAAGTACAGACACCCCCCCTCCAGTCTTTACCTTGGTGGCAGCGGTGGGATGCTTATGGTTTTGAGAATCAGTGTATAACCGTGCCACTTACAAAATATCTGTACTTTGTTAAATTGAGGTCTAGTTGTGTACAAGAAAACTGCATTACAAGCAATGGAATCTATTGTGAATGGTAAATTGACTCGGATGAGCTTAGAGGCTCTCCAGGATGCTTGTGAAGCCAGGGAGTTAGACTTTGTGGATAAGTCTAGGGCTGAGCTGATAGATTCCCTGGTGGACTACCAGACTCCTGGTGGACTACCAGACTGATGGTGAAACTCTTGAAGGGGGGGGTGCAATCAATGAGGACTCTGC
Source organism: Ambystoma mexicanum (assembly GCF_040938575.1). Lineage (NCBI taxonomy): Eukaryota > Metazoa > Chordata > Amphibia > Caudata > Ambystomatidae > Ambystoma > Ambystoma mexicanum. The sequence continues at coordinate 391,393,223 of NC_090938.1, forward strand.
CCCGAGGGTTGTCGCTGAATCGGTTTCTGGGAATGCCACCATTCCTGCTGCCGCTGTTTCAAACCCCAGCAATTCCTTGGAGCTTGAGTTAATTGGCCTTCAATACCGCAAGTTGGAAATAGATGCTGAGCTTAAGAAAGAGGAGTTGGCACAACAAGTTGAGCTCAAGAATAGGGATCTTGAACTCAAAGAGAAGAACCTCAAACTCAAGAACTGGGACACTGAGTGTCAGAGAATCCAGCTAGAGAAAGCTAGAGTGGAGACTTCAGTCAAACCCGTTGAGAGTGGCAGGTCCCCAGCCACCAAGTTTATGAAAGATTTGGTTGGTGTCTTTGTGGAGGGATCAGATATCCTCCAATGGATTGAAGCATTTGAAATGGCTTGTGCAATTCATGATGTTGATAAGAGAGACTGGGCTAAGTGTTTGTTAAGCAGAGTGCCTGGGCTAAGTGTTTGTTAAGCAGAGTGCCTCAGACTGGATATGACTGTATTCTGAAGCTGAGTGTGGAAGAAAGGGGTCAGTATGAGTGCATGAAGTCTGCTTTAATTGCCAAGTTTGGCAAGACACCTACCCAGTACCTTAAGAGGTTCAGGGATTTTAAGAAACGAGAGAATGGGCCTCATTATGGCCCTGGTGCACACGTAATGAAGGGTGCTGGTACAGGACCGGCACCCTTCATTACGGGAGCGCTGATTACGAGGTTCGATTTGCAGAACCCGGAACAGACGTCTGGTAAAACCGTTTGTAATGTGCCCGTTATTACCTCCCTCCGCATTCCCATTGAGCCCTATCGGGGCTCAAATGGGAATGGGGAATGGTTCCTTCAAGGAGGAATTACCGGGTCCTCCAATGTTGGAATGACCCGTTAATTCCCCATGGAAGGACCCCGGTATTGGAGGCAGCCATAGCACCATGGCTACCTCCAACCTCGTTATGAGGCCCAGTGTGTCTTAGATTGACTGGGTGAGTGCTGCGCACATGAACATGATGGGGTGGATTGATGGTTAGAAAGTGAAAACGTTTGTTGAATGGTCACACCTGTTTTTTTTTTAGCATTTTTCCCAAGCCTATTTACCAGAGCTGCGTCAGTATGTTGCTGACCAGAACATTTTGGATCCCTTTAAGCGGACTAGATTAGCTGACAAGTGGGTCTCCCACCGGGTGTCCCCTAAGGACTCCAGTGGGAAGGACAAAGAAAAGGGGACCTCTCAGAAAGTTGAGGAGTCCCAGAAGCAATCACAGTCGAGTAAACCAAAACCTTCCTCTCCTAAGACTCAAAAATCTAGTGGGGATAAGTCATATGTAGGAGGGAATAAGAGTAGTGGTCCACCTGTTGCAAAGCAGGCTCCCAGTGGTTCCAGTACCGTACCCCGCATTCCTGGCACTTGTTGGGACTGTAGGGCTCTGGCTCACAAGAGGGGTGACCCCAAGTGTAAAGGTAAGGCACTGGAGTACAGGCTGTCAGCCTGAGCTACCCTTACCCTATTTTCTGAGGTAGAGCCAACCGTCCTCCCCTCCTCTACAGGAATCACCTTCGGTGCTCCAGTAGAGATTTCCTTAGTGTCCCTTGGGGCCTGGGACCAGTACGCAGAAGTACTGGAGACTATCCCACAGAACACCCGTAGGTTTTTGAGAAGTGTCCTCTTGAATGGCCAGCCTTCTACTGGTTTGAGGGATTGGGGCAAGCATGACAGTGGTGGACAGGACCCTGCTCAAGCCAGAGTCTATGTAGGTGCTCCTCTGAGAACCACCAGGTTAGCTGGTGGGCCTCCCAAATTATTGCCTGTAGCCTTAGTCACACTCATGATTGGAGACAAGACAGCAAAGCTAGGTCACAGGTGACACCGTGTCTGGCTGTGAGTCAGGTACCCGAGCCAAAGGCGAGGCCTAAGGCAAGAAGACAGAAGAACAAGAAGTCCACCTCTGCGCAGGGGGCTCCTTCTCTTCCTGCTGTTCCTACAGCACCCATTGGGATCCATGCTCTGGACGGGCTGGGTCCAGTGGAAAACCCAAACTCAACTCCTGAGGGAGAAGAGACAGAAGACTCTCCCGTGGAAGAGGTTCTCAACCCGGAGGACCATCCTGATCTTCAATGCCTGTTGGCTGAAGGGGGACCCTCACGGGCAGACTTCTGTAAGGGACACAGACTGCCACTCTTTCGAGGGTCTGAAGAAACAGGTCCTGTCCCAGGCCCAAGGAGAAGTGCCTAGGACATTCCGGATCTATTGGGAGGGTGAGCTCCTTGTTAGTGAGCCCACTAAGCCTGAACTTGGTGCCCTCAAGAGGTTGGTGGTACCCCAGGTACTACAGGCCCTTCCTGCTGCAGTTGGCGCATGAGGTGCCTTTAGCTGGTCATCTTGGTACCAAGAAGACTAAGCAGAGGCTCTCTGCCCATTTCTACTGGCCCCGGATGGAAGTGGAAGTGGAGTCCCACTGCAGGACCTGCCCAAGTTGTCAGTTGTCTGGCAAGACTGGAGGCAATGCCATTGCCCCACTGCAGCCACTGCCAGTGGTTGGCACACCGTTTGAGAGGGTGGGCATCGGTTCATCCTGGTCTTAGTTGATCATGCCACCAGGTACCCTGAGTCTATACCTCTTTGGACTGTAACTGCCAAGGTGGTTGCCAGGGCTCTCCTGGGCATTTTCACCTGTATTGGATTCACTAAGGAGGTTGTCTCTGACAGAGGATCCAACTTCATGTCTAGTTCCATGAAAACTATGTGGAAAGAGTGCGGGGTAACCTACAAGTTCTCAACCTCTTACCATCCCCAGAGCAATGGTCTGGTTGAGAGATTTAATAAAACTCTCAAGGGCATGCTAGGCGCTTTGGAAGAGCCCCTAAGGAGGACATTTTGTATTTTGTATTTGTTTATTATTTGTATTGCGCACCAAACCCAGAGGTAACTGGGAGCTTGAAAAAAAACTTGGGGTTACAGACATAGATAACGGTCGTCAGAGCATATTATCATCAACAAATGGACCCTGGTTACAGATGGGTCGAAAATAAGATACAAGGTATGAGATGCAAAGGGGAGCTGCATGGGCCTAGCCCCGTAGTCTCCGGGAATGGTCAGGATAGTAAAAGCTATTATTAAGCATGCATAGTATTCAGCCAATTTTTTGTGCTGGCTTTAAAAGTGAGGAATGAGGGTTTGTGTCTGATGGGGATGGGTAAAGAGTTGCAGCGTTTGGCTGCTTGTACAGGGGAAACTGGCTCCTCCTGCTGTCTTTAGATTGAATCTTGGGACCACTAGGTTACGGAACTGCGAGGATCTGGTGGAGCGTGCGGGTTGGTGAATACAGATTTTTTTCTGCCAGGTATTTCGGGGCAGCGTTAGATAGGCATTTGTATGTGATGGCCAGAGTGCGTAGAGTGATTCTGTCTCGGATGGGTAGCCAGTTGGCGTTATGTCTGTGAGTAGAGATGTGGCATGATCTAGGGAGACTATGTGTGGCTCTTACTGAGTTATTTGGAGTTCCTGGAGTTTGTTAAAGTTGTGTTCTGAGGAGCCGAGGAAGAGTGTGTTACAATAGTCAATTTTAGATAGAGCAAGTGCTCTGGCCAGCGTTAGACAACTAGCTGTGGATAGGTAATCTTTACAGCTGTAGATCAGTTTGTTAGTGTATGCCGACGAGGACGCAACACTATTGACCTGTTTTTTGAGAGAGAGGGTTGAGTCAAGGTAGATCCCAGAGTTTTTATCTCTTTAGAGACGTTGATTGCGTTACCATCAATGATGAAAGTGGAATATTTGGGATTGAGTTTATTCAGGCATGCCTGAGTGCCTACAATCATTAACTCGGTCTCATCATCATTGAGGCGAGGCCATTGGTGGCCATCCAGGCTTGGATCTCAACATAGATGCTATTTAGCAGTTTGGAGTCGTGGTCGTAGCAGCCAGTGAGGAGGATGAGGACTTGAGTGTCATCTGCGTAGTTGGTGTAGACGACACCCAATTTATCCAAGCGGTCGAAGAGGAGCTTTGTGAAAATATTGTATAATGTGGGTGACACACAGGATCCCTCTGACACACCCACACCACATAAAATTGGGGTTGGGTCTGCTGAGGCCGATGGGGAGAAGACTCTGGTGGTCCTTTCAGATAAGAAAGATTCAATCCATTCTGAGGCATTGGAAGAGAAAGCTGTAGCTGTAGTGAGGTGCTTGGTCAGGATTTTGTGGTCGACGAGGTCAAAGGCTCCGGAAAGGTCAAGTAGTAAGAGGATAGCTAGCTTGCCCTCGTCCTTTGCCTCATCCATTTGGATCTTTAGATCCAGAAGTGCTGTCTCAGTTCCATGTTTGGGTCTGAAACCAGATTGCCTAAGTCCTGGAAGGTTGTTCTCCTCTAAGTGTTTCTGGATTTGCAGATGGGCAACACTGTCCAGAATTGTTAGAAGGAATGGGACGGTAGTGATGGGCCTGTAGTTAGTGGGGACATTTGGGTTAAGGTTAGGTTTATTTAGAAGAGGCATGACCCAGGCTTCCTTGAGGTTGTTAGGAACCTGATTGGAGGAGAATGAGGAATGTATCAGGGAGGCGATGAAAGGGACTACGTTTTTAGCTCCAGCCTTGATAATCGTGGCAGGGCAGACGTCACCTTGGCAATGGGAAGGTTTCAGGCTTTTTATGATGACCTCTACTTCCTTAGGAGTTACTTGCGAGAAGGAGAATGGGATGCAGGGGTGGGAAGTATTATTTGGGTTGGGGTGGGTGGGCTGGGAGCCTGTGAGGGTGGCCTTTTTAGCTTTGATCTTATTTTGGAGTAGTGTGATTTTATCTGCAAGGGCTTGTTGGATTTTAGTGCACCAATCTGCGTTTTTGATGCAATCTTGTGCAGGAGGCACAGGGGATTCAAGCTCTTTTAGAATACTAAAGAGTTCCTTAGTTCTAGATTTGGCATTTTGGATTCTGGAATTGTAGGTTTCTTTTTTAGCAGCAAGTATGGCCGCTTTGTACATGGAAAATGCTGATGTAAAGGCCGTTTTGCTGGAAATCGACGGTGCTTTGCGCAAATAGATTCAGCTGTTCTTTTTACTTTTCTGAAACTTTTTAGTTCAGGGGTGAACCATTTGTTAAGATAGGCCAGGGGTTTGGCTTTCCTGAGTTTAGGGGGGGCTGCAATGTCTAGGGCAGATTTAAGGGTGTTGTTATATAGGTCAGCCAGGTTGTGCGGGGTGAGATTGTTGAATTTAGATTCATTAAGGATATCGCTAATGAAAGGCTGGAGATTATCCAGTGTGATCTCATGACAATTTCTAGATAGCGAGGGTGGTAATAGAGTAGTTTTAACTAGAGTGGATTCAGGGATGGAGAATAGGATCAGGTGATGATCTGACCAGGCAACGGGTTTGTTTTGGGTGATGGAGCAGTTAAGATCAGAGACCTGGTCTAGTGTTCTGCCTTTTGAGTGGGTGGGTGTTATAACTCTGTGTATGAAGCCTAGGTTGGTGATATTTTTTGTCGACGGCCAGGGCAGGATGGTCATTGGGATCTTGGAGGCCCAGGTTTAAGTCTCCTAGCAGGATGGTTTTGGATCTGAGTTTGGTATGTGTAGATAGGAGGACCAGAATGTCATCTTCAAAGGAGGACAGTGGGACGGGGGGCCCGATAGATAAGGTGCATGAGTATTGTCTGGGAAGGTGATAATAACCATGTTACTCACTGTAGTGACCACCTTACTCCTAGTCCATAGTCCCCTTTCCTCCATACTTGTGGGACATCTCTCCGTCCTGTGGGACAGGACCGGAGCACTTAGTAAAAAGCATCCAAAAATGTTTTTCAAAAATGTGTCCTTCCTCTCTTGAGCGGGGCCCGGCACGCGGCCGTAACCCTGCCCATCTTGGCTCCGCCCCACGCATCACCCATCAGTCCTTTTCTATCGCCAGGTCAGAGACCTATTAGCAATAACAGAGGAACCTTATTAGAGGGGACGGCGGGCGGGCGTATGGAGGAAAGGGGACTATGGGCTAGGAGTAAGGTGGTCACTACAGTGAGTAACCTGGTTATACTCCTACGTCCCGTCCCCTTTCCTCCATACTTATGGGAGATTCCCAAGCACTCCTAACAGGAACTACGGGTGGATGGAAATACCCCTTACTGAAAAAGGTTCTTCAGCACAGCCTGACCAAACTGAGCATCAGCTCTTGAGCTCACGTCAAGACAGTAATGCTTACAAAAAGCAGATGGGGAGGCCCAAGTAGCTGCCCTAGCGATGGACTCCCAGGGAACATATTTCTGAAAAGCAACCGCGGCTGCCTTGCTCCGCACCAGGTGTGCACGAATACCCTTAGGAGGTTTAAGCCCTTGGACGGTGAAAGACGCAGCGCAGCGATCCACCGAGAAATAGTCGCCTTAGATGCCTGCTTACCCTGAGGGTTACCAAACGTCACAAATAGTTGAGAAGAGCTCCTAAGCTCGGAAGTTCTGTCCAGATAGAACTCGAGAGCCCTTCTGACGTCGAGACAATGCAGAACCCTTTCTGCCTCTGAGGTAGGGTTCGGAATAAAGACCGGCAGGGAGATCGACCGATTCAGATGGAATTCAGTTACCACCTTCGGCAGGAACGCAGGATTCGTCCGTAGGACCACCTTATCCTTATGAAAGACCAAGAAGGGATGCTCCACCGACAAGGCCTGGAGCTCACTCACCTGCCTTGCTGACGTAACAGCGACCAAAAAGGACATTTTTCAGGATAGGTACTTGAGGTCCACTGTGGCCGTGGATTCAAAAGGCTTATGGCACAACGCTGTCAGGACTACATTTAGATCCCACGGCGGGTGCAGACTACGAACTGGAGGGTAGAGGCGTGTCAAGCCTGCCAAATGTCTCTTAACCACTGGATTACACAGAGAGAAAGAACATTGGTCCGTAGACAGATAAGTGGAGACCGCTTAAAGGTAAGTTCTGTATGACAGAACGTGAACACCCGACGCCGCTAGGAAGGATACGAAGGACAGCACTGTGTCAATCGTAGCCTCCCTTGGGTCCAACTGCTTTTCCAAACACCAATGACAGAACCTGAGCCATTTACTTCTGTATTGGGATCTAGTCGAGGGTTTCCTGGCCGCCTGGATAATACGCATGTTATCAGCCAACAAGTTAAGATGTTCTAAAGATTTGAACTCAGGCACCATGCCGCCAAGCTGAGGGATTGTGGGGAGGGGTGCCACATCTGCTGTTCCCCTTGATGAAGAAGATCGGGGGTCACTGGTAACCTGATCGGCGGATACATCGACAGGTGTTGAAGTTCTGAGAACCAAAAGCTAGCCGGCCACCACAGGGCTATGAGTAGAAGGGAACAATTCACAGAGTTCTTCAGCTTCCAAATTGCTCGATGAACTAGAGGCAGAGGCGGAAAGGCGTAAGCTCTTATGTTGTGCCATGGAATCTCGAGAGCATCCCCCAGAGAGGAGGCTGCTAGCCCCCCTCTGGAGGCATACTGAGGAAGCTTCTTGTTTACCGCCGTAGCGAAGAGGTCCACCTCCAGTGTTCCCCAACGCAAGAAAATCCATGAGAGGACCTCCGCCTTCAACTCCCACTCGTAGCTGACCACTGTCCGCCGGCTGAGGGCATCCGCTGTGACATTCAGCTGGCCCGGGATGTGCACTGCAAGCAGCCAAACACCATGAACCACGGCCCACTCCCAAATCTGGATGGACAGGTTCACGAGGGAAGAGGGGAGACTTGGTTCCCCCTGGCTTGTTGATGTAATACATCGATATCACATTGTCCGTACGTATACAAACCACCTTGTTGGCTATGATCGGTCTGAACGCCCTGAGCGCTAGGAAGATCGCCAGAAGCTCTAAATGATTTATGTGGAAGAGCTTGTCCTGAGGCGACCAGAGATCCGAGACCTGAAGAAGATCTAACGTCGCACCCCACCCCAGGAGGGAGGAGTCTGTAGTGATCGTCACCGTAGGGGCTGGGTCCTGAAACCCTGCACCAACTGACAGGTTGCTGAGAGATGACCACCATTCCAGGTCCACTCTCATGGAAGCCGGAATCATTATCAGCTTGGAATCCGGGTCCACAGCCTGACGCCAAGAACTCCGAAGAGCCATCTGGGTCCGTCTCATCTTGAGACGAGCAAGAGGAAGAGCCAACACACATGAGGCCATGAGGCCCAGAAGCCTCTGGAACCACCAGGCCGACATGCTCTCCGACTGCGCAAACATCTGACACGTGGCTAACAGATCTGCCATTCTGTCCTCGGTCAGGTACACTCTGCAGTCGATCGTGTTCCAGCAAAAACCCAGGAAAATCAAGTCCTGCAAGACCGTCATGGAAGATTTCCGCCAGTTCACCGACAGCTCAAGATGGAACAGGAGCTGAAGGAGAAACTGAAGATTTCCCGCTGCTTTCAACGGACAAGGGCTGCGTAAGAGCCAGTCGTCCAAATACGGTTACACATGAATACCCTGCAGATGAAGATAGGCTGCAATCACCGACATCATCTTCTTGAAGATACGCGGTGCCGAGCTGAGGCCAAAAGGAAGCACTCGAAACTGGAAGTGCTCCTCTCCCAAAGAGAAACGGAGGTATCTCCTGTGTGGATTCCAAATCAGAATATGCATGTACGCATCCTGAAAATCCACCACGCTGAGCCAATCGCCCCTCAGCAAGGAGGACCGTATCTGGCTGGGCGCGATCATCTTGAATTTCTCTAGGGGTAGGAAAAGATTGAACTGCGAAAGGTCTAGGATGGTGCGCAGGCAAGCCTGGTTGGGTTTGGGCACCGTAAACAGCCGGGAGTAGAAGCCCTCCCCTCGTTCCCCGAGGGGAACGGGCTCCACAGCTCTGAGGTCCAGAAGTTTCTGAACCTCGGCTTTGAGGGAGGGCGAGCCCGACAGCTGAAAAGGAGGGTTGAAGGGTTGGGTAGGGGGTAGCAGTAAGCGGAAGCCCGCCCGAGCGACTGACAAGACCCATCTGTCTTCGGTGATGGTCTGCCACGCCTCCCAATGATACGCAATGCGTCCTCCCACCGGGGTCTCGTGCGAGCGCGGAGAACCCACATTTAGCAGGTTTTTTGGTGGTGTTGCCACCTGAACCTGAGGAGGAGGCTGAGGAGCGGGAGAAAAACCGAGTCCGTTGTTGCCTATGGCGGTTATTCCCCAAAGGGGTATCCACTCTGCAAGATTTCCGGTCGAGGAAGCCCCTAAAGCCAGAGGAGGGTCGGCTTTGGGACAACGGTCACTGTGTTTTGAAAGGGGTCTTAACATGGACGGACAAGGACTTAGCTGTCTTGCTATCTTTCGTCTTGGTGAGCTCTACATCTGTTGTAGAATGAAAGAGCTCCTTACCATCGAACGGAAGGTCCAACACCTTGTCTTGCACTTCTTTTGAGAATTTAGTGGCATGCAGCCACGCCTGCCGTGAGGTATCAACCCCCAGCATAAGGCCCATAGCCGAGGTGTCTATGTAATGAGCCGCAGCCTCCAGGAGATCCTGGGCCAAGACCCTGCCGTCGGATAATCCCCCCTTAAAGTCTTCCAGCTTCTCGACCGGGATGAACTCCTCAAACTCGGACAGACCTTTCCACATCCGCATATTAGCCCCCACTAACACCAGTTCGGCACTGGCCTGCCTGAGCTGCAAGGCCGAGTTGGCGAAGAATTTTCCTCCTTTCCCAGAACCTGAATAGCCGTCGTGGAAGAGGATGCTGCAGGCCTGGACTGCAAGGTGGCCGCAGCCACCACTGTGGGAGAGGGGGTGTGAGGGGGGGGGGGGGGCGGACAAGACAAAATTTTCTTATTGACAAAAAGGCCAGAGTGTGGCTTTTCCCAGACCCTGCAGACCTCGGCCAGAACGTCCTTCTGCAAGAACAATCTGGTACACTCCAAAGGAGACAGGGTGACCGCCCCAGAAAGCATGCCCTCCTCGGGCACCGGAACATCTAAGAAGCACATCATGTCCAGTACCCGGTCATGAAAAGCTCTAATAGAGCGGGGCAGGTCCTTGTTGTCCTGATCACCTTGCGCGTCATCCGACAGGTCAGGATCCTGCTGAGCCGTGTCGGGCGCTGCCTTGTCCACAGGAGACAATGGGGGCAAAGGCGGAAGAGTCGGGGAAGGCACTGTAGGCAAGGGAGGCGCCGGTGGAACCTCCGTGGGAACGGGTGGAGCCGGAGGCGCGGGCGGACATATCTCCCTAAAAAGCCCTTTGAAATACTCCCTCATGGGGTCGGTACGCATGGGCGTTTGAAATTTACCGAAAAAGGCGTCCTCCGGGGACTGCTTTGGAACCTGAGGAGGCCTCTCATGAGAAGGACAATTCCAGGGACGTAACGGGGAAGGGTGCCACACTGGCCCCTCCACCGACGTATCCACATAAATCACAGGTGCCGACCCCGCAGGCAACGAAACATTGTGCAGAAGGGGCATCCGGGCGTTCCAATCGTAAACCGGCCGATTTGGATGCGCACAAGGGACTCTCTGTTCACCCAAGGAACCAAGCCCTACACCTGAGGCCGATGGCGTAGTTGTAGGGGTAACACCCAAAATGTCCACCGCGGTGGGAACGGGTGCCATTTTGTCATCGCCTGATGGGAACTACGGCACGTGAGGAAGTGAGGCAGGGGTCCCTGTCGATGGATCAGGGGTCTTAACTTTAGCCTTAACATAAGGAACCTCGGCAGAGCCGGTACTATGAGGCCTGGAATGTTTCTGCAACATACCAACCGCCAAATTAGCCTTCCCAGGAAGGACCTCGGCACTGCCGGTAAAAGACTAACTTTCCTTCTTTGCCCCCTCAACAGATCTGGCGTTGCTGCAAGAGCGGGAACGTTGAGAAACAGCCTTCACCAGTAAGGCCTCGTTAGGCCCCTCAGAAATGTTGGTAGGTTTAGCCTCTGAAAGAGGGACCTCGGACCCAAGTACGGTAACAGCCTTATCCGTGCGGGCCTCGAACATCCGTTCGGTGACAGCAAGCCCCACCAAAGCCTCAGGGCGCACCCCAGTCTTATTATTGAGGGAAGCCGACAGAGAGGCCTCAGAGCGAGCTCCAGTATCCCACGATTCAGTAGAACTGGGTCTACAAACAGCCCCCACAGGAGGGGCCTCGGAGCGTGCTCCGGTATCCACAGGTCTCTTACGGAGACCCTCGGAGAAAACTCTGGTACAATTATTAGGCCCAACGGGCAATTCAGGGCGAACCCCGGTGACAGAGCGATCAACGCTCCTCCCGGCCCGAAAGTAAAGAACTTACCGGGCGTTTTTTCTTCTTGTCGATGAACGCCTGAAAATGTGATGGAGGAGTTCGTCGGAACACCTCCTCCAACCGCTCCAACCGACGTTGAAGAGCCCGGACCGAAAGGGAGTCGCAGTAAAAACAGGAGTCCCAACGGTGATCCGGACCCAAACACTCTAAACAAAGAGGATGGGGATCCGCCCTCGCGAAGCGACGGTGACACGATGAACAATCTGGAAAGTCTAGTTTGAACGACATAGACAGACTAGTACACAATCGCTAGCGAAAGCCAGAGAGGAAAAAAGGGAAGAAAATCTTCCGAGGATGCAAGTGCGTCCAGTCCCGAACGAGCGGAGAAAAGGACTGATGGACGATGCGCGGGCGGAGCCAAGATGGGCGGGGTTACGGCCGCGTGCTGGGCCCCACGCAAGAAAGAGAGGAAGGACATTTTTGAAAAAAAAATTTGCATGCTTTTTACAAAGTCCCGTCCCACAGGGCGGAGAGATGTCCCATAAGTATGGAGGAAAGGGGACGGAACGTAGGAGTATGTTAGTTTCACTGATAGGAGTTCTGTGGATGGGAGGCTGGTGTGTGGCAAGGCTCTAATGGCTAGGTTGGATTTGGTTATGAACGCCACTCCACCACCTTTGCCTGAAGTTCTATCGGCTCTGATGATGGTGTATCCTTCCGGTAGGGCTAGGGAAAGTGCGGGACCTGCTGCTTGGTTGTTAAGACGGATTTCTGAACTCTGTCCTGGAGGGGCAGAGGTTCAGAAGGCCAGCCTAGTTTCTTGGAACAGGGTAACCTCTGGACAAGCCAGACCAATCAAGGTAGCGATCGCGGTGGTCAAGACTAGGTCTCAATAGGGGTGAGGGTGACTGAAAGCCCGCAATGAGCACACAAAGCAAGGACACTTACAAATTACTCCAAACAGGTGTTATATTAAAAATATATACACATTTATTACAAGGCCTTTGTAACATTGACCGTAGCGAGAAATAACAATAAAACTTCAGTAAATCAACACATACCAAACCAATACAATATATATACAAACGAGTCTAACGAGTGAAACGCACAAAATGTGTAGACCACCTAGATGGGGATGAAAACAGGCAGTGGGAATAATAATTAGACCCAGTCTGCCTTCAGAGGCACCTAACTAAAAGGAAGTCCAAGCCCTACGAAGAGTGGAGCCTTGTGCTCAAAAGTACCTGCACACGCTGGTGCCAACGGCCAAAAAGGGGAGTCTCTTCGAGGGAATCAGGCAGTTTAGTTCGGTGAACAAATGAAGATGAACAGAGCTCCGCGACTCAAGTGCAGCCTCCACTGTGGGCAGAAGCAGAGCGCAAGTACGAAAGGCGTGCTGTTAGACACAGCGGGGAAAAGCTATGGGCTCCTGTAGGAGGGCGACCAGTTCCTAGCGGTGCTACTCACCGGTCCCCGATGCAAGCAGACCCAGGCTTCTCCGCGTCAGTTTCAGGGCTGGCAGGTTCAGATAGGAGCAGGGGACGTCTCGTCGTCGTGTAGATTCCGTAGCTGCAGAAGTTGAGTTGAGGGCGTCCCAAACGCAGTGAACCCGCACAGTTTGTTACCACAGCAGGGCAACGGGACGGCCGTGTGTATTTCAGCCAAATGTACAAAACTCACTTCAGACCTGGGAATGCCAAGTGTACGAATCGTGTGAGAGTGACAAGGACTCGTAATACAACACAACCTGATGGCGGTTACAGAGCAAGACTCCTGGGTAGGCTGGTCAGTCTGCTGGATGGCACAGAGACACTTCCGAAGGCTTACGTGCAGGAGATGGTGAAGATGCCGAGAATAGTTGTTCCCACTATTCCAAGGGGTCGAAGTACCAGTACAGGCCTTCTCGTTCGATCAGAGGTAGAAAGGGTTTCACAAAGCGACAGCAGTGCAGAGGAGCAGTCCTTCAGCGGGTCACCAGCGATTCCTCGGTTCAGCCTCGTGGTTGCAGGATACTTGGCTCCTGTATTCCTTTGTTCGTGAGACCTCAGGAGATCGACATGGTAGTGGTGTTTCCAGCCCCCCCTTATCCACGGTTCCCTTCGCGCCAAAACGGAGGGGACCCAATGGGAGATCTGCTCACAAAACACTCACACCATACGTGGACCTATCACGGACCACGGAGGTCCTAGGCATTCACATGACCCTAGACTCTCTGGCACCCAGGATGTGTATTGGGACCAGACATCCCAGCCCACATCCTGGAGGCGCACACAAGGCCTGTAGAAGCCCGCGAAAGCATCTGTGTTTCGCGGGAAAGTACATGCCCAAATAAGGAAGGCCCCGGGTCGGCTCGACCTGGGGAAGGTGAAGGGGGCAAGACGGTCAGCGGACAGGACAACAAGCCTCGTGGTCTGGCCATTTTGGGAGCCAGGCCACCATTTTGGGCTAAGCGAGAGAAAACGCGCTTAAACGCCAAAAGAGCTCAAAAACACAAGGAAACGATCGCTGCCACCAGTCCCGTCCATGATTCACTTGCACCGTTCGATAACAATCCTAAGAGAGTATCTAGGGCCTGTAGTAGACTAGAGACCCAAGAGAGCAGTAATTTAGCTTACAGTGCCCTCTTGTGCCATGTTGCGCGAAAGCGTCAACATGATAAAGAAACTACGGAAAACAATGTTTCCCGGTACTGACTGTCTTAAGGGCATGTGAGTTTCCCCGTAAGAATGGAGCGAAAGCCCAGAGGAGTGCAGCAGACGGCTGCACTTCTCTGGCAAAGTGTAGATCCTGGTAAAAACAACAGCAAAAAGTTTAGGGGTTGCCACATGGAAGGAAAATTGCCCACCTATTAAGAAATCTTTCCTAACATTGGTGAAGCCATGTCTCTGTGACGGTCAGGAAGTCTAAGCCGTTAGAGATAATGAGGTCAGCAATTTCAGGGGCATGTGCAACAATGGAGCGTGCGTTGATGAGGGCACCCTTGATATTGATTGCTTGTGGCTGGGGGTTGGGAACGGTGGTTGTGGGGGTTGATTCTGTGAAAGGTGCTGGACTGAGATGTGACTAGTGTTGATCAGAGGCTTTTTGATTTTGCTGGCCATTTTGTGGTTAGGGAAACGAGAGCCTAGTCTTTGGTTGCGACAGTGAATGGAGAGTGGGATGAGTGTTGTAGGGCGTATGGCAAAACGGTGCCACCATTCGAGGGGTGTGAGTAGGGCAGTGGTGTGAGTGTTTGGAGATGCTTCAATAATTGGACTAAGGCTAGGTGTGGTAGGTAGCAACGGTGCGAGGTATTTAGGAGAGGTTGGTTGAACCAGAGGCAGAAGAGAGGCTAGGGCCAACATGGCTCTGTGGAAGGAGGACATACTGAATTGTCTGTAATCTGTGCTGATACCGGTGATATCACGGTGGGAGGTTAAATAGTGGGCTAAATCAAGACTTAGTTGGGCTGAGTAAGTGAGGATCTCTGCTCTAGAGGTTGATCACATGGGGTAGTGTGAATAATGTGAGTAACTGGAGTTCCTGGCTACATCTAGATTAACAATAGGGTGGGTAAGCTAGGTCAGAGGAAATAGTGGGGCAAACAGAAGCATATGCTAGATCAAGGTAACATTTGGGCATGCAGATTCATAGTAGGCTAGAGCAATCAGTAAGTGTGCATGAATCACAGTGAACTGGTACAGTCAATAAATGTGCACAAATCACTATAGGCTAGCGCAATCAGTAAATATACAAGAATCACTATAGGCTGGAACAATCAATAAAGTGCATGATCACAGTAAGCTGGTACAGTCAATAAGTGTGCATGAGTCACAGTGGGCAAAATCTATTGAACAGTTGGGCAGGTGTAAGGGGTAGCAGGCTAGGTTGGATTTACTAATTGAGCAAAAATATAATTAGTGAACTACTCCAACGTTGGCAGTTGGTCGATCGGTGGGTATGAAAAGGGCAAAGCAGGGTGGGTAGCAGCCAAGGTGCGGCTGTAGGGTGGGCTGGAACATATGGACCAAAGGTAGCAGGATGTAGGAGGCAGCGACCAAGGGCATTGCATTGGTGTTGTGACAGAGGCCTGCAGATGGTTGAACATACATATAGGTAACAGATATACAGATGGTTGTTAAGACGGTAAGGCAGTGTATGCTTTACTGACTTATCTCAGGTGCCTTACGTGTTGTTAGAATTGATTATATGGCAACGCTTTCAAGAAAGTATAAAAGTCAGTGCAAGTGTTCAGTAATGCTATAGCAGCAAGGCGACCAGGTAGCATTGCGTAGTACCGGTGCGGTTATGCAAGGCAAGCTGGGGGAGTGGATGATCGTGGGCTGTGGGTCTTACGAACGACTTTGGTGCGACAGAGTAACCGGATGGCTCAGTGCAATGAGTGAATGAAGCCGACGTACCTGCGTTCTATGGAAAGTTCATCGGATTAGGCAATGGAAACTATGAGGAAATGAGACGAAGGTTGGAACGTGAAGTGGGTGAAGGGACTGCTGAGGGCCGAGCACCCTGTGCCGACTGCGCTCGGTCAGCTCAGCCTGTAGCTGGCCTTCTTCCCAGGCTTTACTCTGCAGTCCGGCTGACTCCTGCCAGCGATAGGTGGACACAAAAAAGGAAGATGAGCCAATCAAGGAGCTCATGCAGGCCTGGTGCCTGTGGGACGAGGTCAGGCAGGATGTTAGTCTCAAACAGTGGCCATCTTAGAATCAGGTCGCAACAAAGTATTCTTCCGTGTTTTTGCGAACTGAGGGCCTGGAAGTGTGTACAAGGGCACAGGACAAAGCGCGTCGGGTGGATCAGCTGAGGCAAGTACTAGTTGAGGTGCTGGGGAGCAAGGAGCTTACCTTAGCTCGCTTGGCTGGGCTGATAGATGAGCTGCTCCTGCAGCATCCGGACTGTTTGGAGCTCTTGCTAATGGGATCTCCTCCTGCCATGCCTGCTGTTTGCTTACAGAGAGGTACCTCAAGAGGGTGTTTTCAGCCCCTTTGAGCTACTCTTTGTACTTCCTGTGAGGGGGCCCCTTGCCTTGATCAGAGAAGGCTTGGAAGTCACCCCTCCAGGTCCCGCCAAGCAAGTGGGGGACTATGTGTTAGGCCTCAGGCGGAGGATGACACAGATGATGGGTCAGGCGATAGCAAATCTCAAGGCCAGCCAGGAATTGAATAAGTATTGGCATGACCTTAAGGCCTCGCAAGTGGATTGGACTCCAGGACAGGAAATCCTTGTGATGGAGCCTACCAAGCGTAGAGGTTTGGCAGACAAGTGGACTGGACCCTTCAGGATAATCTCCAAGATGGGCGAAGTCAATTATCTGGTTGAAATGGGAGTCCCAGGGGTAGCCCCTCAGGTATTCCATGTTAACAGGCTGAAGCCTTTCCACAGGCGAGCAGAAGTCTCATGTCTCTTGCTAGCTTCAGAGCAACAAGAGGATGAGAGTGAGCCCCTTCCTGATTTGCTGCATAACAACCCTCAGGATGGCTCAGTGGAGGGAGTACATCTCTCTCCAGATCCGACGACAGAGCAGCAGAGGGCCTGCAGGGCTTTGCTCCGGCAGTATGCCTCTCCATTTTCCCCGACACCAGGTCTTACACCGTGGTGAAGGCACGAAATCGACACTGGTGACAGTGTGCCTGTCAAAAGCAGGTATTACCGTATGTCAGATACAGTTAAGAACCACATCCAGGCTGAGGTCGCCAAGATGTTGGATCTGGGTGTTATTGAACCCTCAACCAGTCCCTGGTCCAGTCCCGTAGTTCTTGTCCCCAAGGCAAGTTCCCAGGCAGGTATGAAGGATTGGAGTTTCTGTGTGGACTACCGAGGAGTCAATGCCATCACCAAAACTGACGCACACCCATTGTCCAGGGCTCATTTGATGAGCTCATTGACACGATAGGTGCTGGCAAATTTGTGAGCACCTTTGACCTTACCTCAGGCTATTGGCAAATAGCTCTGACGGCCCATGCCAAGGAAAAGACGGCGTTCTCAACACCAGAGGGACTCTACCAGTTTAGGGTCATGCCTTTTGGATTGAAGAATGCCCCTGCCACCTTCCAGAGATTGGTCAATCATGCGCTCAGTGGGCTGGAGGCCTTTGTGTGGCCTACTTAGACGACATTGCTGACTCCAGTTCCACCTGGGAAGAGCATTTGACACAACTGGATAAGGTGTTGCAGACCTTGAAAAGGACTAACCTCACTATCAAGGCCACCAAGTGCCAGATAGCTTAGGGGAAAGTCACATATCTTGGTCATGAGGTAAGAGGGGGTCAAATCCAACCTCTCCCCAGTGAAGTACAGGATGTACACGACTGGGAGACTCCCACTACTCAAACCCAGGTGAGAGCCTTTTTGGGTCTCACTGGGTATTATCGCAATTTCATGGCAGACTATGGAACCATAGCTGCACCCCTGACAGCTCTGACTTCACCCAAACAGCCTAGGAAGGGTAATTGGACTGAAGACTGTCAGAGGGCCTTGAAATTCTGTGTAGGGCACCTGTGTTGTGTGTGCCTGGTTACAGCAAGCCCTTTATCGTTCAAACTGACGCCTGCAACACCGGAATTGGAGCTGTCTTGTCCCAGTTAGATGACAAAGAGAGGGAACATCCATTCATATTCATCAGTAGACAATTCAAGGGTAGAGAACTTAGGTGGGCTACTGTTGAAAAGGAATGTTTCAGCATAGTTTGGAGCCTTAGGCGTTTAGGCCCTACCTTACTGGGTCTACCTTCAAGATCCAAACACATCATAAGCCCCTGAAGTGGCTTATGCAGATGAAGGGTGAGAACCCAAAACTGCTCAGGTGGTCCATTAGCCTGCAAGGGCTAGACTTCACCGGAGAGCATAGACCAGGGAAGAGTCACGATAATGCAGATGGCCTTTCCAGAAGATATGTTGACCGTCTGGTTGAGGGCATCTATCTCGTGGGAGATCAGGAACCCTAACCTCAGTCTGGGGGGGGGGCTGACTGTGATGCTGGAAATGTATCGGAGGGACAGGGCCTGCGTATCCTTGTCCTTTACTGTTTTTATCGTGTGTTCTGTCATGTTTTCCGCGCAGGAGTTCATGTGGGACTCCTGGCGGTGCAGCTCCCTTTTGGTTTGGTGTACAGATCCATGGGATACCCTTATGGCACCCATGGGTGGGGGTGCAACATTGTGCCCCTAGTGTATGTTTTTGGGCACCTGTGTGTGGCCCACAGAGAAGGGTATGGGCTGGTGGCAGCTCCATGGCGAATTTGACAGGTGCTCTGAGTATCCTCCATTTTGGGATACCAAGCCCTGCCAATGGAATCAGTTGATTCCTGATAGGAAATAAGATGGCCCCTGTGGCCTCTTGCTTTCTATTGCCTGTTACCTTGTTTTCCCAAAGTCCCGGGAAGCCCTGACTCTGTCCCTTCCCCCTCACTGGCTGTTGGGTGGAAGTTCCACATATGGTGTTGTTGTGAAGTCCAGGCCAGACTGGCTGGAGCCTTCCCAGTGACTGTATGTTGTGGGTACACCCTGTGGGTGGGACCTTGATGAATGGAGTGTGTGACGAATACGCATTCTTGTTTTGGATGTCTGGTTTCTGCTGTTTGACACAATGACTGAGAAAGCCCTGCCCAAAACTGGTATGAATGCAGTGTGGAGTGTTGAATGGCTGGGTACTTGTCCCAATACACATAACCTTGTTGTGAGAGTGTCTGGAGAGAAGTGAATGGCCTGACTGCACTATGCAGCTGATTGCCTGCCTGCAGGAATGCCCTTCTGACCGATTGGTTGCCCGAGTGTGACCCAGCAGAATGAATGGGAGATCAACTAGTATATCTGGGGGCCTCTCACTGCTAGAATTCGTGTTCAGAAGCTGAAGAGTAACTGGAGTGAAACTGAAGCTTGACCTTGAAGCCCTGCTGGAAGAGAAGAATTGCTGTTGCCCTTCTTCATCAATCAGAAAGCTGCTGTTTCTCCAAGGACTGAGCCAGAAAGGACCTGGTAAGGCACCCTCTTCCCAAGCTACGACGGACCATCGTGCACCAGCTGATTTTTGCCAAAGCTCCCTGGTGGACAGACCTACGACGGGCTGCTGACCGGAGACAGGGACCACCGCGGAATCCCAAAGAGAAGCGCTGAGACTGTTGCCCGCCACCGTCGACGACCGCCGTTGTGCTCCCGTTGTCTAAGAACTTTCGATTCACGGACGTTCTCGTCCGCACCGCGACCCGCCTTATCCCGCCGGAGAAGGCCAGGCCATCGATGCGCCGAGGAACATCCACCGGTGGGTTCCCTGCCACCCAAAGACCAGAGACGCCGACGACTCGACGGCCTTGCTGGGCCACAGTTCTTCAAACTCTTTGCAGTCCAGAACTATCGACATCGAGGTGTCCCGCACGCCTCTCCCTTGCAGGACGTGTCCGCTCCGTCGCCGACGAGCACCGCTAGGAACGAAGCTGCCATTTCACCGATTTGTTCACCCTGTTCATTGCCAGACGTCCGACGTCCCGGGCCTCCTGTCTTAAAGGGAGTGCACTCAAGAAGGGCCGTCGATTTCCCGACGAGGAACTCTAATGGGGTTGCTGAACTATTGGAAAGATTCTTGTGAACAATATATGGACTGGGCTTGTGATATATCTTTATTTTACAAGTTGCCCAGGTGGGGGGGAGGATCTCCACACAGAACTGTGTCTAGGTAAACGGGGCCAGTATTCTGCCTATTGTTCTAACTAACTGCTTTCCTCTTATATCTATTGTTGGTTTCCTTTATGAACTGATTTGTGTGACATTTAACCGTACAATTGATGCAATTTAATGAGATCTAATAGTAATAGTGGTACCACGTAGAACTGTATATTTGCCATTATAGATAACCAAGTACAAAGTGCGTTATTGTGATATTGTACATAACCTTGAATATTAATTATATAAATACTGTGTTTTAACTAATACAGTGTGCCGACATTCCTTTGTGGGGGCTTGGGGACTTGGGGACTTCACTGTACTTAAGAACCAGCCTGCATCACCTCCCAAGAAGCTAGGCCTTGATTACTCAACCACGTACCAATAATAGAGAATCTTGGCTGGGGTCCTCTGTGCCTCTCCTCTACCGTATAAGTACAGACACCCCCTCCAGTCTTTACACCCGCACCCCCATTCATCAATATGGCGCACGCAACATGAATCCCTCTTAACGGTGGGGGCCCTCCTTGACCACAACCCGACAAATACAAAACAATTAATCACTCTTTAAAAATGGCAAAGTTGTACACAGTGTTCTAATTGCATACTCAACACAATCCAGTCATGTAGTCTAACATGTTGTCATATTTTAAACAACATCTGTATACAACATTTATCCCAATCTAACAGCTTGAAATGTATTTGTAAAGCACTTGTTGCTTCGCAAAGCTTGGTCCACAGTCAAGACATACCCTAATAATAATACATCTTCCGGAAAAAAAAGCAAATATATATAACTAATATTTTACATATTAGTCAATAAGCAGTCAGGACATCGAATAAACAGATGTAAATACGAAAAAGAAGTAAAGATATACATTTTAAAAGTTGGAATAGATTCCAAGATGGCCGCCTGCAGCTTGTCTCCAGCCCAAAACGAAAGGAGAATATTGCGTCTCTTCTATCCCCCTCCCCCCATAATGATGGTGCGACTGTCGGATAACTCGCATTGTCCCCACAAGAGAACGGATCGCCGATCGTGCTGCCAACTGGAAGGAGAGCTACTATATTACACGGCGAGACAAGGGCAAGGCGTGGGGCTCCGAAAAGAGCAGAGAGAGGGTGGAAGAGCCTGCCGAGGGACAAGGCCTCCACGGAGGACTTAGAGGAGACGGTATGTCAAGGTAGGGAGGAGGAAGCATACCTCTCCTGCCCATGTGCATGCCAACATGTCATAAGCAAGAAACAGAGGAAATTACATTTAAAAGTTGACTGATCCACGGATTATTATAGCATGGTGTGAATCTGTAGGGCACCCCGGCAGATGCCATAACAAGCGGCGCAGCGCAGCTTGAACCAGGGACTCGGCCCTCTCTGAATACGGTGTAGCGAAGGACAGAGTGAGGAATACCCCCTCCTACCTGGGTGTAAATTGACATGTGAAAGGTGCACATCAGAGGGGGAGGAGCATTGCACATTCTTGGAGGAGCTGTGTAGAGAAAGTGGTCCACCCTACAGAGGAGGGGCCATACAGAATAAGGTGATTCATCCCCAATATTCATATAAGCGGACCCCTGAGGGGAGCAGTAAAGAATGAGGTGATGTGACACTAAGGGATAAGGAAAATACATCTCTGGAACATTGATAGTACTCAGACAGGGGGTATTGGCGAGATATCTGGGGTGCACCGGGAGACTTATGAGGGCAATAGGCAGGCCTGCACTCTTTTTTTATACTTAAGAACTGCCAACCAAAGGCAGAGATTCCCTATACCACCTATGTAATAGGAGGAATAAAGCTACAGCAACAGTGACAAGGCACAGAATCTAGGGGCTGGATGCAAGACCTACAGGATAGAATGTGCAAGGCAGAAGGGCCACCTGGCTATCCCCTCTGGTCGTGGCACAGTATATAGAGGGCATAGGTGAACACTGATGTGAGGAGGAGAGGTGGCAGTGATCATCACTTGACCGAGTGGGGAATAAAGTCTCGACGCCTCAGTGAATTTACGGCAAGCAGCCAGATAGAAGACCTATCCTTAAAGAAACATATGTGACGTGCCAAAGGGAAAGGACGCCTTAAAGGTACCACAGTACCCCCTAAGGTAAATACCCGAAGGACAGAAGGGATAATCAAAGGGTGCTGGCAGTCAGAGGGGAAAAAACCGTCTGGCGAGACGCGCTCCCCGAATATATCATCTCTACATAAAGTAGCGAAAGAACACCAAGATCAAATGGCAATTACCAAAAAAGAACTATTGAAATGCCTAGCCGAGCACCAACAATGTCTGAAGGAAATGCTTCAGGATTCCTTTCAGGAACAGACTGTGGCACTTAGATCAGACATTAAAAGTGTTGTGTCAGAAATGAAGGGAGGAAAACTTCAAAACTCGGAGAGCGAGTCGATGACACGGAGCGAGCACTACCGGAGTTGGCAGACGATTCGAGGAAAAACAATGAAACTTTGGAGCATCTGGCACGTATGACGCACAATTTAGAAATCCAGTGTGAAGACCTCGAGAATCAGTCAAGGCGATCAATTGTAAGCATAAAAAATGTCCCAGAGGAGATTGCAGATAAAGAACTCAAGCATGCAATACAAACTCTCTGCGCTGACTTATTGTTGGAGGTCCCGGCGGACGACATCCTATTAGATAGAATACTTAGGGTGGGCCCTCCAAAGAAAGAACCGGGAACCAGCCCCAAGGACATGCTGGCTACATTCACATTTTATGGGCAGAAGGAAGGAATCCTTAGGTCAGCAAGGACAGCTACATCCTTAACCATCAATGGATCGGAAGTCCAACGTTATCAAGACTTGGCTTTCTTCACCCTAATCAAAAAAACCCAGATGAACCCGGTTATTAGTATACTTAATCAGGGGAAGGAGCATTATAGATGGACTTTTCCGTTTGGACTGCTTTTTACCTGAAGGAGAGACAGATCCGGGTAATGACATGTGAAGGAGGTTTGAACGTTTTGTGGCCGGAAGGCAGAAGAGACCAACAAGGATCATTGGAGGCAGAAGGCGGGACCTCTAAGCTGAGTCGTCATTGGGAGTGGTCATTGACAAAACAGGACAACAGGAAGACCAGAGCTCCGAGAGGCTGGGACAAATCAAAGGACACGCCACAAACTGAGGGGTGATGGCGGTCTGATCAGATAAATCAGGTACACCAGGGGAATGGGGATATGGGCTGTGAATAAGAAGAGCAGGGAGAGGGACAATGGAAATGGAGGGCCGAGAGGAGAAGGGGCGATGAAGTAGGGGCCAGATTGGGATCTCATCGAAGGGGTTAGTATACCTTTTTGCGGGTGGTGGATCCCAGGTAGTTTACCACCACATGGACGGTTCACTCGAGGTGGTCATTAGGACCCATGAGCCGGCCTGGGCTACAGTATAGTGAACAGGGTTTCGGGGGGTGGGGAGAGGGTGAGAGGGGGTGTGGCGGAACAACGGGTGGAATGGGGGTTGAGGGGAGAGGGAGAGAGACCGACCAGCAGGATAACTGTGAGGATGCGATTAGGGGGGGGAAGGACAATCAAAAATATACCAGGAAAGGTTTAACACATGTAATATATATATTTTACTTCAAATTAGCCAAAGATCGAACATACTTAGGTGACCTCTTAAAGGGACAAAGGATCGGGCACAAAGGAAAGGAATACCAAGGGTGGGATTAGACATCTATCATGAGTTTTAAAATAACTACATACTACATCCAGGGGCTAAACTCACCTGCAAAACGTAGTAAACTTGGATATTTGAGCAGAAGAAATCAAACTTTCTCGCCTTTCAAGAAACCCACATATGAAGAAAAGATAAGACACAAATTACAATGCAGGGGTACCCACAGATTTTACAGGCAAATATGGTTGAGAAAAAAGCAGGGGTTCTGATTGCATTTAGGAATAATCCTGAAGTAGTGATTTTGAAAGTGGCAAGTGATAGACAAGGGAGATACTTACTGGTGAGATTCTGCATTAAAATGGAAATATTTGCGATAGGGACAGTATATGCAACTAACTCAGGACAGGAAAGCTTTTTGATGGCAACAATTGAGATATTTGAAAATGTGGCAGAGGGTCACGTAATACTAACAGGGGATTTTAATCCAATGTGGGATGAGGGAATTGATACCAATCACACAAGATCGACAATGCGGAGTACACCATCACAACGGCTTAAAGATAGATATTTACAATTAGAGCTGGTAGATGCTTGGCAGGTTAACAGACAAAGAGAACCTGGATTTAAATTGTATTCACATGTACATAAAACCCAGTCGCAAATAGACTATATTTGGGTGTCTGCGAGATTGGCTGGCCACATTCAAGAAGTCTCGACGGGAAAGATAGCATTATCGGACCATCCACCTCTCGGGGAGATATTGAATATGTCAATCTTAGATAAAGGATTGTGGAAGTGGGTTCTACCGGAATGGTTTCTAACAGACATCAGCATTTTGGGAGAAATAGAAGAAAGTATTCAAACCTATTTCAGAGAGAATACAATGGCGGATACTTCCTCTGATATTTGGTGGGACGCTTTCAAAGCTATAGTTAGAGGGGAAGTGATTGCCCGCAAAGCATTGAAGGAAAGGATGTCTAGGCAACTGGAAGATGATATAGAGGTTCTACTTAAGAACATAATGCCAAAAATGAGCCATTACCCTACGAGGGAAACATACAGATTAATTAGGGGACAGTGAGACATATTAAGGGCAAAAAAGCAGAGAGGCCCTTACTTCAAACTAAACAATATGATTATGTCCAGGGGAATAGGGCTGGAAAGCTATTGGCATGCCAATTAAAACAAAGAACGGCCACCCGAACAATATGGAAGATTAAAAATAAGGAAGAGGAAGAGGTAATGGGCACGGAAGGGATTATAAAATGCTTTGAAAAGTTTTATGGAGTGCGTACTCCTCTGAAAGACTGCAGGAAGGTCTGACAAATACATATCTAGCTGGAATATCTCTTCCGAAGCTATCGGGAATGGATAGGGAGGAGCTTGAGGAGAATATTACAGAAGAGGAAGTGATTGCGGCCATAAGGAAACTACCTTCAAAAAAGACCCTGGGCATAGATAGTTTTACAGCCATATTTTATAAGAAATATGGACACATTCTGGCCCCCCACTTGAAGAGCCTATAGAATTATTTTGAAAAAAGTGGGCAGGTAACAGTGTCAAAGGACGTATTTCCGAAACCGTGCAAAGACCCGGCACGATGTTGGTCGTATGGACAAATAGCGTTAATTGATATTGACGCAAAAATATACGCTAAGATGTTAGCCACACGAATGGAGGATAGACTTCAAACATTAATAAGGCCTGATCAAGCTGGGTTTATTAAGAACCGCCAGACCATCGATAATTGCAGAAGGGCATGACACCTATTAGAGAACGTGGAGCCAAGTGGTATCCCTGCAATACTCCTTGCTTTAGACGCTGAAAAAGTATTTGATAGGGTGGAGTGGCCTTTCCTTTTTCAAACAATGCTAAAAATGGGGTTCAGCAGGCACTTTTTGCAGAAGATAGACAAATTATCAATCCCCAATTGTGCGGTTGCCCATTAATGGACAACTATCACATCCGATATGTTTAGAGAGGGGCACCAGACAGGGATGTCCCTTGTCCCCACTGCTTTACGCATTACACTTAGAACCCCTTTTACAACATATAAGGGAGGCAC
This sequence comes from Ambystoma mexicanum, assembly GCF_040938575.1. Classification (NCBI taxonomy): domain Eukaryota; kingdom Metazoa; phylum Chordata; class Amphibia; order Caudata; family Ambystomatidae; genus Ambystoma; species Ambystoma mexicanum. Next base: position 391,418,726 of record NC_090938.1, read on the forward strand.
TGAATGTTAAGGGGATCCAATTTGGAGAAACGGAACATACAATAATGCATTTGCCAATGATATGCTACTAGCCTGATCAGACCCGGGCGAATCTCTAAAAGCAATAATATCGGAAGAAACACAATTTGGGGCAGGGCCAGTGGCAGGATTAAACATTAATCAACAAAAATCTGAAATACTCAATCTCTGTTTAACAACAAATAACATAGCAGAAATTTATGGATCTACCCGATTCTCATGGGCAGAAGAAAAAAATCAAGTACCTATGGGTTTTTATAACGACATCCGTGACAACGCTATAAGAGGCCAACTTTCCCCAACTGTTGGACGCCTTGAGAAGGGATTTACATGAATGTAATCCCTTATATATATCTTGGATGGGACCTATGGCCTCAATAAAAATTGTGACTTTACCATGGTTTCTTTATTACTTTCAGATGTCACCAATTCCTGAGAGTTTTTTTTTTTTTTTAAATAAATCACTCAACCGCATGTTATCCACCTTTGTCTGACAAAATAAAAGACCTCGGGTGGCCTTATGGATGATGATGGCCTTGAAGAATAGAGGAGGGATGGCCTTCCCGGACTTTAGGACCTATTACTGGGCAGTTAAGGATATTGACACAATTGTTGACCGGAGATGATAGCAAATACTGGGTCACTATGGATAGGACAGTGGTGGGAGCTCAATTAGCCGAGGTTCTTTGGTTATCTAAAGCAGATCGTCTTCCAAAGATGAAGGCATCACGAATAACGGCTCTAGTGAGCGATATATGGCATGAAGTAGTGAAACAAAAACACATAACGATCTCAGGGCTGTTCACATCAATATTTGGGGACCCTCCCTTTACCCTAGTGCTGAAGACTAAAGCTTTTGTAAAATGGAAGGAAGGGGCATGTACAAGACTTAAATATCTAACATTAGGCCAAGAAATTAATCGAACAATGCCAACAATCCTTCATTCTCTCAGAAAAGGACCGACGTAGTTATCAGCTTCGGCACTGGACTATGCACCCTCCAAATAAAGCTCAAGCGAGAAGACAATTAACAGCATTTGAAAAATATATCACATCCCATACGGGGCATACCCACTTGATTTCATTGTTTTACATTTTGTTTAATGAGGGGGGTCCCCGAAAGGAGTACTCTGAAACTAAAAATTACAGAGGGGGGAATGGAAATCACTCTGGGTCAATATTCCTAAACTGACACAGTCTATCCACTTAAGGGAACTGTTGTTTAAAATTCTTACTCAATGGCACTACACCCCGGAGAGACTTAATAGCATTTTCGAAGGCACACCATCAGATTGTTGGCGAAATTGCAAGAAAAAGGGGGTTCGGCTTCATGTATGGTGGTCGTGCCTAGCTCTGCAGCACTTTTGGGGCTGGGTTAATAGACCCATACGGGAAGTTCGGGGGGCTGATACACCAATAGGGGCAGGGGAATGCTTATTGGACCTTTGGTCGAAAGACTTACGCGATAACCCACATAAAAAGACATTTGTGATTCTGATGCTAACTGCTCAACTGGTGATCGCACGGAACTGGAAGGACGAGCCGGCACCAACTTATCATGAGTGGCTATATAAACTTTGACAAATATTAGCTATGGAATGGGTGACCTACAACTTCCAAGAGGATGGTAGTAAATTTAGGTCTGAATGGGGCATATTGCTGGACTACTTGAAGGGTGACTACAGAATATATTTATGCCCACAGAATATTAGGATTTTGGGCCTTGCCTAAGGCCCCACTAATATACGGAACAGAAGATAAATGCTCTACTACAGTTTTGTTGAATTACTAATGATGCTGCTGGACGTGGGGAAGGGGTGAGGGGGCTGATAGAAGTGGGATGAGGGGTGCTGTTCTGTAACTTAAGAAATGCCTACAAAAAATAAAGTTGGAATAATCATGAAAAACAGGTTGTACAAACTTGTACAATATTTGCATTGTTCATTAGAAATTCTTGAGAATGTACATAAAGATTTGATAAAACATCATACATCTCATCTCTCTAAATGCTTTGTAATATGTCTTTAATCAGTCACAACTATATCTGCTACAAACTCAATGTTCACTTGTTCATCAAAAAGCATACAACATACAATTCAATTTAACATAAACAGATATCTGGTATGATAGCAACATCAAATGATACAGTATCTAGTAAGTACTACGCATACAGATGGAATTATGAGATAATCACAGGTAGCGATGTAGATTACAGTCTTCGTTCGTGTCCCCTGGAATGACTGAGTCTAAACTTTCTATCCAGGATGGCTCCCTCTGTGCCAACCTCATATGTATGTTAACGTTAGGGTCTTTAGCACCAATTACTTCCAAAAATGTGGAGGTTTATTTGGTGGCGATTTTCATTGAAGTATCTCACAATAGAAGAATTGGGATTATGCGTATGTATGTCAGACCACTGTTCGTTGCATTGTATTCTGGCTTTCCTGGAAGATTGTCCCACGTAGTATATGCTACACAAGCATCTGATCGAGTATACAATATTAAAAGTGACACGTGTGGCAGAAGGTTTTGTATTTTTTCACCTGTCTTGGGGTGAAAGACCACATTGTCCATGACGATGTTATAACACAGTGTAGACATGGGTATGTACTGGTCATGGTTGTTTTGTTTGTCTGCTCTTTCTTATATCTAGGGTTTACTAATAAAAGCTCTTGAATGACTGCTCCTTTTTTACGCAAAGGTGGGTGGTACTGAAAAAAGATTGTGACTTGTTATCACACGTTAAGACACTCCAAAGCTATGGCATACTTTGATGTAAATACTAGAGCCACTTGAGAATACATAATCTTAGCGTGTAACAGGAATTCCCTTGATTTGTTAGCTACCTTGGTACATGCATGTATTAGTTCTTTATTAGAATAACCTCTACCAGAATTATTTTAGCTATCTTAAAATTATATAGAACATTTATCGTTACTCACTATGCATTTGACCAGAAGAAGCTAACTGTATGGTAAACTGCCGAGTATTGAGTGGATGAAAATTCAGCCTGTGTAAGAGGTTATTCCCGTCGGTAGGTTTGCAAAATATTAGTTGTCATATTTGATCCTTCTGGTAGGGCTTCAACATAAAAAAGTAAACTTTTGGTTTACCAACATTAGCAGTAAATTGTAACTGATCATTAATATCATTATGATAGCTAAGGAAGTCTAGTAATAAATGTGTTCCACTCTACACTGTGAAAATGTAATCAATATACCGGCTCCAAAACATTAGGCATTTATGCCAAACCGGGTGAAGTATAATGTGATCAGGCTCAAACATGGCAATCCAGGCCACCATACTATGGTAATCCACACTCCAGACATATGGTAGCAGTCCCTGGGAATAGGAGGAAAAACCTGATCCTATTGTAGTAAGACCCAGACATATGGTGCCAGTACCATGGCCTAGGATATGCCATTTACATTGGTGTGGCTGTCTAGAGCCATAGATGTGTCCACAAATGTTGCAGGCTAGAGCGTAGATGTGTTAATGGAAGCGAGGGAGGGTTAAGTACGATTCTGTGCTTGAAGGGAAGAGATGTGCTCCTATTGGGGTAACATGTTCTTGCTGTTGACTCTAAGCTTTACCAGTGTAGTTGCAAAAGGTTTTTGGAGCTTGCTATATTACGGATATTCACTGGAATTTTAGTTGATGAGAATGTGTTTGGTCTGGAATTGTCCCAGGCTGGTTTGGCTAACGATATCTATAAGTGGCAGGTTCACAGATTGAGTGAGGACGTCCTGAACCATTGATGGGAGTGGGAAAGGAGATCCATGTTTCAAAGTCCTTGTGGGAAGGGAGAAGGTTCTGTAGGTTGTGGACTCTAAAGGTTCCAAAGCTTAGCATTGAGACCGAGAAGGAAGCACCCCCAGGTGAGATTTCATGAATCTGAATTTGGGATTATAGGTGCAGCTGCATCATGGACTCTTAACTGCAATTTGGACAACAGAAGCTAGGGTCGAATGCTCTAGAGTGCCTAGTGTGGGAGGGCCAGGACTGTGAAGGAGATGTAGTGGGCTATCAGTAAGCCAGTGGAGCAAATTTAGTATCAGTGAGACGAGATCCCAAGGGTCAAGAAGGATAATCACTTCCTGCAGCCATCTTTGATCAGCCATGAAGACCACAAGATGCTCCTCTGGGAACACCGATCAGAAAGAAATCGCCTCATCCCAGCAACACCATAGCCGATATCATAGCACAAGAGTGTAAGCTGAAGGGTAAGTCGAAGTGGTCCTGCGGAGGTCTGTAGTTAATGCCACGCACATTCGAAAGTCTTCGACATCAGTAAACAGTCCGAGCCCGACTGAGGGAGACCGAAGTGTAATAAATTAGGGGAAGAGAACCCCTAAAGGATGTGAATTAAGTCTGGGGAAGGGAAACCCTTCAAAGCGTTTTGAACTTTTGCTGTGAAAGGTCTGAGTACGACTGAGGGGGACCGACGTGAACTTTTCTTCGAACTGTGTTTTGAAAGCTGAGCGATGTTAATGTGGAAGGGCAGGCAGGCCTTGATCCATGTTCCTTTGTGTTAAGAACCTGAGCCAGAGTGTGTCCTCCTGCCTATGGGGACCGCCTTACTCCGTGCTTTCTAACGTGGGGAGGAGAGCGGACTCAGCCACATTTATTCTTTATATTTGACCACTGATTTTCCTTTGCATACATATTCTCATTTACACATTGCTGTTAAAGAGATATAGGGCATGAATTAGGTTTTTGTTACTATAGGCCATTTTGATTTGACTGACTCGACTAAGACCGTTTTATTTATTATTTGATGGTAGAGAATACTCCCATCTTAGTTATAGGGTAAAGTAGGACTTTTTCCAAACCCAGAAACCTTAATAAAGGTTTTACAAATTATACCTTTTATGTCAGTGTCATACTTCTGATACCATGCCTCCCTTACACCAACCACTAATGGGCTAGGCAATCAGGTGAAAGGAGCGTGCGTCATCACTTCTGGTTTTTGGCTTCACTTTCTGTCTGGAACTTCACTTCCAGTGGTAACCTTGGATTGGTGATATCCTTTTCTGTGACCATCTTGGATGAGCCCCATCTCCAGCTGAAGGCTACAGGAGGCTCCTCTGCGAAAACCAATCAGGAAGAAATTGCCTCATCCCAGCAACACCAAGAACAATATTAGAGAGACCAACCACTGATGGACTAGGTGATCAGAGGACAAGAGCATGTGTCATCACTTAGGGACTGGACTCCCTTGGTGCGTCAAACCAGAGGCGTCCCTGTTAAGGGCAGAACAGTGAAGGGTGAAGACCAGCCGTTGACCAGCCTCTTTGCCTCCGAGCCTTTGCTTTGCTGTGTCCTGCTACTTGTCTGCAAGTACCCGTCACTGCTTCTTGTCAGCAGCACCCTCACTATGCCCTTCTCATGCTCTCTCTTCCTTTCCCTTCTACTTCCCTCTTCACTCTCTTCCACTCAGAACCATTTCATCTATCTTCTAATCCCCATCATCTCTTTTCCATGACGCCAACTCTCTTCTTGCCCTACTACTCTTCCTATTCGCAAAACCTACTTCAACCCTAACTCCCATTATACATCCTCTTCTCTCATCTACCCACGGCACCTCTCTATTTCTCAGACTCAATGTTGCTGCGCTTCTACATCTCACTCTCTTTCTAATGCTCTTTGGAATACACCATCTGCAATAAAACCTCTTTTAGCTCTGATTTTTCACTTTCTCATTCTGCTTCTCTTGACCTCATTACCCTTACTAAAACCTGGATCTCTCTTTCTGACACTGCAACTCTTGCTGCCCTTCATGATCCTACCTGCACCTTCACTCACTGTCCTCGCCCCACCAACAGTGGTGGTAGTGTAGGACTGTTTTCATCCTCCAAACATTCTCTCTCCTACTCCTACTACCTTATCTCCTAATAAATTTCCCTTATTTGAATACACTACATCCACAATCACTACTCCTTAAAGCATACATAGTATCTCGCTCTACCAGCCACCTCGTCCGGTACTTCAATTCTTCGACCACCTCTACCAACTAATTGACTTGCTCCCTCCCAATCACCACCTCATTGACATTGGTGACTTCAACCTCTCCTTTGTCTCTGCTGCTCTATCCACTGACTTAAGTCTTCTACTTAACCACTCGCTCTCTTCTGGCCACTCAATCCCAGCCATTCAAATGGCAACTACCTTATTCTCATCTCCTCTCAACTCCCTGCCTTGAATATCTCCACTGCACCATCTTCCTCTGATCACTATCGTCCTTGCCTCAATCTCCACTCCTGTTTCTTCCCACTCTCTCCATCTACAACTATTACTTAACACAAATGCCCCTACTTCAATCTCCCCGACTACCTTTCTGACCTACACCACTCTCTCTCCTCCAACGCTGAAGTCACCTTTCCATCGACTGAAGAAGTCTTCACAACTTTAACAAAGCTCTTTAGGCTCACTTCTCCTCTCACTACCCTCTTACTACACTCACTCCTAAATCCTCCTTTCCACAGTCCTGGATCATACAGCTCATCCACACTCTGAAAACAACAATGCAGAAAAAGCTTCACACTTGGCAAAGGTTAAGACACTCCTGTGATCTCCAATGATATCTCAATGCTCTTCAAAACTATCCCCCTACTCTGGACTCTGCCAAATCTGACTTCTATCTCTTTCTCATTTCGTCTCAATCCTCCCCACCTAGGCGCCTCCAGAAATCCTGCAATTCTCTCACCTCTATCTCCTCTAGTCTTTCCCCAAATGATCTTGCTCTCTACTTTGCATCTAAACTTTCTACCATTCACAATACCCTCACTAATTACCTTCTATCCCCTCCCGCACACTTTTCTCCATCCCTCCTCTCCTGCTACTTGGTCTTCCTTTGCCCCCACCAACCCTGATGAGATTTTTGCATTACTCCTCAAGGTTAACCCTTCTTGTGCTCCAACTGTCCATGCACTTTGTGAAGCACATAGCTCCCACTGTTGCTCCTCATCATACTTCCACCTTCAACTCCTCTCTTGACAATGTCACTTTCTTCTCATCCTATAAAATAGCTACTGTCATCCCTCTCCTTAGGAAACATGAACTAGAGCCCAACTGTCCTGCCAACTTTCACCCCGTCTCTCTTTTACCACACTATTTCAAAATCCCAGAGCGAGTAGTATTCAATCGACTCACTAAGTTCTTTAATACAACCTTCTGGACCCTCCTCAATGTGGCTTCTGACTGCTGCATTCTACAATGCCAGCTCTCCTCGATGTCAGCAACTTAATCTCCGCAGATCAGCATGCAAACCTTTAATCTATTTGTATCCTTCTCGACCTTCTGGCTGTCTTCAATATGGTCCACCATTCCGACCTTCTCTCTACATTATCTCTCCTTGGAATCAGAGATAAGGCCCTTACTTGGTGTGCTTCATACCTTGCCCTTCGACACTTTCAGGTGTCCTGGAACAGCCATACCTCTCCACTAAAGACTCCTTAGTGTTGGAGTTCCCCAAGGGCCTCTCCTTTGCCCACTTTCGTTCACTCTCTTTACTTCAGCTCCTGAAGCCCTGATCTACTCTTAAGGCTTCTTCTATCTACTCTTCGCTAATGACACCCAAATCATCTTCCCCTTCCTCTCCTTATCAGACAAGCTATTTTCAAAAATGTCAAACTGTCTCGCCGCCATCAAATATTAAATGGTGTCTCACTCACTCATGCTCAACTCCACTAAGAATGAACTTTTCTACTTTCAGGCCGAACAGGCTATGTCTTCCTCTGCTCCTCTTCCCTCTTGACTACCTTGCTCACTCTGCTTCGGTTCGTAACCTTGGTGTCAAATTCGACCCATCAAACAACTTCTAGCTCTTCATCTCCAAATCTGCCATGGCAGCCAGACTCAACATCCTCAAAATCAGAAAAATCCATCTTCTTCCTTTCAATAATGCTAAACAGCAAATCTCCTCCTTATTCCTTTCTAGAACTGAGTACTCTGTCAATGTCCTCTATGGCCTTTGCAACTATGGTTTTTCACCTCTGGACAAAGTTCTCATCTTCAGGGGCTGGACATTTTCCAACCTTTCTGACTGTCGCTAGATTGGCTGGCTATCTATGAACCAAGAGGCTAAGTGTAACCTTCTTATCATCTTCAAAACTATCCATGGACTCGCCCCACCGTACCCATCTGCTCGACTCACTGCCTACTCTCTTCCTCCTCAGCTCACCTCTTTGTCACCACTTGAGCACCCTGTGACTCCTCCTCTCTCTCTCTCTCTCTCTCTCTCTCTCTCTCACTCTCCCCCCCCTTACTTTGGAATACTCTTCCTCTCGTATTACTCCCACTCCACCACTATTTAAATACAATCTCAAAGCTCTCCTTCTTTCTGAAGAACATGTTTCCTAGCATTCTACGCTACTGCATCACCCTCTTTTTCTCTCTCCCTACCCATCATGAACAACCCTACATCACTTTTCTGTCACCCCTCCATCCTTAATTCAACACTTTCTCCGCCATCACTTTCCTATGTCATTCTGACCGGTCATTGGTTTGTTTACACCTTCCCCATAAACATCTGGTCTTCAAGTCACACTCTCTCACCCCATTGTAAAGTACCCATGTCCTCTGCTCTGTAGTCAATAGTAAATTCGTTACACGTTTTTGGGCCAAAAAGCTTTGTTTTCCCTGCGATCTTCATAAATAAATTATAAATATCGAGTCGGATTGCAAAATTCGGGATATCGTTGAGTTTGCAAGGCAGGTATTATAGCTGGTCTCTTTGATCACTGCTAGAACGCTGCTTAGAATGCTGAAGGGACTCAGAACTCTGCCTCCCTTGGAGGAAAGCAAGGACAGAGTAGTGAAAATGCTCCGGAGCAGCCTGCCAAAGAAGGGCGGCTGTGGTAGTCTCGTCGGAGCTAACTTGGGTAAACACCAGAGGCTCCTTGTAAAGGATGGGCATTATTTCGCCTGCAGCATAGTGACTCGCAACGCTCTCTTGAGCCTCCCTGCAAAGAAGCAGGTTGTTTTGCTTGGTCTCATTCACACAGCCTGAAAGAGAGGTCCTGGCCTTTGCCACAGCAGGGAGACATTATCTAGAAAGCAAAGCAGCAAAATTTGCAGACACAGCCTGTGCCGTTTTTCGGGAGCAGCGCAACTCCGAAGTGGGAGCAAAAAGCAAAGTGGTACAAAGTACTACGAAGTGTTCCAGCAGCACATTACTCTGAAGAGGATCTTAAAGAACACGCACCTACGTGAACTGCCAGCCGCTGCCTGCAGCACAATTGAGACTGGATTGCTATTTGCGGAAGTCCCACCACCGTTAGCCGCTTGAAGGACAGATTATTTGGAAATCTTTGTTTTCAGGGGCTGCGACTTCACAAAAATAGAGTGATTTCATAAAGTGGAATGGTCTATCCCTCCGATCGGGGAGGAAGCACCGTATGGTTAAGTGAATCAGCAGACTGCTGAAGGACAGGGGAAACGCACCGTCTTTGTTGCTTGGCGAGTGAAAACTTGTATAACCTTTGGCAATTGTGTGCATTGGATGCAAAGTGGATTAGCAGACCCTCAATTGGTGATTAATACTTTCAATTTCTGATTGGCTGTTCCTGCACAGTTTGGTTTAACTGCAGTTATAGTCCTGAGAGATGGCTGCTGGCCTGAGGAGCAAAGCAGCAGTGGACTTGACCATTATGAAATCTTGTGAGCATTTTTCTGGAGAAGAGGGAGCGGGCATGCTAGAACGTGTTGGGCCTGGTTGGGTTGCGACCCCTGCCCACAATAATGTGGGGCAGGGAGGTGCCAGGACCCAGGGAAGCACCCCTGCCCCCAATAATCCCATTTCAAAGACGACTCTGGTTTGCTCGGGAAAACGTGCAATGACCGTAATGGCCCAAATTCATTATTTTAAGGGTAACAATGTATCCCTTCAGGCATCAAAAGCATACCTTTTAGCCAATATGCTCAAACATTTCTCAAAAGTGAAGTTTTGAGGGCCCATCGAAAGGGCCTCAGGTCTCTACTCCTATTTCTACAAGGGAGCGCTCCACCTTGACTTTGAAGCCAGTTGTTGGTGGCACGTCAGCTATTCATATCACATCTTTGTCAAGAGATCACCATTGATGGATTACATAGAGATTGCAGGGAAAAATGCTTTGGATGACTCCTTTAATGACTTGCTCAGCCAGCAAAAATCTGTTTAGAGAGATTACGGACATTGAATTGTTAAATCTTCCTGAGAATATGAATACAAGTGTATGTATGGGAAGGGAAGAGGTGTCCTTAGGGCGTCCTTTCATTTACGAACGTTGAGAAGGGGGTGTCCACCGTCCCCATTGAGTTTTTACAACCTGTTTTGGGGGTTGGGTGGAAGGGGTTGGTAAGTCTGTACTGAATTTTCAGGAGGATACAAGTATGTTTAGGGCCGAAGAGGCTCGGACTTTAAGTTCCATCATTTACTGCCCTCCACCTAAAGTGGTTGTTTTGCTCAATTCCCCTTCTTGTCTAGTGAATGTGGAAGGGTGTCTGGAGAAGACAAATTATGATGAATTTGGAGGTCGGGAACTGGACGGGTGCTTGTTTCTGTGAACCTCAATCAGGAAATAAGGTTATCACCGACGGGTATACCTGCCTGCCAACCTCCGCTTACTCAACCTGTTTGTTTTCCTTTTTCAGCAGAAATTCTGCAAGGCCATAGTCAATTTGTTTTTCCGAGTTTGATTAGTACAACAGGTAAGCCTGTCAAGCCTCCGGTGTCGAGTATGGGAGAGAACCATAGATGCCACTTTAATCCCAGAACGACCAAGGTAGTAGAACAGGTTTTCAAAAGGTACGTCAATGGGTCAAGTACTGGAAGGCAAACCTTCATGTGATGGGTCAACAGATGTGGATAATTTGCTACAGCACCAAAATGTGTATATCTTGATGTCAAACCTGTGCAACAATATGAGATCACTGGAGACAGTCCTGTCGGTTTTGCTTAGGGTACATGACTATGGGTAAAACAGTTAATAATCAGGGTGACCTCTTATCGTCTATTGTGGCGAAAATACATTTTATTTAAGGCTTTCCTGTAGGTAAGCATGACAGCCGGTCTCGGCGTAGATTAGACAGGCAAGAGGACGAGGGTGTGGTTGAAGTAGTTCCACTCGCAAAGAACGTACTACTTGTCACTTCCCCAATAAATTAAGTTGTTGGGTGTTCTGTTGGGGGGTTTGGAGATGAGGTCTTACAGGAGGGCATTTCGCCCCAGTCATCCCCATCCCCTACCATCCTACAGGTGGCAGAGGACCTATTAAATGAAAATCGTCCAATGAGTTTTTTGAAGCAGAGGGGGACGAAGATTTGCTATGAGAGGTTTTGGTTGAGGCAAGTTTGACCGAAAATGTTGAGATATTCTGTCGTAACAAAGCCAGAAAAAGAGGGGGTCTTTTGAATTCTAATTTTAATACGCCAAAACCCAAAAATAAAAGAGGATTAAAGAAAAACGGAATGAGAAGTTCCAGGAAGTCCCTGCGTAACTTGTCCACCACTCCTGCCTTTAAACGACCCACAAGAAGTGGGTCCACGAATGCTAAGGTGTTGAATCATGTAAGTGGGGGAGCCAGGGAGTCCAGGGAGTATGGGGCGGTAGGAGACGAGTGTTAGGGAGAATTCTCTGTTTAGGCTGAATTTCCCAACCTATTGAGTCCCCCAGCAGCTTTGCTGGATTTTTGGGGTTTATTTTTTTCTCCTGCCAAGAGTGAGATTCTTTTACCCTCACTCTTGGGCATGACTTGAGAGTGTTTCTGTGACTTGCTATGCGCTTATGGGCTATGGGGTATTTTTTTACCCATAGGCTATCATTGGTTTTTGAATGTGTTACACAGCACCCTCAGTGCAGTAACATAGGGGTGTCATTGAGACCCCCAAACATAGACTCCACACCCTCGGACTGACTACTGTCTCCCTGGGTCTGTAAAGTCCCCATTGACTTTACTAGTCTTAACTTAGGAACTTAACCAGTACAAACCATCATACTGTGGAAGTACTGGTAGGGGCAATTAGATTGCCCCTGGGTTTGTTGTCGAGGGGGTACTGTCCCGTCCCCCCTCGCCGAGTTTCTGGCTGGTGGCGTGGATACCACGGAAATATTCCACCGGAATATTTCCCAATGGGATTTCCCATTGATTTTAATGCACCACTTTCTGGTGCAATGTTAAAGATACCGCGGGTTTATTTAATATAAATTCACCGGTTGGGATTTTTTGCCAGGACTCGCCGCCAAAATGGTGTCTAGGTTCACTTCAGTAACCCTGAACCCGAGTCGAGCCTTTGTTCCACTTTTGGCGGGCTTCTGCACAGAAGCCCTCCAAAGTGGTGCCATTCTGTCTGGGTACCACAGGGGGTGTGGGAGGGGGTTTAGGCACCTTGGACTGAGTTGCCTTGCCAACCCATGTCACACTCTGGTGTGATTGGCCCAAGTGGTGAGCCACCCCGCTCACCACTTAGCATGTTTGAGTGACAGCTAGGCTGTATGAATGGGGGTTTGCTGCATAAAAGCAGGGTTTTTGGGACTGGTTCTGGAGAAGTCGCCACAGGACCTAAGAAGCCGAAGAGGGAGAAGCCGAGCCGACCTGCCAAGACGACACCACCAGTGGAGCCCTGCGGAACCGTCTCACCACTTTTCCCGACGACAGAGGAGATCTCCCGCCGGAGAGTCTTCTTCCCTTGACTGGTGGGGACAACCAGTTTCTGCCTTCTTCTCGCCGCCCTGAAGCACCTCGTGGCCGCCTTGCCTGTGCCAAGCACCCCGGCAACCAGGATACCACTTTTTACCTCAACCACGAAAGAGGGGTAACATCCTTTTAACCGGAAAAACTCTGCGGCTGGTTTCTTCCCTGGTAGTGCAACGACCTTCAGCTTTCCTCCACGACGAGATCTTCTCCTCCTCTGGACGACGCCGCGACTTGCACCCACTACCAGGAACAACTGCCCCCGCTGGAGGATCCTTTCCATTTTAAAAAGGTACTGTGTTCCGCCCGGCTTCCCTTGCCACCGATTGTACGGGGTAGATTTAGCCCCCGGCTCTCGACCCTGGGTAAGCCTGGGCACCCTAACTAAACTTTTCTTAGCTGGGAAAAACCTTTTCTACTCACCTGTAAAGACTTGTGACATTGTGTGATCTTGGGCATCTTTTTGCCTGGCTTTCCCTAGAGTGGGCCTGGCAACCGAACTTCCTTGCTCCACAATAGACTGCCTTTCTACACTCACTGTGAATCTCTGAAAAGTGTTCTACCTGGCTGTTTTCACTTCTTTTGCCTTTTCCCTCCCTTTTAACTAACTTGTTGGAGTGCCATCTAACGTTAAGCGCTCACCTCTGTTTGGAAATAAGTGGTGTTAACTTAGACCTGTCCAACAAATAACTAGGGATGTACATATGAGTAATAGTGACTGTGTTTTGACTTACTTACCTTTTCTGTGCTAGTGTAATTTATGAGTGTGTCTTTTAAATAAATAATTATATACTTTTACACCTAGCTCTGGTCAGTGTTTGCTTGTACTATTGTGCCTCTGTACCTATTATGTATGCTCTGTATACTGCCTAACTCTTCTTGAGGGAAGTCTGACTGCTCAGCCACAGCTACCAGGTAAACCTGGGTGGTACAGACTGCTACCAAGTGAGTTTACTGCCAAACACCTGTAGTCTTAAATCTTTTGCAGTGGTCCCAGAGGGAACTGCACAGGTTTCTGTCTAACACTGGTGTACAGCGGTGGGATTTGTATTGAGCATACACTCAATTAGTGTACTTTTGAGATACCTTAGTGCAACTAACCACAAAGCTTAAGCACAAAAAGAAAAAGTCATATTCTAACCTGTCTACTATGGAAATTTATAGTCAAGAGTCCCTTGCTACAAAAACTGATGATTGTCTAAGACTTCTCTGTAAGCATAAGAATCTCATGACTAAAGGAAAGAAAATGGAGCTAATAGAAAGATTGTTAGAAAACCAAAGTCTGGATGATGGTTCAGAGGAACCTAACATTCCAGCAAATGTAGATAACAGCAATGATATTGATATTGAACAAAGTATTGGTGATCTTGGATCAGAACCAGAAGAGGAGGATGAAACTATTGTAGATGTTCCCTCTAGGCCTCTGTCTGCTCTACCAGCTGTACCTACTGGGCCTTTGCCAGGCCCCACATTTGGTCCTCAGTACTATGAACTGGAGAAAATGAAACTTGAATTAGAGTACAAGAAACTTAATGCTCAAACCGACAAAGAACTAAGGCTAAGAGAAATGGAGCTCAAGTATGAGCTAGAAATGAAGAAATTGTCTGTTGAGAATGCTTCTCTCTCTGGCTCCTCTAGAAGTTCCAGTCCTAAAAGACCCCGGATGCCTAAATAATTGATTGGTATGTATGAGCCTAAGTTGGATGTGTTGGATTGGTTGTCTATGTTTGAGTATAATCATGGGCTCCAGAACATCACAGGTAATGAGTTACTCACCTGGTTGTTCTCTAGGCTTCCCCCTGTTGCGACTGATGCAGTAATGGAATTGGGGGGAGGAGGATAGGAAAGAGTATGAATGTGTGAAACTAGCTTTGATAGCTAGGTTTGGGAAGACCCCTTCCCAGTATCTTAAGAGGTTTAGAAGCCTCAAAAAGCATGATGGTACCCCTTGGGCTACCTGGGTGTGTGAAGGGTTAAAAAACTTAGAGGGATGGATTAAGGGTTACAAAGTGAACACTTATGAAGGAATGAGAAATCTTGTAATGATGGAGTCAATTTATGATGCCTGCTCTCGTGAGCTCAGACAGCACTTGGCTGACTCACGGGAATTAGATCCTAGAAAGCTAGCTAAGGCTGCTGACTTGTGGGTGGCCAACAGGGCTACTCACAAGGATTCTGGGGTAACTCAGAAGAAGGATGAGGGGACACAGCCTAAGAAAGACTCCAAAGAGAATTCAAATAATTCCAATTCCAAAGAGGGCCCCAAACCATACCATAAGGGTAAGCCACCTGGGAAACCACAGCAGAGTAGTATACCTTCTGGTGCCAAACCAGAAGGAGGTCAGAACAAGCCTCCATTCCAAAGGGCCTTTGGATCCTGTTATGTTTATAAGGCTACTGACCATGTGAAAGGAGATCCCAGATGTAAGGGTAAACCTTCAGGGGTCCAGCTTGTCTCCTTAGCCTTCGCTCCAGAGGAGGAAGTCCCTATGGCAAGTGGAAACTTTCTACTACTGGCTGATGAACCCACTGGAGTCTCAGCCAGTGTTTCCTTAGTCTCTCTGGGGTTGTGGGAACAACAGAATTTAGATGTCTATAATTCTATCCCAGATAATACTAAAGAGTATTATAAGGACAGTGTCCACGTGAATGGTCAGGAGACTCCTGCCATCAGGGACACTGGGGCCAGCATAACTGCGGTGGATGAATCATTTTTCAAGGCAGAGGATGTTGCTAAGGCACCCAAATGCCTCACCAAGTTAGCTGGAGGGCCTGTGCAGATGTGTCCCCAGTTACCAGTTCTCATCCAGTGTAATGATATGGCTGTGAAGATACCTGTCAGTATACAATGTGAGGTACCAGGAAGGGTTCTGTTGGGTAATGACCTGAAAGCTCTTGGAGTTGTGTCACATACCCCCAGACCTCCTAGTAAAAGGTTACAGGAGCTCACCAAACCTGCAAGAGAGAAAACCCTGCGAGGTTTATCTCAGGAGATGATGACAGAAATCACTCCTCTCCCACTGGAGCAACTTACTGCAGTAACTACCAGATCAGGAGCAAAGGGACAACCCAAGACTCCTAGAAAAAAACCTACAGCAAGCACTCCAGTGCTTCCAACAAGGACTTCCCCGAGGTTGTCCAAAGTTACACCTGTAACTCCACCTCCAGCTGAGGCTGAGAGGGAGGTACAACCCTGTCTGGTTGAACTAGACTCTGAAGAAGAGCTAGTAGGAGGCCCAGAACTTATTGGAGACCTGGACCAGGCTTACCATCCTGAGCTGCAGTCTTTACTGGCAGAAGGGGGACCCAGCAGGTCAACTTTTCGTAAGGGACAAAGAGAATGTCCAACTCTGGAGGGCCTTCGCCAACAGGCAGCTTCTCAGGATGATGGGCAAGAGCCTGGGAAGTATAGGTTACACTGGGAAGATGGCCTCTTCTACAGTGAACCAACTGAATCTGAACCTGGAGCCTACCAACGCCTGGTAGTGCCCCAAGAGAACAGACAACAGTTCTTGCAACTAGCCCACGAGATTCCTTTGGCTGGTCACTTGAGTTTCAAGAAGACCAAGGAAAGGCTCTCTCTCTACTTTTATTGGCCAAAGATGGGAGCTGAAGTAGATAGATATTGCAGGAGCTGCCACACCTGCCAGACTTCTTGTAAGGTGGGTTCCAAGAATGTGGCACCTTTAGTGCCTCTCCCAGTTGTGGGAGTCCCATTTGAGAGGGTAGGGATTGACATTGTTGGTCCCCTTGATCCCCCAACTTCCTCAGGCAACAGGTTTATCCTTGTTGTAGTAGACCATCCTACTAGGTACCCTGAGGCAATTCCTATGAGGACTGTTACAGCTCCGGCTGTAGCTAAGGCCCTCCTTGGTATTTTTTACCAGGGTTGGGTTTCCTAAGGAGGTGATCTCCGACAGGGGGTCAAATTTTATGTCCCACTACATGAAAGCCATGTGGAAAACCTGCGGAGTTACCTACAAGTTCTCAACCGCAAACCACCCTCAGACAAACGGGTTAGTAGAAAGGTTTAACAGAACCATGAAGAGCATGATAGGTGCTTTAGAAGAACCCCTTAAGAAGTGGGACCTTCTATTGCCATGCCTTCTCTTTGCTTATAGAGAAGTCCCTCAGGAGGGAGTAGGTTACTCTCCCTTTTAACTTCTCTATGGCCATCCAGTCAGAGGCCCCTTGGCCCTGATTAAGGAGGGATTGGAGAGTGCTCCTTCCCCCAAGCCAGTCAGAGTGACTGACTATGTGATAGGTCTCCGAAGGAGAATGTCGCACATGATGGCAGAAGCAAGTGACAACTTGAAAGCTGGACAAGCTCTGATCAAACATTGGCATGATCAGAAGGCTAACATGGTTGAGTTTACTCAAGACCAGCTAGTTCTAGTTATGCTCCCAACAAGGCAGAGGGTCTTGCAAGACAAATGGATGGGACCCTTCAAGGTTGTGGGGAAACTTGGAGAGGTCAACTATCTGGTGGATCTGGGCAAACCCAGGGAAGCTCCCAGAGTCTTCCACACCAACCGCCTCAAAGCCTACGTCTCTAGACCAGAAGTAGGAGCCTTGCTTCTAGTTTCATCAGAAGAGGAGGAGGAGGAGAGTGAAGCTCTACCTGACCTCCTGAGAGGCTTACCTTTGGTCGAAAAGGTTGAAGGAGTTAATCTCTCTTCAGATCTGACCCCTGAGCAACAGGAGGAGTGCAAAGCTATGTTAAATCAGTTTGCTCCCCTGTTCTCACTTTCACCAGGCTTGACCCCTTGGGGACAGCATGATATACTCACTGGTGACTGTCTGCCAGTCAAAAGCAGAGGATACAGGATGTCAGAACATGTCAGAACCCACATCAAAGGTGAGGTCAAGAAGATGCTTGATCTCGGGGTAATAGAGCCCTCTACTATTCCATGGTCTAGCCCAGTGGTATTAGTACCAAAAGCAGGATCCAAAGAGTTGAGATTCTGTGTGGACTATAGAGCTCTTAATGCAGTCACCAAGACTGATGCCCACCCTTTGCCAAGGACAGATGAGTTGGTGGATAAACTTGGTGCAGCCAAGTACCTCAGCACACTGGACCTTACGTCAGGCTATTGGCAAATAGCCCTGACAGACCATGCCAAGGAGAAAACTGCATTTTCTACCCCAGTTGGCCTATACCAATTCAAGGTTATGCCTTTTGGACTAAAAAATGCACCCGCAACATTCCAAATGATGGTGAACCAAGTTCTAGTTGGGATGGAGGACTTCTGCATGGCATACTTGGATGACATTGCAGTCTACAGCCACTCCTGGAGGACCATTTGAACCACTTAGGACATGTTTTGCAGGCTCTGGAGCAGGCCAATCTGACCATAAAGGCAAGCAAATGCCAAATTGGACAGAGTAAAGTGGTCTACCTTGGACATGAGGTAGGAGGTGGTGAGATAAGGCCTTTGCTCAGCAAGATTGAAGCTGTGCAAAATTGGACAACACCTACTACTCAGACCCAGGTGAGAGCCTTTTTAGGCCTCACTGGGTACTACAGGAATTTCATTGAGAACTATGGGACCATAGCTTCTCCTCTGAATGTGATATCCTCTCCAAAATTCCCCAAGAAGGTCAAATGGAATGAGGAATGCAATCAGGCCTTTGAAAACCTGAAGAAAGCTCTTTGCCAAGCTCCAGTACTCCGAGCTCCCGACTACCACCAACCTTTCATTGTACAAACTGATGCTTCCAATGTAGGTATAGGTGCAGTTCTTAGCCAACTGGATGAGAAGGGTAGGGGACACCCCATTTGCTTCATCAGTAGAAAACTGAAGGATCCTGAAACAAGGTGGGCAACAATAGAAAAAGAATGCTTTGCTATTGTGTGGGCACTGAAGAAGTTTAGGCCATACTTGTATGGTTCTACTTTTGTCATTCAGACTGACCACCAACCCTTGAGATGGTTAATGCAAATGAAAGGGGAAAATCCAAAACTATTGAGATGGTCAATCTGCCTCCAGGGGTTTGATTTCACCATTGAGCACAGGTCAGGGTGTCACCATCAAAATGCTGATGGACTCTCTAGGATGTATGCCATCGACTAGAGGTATGAAGTTCATCCAGGAGTGGATTAAATCCTCCTGTCCCTTAGTCTGGAGGGGGCGAGTGTTAGGGAGAATTCTCTGTTTAGGCTGAATTTCCCAACCTATTGAGTCCCCCAGCAGCTTTGCTGGATTTTTGGGGTTTATTTTTTTCTCCTGCCAAGAGTGAGACTCTTTTATCCTCACTCTTGGGCATGACTTGAGAGTGTTTCTGTGACTTGCTATGCGCTTATGGGCTATGGGGTATTTTTTTCCCCATAGGCTATCATTGGTTTTTGAATGTGTTACACAGCACCCTCTGTGCAGTAACATAGGGGTGTCATTGAGACCCCCAAACATAGACTCCACACCCTGGGACTGACTACTGTCTCCCTGGGTCTGTAAAGTCCCCATTGACTTTACTAGTCTTATCTTAGGAACTTAACCAGTACAAACCATCATACTGTGGAAGTACTGGTAGGGGCAATTAGATTGCCCCTGGGTTTGTTGTCGAGGGGGTACTGTCCCGTCCCCCCTCGCCGAGTTTCTGGCTGGTGGCAGTGGATACCACGGAAATATTCCACCGGAATATTTCCCAATGGGATTTCCCATTGATTTTAATGCACCACTTTTTGGTGCAATGTTAAAGATACCGCCGGTTTATTTATTTAATATAAATTCACCGGTTGGGGTTTTTTGCCAGGACTCGCCACCAAAATGGCGTCTAGGTTCACTTCAGTAACCCTGAACCCGAGTCGAGCCTTTGTTCCACTTTTGGCGGGCTTCTGCACAGAAGCCCTCCAAAGTGGTGCCATTCTGTCTGGGTACCACAGGGGGTGTGGGAGGGGGTTAAGGCACCCTGGACTGAGTTGCCTTGCCAACTCATGTCGCACTCTGGTGTGATTGGCCCAAGTGGTGAGCCACCCCGCTCACCACTTAGCATGTTTGAGTGACAGCTAGGCTGTATGAATGGGGGTTTGCTGCATAAAAGCAGGGTTTTTGGGACTGGTTCTGGAGAAGTCGCCACAGGACCTAAGAAGCCGAAGAGGGAGAAGCCGAGCCGACCTGCCAAGACGACACCATCGGTGGAGCCCTGCGGAACCGTCTCACCACTTTTCCCGACGACAGAGGAGATCTCCCGCCGGAGAGTCTTCTTCCCTTGACTGGTGGGGACAACCAGTTTCTGCCTTCTTCTCGCCGCCCTGAAGCACCTCGTGGCCGCCTTGCCTGTGCCAAGCACCCCGGCAACCGGGATACCACTTTTTACCTCAACCGCAAAAGAGGGGTAACATCCTTTTAACCGGAAAAACTTCGCGGCTGGTTTCTTCCCTGGTAGTGCAACGACCTTCAGCTTTCCTCCACGACGAGATCTTCTCCTCCTCTGGACGACGCCGCGACTTGCACCCACTACCAGGAACAACTGCCCCCGCTGGAGGATCCTTTCCATTTTAAAAGGTACTGTGTTCCGCCCGGCTTCCCTTGCCACCGATTGTACGGGGTAGATTTAGCCCCCGGCTCTCGACCCTGGGTAAGCCTCGGCACCCTAACTAAACTTTTCTTAACTGGGAAAAACCTTTTCTACTCACCTGTAAAGACTTGTGACATTGTGTGATCTTGGGCATCTTTTTACCTGGCTTTCCCTAGAGTGGGCCTGGCAACCGAACTTCCTTGCTCCACAATAGACTGCCTTTCTACACACACTGTGAATCTCTGAAAAGTGTTCTTCCTGGCTGTTTTCACTTCTTTTGCCTTTTCCTTCCCTTTTAACTAACTTGTTGGAGTGCCATCTAACGTTAAGCGCTCACCTCTGTTTGGAAATAAGTGGTGTTAACTTAGACTTGTCCAACAAATAACTAGGGATGTACATATGAGTAATAGTGACTGTGGTTTGACTTACTTACCTTTTCTGTGCTAGTGTAATTTATGAGTGTGTCTTTTAAATAAATAATTATATACTTTTACACCCTAGCTCTGGTCAGTGTTTGCTTGTACTATTGTGCCTCTGTACCCATTATGTATGCTCTGTATACTGCCTAACTCTTCTTGAGGGAAGTCTGACTGCTCAGCCACAGCTACCAGGTAAACCTGGGTGGTACAGACTGCTACCAAGTGAGTTTACTGCCAAACACCTGTAGTCTTAAATCTTTTGCAGTGGTCCCAGAGGGAACTGCACAGGTTTCTGTCTAACAACGAGGTATCTATCTGTGAGGTGACTGAAGACATACATCATCTCTATGAAGCAGAAGAACAAGTTACTCTCTTACCTGGTAACGTTCTTTCGATGGGATGGTCCAACGACGTATTCCATATCTATGACAGTAATCACCACAGCTGTGCTGCTTCGGAAAATCTTTCGGCGTCTGCGTCCTGCATCAATGACGTCGATACGCTGTCCTCGAGGGCCTCCGTCGAGCAGACGTCACCGGATATTATAAGTAGGACGCACGACGCCCGCAGCCTCAGTTGTAGTTTTTTTCCCCCAGAACGTGTGGCACCAAACCACTTCCAGTATGACCACAGAAAGCCTTGCGGAAACGTAAGCTGCAATTGCATAAGAAATTCTGTAGCGGCGCAGGTAGGGAGGGAGCGATATGGAATACGACCATCCCATCGTAATAACGTTACCAGGTAACAGAGTAACTTGTTCTTCGAGGGGATTGGGTCCTCCGACATATTCCAGATCTATGACAGACTCCCAAAGCAGTACCAACGTATGGAGGAGGGAAAATAATTTAGAATATAGAAATTTAGAATGCCCAATCAAATTGCAGAGTAAAGGACCGCCTTGCCAAAGGCCATATCCTGCCCATGGATAGAATCGAGGGAGTAGTGACGTACAACAGTATGGACCGAAGCCCAAGTGGCTGCAACACAGATGTTACGAATAGGAACACCCCTCTGCAGGGCAGTAGAGGCAGCCATATCCCTAGTAGATGGGCCCGTAAACCTACCGGAGGGTCCTTACCCGCTAAGCGGTAACATTCAGAAATAGCCAAGATAATCCATCTAGACAAAGTCTGCTTAGTCACAGCTTGTCCCACCCAAACGCCTTCCAGCGTAACCAATAAAGAGCTGATCGTCCACTCTGACCCGGGACATATGAGAAATGTAGAAACTTAAAGCTCTCCTAGGATCCAACCTATGGAGCCTCTCCTCTTCCTTACCAGGATGGGGGGGATGATAAAATGCCGGAAGAATAACCCTCTGGCTCAAATAAAATTCTGACACCACCTTCGGAAGAAAGGAAGGACGAACTCTAAGGACAACCCTGTCCTTATAAAACACAGTGAAGGGTGGCTTAACTGAAAGTGCCTGCAACTAAAAACACAGTTTTAAGGGTTAACAGCCTCAAAGGACAAGAATGTAAAGGCTCAAACGGAGCACCCATAAGGAATTTCAGAACAAAGTTCAAATCCCAACCAGGCACCTGGAAAGGTGCCGGCGGAAACACATTAGTGAGTCCTTTGAGAAACTGAGAAATTAAAGGAATTTTAAAATAAGAACACTCCTCAGACGAGTGCTTAAATATAGACAGCGCCGCCAGATAACCTTTAACAGTACCCACTTGCAGGGCCCTGTGTGCCAATGAAAGCAAAAAAGACAGAACTACAGGAATTTCACATGAAAAAGGATCCACATTCTTAACCCTGCACCAGTCGCAGAACTTTCTCCAACGGCAACGGTACAGGGACTTTGTTGCCGGCCGTCTGGCCGAAAGCAACACCTCCATCAGGTCTTCGGGGAGGTCCCAATCCTTATACCTCAACCTTTCAGAAGCCAAGCGTGAAGGTTGAGGGATCTGACCTCTGCATGGAGAACCTGACCCCCCCCCTCCTGTGAGAGCAGGTCGTCTCGGTAGGGAAGACGACGTGGAGGGCAGATGGACAAGTCGAGACGGTCCGGGTACCACGTCCTCCGGAGCAATGAGGATCATCTGGGAACCGAACCTCTGTAACCTCTGCAGCACTTGCGGGATGACGGGGACTGGAGGAAACGCGTACAGCAGTGGGAAGGACCATGCCACCACGAACGCGTCTCCTAAGGCTCCTTTTGGAGGAAATTCCCGCAAGCAGAACCTTCGCACTTCCGGTTGACACTGGAGGCGAAGAGATCCACCTGAGGGGTCCCCCAAAGGGCAAAGATCTCCAGGAGAATCTCATGAGCCAGCTCCCACTCGTGAGAGATCGCGCTCTGCCTGCTCAGAGCATCCACCATCTCGTTTTCGACTCCGGCCAGATGAACTGGCGAGATCGAAACTTCCTGCTGGATGGCCCAGAACCAGAGTTGTATCGCCTCCCTGCACAGAGGAAGTGACCCTGCCCCCCCTTTTTGTTGAGGTAGTGCATGGCCACTGTGTTGTCCGTCAGAATCAGGACATTTCTTCCTCGCGCAGCCAGCAGAAAAGCCTTCAGGGCAAGCCTGACGGCCCGCAGCTCCAACAGATTGATATGGAGTCTGGACTCCGACGGAGAGCAACGACCGCTGTCAACTCGTTGGCATGAGCTCCCCATCCCGTGAGGGATGCGTCCGTCATGATCGTCACCTCCGGCCAGGGTAGCCAAAACGGAGCACCCTTCATCAGAGTGCCTTCGACAGCCCACCACAGAAGGTCCTGGACGACCGAGATCAGCACCTGAACGGGGTCCAACATCCTGCCGGAGGACTGCGACCACTGCATCTTGAGGGCCCACTGCAGAGATCTCATCCGCAACCTGGCCTCCGGCACCAGAAGAATGCAGAATGCCATGAGGCCGAGCAACCTCAAGAACTTGAACGCCGGCAGACTCTGGGCGTGTTGAAACTTGTGCACCATCTGCTGAATGTGATGAGCCCTCACCTGGGGAGGAAAACACTGCCCCAGGGAAGTGTCAAGCACTGCTCCGATGTACTGGAGCTGCTGGTTTGGCGTCAAATGGGACTTCTTTAAGTTGAGGGAGAAGCCCAGCTTGTGAAGGGAGTGGCAGGTGACGGACAGATGATCCAGGACTTGCTCGGGAGAGCGCGCCCTGATCAACCAATCGTCCAGGTATGGGTAGACGTGAACCCCCCCTTTCCTGAGATACGCTGCCACCACCACCATGAGCTTGGTGAATACCCTCGGGCGGAGGTCAATCCGAACGGCAGGACCCGAAACAAAGTGCGAGTTGCCAACCGCAAACCTCAGGTACTTCTTGTGCTTTGGATGGATCGGCACATGAAAATAAGCGTCCTTGAGGTCGAGAGACACCAACCAGTCCTGAAGTTGAAGGCTCTGGAGGACTTGAGAAAGAGTAACCATCTTGAACTTATCCTTCCTGAGGAGCTTGTTCAAACCGCGCAAGTCCATGATGGTTCTTCATCCCCGGTCTTTCTTTGAAATAAAAAAATAAGGGAATACCATCCCTTGTTCCTCTCCGCTACAGGCACCAGTTCTATAGCGCCTTTCTCCAGCAGGGATTGAATTTCCTGCGCAAGGAGCGGATCCGGACTCTTCCAAGAGAGATTCCCTGTTTGATTGTCATGAGGCCTCTGCCGGAAAGGAAGACAGTAGCCGTGGGCTATGATCTCCAGAACCCACACATCTGAATTAATGGCACGCCACTCTACAAGATGCTGCGCCAACCTTCCCCCAACCGGCGAACCATGGGGCATGGCCTCATGACTGAGCTGAAGCAGCTGCAGCAGTGCCCGAGGGCAAAGAGGCAACTGCCCGTGCGGCCTTGGCACCTCGAGTACCCCGTTTTCCACCTCTGGCACTCCTAAGGTGGCCCTTTTGACTTGCAGCTCCTCTTGATTTACTACAGGATGAGTAATATCGAAAGGAACCTCCCCTCCATTGCTGTCCCCTAGGACGAAAAGGCACAGGTTGGTGAACTGCAGCGCTCAACGACTTGGCTGCAGCTTTGGAGGTCTGCAACCTCTCAAGGCTCTCGTCAGCCTTGCTGCCAAAAAGATGTTCACCATCAAAGGGCATGTTGAGAAGCCGGGCCTGCACATCAGGAGCAAACCCCGACTTCCGCAACTACGCAAACCTGCGTATAACGGTGCTCGCCGCCATGGACCGGCTGACACAATCTGCCATGTCCAAACCCGACTGAACGTCCTCACACATGGCATCCTTGCCATCCTGTACAATAGCAAGAAAACCATCCCGTTCCTCTCCTTTGGGAATATGTTCAGCTGCCAAGGAAATACAGTTCCACAGAGTGTGCGTGAAACGTGACAAGGCACACACGGAATTGGCTGCCTGTAAAGCCATACCCTCTGAAGAAAACACTTTCTTTGCCCAGCCATTAAAACGCTTGTCGTCCCCATCAGGAGGGATGGTAGGGTACGACGCCTGCTTTGCTGGGGCCGTGGCCACCTGCACCACCAAACTCTCCGAAGTGGGGTGCGTGGTCAAGTAGCAGGGTTCACTACTGGCTGGACAGTATTTTCGCGGCAAAGACTTGCTCACTGCCGGGAGACTCTCTGGAGCAGTCCAAGCTGCAGCCACCCTTCTTTGCAAAGCCATATGGAATGGCAGTACCGGGTCAGTTGGAGGACCTTGGTCGAGGATGTCCATCAGGTCATCCTGCAGAAAATCCACAGGTGGCGCAGATCACCCCAAGTATTCCGTGACCATCGACATAAGGCGCTGGTACGAGGACTCGGCATGGGTGCCAGGCTCAGGCCGACAGAACTCCACCTCCGGAGAGGTGTCCAGACCACTGGCGTCGTACAGTGACTGACGGTGGTCTTCAATCTGGCTGTGCCCAGACAATATCTCGTCAGGCACCAAACTTTCCCCAGATCCCTCATCCCCCTCAGAAATATAATCCAGAGGTCGGAAAGAGGGCACAGAAAAAGGGACAAAGACATTCTTAGCCTTGCCCAGAGCCTTTCTGGGGGGTTCCACCGTGCCACGGGTACCTCCGACAAAGCAGCCTCGAAAGGCGTCGACAGAATCGGCGTCGATGTCGAGCGAGGCGCCGACAACTTCGACGGCGTCGACACAGGCTTCGAGGGCGGAGCCCTAAGCGTGCCCTTCGACAGCCTAGGCGCTGATGGCGTCGACGACTTCCTCAGAGGCAGAGCCTCGAGAGAGTCCCTCGACGACCTTGGCGCCGCAGGCGTCGATGGTTTCCTCGAAGACTTCACAGGCTCACGCAGTCTCGAGGGCGTCAAGGACCGGGACCTGGAACGGACATGTCTAGAGCGACCATCTTTGTCCAACCGGGACCTCGAAGGCGCTGGGTGGTCGCGACGACCGCTCGAGCCCGAAGGCATACGAGTGGTGTCTCTAGTACATTAACAGCCGGCGTCCTTCGACAGCGCGGACGGACCGGAGCCCTGCGATTGAAAAATCGCCATCATCTCCTTTCAGAAGGAATCCCATTCCTCAGGAGTGGAATGCTTGTTGGGACAAGCAACCCGCCGACGGTCGGAGTCCTCGGATGAGGACGGGGAAGGCGACCTCTGACGGCGCTTCCGTGAGTGCCTCAAAGAGTAAATTTGGGCGGGGCGGTTGGCGGGGGCGTGGCAGGAGGCTTTTTAAACCCCCAATTTGTATTAAAAACATGGAAAAAGAATATGTTTTGAGGGGTAACGATTTTTATTTGCATTTCAAACTTACATTTTGTACTACACATTTTCCATTGTTATAATTCATTTCTATTTAGTTATTGTATCTTGTCGGTTTAATTGACATTTTATTGACCCTAGATTGGACATTCCGTTATCTTGGACTGCTATAGTTTGCTGTTTGGGTTGTTCAAGAGGAGTATGGCCTTCGTTGAGTCAGGTTTCCTCAAAAAAGCAAAGGATGTACATCTCCTAACTGTGCCTGTTTTAGCTTTATTATTGAGTTCACTCTTGGAGTGCAACACTATGCCCCATGGCTCCCACCCCCAACCAAACACTATGCCCCATAGCCCTCACCCCCAACCAAACACTATGCCCCATGGCTCCCTCAACCCCAACCAAACACTATGCCCCATTGCCCCCACCCCTCAACCAAACACTATGCCCCATGGCGCCCCCACCCCTCAACCAAACACAATGCCCCATGGCCCCCTCACCCCCAACCAAACACTATGCCCCATGGCTCCCTCAACCCCCAACCAAACACTATGCCCCATGGCCCCCTCACCCCCAACCAAACACTATGCCCCATTTCCCCCACCCCTCAACCAAACACTATGCCCCATGGCGCCCCCACCCCTCAACCAAACACTATGCCCCATGGCGCCCTCAACCCCAACCAAACACTATGCCCCATGGCACCTTCACTCCCAACCAAACACTATGCCCCATGGCACCCTCAACACCCAACCAAACACTATGCCCCATGGCCCCCACCCCTCACCAAACACTATGCCCCATGGTCCCCCCACCCCTCAACCAACCACTATGCCCCATGGCACCCCCCACCCCCAACCAAACACTATGACAGTTGGACTACCCCAACTCAGCACACACACAAACATGCACCCATACAGACCCGAACCCCCACCCCCCCAACTCAGCACACACACTCTCAAGCATGCACCGATACAGACCGAACCCCCCACCCCCCCCAACTCAGCACACACACAAACATGCACCCATACAGACCTGAACCCCCACCCCCCAAATCACCACACTCTCAAACATGCGCCCATACAGACCCGAATCCCCCCCACCCCCCAACTCAGCACACTCTCAAACAAGCACCCATACAGACCCAAACTCCCACCCGCCAACTCAGAACACTCTCAAACATGCACCCATACAGACCAGAACCCCCCCCGCCCCCCAAATCAGCATACAAACTAGCAAGCATGCACACATAAAGACCCTGCATCTCAACATACACTGCACTTACACTCCAAAACAAACATTCATGCACACCCGACACCCCCCACACCCCTGCATCTCAACATACACACAAAAAACATTCAAATCCAAACATTCATACACATCCGACACCCCCGCATCTCAACATACACACAAAAAACATTCAAATCCAAACATTCATACACATCCGACACCCCCGCATCTCAACATACACACAAAAAACATTCAAATCAAAACAGTCATACACATCCGACACCCCCCCACACCCCCGCATCTCAATATACACACAAAAACATTCAAATCAAAACATTCATACACATCCGACACCCCCCCACACCCCCGGCATCTCAACATACACAAAAAAAACATTCAAATCCAAACATTCATACACATCCGACACCCCCCGCATCTCAACATACACACAAAAAACATTCAAATCCAAACATTCATACACATCCGACACCCCCCACACACCCCTACCCCCGCATTCCAACATACACACAAAAAACATTCAAATCAAAACATTCATCCACATCCGAAACCTCCCACACCCCCGCATCTCAACATACATACAAAAAAAACATTCAAATCAAAACATTCATACACATCCGACACCCCCCCACACCCCCGCATCTCAACATACATACAAAAAACATTCAAATCCAAACATTCATACACATCCGACACCCCTACCCCCCAACATACACACACAAACATACAGTAAAACAGACCCGACACACAAACACAAACAGACCACTTACCGGAGACGTGCTGGAAAGCTGGAAAGCAGGTAAGCAGGTAAGCTGGAAGTCGCTGGAATGTACTACGGCTGGCGTGGTCCAAGGCTGAAATGCCTTCCGGCATCAAGCCTTATGGACCACGCCAGCCGTAGTGCTGGCCCTCCATTGGTGCAGCACACACGCACTACGTGGCTCGTAGGAGCGACGTGGTGCGTGTGTGCTGAGCCAATGAGGGCCAGTGTTGTGTCCGGCCGTGAAGACAACAAAGACTTTCCTAATGGAGGGCGGCTGATGCTGCTTGCGGGCCGCTCTCCATTAGGAAAGTCTTTGTGCCTCGTGGGCCGGACAAAAGAGCATGGCGGGCCGCAACTGGCCCGCGGGCCGTATGTTGTGCACCCATGCCCTGGACTCACGACGACTATGCGGAGAGTCGCCCCTGGAATCGTCCGTCGAAAGGCCAGTGGATCGCGACTTCCGGGGCTTGGCCACCTTACCCACCGACAGCTTCTTCTTACGCTCCCGCAAGGCCTTTGATGTAAGCAACTGGCAGTCGACACAGTCATCCGTATCGTGGTCCTCCCCGAGGCACCAGAGGCAAGCGTTGTGCGGGTCCGTCAACGACATCTTGGACCCGCACACCCGACACTTCTTAAAACCCGGCCGCGGGGTGGAAGAAGCCGAAGACATCTTTTCAATACACAAACGAACAGGTTCGAAGAGCCGAAAGAACAGGATTCAGTATAACCGAGGCGCGCCGAGATCTCTGAAGCGAACACGTTCGCGGAAAAAATGGAACTGAGGCTACGGGCGTCATGCATCCTACTTATAACATCCGGTGACGTTGGTCAACGGAGGCCCTCGAGGACAGCGTATCGACGTCATCGACGCAGGACGCAGACGCCGATAGATTTTCCGAAGCAGCACAGCTGTGGTGATTACTGTCATAGATATGAAATACGTCGGAGGACCCAATCCCCTCGAAAGGGGTAATGGAAATGATGATACTTCTTTAACCCGGGTTATAGAAAGGAGGCAGGGGGTACATGAAGAACATGATGTGATGGAGGTTATGGATGTTGCTGACGGTGCACCTCCATTGGCTCACAGAGTGAGCTTTATGGGTGATGTAGGGGTAAATGGCACAGAGGTACACTCTGGGATGTCTGGGTTCGGGGCCATGCGGGTTAAAAATAATATTCTGCAGGAATTTGGTGAGCTGAACCCTTTGGGAACCCCATCTATGACCTAAGAGGACAGGAGATTGGCTATCTGCCAGGGGAAACCACAGCTGGATGTACTGGTTGGGATGGGCAAAGATGGGGGAGGGGGGGCGGTCGATTTAAATGGGAATTTCTAGTGTTACAAAAAACACCAATGGATTTTGACTGAGTTTTTCTCAATAGATCCATGGTTCTATGCATTCTTTGAAGAACGCCACCCCTAGAAAACTTGATCATGAGGGATATTGAACGCATGGAATTTGGAATGAGTGCAACTTGGATAAAGTCATATTGCCCTTAATCAACAATTTTATAAGAACTTGGGATTACTACCTGTACAAATTGATTCCTAAAGAAACAGATAATGTGAATATAGGGGGCCCCCCTTCTGTACTTCACCATCAACTGGCGACTGCCCGGCTGAATTCTAATCTTCTGATAGTGTTTTCGTAATGATCATAGGAAAAGACAAATAACAGCGGTCAGAGAGGACACAGTGATGGATGATAGGGGTCAGAACTGGAACTGGGTGGCAGCAACACTAAATGCGAGGCCAGGACTCTCAGCATGAAGTGAGTGTGAGCCCAGGCGTTTCAAGGGAGGTTTGTATACTCTCATGGAACTTTAGGGGATTTTCTCACTGGTTTCAAGAGGGTCATGGATATGGATTTATTTTGTCTCCAAGAGACCTGGCTAAGGGTTGCCCATACGGTTGACAGGATTTCTGTACTTTTATTGCTAGTTATTTTGGGTGAAATTGGATGACCAGCACCTGGTTTGCTGGTGGGGGTTCCTAATATCTTATGGAACATGGCATCAGTTTTTCCCAGCCGCATTCATATGTTCAGGCGATAAAGCTTACATGGAATCGTTGATTCTCCCAGATAAGGAAGAAACTCTCCTTTTAAATGTGTACTGGAACCAGCAGAAGATTTCGCAAATGGAGCTTCTAGATTCTATTGAAGACATTTTATTTAGCTGTCACTCCCTGGGGCTGCAGCGTTCATGGATTGTGTGTGGTGACTTTAATAGCAGATGCTTTGATTGGCCGAATGAAAAGATAATCTCCTCTTATTAAAGCGTGCAGAAAAAAAAAAGGAGGGCATCTTGGATATCTCTAATGGACAATTGGGGCCTGTGTATTTTGAAGGGGAAAATAAAGGGGGACAAGTCCCCGCATCACACATGGGCTAGGAGGGTCACACATTTTAAACTATTGTTTTGTTTCGGAGGAACTCTATCAGGAAGTTCAAGACATGCAAATTGAAGAAACAGATGTCAGTGATAATCTTTCTTCAAGGATAACATGTTGTATGAAATCTAGTAGTGTGTCTATGGACAGGTACTGTTTCTACCTGGAAGTTAATTCCGACACTAATAGGGTTTGTTTGTTTGTTTTATTATTTCTAATGCGCACCAGACCCAGAGATATCAGGGGGCAACAGTTACAAACTCATGCAAAGCTTGGTTACAAAGTTACAGATAATGAAATACAATTATGTAAAGTGATATACAGTATATACGCAGCACTTGAATTTACATTATTGCAGTCGAACGGGAATGGTGTTAAGTTACATCTTAGCTGCAGAGGCATAGGGTCACAGGTGGAAATTATACTGGCAGGTTACAGGTCGGTGGATTTGAGCCATGTGATAGTGTTAGATCTGAATTTCGGGTAAGATTGGTCTTCTCTGAGCGAGGGGGGCAAGGAGTTCCAGAGTTGGGCCGCCTGTACAGGGAAGTTGCATCATTCTACCTTGGATAGTTTGAATCTGGGAACGGACAAACAGTTCAGGTTGAGTAGTCTGGATGGTCTTACGGACGTCCGTCTGTGGAATCTTTCAGAGAGGTAAGTAGGAGCAGCCCTGTTTAGAGATTTATGGGCAAGTGACGCAGTTTTTAGGAGTATTTTATCATTGATTCAAAGCCAGTTGTTTTGTCTCCTACTCTCGGATATGTGATCACTTCTAGGAATGCCTAGGGCTGCTCTTAAGGCATTATTTTGGAGAATTTGAATTCTCCTGATGATAGCTTTGTTCGAGCCAATATAAAAAGAGCATTGCAGTAATCTAGGCAGGGTAGAATAAGGGCTCTGGCCAAGATAATGCAACTATTGTTAGAGAGAAAGGGTTTACCAGTTCTAATAAGTTTACACGTGTATGCGGTAGTCGATGCTAGTGTGTTGACCTGTTTAGGGAAGGACAAGGTGGAGTCGAGATAAAATCCAAGTGTCTTTACCTCCTTGGCCACCTTGATAAGGTTACCATCAATAATGAATGAGGAGTATACAGGGCCTAGTTTTTTTTAGGTTGTTGCGGGTGCCCAGGATGATGAGTTCTGTTTTATCATCATTCAGGCATAGACCATGTGTAGCCATCCATGCCTGGATGATGAGGTATACTATTTACCAAGGCCAAATCCTTATCATAATCCCCTGAAAGTGGGAGGAGAATCTGAGTATCATCTGCATAGTTAGTGTAGGTGATACCAAGATTATCAAAAAGGTGCTTGGTGAAAATATTGTACAACGTAGGCGAGACACAGGATCCCTGTGGCACCCCGCAAGTGATGGGTATAGGGTCTGCCGAAGCTGATGGTGAGAAGACGCTCATGGTTCTGTTGCTTAAGAATGAACTAATCCATGTTATGGCCTCGTTGGAGAAATGTGCTGCTGATTTGAGGTGGTTACATAGTACTTTATGATCCACCAAATCAAAAGCAGCTGAGAGGTCAAGGAGGAGAAGTAAGGCGGATTTCCTGACAGGTGGTGCTGTTCCAGGTATTTTTGGATTTGCATTTATGCCACTTTGTCTAATATTTTTAGAAGAGGGGGAACTGTTGTGATTAGCCTGTAGTTCGTTGGTGTTTAAGGGTCTAGCGTGGGCTATTTTAATAAAGGAAGGACCTAGGATTCTTTGAGGTTCGTGGGAATAGTGCCAGTGGCAAATGAGGCGTTAATAGTTTGGAGGTGAAGGGTGATGGGTCACAGGCTGCATCCTTGATTAGTTGGGCTGGGCAGATGTCACCCTGGCAATTGGAGTGTTTGTGAGACAGAATCATTTTTTCTACCTCAATAGTGGATGTTTTCATGAAATTAAAGCGGGCCGGGTTGGATTTTGGATGTATTAAGGGGGGCATTAGGTGAAGGTCGGGCATTTAAAGAGGCTTTTTTTTGGGCTATTTTATTTTGTAGAGTCAATACCTTGTTGGCGAGTACATGTTGGATATCTGAGCACCAGTTTTTATCTTTAGTACAAGTGTCTGGTATAGCAATGGGAGTCTCCAAGTCCGAGTATGGTGAATAGTTCTTTCATATTGGGTGTGTTATATAGGGTGTGTTGGAATACTTACAGTGCTGGTTTATTTAACTCTATATTGTTATCTGTTTCTTATGTGTCGCTCCTTTATTAAAAGTTTAATTGCAGTGGGTATCAGTTGTCTTGGGACGAAATCTATAAGAGAATGCCTAAGAAAAAGAGTACAAGAGTCATCCATCAGTATAGATGTGATAAAGAGTTTTACGTAAGATGCTTAAATTATTGCCCCAGATGACGTATTACAAAAACATTGAGCGAAGACCTCTTTCAAAAATTGGTTACATCACTATAAACACCACCTACTCCTAGAGGACACTCGTGAGATGCCGAGGACCTTGTCAGGTAAAAATTTGAAGGACTTTTGGAACATTGTTAAATCCAATGACAAGCTACAGTCCTGTCTTCAGACTAATCCAATACCAGAAGAGTGTTGGAGAGCTCATTTTCAGTCAATATATATGGCTGAGAATGATGAACCCCTGGTGTTGGTTGAATGTGGGACTTACCCCCTGGGTGTTTGATTGGGAAATGGACGATCGCCACAAGCCCGATTGTGAAAAGCAAAAACTCAAGGGCACATGGGAAGGATGGTCTGGCTACCATTGTCTTAAAGAGTAATCCATAGATTTGGGCACACATTTACATGAGATCTTAAAAGAAGTAATTTGTGGGAAAGTGTTCCCGGCCTCTTGGCTAATGTTAATTTACAAGAAGGGCTCCCGTTTATCACCCGCCAACTACAGACCTATTTCTATTTTGGACATTCCATCTAAGATATGTGCCGGGTTGGTGTTACGTGAGCTAAGGAGTTGGACAAAAAACACTAAGAGGTTAGACGTGTTTAAGACTGGTTTTTGCAGAGGAGTTGGCACAGAGGTGAATGGTTTTATCCTTGGTCTTCTGAAGAAAGAGGCCATAGTGCGTTGCTTTTATAGATAACACTATTGGGTGTGATACTGTCCCGAGAAATAAGCTGTGGGCAAGTTAGACAAATGTGGGTGTCCTCCTATCTGGTTAGCCATCCGTGTAGGTCTGCAATTTATCACTGCACTTCGAGTTAGGATGGACAGAAAGGGGCATTTATCGGCCCTGGTTATTTCTGAAAGGGGTTTGAATCAAGGATGTTTGTTAGTCCCCTTGCTTTTCAGTCCGTTTATTTCAGATATCGGGGGCGCTTTTTGTGATATTTGATGTTTAACACCTAAGGTTGACCGCCCACAGGGGAACTACTTACTCTAGGCGGACGATATGGTCCTCATGGCCCACACCCAATTGGGCTGCACAGCCAATTGTCTGACCTAGAGAGTTACACCAAGTTGAATAACCTATGTATTAACCTAGTAAAATCAAAAATACTCGCCTTTCGACAGAAGAACGGTAAATTGGCGGAGAACTTTAGTTGGGTGTTGGGTAGTAATGTCCTCGACTAGATAGATACTTTTATGTATTTGGGTTTTTCATTGTTTAAAAAAGAAAACATGAATTAACTCTTTGCCTTTAAGAAGCAAAGGATGATGTCATTAGCGGCTCAGGTAGGGTCCATAAATAAGAAATGTGGGTACTTTTTACTGGTTCCAGTTAGGGAGTTTTACTTTAAGAAGGTAGTTCCAGTAAAAACCTACGGTGCAGAGACTATCTTGTTTAGCCTAACTGGACATTGGGTATAAGTAAAAGTTTTTTGGTGGAGAATTCTGAAGCTCACCTGCCATAAGATATGAGCTGGGGTTAACAATGCTAGAAATAATTGCAACCTCGAAAAATGTAAAATGTTCGAAGAAAAATCCTACTTTATTAGCGTTAGCGGCCACCCGTCCTGCGGTATTACCACCGGATGACAGGTTGGGCGCTAACTGTTAGTCTACATTCCCTATTGGGTCCTCTGGCCGAATGGGGAATTTTCTGCGCAATTACCACACGGTAATACTGCCAGAGGTAATTGCTCCAAAAATAGGAATTTTTCCAGCATGTTTACCCCCAGCTCTGAGCTGGGGGTAAACACGCCAGACTTGAGATTGGGGGGACCCTTAAATGCGGCGGTATTACCAGGTTACTCAGCGTAGTGACCACCTTACTCCAAGTCCATAGTCCCCTTTCCTCCATACTTGTGGGACATCTCTCCGTCCTGTGGGACTGGAGGAAATCTCTCCGTCCTGTGGGACGGGACCAGAGCACTTTGTAAAAAGCATCCACATTTTTTCAAAAATGCGTCCCTCCTCTCTTTCCTGCGAGGGGCCTGGCACGCGGCCGTAACCCCGCCCACCTTGGCTCCGCCCTACGCATCGCCCATCAGTCCTTTTCTATCGCCGGGTCAAAGACCCATTAGCATTAACAGAGGAACCTTATTAGAGGGGACGGCGGGCGGGCGTATGGAGGAAAGGGGACTATGGACTAGGAGTAAGGTGGTCACTACGGTGAATAACCTGGTAATACTCCTACGTCCCGTCCCCTTTCCTCCATACTTGTGGGAGATTCCCAAGCACTCCTTACAGGACCTACGGGTGGATGGAAATACCTCTTACTGAAACAGGTTCTTCAGCACAGCCTGACCAAACTGAGCGTCGGCTCTAGAGCTCATGTCGAGACAGTAATGCTTACAGAAAGCAGATGGGGAGGCCCAAGTAGCTGCCCTAGCGATGGACTCCCAGGGAACATATTTCTGAAAAGCAACCGTGGCTGCCTTGCCCCGCACCAGGTGTGCATGGATACCCTTAGGAGGTTTCAGCCTTTGGACGGTGAAAGACTCCGTGATGCAGGCGGCGATCCACCTGGAAATAGTTGCCTTAGACACCGGTTTGCCCTGAGGGTTACCGAAGGTCACAAAAAGTTGAGAAGAACTCCTAAGCTCGGAAGTCCTGTCCAGGTAGTACTTAAGAGCTCTTCGGACATCAAGACAGTGTAGAACTCTTTCAGCCTCTGAGGCAGGGTTCGGAAAAAAGACCGGAAGGGAGATCGACTGATTTCAGATGGAATTCGGTCACTACCTTCGGTAGAAAAGCCGGGTTTGTTCGAAGGACTACCTTGTCCTTGTGAAAGACCAAGAAAGGATGCTCCACAGACAATGCCTGGAGTTCACTCACTCTCCTTGCTGACGTAACGGCGACCAGAAAGGACACTTTCCAAGACAAGTACTTGAGGTCTACCGTAGCCATTGGTTCAAAGGGCTTATGGCACAGCGCCTTCAGGACTACATTTAGGTCCCATGGCGGGTGCGGATTACGAACCGGAGGGTAGAGGCGTGTCAAGCCAGCAAAATGCCTCTTCACCACTGGGTTAGTTGGAGAATAAGAACACAGGTCTGTAGAAAGGTAAGCGGAAACCGCTGAGAGATAAGTCCTGCATGACAGAACATGAACCCCCTGACTCTGCTAGGGAGGACACGAAGGACAGCACCGTGTCAATCGTGGCCACCCTCGGGTCCAACTTCTTCTCCAAACACCAATGACAGAACCTGAGCCATTTACTCCTGTATTTGAGATCTGGTCGAGGGTTTCCTGGCTGCCTGGATAATGCGCATGTTATCCGCAGACAAACTCAGATGCTCTAAAGACTTGAACTCAGGCACCATGCCGCCAAGCTGAGCGATTGTGGGGAGGAGTGCCACATCTGTTGTTCCCCTTGGTGAAGAAGATCGGGAGTTACTAGTAACCTGATCGGCGGATACACCAACAGGTGTTGAAGTTCTGAGAACCAAAACCTGGCCGGCCACCACAGGGCTATCAGTAGTAGGGAACAGTTCACCGAGTTCTTCAACTTCCAAGTTGCACGGTGAACTAGAGGCAGAGGCCGGAAGGCGTAATCTCTCATGTTGTGCCATGGAATCTCGAGAGCATCCCCCATAGAGGAGGCTCCCAGCCCCCCTCTGGAGGCATACTGAGGAAGTTTCTTGTTCACCACCGTGGCGAAGAGATCCACCTCCGGTGTGCCCCAACACGAGAAAATCCACGAGAGGACCTCCACCTTCAACTCCCACTCGTAGCTGACCACTGTCCGCCGACTGAAGGCATCCGCTGTGACATTCAGCTGGCCCGGGATGTGCACTGCAAGCAGCCAGACACCATGAAGCACGGCCCACTCCCAAATTTGGATGGACAGGTGCACGAGGGGGGGAGACTTTGTTTCCCCTCGCTTGTTTATGTAATACATTGATACCACATTGCCCGTTCTTATGCGGACCACCTTGTTGACAATGAACGCCCTGAGCGCTAGGAAGATCGCCAGAAGCTCCAAATGATTTATGTGCAGGAGCTTGTCCTGAGGCGACCAGGGGAGAAATCATGGCTCACAAGCCACCCAAAAAGATCCAATCTCCTTTTTGGGTGGTAAACTTCATTCTACTTCGAGAATCCACATAAATACAATGTCCACAGAAGTATATATTATCTGAACAAAGTCCACTTTTGAAGATGGTTGAGCTGGAAGAAATCTATCAAAAATGTGTGTAGTACCGTTACTCACCTCTGTCAGAAGCCGGCGATTTAAAACTTGTCATGTGTAAAGTTGTACATTGAACTCAAACTATGCCAAAGAAAGACTTGCTATTAGAAGGCTAAGAGGTGGATACAATTCAAAACTATATTCTAAAAAGGCTTGAAGTAAGAAATTGTTTGATGTATTTGTTAAAAATGTAAGTTATATTTTAAGACAAGACAATTTCAGACATTGGGTTTAAAAGTTAAAGTTTCCCACACCGGGCTTCAAACACATTCCACACCTCTTCCCTAAACAAAGGAACCTGTTCTCCTGTGCTCTGCTAAGAAACTGGCAGGCTGGTGTAAAAAGGAACTGGGAGGGGCACCCTGGGCTGTTGCTTTGAGTGCAAAGGGCTCCCTTGAGCTTAATGGAAATGCTAATTTGGGGCGTCAATAGAAACTGCTCCGGCAGGAAGACAAGCCATGTGACTCTCTGACTCAGCCAAGCTTTGGAGGTGGGCCAGACTGAAAATGTGGATTTGACATGGGATTAAATATATGTTTAAGGAAAATACTTCTAAAACATTGTACCGAACTGACAAAAATATGAAACTTAGAGATTTTTAAAATGAAAAATTTGCTCACAGTTTAAAACTAATCTGGATCCTGTGCGATGTTCTGAGACTAAACCACAAATGTTTTTAATATTGTAGTTAGTGTGATTGTGCTAGGAACATGAAAAATTACAGAAGTATGGCCAGATGGTATGTGCATGTATATATAAAAAAATTGTACAGATCCGAAAATGTGTAACCAACAAGAGCGCGAAAAAACTGTCATTTGTGAACCGTAACTCGTAGGAACATGGGACTTGAACAGAGACGTGCCTTAATTAATCTGTGATGTGTATATGTAATATTTACACGTTGTGCATATGGGAAATATGTTTTTGGGGAAAAATAGATTTTCTAAGTAAAAGCAAAGGGGAGGTTCTTCCCTAGGTTGTAAATGGCAGAATCACTCTGACACATGATGACACACAGTTCCTTCTCAAATCAGGGGACAGGGAATTCTCTGACCTATCAGATCCTTAGAGGGTTGGGCATAGACAGTCAGCCTCCCCACCCACTTTGGAAAATGGATAAATAGGGACTGTTGAGGACCCACACAGACACACACTTTCTCACTCATCAACAGATCCAGACTCTAGAACCAGACTCTAGAACCCTGAAGCAGAGGCCTAATCCAAAAAGCTGACCCCTTTTCAGGAGGCCTTTAAAAATTTTGCAAACCTGATTTTAACCCGTAAACTTCCAAGGGGCACCACAAAATCCAACAGCCTGGCTGAGCTGTTTTGCTGTTCTAGCTAAGTGCTAGAACCAAGATCCAGACCCATAGAGCAGAGCTGTACCCAGAACCAACCCGTCAGATCCAGTCCAAGAGGCCGCACGGGCCAGAGGGCCTTGCTGAGAGCAGAACCCAGTTCCTGAGACCTGTCCGGTGGCGAGTGAAGTCCAAACAGATGACCAGATCTTTGATGGGCCCATTCCATTCCAAAGCCATAGTTGTAAGTATTTAGTGTAGGACTGTCCATAACCAACCTCTTAGTTTAAAGCAATCCTATTCAATCAATTTCAACCTATCCAGAACTGCATTATAGAATCTTGTGTCCATCCTGAATTCTTCTCATTATATAGTCTGTGATAATTGTAGCGATAATCATCCGTGCGCTGATATTTTCTGAAGAAAGTCAAGTGTCCTGACGCACAGCAATCAGAGCGGAAGGCGCCATGTTCTGGTGGTTGTCCCGTTGGGTAGCTTGTACTTTCATAGCTCCTTAGTATGGTTCCTAATCTTTAAAGCGCATCTTTCATTTTAAACCTTGACTCTGTTTCAGAAAAATCTACCTCCACAATAACCTCTGTAACTTTTTAACCATACGTCCTAGGAACGAAATTTAAATGTAATTTTGAAGCTAACATCCTCAGCTTCCAAATTCCTTATAGTAATTCCGCAAATCGCGTTTCCCGCATGCGGAAAAGTTGCAGCGATTTGCCTCAATTTCACCATATGTAAAAATAGCTATTTCTTGATTTCAACTTCTGAATTTCGCTTTCCATCTGCTAATTATTTTATAATCATTGCTAGTGTTGACCTGAACCAATCCAAAGCAACTCGCACTAGTTCTTAATCCCTTTTAGCGAATTAAAGTCATTTTAGCATTTTTCCCATTCCATTCAAACCACAATTCAAAAGCATTCTGACCTATTTTTAAAGAAGCATTCCTGTTCTCTCTAAGCTTGCTGGGGGGAATTGGGATTGAACTGCATTGCTGATTGTTATTCCTGATACCTGTGTGCCCTCATTCCATATCTTCATATTGTATGTTGGGGGGGTGAGTAGTAACAGGGGAAAGAGTGATCATATTGTCTTTTGATTGAAGTCATCAAGTTTTATTTCCGTGTTGCATTTCTTCCTATCATTGCATTTTCTTGAACCCATACAAAGTATTCTCTGCTACATTATTCTTCCTATTCCCACTTCTAATTGATTAAAGAGATTGTTGATATTGTCATATTACCCATTGCTGACCATTGTTCAGATTCATAAGTGTGATATTCAGATATTATTCATAAAGTGTAATCTATATATTGTTCAATTCTTCAAATAAATCTTTTAATTTGCAAAACAAACCTATTTCTTGGTTCAGTGAGACCGGGGGAATTCAAAGAGAGGGGCGTTATATAAGGGTACATCATCCAGAATTAAACAAACTTTTGACATAAAAATATATAAATAAGGGTTTCCATTGGGCATCCCATACTAGGCACTGACTTGGTTGCAGTGCTGGATTTAAATCACTTACAGATTGGGGGCTCATGGCTGGGATTTCTGGATTAGATCTACCACTTGTGGCGCTTAATACAGTGTGCTAACTGACAGGATACATACATCCTGTTGGGCTGGCACGCTGTGTTACACTGTGAAAGCACTCTGCAAAAGGGAACGCTCTAAGGAAATGGTCTGTTTTGCAAAATAAAATATAAAAGCTAGAGAACACCTTTTACATAAGTTATTTGTGAGAGGTGAGTGGACTGAGCAGGACCAGAATGTGTGGTTGCAGGCA
Organism: Ambystoma mexicanum; assembly: GCF_040938575.1. Lineage (NCBI taxonomy): Eukaryota > Metazoa > Chordata > Amphibia > Caudata > Ambystomatidae > Ambystoma > Ambystoma mexicanum. The sequence goes on from NC_090938.1 coordinate 391,459,074, forward strand.
ATCACACAACAGATCATTCCAACAGGGTTAGATATCTGGAGAGATCAGGGTCCCTTACATGGGGCCCTGAGTGAACTATATATGGCCCCTAAGGCCAAGGATGAGCAAAATAAGATTGCCAAGATAGTGGCATATCTGTATTTATCTATGGGAGCCATATAGGACAAATATGCTGAAGGCCAAGACTTGTCAAGTAGGCAACTGATGGCATTGGAAAAGGCCCAATCTGATCTGGACTCTTCTGAGCAGAGGCTGCAGAGGAGCCAGGAGTCAGATAATGAAAGCAGGCAGTATATAGTTAAAATTAAAGAGGATATAGGTATCCTGCAACAGGAAAAGGCAGAACAGGATACCAGAATTCTGGCCTTGCAGAAGGAGTACCAAGAAAGTGTGGACTCCCTACTGCAGAGCCAGAAAAAGCTGGAGCAACAACTGGACTTCAACAGGGTATGCGCAGAGCAGGTAGTCACCCTGCAAAGCCACCTAGATAGAGAGAAGGCAGAGAGCAACAAATTAATTCTGAAAGACCTGGACGCCCAGGCAGAGTTTGATGAAGAGCGCCAGAAAGCTGGTGCCCTTCAAAGACAGAGGGATGACCTGAGGGCACAGAGGCAGGCTCTTGTTCAGGAAAGGGACACCTTAGGCCAGGAAGTCTGTCACTTAAACGGGAAACCGGAAGAAAATCACCTGGCCCTCCAGGGACTGGGTGACCTCCAAAAAGAGCATGATAGATTGTTAGAGCACACCAGGAGGGTGGAAGATGCTCTGGCAAGAAGGAACGGGCCAGTATGGACAGGACTCGGGAGGTAACCGTCCTGCAGCAAAGACTGGCCCAGTACTCAAAGACACACCAGGAAGCACAGAGAGAAAATGAGGCTCTCTGTGAGAATAATGAAAAGCTCCACAGGCAGGTAGCCATGCAAGAGAGACTGATAGAGGCCTTGATTGAGGAACAGAAAACTCAGGTTCTTGCATGGCAACAGGGAGCAGGGGCTGATAGAGATGAGGTTCGCTGGGAAAGGGAAAACACCTGAGCATAAACTCAAGAACCCTAGTACCAGAGGCCTTCATCTCTCCCAGTCCCTGGACTCGGCCAGCCCCATGTCCACTGGTGCACATGAGTCCAGAGCCATGGGGATGGCAGATTACTATCCAGTCAGAAGTATGGGGCTCATAGGCCAGTACCTCCCAGGAATGGATGGGTGGGTACCTGGGTATGGGTACCCAAGTACTGTGAAGTTTAGTGGGGAACTCCAGGAGGGTAGGCCCACTAAGGGCATCCTAAAAACCTCTGCCCAGCTAGGACAGTGGGGTGGGGGGGTACCCATCAAATGCTGAGAGCAAGGAGGAATCAGAAGACTCCTCTGAGCGCCCAAGGACACAGGAGACTAGGTCCCCACATTCTGCCAGCCATTCCCAGGCTCGCAGAATCCGGGAGAACTTAGAAGATCAGACGGGGCACCTCTGGGAGCAGTGCCTCTGAGTCAGAGGATGGATGGACCAGGGTTAGCCGAACTAAGAAGGCCAATAAGGCAAAAAAGGGCCTTGCTTAAGGGCCCCTTAAAACAAACCAAGGCAATAAGGAGCGTCATCACGCCTCATCATAAGAACTCCAAATATTCTGTTTGGGAACACTTGGAGCTCTTTGAGCAGATGATGGAAACTTTCCATTTGAAAGACAGTAGTAGCCACATTCAGTATGTGAAATGGACCTTCTCCCCAGAGTACTCCAGTTTCTTTGTGGGGCTGGAGGACCAAAATCATTCAAGATGGTCCACATATAGGGCGGCCATCCTGAAGCATTTTTCTGTTCACAGAAATCCCCAAGAGGCTCGCAAGGCAGCCTACAATTTGCAATGTGGGGAGGATCAGGCCCCACAAGAATTTGTGCAGGAGCTAAAGCGTGCCTTTGCACAGACTACCAGAAGGGTGCGCACGGACAGCAGGGATTCTGTTAATACTTTTTTCCACGCTCTACCAAAGTACATCATGACCCAGCTAGTGAGAGATTTTCATGAGAAAAGATCACCAGACTGGGTCATTGAACAGGCCACCCGGATCTATGAGGTGCAAAAGCCCATAGACAACAAGAATACTCAAAAAAGCCCCAAAACAACCAACCCCCCTGCTGCTGCTAAGGTGGCAGAGGTAAAGGTTGCCCCCATTTTAGATTTGGAGATGGGGGGGCCTAAAAACTTGCCTCCACAACAGAATAATCCCAAGCCCAGAAGGCCCTCAGGCCAGTCACAGACATGGAGCCAAGGAGGAAGTCCCACCAATGGGATCCCTCACTCCCCTGACTATGCAAGTCCCCGCTACAAGGGGAACAGACCCATCCTGGGTTATGTGTGGACTCCTCCAGCCCAAGGGGGGGATCCAACCAGGCACCTAACCCAGGGAACTTCCCTCCTAACTTGCCCCAGGAGGGCAGAAACTCCCCCAAATCCTGGACAGAACTTCTTCCCCAGGTATCCACAAAACCCTGAACCCCAAAATCATCCATCCTTCTTTGCCCAATTTCCTGAGCCCAGACCACCTAACCCGGGAGAGGGGAGGCCAAGGGTGGAGGGGTACCCAAATCTTCCCAACCCGGGGTGTTTCCAGAGAAGGGATAGCTACCCTTCCTGGGATCAGCCCAGGAGAGAAAACAGAACCCCGTATCAGCCTGAGCGGGTTTCACAGCTGGAGCGTCAGGTCCAAAATATGGCACAGGATCTGGGTCGCATACTGAGGGCTCAACAGAACCCACAGATGGGCATGCCGGCACAAAATGCCTCCAACTCTGGACCTGGTGCTCCAGAACAATGACGGGGGCAGCACCCCGACAACCCACTGGTTCCCAGGGAGGAGGCACAAGGGGAAGGGGGGAGTGAAGCCTTGGAGGAAGCTTCCTTCCCCACTTGTAAAAAGCCCCTGGAAACCCAGGAACCGGAAATAAAATCTCCTGCCCCTGAGAGCCTGCCACCCAAGGAGCAGAGGCATGGTAGGAGAAACAAAGGATACAAACAGACCCATTTTGAGGAGGAGGTACAGATCTTCCAATTTGAAGGAGAGTGATCCTCAGAGGATCCTGGGAAAAGGATCTTCTCCTTCAGAGAAGGGGGAACTCCTCCCAAAGAGAAATGGGTCCCAAAGGATTAAAGTCCAGACTGGGTAGATGTGGGGGCTGATCTAGTGCCGTCCATCATCCATTCCCAGAACCAACAACATCAAAATCCCCTAGTTCAAACCCATCCTGGTGACTGCCCCCAAAAAGGGGGAAGGGGCGGCCCAGAACCGGAACCAGGGGAACTCAAAACTTCTCCCATCTCTAGTTGCCACCTTTTTCTTTCAGATTCCTTAGACTCCCCACAGAATTCTGTCCAAATATATTCTCTTCTCTTTCAATGTCCAAAACTAAAAAACTAACCCACCAGTTGTCCAAAAATGTGCATTATCTGTGCCCCCTTGCGGAGAAGGAGGGAAGATACTATGCCCCGGTACAAATACAGGGGCAGGGTACAATTCTGGCTCTGGTGGACACGGGATCCCAAGCTACCCTTCTGTCCAAAAAGGCCTTTGCTGAACTGAATTCAGGAAGGGGGGAGAAATACCAAATTCCTCTCATCTCTCTTCCTGGACAACTTCAGAACTTTGACAGGAAGGAAATTCCCCATCGAGGGGACTGCGGATTTGGACATTAAAATTGGCCGACAAGGTGAAGCACCCGGTCATAGTTGAGACTCCAGAGGGCATCCCTTCTTTACTAGGGAATGACCTCCTGAGAAGGTTGTAACCCCTAATAGACTGTGTAAACAAGGTCCTCTGGAACCAGACTAGCCGACCAATAAAATTGAAACAGAGTGTCAACCAAGTTAGTTTAAACGGCACATGCCACATGGTTGAACAAAAATCTGACCAACTAGAATTTCACTTTCAGAACAACCAAATTCCAGACGTGACAGTAATAACAGTAGGACAACAGACCGGTGATGGGGGGTCCTCTCTATTTCTGAAAATCAACCTTCCTTCCAGTTTAAGGTGGCATTCCACACTGGAAGGAAACACTCTGGAATTCTTTACCAATCCACAATCAGACATTCCCACTCCTATAGTCCAGAAAGATATGAAATCAGCTCATAGCCTGGCTGATATTCAGCAAATTGGAGAGCAGTTGTTCATCCCTGTTCAGTTAAATGAAGGGAAGGACTCGCCCGAGTGTGTGTGAACAACGGTAAGAGCTTCATCAGCGAAGCCATGTTCCGCCAACTCCCAAAAGATCCAGCCATTCCCACATTTAAACTGATTGACAATTGGGAAATGGATCTGGATCGCCCAATTCCAAATATCTCCTGCCAAGCAGGTGTATGCTCAAAATCTCCATAGGCAACAAGAGCATAGTTCATAATTGTTGGGTCATGCGAGACGTCACTGCCGCCTTTTACTTAGGCAGTGATATTCTCAATCGCTTTGCCATTAGTTTGGACCTAATAAACTTCAAAGCTTGGTCCCGATTAGCGGGTAATCCCATGGGCTTTGATGATCCAGAGACAGCATTTAGGTCGGCTCAACTGCTGCCTTATGCAGTTGAAATTCAGATTGGAGAGGAAGTCACCATCCCAGAAAGGACCCAACAATTATCCCTGGAAGTGAAAGTTAAAAGAGGGCAGAAATTGAAAAACCCTGATGCTTATATTCATCTAAATGCTTCTCTCCAACAGCAAGGGTTGGGGGTAAACCCAACACCACTAGTCAACATAGAACATGACACCATTCCAATAGAGGTGGATAACAGCGACTTAAAGAGTATCACTCTAGCCGCAGGCACCATTATTAGAATGGCGGTTGATGACCAACATTTTTCCATTGATTTAGGCAATGAACTGTTAGGACCAATCCCCAAGGACTGTTTCGACAGTGACAGTGATGACAGCAAAACACCAGACAGGATCTTTACCCGGCATGGGGGGAACTTCCTGGTGTACACTTCCTGCCCTTATGGTAAGGAAGATGTCACTTGTGACTACAGGAGGGATGAGGTGATTTTCCAGGTCCATGAGGGCTGCCTTTCCTACCTGAAGCCACCAGTCCAAATCAGCACTTTGACCAGGGACTTCTCCCCCCAGCTGGAGGAGGTCGCTGAAATAGCGAAACCAGAAGTCTTTCCAGGCTTCAGAAAGATGGTTGAAGAGAGAGTCAACCTAGCTGATGCCTGCGAGACTCTGGAGCAGAAGCAAAAGTTGAAACAAGTTTTCTTGGATTTTCAAGATCTCTTTGCGGTGGACTCATATGACTGTGGTCGCACCGACATCCACACAACAACAATTCCCACGGACCCTGGCATGACTCCAGTCTTTGTGAAGCAATATAGCTTGCCTCTCGCATCAGTGGAGTCCCTTACTGAAATAATTAAGAACCTTGAGTCCCGTGGGATAATCCGTTCAGTCCACAGCACCTTCAATAATCCGGTGCTGGGGATTTTGAAGCCAAACGGCCAGTGGAGACTCTGCGCCGACCTTAGGGAGCTCAACAAACAGGTCCATACTTCCCGATGGCCTCTTCCCTACATTGACCAAGGGCTGGCCCAGATCCAGGGGTCACAGGTATTCACTGCAATAGACCTGACCAATGGATACTGGACTGTACCTGTCAGTAGGGAGGACCAATACAAGCTGGCCTTTACCTTTGGGGGGCAGCAGTACACATGGACCCGGACTCCCTTCGGATACATCAACTCCGGCAATGAATTCAAAATATTCTTACATAAGGCCATGCCAAACCTGGGTGAAAGGGGTAACCTGGCTTATGTAGATGATGTTCTCATCAAAAGCTTGACTGTGGAGGAACACATAGCGGAGATCCGTTATGTTCTGACACAGTTGAGGGCCACCGGAGCAAAACTTTCCTTTCAAAAGGCACAGTGGTGTAGAACCTGTGTAAATTTCTTGGGGCATGAGATTACTCCTCAGGGTCCCTGTCCCCAGGAAAAGAAAGTGGAAGCCCTCCAGAAATTGAAAGACCCCACAACTCTGCAGGAATTCAGGAGCCTCCTTGGACTGACTAATTACAGTAGAAAGTTCATTGAGGGCTACGCAGCGATCACCGGACCCCTGATTCATCTTTTGAAGGGTGGGTCAAGTGGGAATGGGGTCCAGAACAAGCCGAGGCAGTAAGACCACTCAAAAGAAGCCTCTCACAAGCGCCTTGCCTAGCTTACCCTGTCAGAAACAAGGAGTTCTTCTTGGAGACACGGTTCTCTAATACATGCTTGACTGCAGTATTATACCAAAAGCATGACAAGGTCAATAAAGTTATCTCCTATGCAAGTAAAACTTTATCCTCCGTGGAGGAAAAATTCAACGACGACTGTGAGAAGGTACTCCTGGCAACGGTGTGGGCATTGAAGAATTACCGCCCGTTTATCTAGGGGGAACATCATACTGGAGACTCCACACCAGCCTCTGCAATATCTCCAAAGTGACAGAATCCGGGCCGGAAATGTGAGTAATTCCTAAATTACTTCCAGGATTCTGTCAATGCAAGTCTTTCCTGTGGAGGTCAGATATGGCCAAAACAAGAAGAGTCCCCTCGCACAAGGTTTGGCTGACTTACATGATTGTGCCAGAGAAAACTGTCTCGAGGACGAGAGTCTAAAGATCAAGGACAACATGGAGGCATACCTCAATTCCCCACACAAAGTCTTTGGAGAAGACAAGTGTGAGGGAATGCCCACTGTCTATGTGGATGGATGCTCTTACCAAGTTGACAACAACGGGGAAAAGGAACTTGTGGCCGGTGTAGGGAATGCATGGGTGAATGAGACCCCAGAACCCTCCACGGGGTACAAGATTGGCCCCCGAAGTAGTCAAGTGGCAGAGTTGATGGCTGCGCATCAAGCCATCCTCACTGCTGTCCAACATCAACTCCACGAACTGGTCATAATCACTGATTCGGATTATGTACGGAACGGGTTAGTGGAGCACCTGGTTAACTGGAAAACCAGAGGCATGTTAGGTGCTAATAACAAACCCTTGAAACATGGGAAATTAATTCAAAGCATTGATGATCTGGTCACCTCGAATGGGATGACCATTTACTGGAAAAAGATCAAGGGTCACTCCAAAGTAGAGGGACCAGACAAAACTGGAAATGACTTAGCTGATCAGCTGGCCAAAACCGGGGCCATCCAAGGAGATCTAATTGAGATCGAGTCCCTGTTGGGGGAAATCCAGGTCACTGCTATCACTAGGTCCGAGACAAATGCTCACAAGGCTCGCTCAACTGCACAATGGAGTAAGGAGACCCCAGATGCTGATTTGATTACGGCTCAAAATGGGGATCCAATAATTGGTAAGTTTTATCAACACATTGAGGACCCGGAGAACTTTCCCCTGACGGATACCGATTACATAGGGAAAGAGGACCTCAGAGTGTTGATGAAATGTCCAAAAATGTTCTGAATCCAAGACGGTTTGTTGGTAAGGAAATCCCTAGCTGGCCATGATCAGTGGGTGGTTCCTACCCCATTCCGAAGCCTGATGTTAAGTCACGCCCATGATGCGGCCACAGCCGGTCATAGGCGGTTTCACACAACACTTGAAATCTTAAGAGAGGTTGCATACTGGCCACACATGGGGCAGGACCTCGACCAATACTTGAAGGGGTGTCTTGTGTGTGCACAATTTCAGCCAACATCCCTCACACACCGTGCGCCTCTCCAAAAGAGGGGGATGACACTGCCATGGTCAGATTTGCAAGTAGATTTCATTGGGCCCGTGAGTCGCTCCTCTAGGGGGAACAAGTACATGTTGACCGTGACATGCTGGTTTACTAAATGGGTGGAATGTCTCCCGGCCCCAAACTGCAATTCAGAAACAGCAGCTGCCCTGATGATCAACCACATCTTTTCGCGTTTTGGACTACCCCAAAGGATTGAGTAAGACAGAGGTAGCCATTTCACCAGCGAAGTAATGGCAAAGAGGTGGGAGATACTTGGGGTCAAAAGGAAGCTACATATTGCTTACCGGCCAGCCTCTAGTGGTGCAGTTGAGAGATACAACAGAACAATTGTGAGCATATTAAAAAGGTTTGTGGCAGATTCTGGGCCACGTTGGGATATTCGATTAGCTCTTGTCCTAATGGCCATCAGATATACCCCTTCATCTCCAACTAAAATGTCACCGTTTGAGCTGATGACTGGATGCAGGATGGTGCTTCCCCAGCATCTGCTCGACAGAACCCAAGAGCAGACATTGATCAATGCCTCCACAACTCATGAGTATGTTGAAAATCTAAGAAGATACCGTCAACATGCTTTTGCCTATGCTCAGCGAAATCTAGAGAGATCTGCAGACAGCATGAAGACCCACTATGACTTAAAGACTACCAGAAAGTAATACAACATAGGAGACCGGGTCTACTTATACAATTTCCAAAGGAACCAGGCCAAACAGCGAAAAATCTCTGCCTACCTGGAGGGGTCCTTTTGAAATTGTAGACAAGATCTCACCAGTCACCTACAAAATCCGCATCCCCAAAGGCAGTTTGGCAGAGGGGGAAGATAAGTGGGTCCAGATTAATCAACTAAAGTGTTGCCATCCTATGCAAACTCTGCAGCAACTGGAGGCAGTCTTCTGGAACCCCAGAGGGGGCCACTCCAGCTCCATAAAATTCCAACTCTAAAATATTCCCCATATAGCCTATAAAATACAATAATACAAATGTGTTCTGACTCATCAAATGTATGTGTCAGCCCCACTACATTAATAGTGGTGGGGAAATGTCTACAAATATGTTTTTGCTTTGTCATCCTAGGAAGGAGATAACCCATAGTTGATTGGAAGCCATGGAGACTATCCAAGGGGCCCAGAGTATCGCTCAATACTCCCATCAGGACTGGCGAGGAGAACCGGCGAGGAGAACCGATCGATCCACCCCTGATGGAGGAAAAGATGATGAAGAGATAAAACTGACATCCCAGTCTTGCGAATTCATTGATGGTCGATCAACGCCAATCGCAAGAGGGGGGCTTGTGGGATGTTTCAACTCACTAGTCCAGTCCCTGCAACATTACTGTGCATTGCTTGCAGCAGAAACATCAGAATGGCCGCCGGAAAGCATGCTGCTCGCTAAAAATCACCAGAAAGTGCACAATAAAAATCTGAAAAATAGGCCGCCATCCACTTTTACCTATGTCAGTGGAAACCCGCCATTTGGCTGCCCACAGAGCAAAATCATTGCAAATGAAACAGAGCTGTTTTAAAAATCTGTTTTTTCCCTGGCTGTCAAATTTGCAAAGATCATGGCTCACAAACCACCCAAAAAGATCCAATCTCCTTGTTTGGTGGTAAACATCATTCTACTTCGAGAATCCACATAAATACAATGTCCACAGAAGTATATATTATCTGAACAAAGTCCACTTTTGAAGATGGTTGAGCTGGAAGAAATCTGTCAAAAATCGGTGTAGTACCTATACTCACCTCTGTCAGAAGCCGGCGATTTAAAAATTGTCACGTGGAAAGTTGTACATTGAACTCAAACTATGCCAAAGAAAGACTTGCTATCAGAAGCCTAAGAGGTGGATACATTTTAAAACTATATTGTAAAAAGGCTTGAAGAAATTGTTTGATGTATTTTAAAAATGTAAGTTATATTTTAAGACAAGACAATTTCAGGCATTGTGTTTAAAAGTTAAAGTTTCCCACACCAGGCTTCAAACACATTCCACACCTCCTCCCTAAACAAAGCAACTTGTTCTCCTGTGCTCTGCTAAGAAACTGGCAGGCTGCTGTGAAAAGGAACTGGGAGGGGCACCCTGGCCTGTTGCTCTGAGTGCAGTCAAAGGGCTCCCTTGAGCTGAATGGAAATGCTAATTTGGGGCGTCAATAGAAACTACTCTGGCAGGAAGACCAGCCATGCGACTCTCTGACTCTGCCAAGCTTTGGAGGCGGTCCAGACTGAAAATGTGGATTTGACATTGGATTAAATATATGTTTAAGGAAAATACTACTAAAATATTGTACCGAACTGACAAAAATATAAAAATTTAGAGATTATTAAAATGAAAAATGTGCTCACAGCTTAAAACTAATCTGAAATCTGTGCGATGTTCTGAGACTAAAAAAAACACAAATGTCTTTAATATTGTAGCTAGCGTGGTTGTGCTAGGAACATTAAAAATTACAGAAGTATGACCAGCACATCTTTCATTTTGAATCTTGACTCTGTTTCTGAAAAATCTACATTCACAAAAACCTCTAACTTTTGAACCATACGTCCTAGGAACGGAATTTAAATGTCATTTTGAAGCTAACATTCCAATTATAGTTTTTCCGCAATCGCGTTTCCCGCACACAGAAAAGTTGCCGCGATTTGCAATTTGCCTCAATTTCACCACATGTAAAAATAGCTATTTCTTGATTTCAACTTCTGAATTTCGTTTTCCATCTGCTAATTATTTTATAATCATTGCTAGTGTTGACCTGAACCAATCCAAAGCAACTCCCACTAGTTCTGAATCCCTTTTAGAAAATTAAAGTCATTTTAGCATTTTTCCCATTCCATTCAAACCACAATTCAAAAGCATTTTGACCTGTTTTTGAAAGCATTCCTGTTCTCTCTAAGCTTGCTGGGGGGAATTGTGATTGAACTGCATTGCTGATTGTTATTCCTGATACCTGTGTGCCCTTATTCCATATCTTCATATTGCACGTTGGGGGGAGTGAGTAGTAACCGGGGAAAGAGTGATCATATTGTCTTTTGATTGAAGTCATATCAAGTTTTATTTCTGTGTTGCATTTCTTCCTATCATTGCATTTTCTTGAACCCATACCAAGTATTCTCTGCTACATTATTCTTCCTATTCCTACTCCTAATTGATTAAAGAGATTGTCGATATTGTCATATTACCCATTGCTGATCATTGGTCAGATTCATAAGTGTGATATTCGGATATTATTCATAAAGTGTAATCTATATATTGTTCAATTCTTCAAATAAATCTTTTAATTTGCAAAACAAACCTATTTCTTGGTTCAGTGAGACCGGGGGAATTCAAAGAGAGGGGCGTTATATAAGGGTGCATCATCCAGAATTAAACAAACTATTGACATAAAAATATATAAATAAGGGTTTCCATTGGGCATCCCATAATAGGCATTGACTTGGTTGGAGTGCTGGATTGAAATTACTTACAGGTTGTATGTAAGATGTTTTTGGGAATGCTAGTGAAATGTTTCTTAGTAAACTAAAAAGCTAAATAAATATTAAAAACATTAAATAGTGCATCTTGGTAAAGGACATTGGCATAGGGCAGTTGAGAGAGGAAATGCGTCATTGTTGCCTAAAATAGAGGAGGCATGCCCAGAATGGGGAGCATGAACCTTCGGCCCATCAGTGGGGAAAAAGGAGCCCGTTGATTCGAGATGCCCATGAGGGATCATAACATCTACATTCTTTACTGCTTTGCTTGAGCAGTATGTGCACTTGGAGCAGTGTCATGCAAAAGGAGAATACCGGAGCATTCAATGAACTTATCTGGTCATATGATGGCAGCACATGGACATGCGGAGACAGAACCTAAGCAAATGAGTGTTGGTGCAATCAATCACACTTAGCATAAGGTGAAGGTACCTGGGTCTATGAAGGACGAAAAAGCCATATGGTGGCAGCAAAGCATGACCTACGGCCATTCCCTTTGTGTCCAAATGACAGTGCCCTGCATCCAGGGCATGGCCACAGGTTTGCTTGGGGTGTCCTATGCCCCTATAAGAATCACGCAAAGGGTATGGCCTTCTGTCATGTTCTTAAAGTCCTACAAACAATGGAAATACTACAATGGTTGCCCTATGCAAAGCACATGGCTGGAAGCCACAACCTGTGTGGCCCAAATCCCTCCTTTCGATTGAGCTCCTGCCCTCTGATCCCTAAACCACTATACATACAATGTACGGGGCATAGCCAAATCGCATGCTTGTATTTGCCATGTCCCTGTGTAGATTATACACCTGTGTGCTACATACAGTGCACTGGTGCAGGCATGACAGATTTATCTCATCACAAATCTCAGAAAATTACCTGAACATTTAACCTATTCAGGCCAGAGATGAGCAAATAAATGTACATGTGCATTGTGGGGTGCATAAAGAACAGTGAAGTGATTCTGCACGATAGCTCAGTTGACTAGTGCATCCACTGCACAGATCTGGAATTAGCCTGGTACAAATACTAGCAGGTCTACTCAGCCTCCCCTGCTCAGTACTACAGAGCTGGTAATAACACCTGTTTTCAGTTCCAAGTCAAAATCCAGTTTGTATGGTTTGCTATATGAGTATTGCAAAAATGAGTAGAACCTGAGAGAAGCCGTCTCACCGTTCAGGTTACTGTGAACACGAGCAATAACTGCCGGAAATTACTCCACAGTATGTCTTATACACCTCCTGGACTGTACCTGTTCTAGAAAATGCTATACAAACTGCTTTCCTGCACCGTCTACTTTTAAGGCAAATCGACAGCTAGTTCCAATACACGAGAGCCAAAGAGCCTCCATCAAGGGCTCACCTCTAATTTCGTGTGTATCATAAAAGGATATGAACATGTAAACATTATTTTTTTTTACCTTCGAATGATAGGGTCTTTTCCTTTAAAAGGTGATACAATCTATACAAGGAAGCAGGTGAACAGAGTGTCCTTCATATCTAGACTACACAGGCAAAGTATGAGTTTCGAAGTAACTGCTACCCGTTTTCTTTAAGTGTCACAGCATGCAAACATGGTGCTCTACCTCAATTCCTCTCCAATTTTTGGTAATAGGTAAAGATGGAATTACCTCTCCTGAGTAGGCGGGTAGAAGAAATTACCCCTGAAAAAGAAAAAAAAATCTGTGAAATTAATTCTAAATTTCGCTACGCCGGAGCAGATTTTTTTCTCAATGGAGCACTCTTTGGAGAATTTAGTTTTCTATCTATCTGCTCTTTTCTGTAGCACCACTAACCCGTAGGCCTCAGGGCGCTCACAAATAAAAACATAGAAAGACCATAAAAGGGGAGAACCTGTGCACAAAAAAAGGGTGAGCCATAGAGGATGGATTTTTATCATTTAACCAAGTTCTTCATCAAAGAGGAACGTCTTCAAATGTTTTTTTAAAAAGAGCAATCGAATTACTGTCAGCAGCAAGGTTTAGGAAGTAGATTCCACAGAGCAGGGGCCCAGTAATCGAAACTAGCTCCACCAGTTTTCTTCAGACGAGTACGTGGTTGACTCAATCGATTAGTGTTATTAGAACGTAGGGTGCATCTGATGGGATTCTTTGTTATTCTGTTTGGTAAATAAGAGGGGGCCTCATCATGAAGGCACTTGAAGACTGTGACTAAGCCCTTATATTGCAGCCGATGCCGAACTGGGAGTCAGTGTAAACTCCTGCGAGCTTCAGTGGCATGTGCCCGAAGCTTCAGGCCACAGACCATTCTGAAATACCTGGAGTTTAATGTTTGTTTGTGAGGTCCCCATCAATATGTTGTTGCAATAATCCAGTTCTGAATTTGTGATGGCAGCTTCGATCATTGCTCGATTCACATCAGTTAAAAAAGGATGAATCTGTCATAACAGCTGTGTGTAGTAATAACGTGGATTGTAGGTGACTCACCTGCCGGTTAAGGGATAACTGGGGGTCAAGAAAAACTCCCAAGGTCTTCACTGATTTAGAAACAAGAATAGTATGTTAAGCTATTACAAAATTCTCATATTTAGGATCAAGTTTTTTCAGCATGTGTTGATTGCCTAGAATAAGAAGCTCGGTTTTAGAGTTATTCAAGGCCAGAGAATTAAGTGCCATCCATTTTTGTATTACCATAAAGATATTATTTATCTGCTCAGAATCATCAATGTATACATCAGACAGCCTTACTAGAATTTGGGTGTTGTCAGCATAGTTTGCAAAATACACCCCGAGAGCAGACAAAAGATTGCATAGGTGTCTTGATTAAACATGAAAAAGCAAAGGTGATAAACTTGACCCCATGAGGGACTCCACAATTAAAAGCAGTCCTGCTAGAATATTCAGTTATTTTAACATTCATGCTTCTTGGACCAAGAAAAGATGTAAACCATAGTGGGGCAAAGGGAGTACATCTACCAATGGTAGATAGTCTGTCCACCAAAAGACAGTGGTCCACCAAATCAAAGGCGGCAGAAAGATCCAGAAGCAGTGCTGCATTGCCCACTTCTATAATATAGATCTAGTAAAGCCGTCTCTGTCCCATGATTGGGGCGAAAGCCAGATTGCTGGACTGCAAGGATATCCTGACCTTCAACAAACGTTTGATATTGCATGTATGCTCTTTTATCAAGAATCTTCAGGACAAATAGAATGTTGGCGAAGGGTCAATAATTACTGACATCTTCAGGATCAAGATTTTCCTTCTTCAGCAAGGGAGTAACCCAGCCTCCTTAATATTTTCAGAAGCTTCTTGAAAGGAGCGATTTATGAACCTGGTAACCCAAGGTGCCTAGGTCGAGATAAACTCTTTGAAGATGGTGGCTGGGAAAATGTCACCTTTACAGGAGGTAGGTTTATGGACTACTTCCAGGACTTCCTTTTCAGACATGCTTTAAACGCAAAGAGTGAAATTAAGTTTTGTCTGTACAATGTCAGATTTATTAGTGATAATTTCAGCCAATAAGGGAGGATGAAGGTGTTCACAGCCACCCAAAAAAGGGAACTTCAGGTGGGAAACTTCCCAAAATGTGCAAATTCCTCTTCTCATCAGTAGCAGCCTTTCCTACAAATAAGCTCATCCTTGAGTCTAACAAACATAATAAAAGTGTTCAGCACACAACACTAATTCACACCTGAGGTGGGGAAGAACATCCAATCAGGTTGCTTGGATCGCAGGGTGAAACCCCTGATCCAAGCCCACATTCCAAGCAACCCTGGCGGCTGCTTCCACCTTCCCGCCATCTTCCCCCCACCTTCTCATCACGTTCATTTCCCCCATCCCCCCACCCAAACGTTCTTGCAGAGGGGCGCTCTGACCTCTTGGCTGTGGCGGCAGCCGTCGCTGCTGCAGCTCTGTCTTCCTTCTTCTGACCGCCATGGAAATGGAGGAAGGGCTCAGCTTGGAGACCCGTCTTCCAGCTCCATGGTGGCGATCTTGCAACAGTCTTTTCTATGAATGAACGGGACGCCGCCAGGCATCCCATTTCATTCATTCAAAAGACACTTCTAGCAGCATTCCAGGTTGCTGGATTGGCAACCCGGGGTGCTAATAGCAATAATCACCTGTTTCACGGGCTGGAACGGGTGGTAACGGCACCAGGGATGCGCGTTAAAGGCAGTTGCAGCCATTGCCACCCATTCCAGTCCGTGGAATGGGTGATTACGGCTGGTAGCAAGTGGACATTACAAGGCCTACAAGCACAAATAAAATACAACCACTGAAAAGCAAATATTTGCTCTTGGTGGAGTTTTATTGGTTTAAAACTAAATCCAGAAAACCTAACTGTAGAGTTGCTATATAGTGGGTCTTATATATATTCATCCTAAATTTGGGAGAAGCAGACACTTCGAATAATTAGAGTGCAGGTCTTCAGGTCAAAGACAGAGAATAAAGCATAAAGATACACTGGGATTTTTCTCAGAATAAGCACTGGTCAAAAATCAGGTGGGAATGGAGCCTTCCAAGTGGTTACAGAGAAGTTTTCTTTACCACCGCTGGCAAAGAAGACCTGAGTGTGCATGGATTGGTCAGTCATTTTCATTACTAAACCTCGAAAGTCATTAGCCCCCTGCTCTTCTTTGAGATAAAAAGAAAATAGGGGGTGAAGTTGTGGGGCTTTTTGTGTCCCCCCCCCATATAGTGCTCCAGGGCCACTGTAGCCAATAGTTGATCTGGCTCCAGTTCAGTAATCTTCTTTTTAAATGTTTTATACGATTTCACATGGTAACATTGTAACGCATAAAAGACATCTCTCTGGCAAAGACCGAGATTATAAATGATAAAAAATTCACACACGAGGCCATGCGCTCTTGCGACCCTGTCACAACCTCTGGTCAATCTCATCTGCAATGGTTTTATTGCTATGTTTTATAGTTTATTAATACTGGACCTTCACGGCCTTCTGCATACTTTTCTCTTGCATTTTATCTGCGTGCCAAGGATTCTTGTCCTGCTGCCTCTCCCCCACTCAGGCAATGGAACAGTGGCATGCCTGAGGTTTTAGCTGTGTATAGGTCTGCGGTCAGGGGAAACGCAGCACTGATACAGTTTCCAACGTTAACCGACCACTGTCAGGCCGCCTGTCAATTATTTCGAATGTCACCCTGCATACATGTGTCCTCCTCTTGCCCCTGCGTCTACCTGCCACTACGAGTTGACTGGAGCAGCCCAGCACCGAAATGCTAGGCAATCCTCCTTTGAGTACCAACAGCAGCTCACAGACATGTTTTTCAGCCTAGTCGGGCCACATCACTGAGGTGGCACTGTGCCTCTCTGAGCACAGTGAGAAAGGGCTCCACGTGTGGACAACCCTAGGTAACTTAGGGTGACCAACCCCAAGTTCCTTTTACATTCAAAAAGAGGTCAGGGCGGCCCTCTGCAAGAAAGAACACAGCATAACCTGTTTGGGACAAAGACTGATATGCAAATGGTTATTCCTCCAGTGTGAAAGGTACAGTGAGCTAAAACATGTGGCTGCAGACTCTTGAGTGGGTACCTTCCGACAGAACAGATTACCATGCTGTGTTCTTTCTTGCATGGGGGCCCCCTGACGACCTTTTTTTGGGTCTCTTATGATATTTAACTGGCTGTATTCATTTTGATATCCATTTGGAATATTTCCCCTTTAAGAAACAGAAGGAAAATGAAGATGTATCTTTTTTTTTAAACGTATGGGTAGTGTTTTGATGGCTTTTATGAATGAATAAAGCGGCTAAGATTGATTGACAAGTGGCTATTGTAATGCATTGAGCAAGTGCTTTGGGAGGGGGTCTATGGGTGCGTGTTAGGGTGCATGCTAGAGCATGGGCAGTTCCCAGTTCGGACAATGTAAACATCTCTTTCTGTGCCCCCCGCCCATCTGTTTGGCATTCAGGGTACTCTTGCCAGATAAACAAGAATGGTGTTACCTCTTTGATAATGAGATATGATCAGTAGCGGGTGGGAAAGAGGAAATCAATTGTGGAGTACTCATCACAGATAAAAACATATGTGGCCCTAACCTTCCTGACAAAAATCACCTTTTCAGTGCGAGAAACACAGATATTAGTTTTTTCACTCATACTCCTTGATTTAGACAACTTTCTTGAATTGATAAATGTCAATCCGAAATCACCAGTGAGCAACTTATTTCAGCCTCTATACATTTTAATTATGCCTTTACTCAACTACATATTTACATGGACAATTCAGTAAAAATAACTTTGTTAAAGGTACGTTATGGTTCAAAGTAAAACCGAAAACCCTCCGAAATTTGCCAGTTATGGTAAGGTATGCAACCATAACTCGCGCCACCACCGTGTATTGCTAAGACTAACACCCAGGACATCAAAGATGACATCACAAATGTCATTGATGACATCACTGATGACATCACATGTCTAACTTGCTGTTTTTTCTTTTAGTGATATATCTTAGACAGTAATAATTAGGAACAAATAAATCAAAAAGTACTATATTTGTAGACTTATATTTCAAATGTGTCCTTACAATAATTTACTTAGGGTCCACTCACAGCATATGAAATATATACATAAGAAAACTACACACTTAAAATATAGCAATGCTTTCTGTGTATGAAGATAATCAGTAAGGTTATCGACACTTTCTTATTGTTCTGTTTTTTTTATTACTGTACTTTCTCTGGATGTGTTCATATTTGTATTTGTACTACTTTTTTCGGGTGCAGTCAGAACATGTGATATTTGTACATAGGGAAGTACTAGGTTTGAAGCAGAGAAATCTTTTCTGTGCATAAAGATAATCAGTTAGGTTGTGAACACCTTCTGCTTCTGCTAATGCTTTTTTGCATACTTTACTTTCTCTATACATATTTATATTTGTATGTGCTGTTGTGTCATTCTGTTTTGGATGCAGTAATGAAATTATGTAGTCAGGGGTTTTATTAGCTACTTATTACATGTTGCACAGTACAGAAAACTAATTATTTATTATTATTTCACTATTCAACACGGGAAAATTATGAATGTTGCACTTCCATGATGTATGCTGCACACGATCCTTATATTTATACATGAGTAGCTTAGTATATTCTTAAGAATTTCATAAGAGAATGCTATTTATATCAATGCATTGTCTAATGCACTACATAGCTCAAGATATCTATTCCAATGATGGTTAACACTGTCAACATTATAATAAAAATCCCTTGTAGAGAGTTTTAATAAAAAGTAAATACACATGTGATATCATCAGTGATGTCCTGGGTGTTAGTCTTAGCAATACACGGTGGTGGCGCGAGTTATGGTTGCATACCTTACCATAACTGGCAAATTTCGGGGGGTTTTCGTTTTTACTTGGAACCATAACTTTTTTACTGAATTTCATCGGTTTTTATTAACGCAACTTAACCATAACGTCCCTTTATCAAAGTTTTTTTTTCCTGAATACACATTCATAGTGTGAAATTGATAGATGTTTACTAGGATTCCCTTACTTTATATACATATAACATGCTGAACCCCCTACTAGTGATTTTGATGTCCGCGGACTATGCGAATGTCTGCAGGAGGACGCGGACAACATCAACACTACCCAAAAACTCAGTGGGTTTCTTAGATTGTTTTATCATGCTATATAAACTCTAAAAAAAGATCAAAAAGCAGCACATAAACACATTATATGTAATAATAAATAAAATATGTAACCTATATATGTAAGACATCAACCATCCATTAAATATCATATGTACTAAAATGGAATATACCACAACACAAATGATATGCCTCCAACATAATTACCTGACAGAAACTGCATAGCTAAGAACAACAGCAGACCTAAACAACAGTAAGAACACAATTCACCAGAAACTAGTAAGTAAACTTCATTTTTGTTATATATTTCTAAACTTTCTGTATTTGGTACAGTAAAAGTAATATATATGTATATATATATATATTTTTTTTTTTACACAGAAATGTGCAGTACTTTGGAATGGCTTGAGGAAAATTTCCCATGTGAGGAAATGTCTGAAGACAGTGATACTAATGATAGACACTTCTGAATAACCATTACTTTATGTGTACTTAACATATATATATATTTTTAACAGATCATACAAACATTGAAAATAATACACCAAAAGAAACTTCGAAAATACTCCACAGCGCACGGAACAAAACATGGACATGCTTATAGAAAATTTCAATGTTTTGAAACATTTTGTGGAGGACCACATAAAAGAAAAAATTAAATATTGTCCGACATGCACCTGTTCCCCCTCTCCATGTCCCAGTCAACTATTCCCCAAACCCTCAACACCAACAAAAACGTTTTGATGAGACATCTTTCATCCTCTCCCATCTATCCTCTCCAAACCCCTAATTCCCCTGTGTTTGTGTCAGTTTCTACTTCCCCGTCTCTTTAATAAACTTTCTATCTGTATATAATTTTTTTTTAAAATGTGTGTTTTAAATTTAGTCCTTTGTGTCTTATTTTTTTTAAAAAAAGGCAGTTGGGGTGTCCGCGGAAAGCGCGGGTGTCCGGATTGTCCGTTATTAACCGAAATGGGGGTGTGCACAGGACACTATATCCGTCTGCACTGTCCGCAAGCAACATGGAACTGTTCTTAGAACACATAGTTCACAATGAACCCAAAATGGAGGTGTCCTAAGGATACTATACCTGTCCGTACTGTCTTTAGAACATCTACGCACATGCGCACCACACCCATAAGTCCTACGAACATCGCGCCTGTCCGGATTGTCCGGAATTAACCAAAATGGTGGTGTCCTCCGGACACTATACCTGTCCGTACTGTCCGCAATCAAAATAGAAACACACTCGGTGTCCGGAATGTCTGCAATTAACCAAAATGGAGGTGTTCTAAGAACACTAAACCTGTCCGTACTGTCTGCAAGCAACATGGAACTGTTCTTACAAAATTGGGTGCCCGAATTGTTAGTAATTAACCCAAAATGGAGGTGTCCTAAGGACACCACACCTGTCCGTACTGTCTTTAGAACATCTACGCACATACGCACCACACCCATAAGTCCTACAAACATCGCGCCTGTACGTAACTGTCCGTATTACTTGTGTTGCACTTTTAATTAGTTTGAGGACCTGAACACTGTCCGTAGAACATTCGCGTCTATGCGCACGCCCGTTCAGGTGCAGTTGGGTGTCCTGTGTTCGCGACGTCATCATGTGACCGCACCCACGCTGAGCGTGTGTCCTGAACTGTGAACACTGTTCTGAACTGCGAACATTTTAAAAGTACTTTTTTGGGCAATCCAAAGTATTTTACAGTAAATATTCACCATTGCACATGTCCTAGACAATGACCCTAACTTTCTACATACTTTTTGGAAATTTTTAAGCCTTTTTGGGGTGTTCCATCTGTCCGTGGACAGCGCGGCTGTCGGCAGAGCGCACACCAGCACCCCTATAAAAGGCCACACCCCAGAGCTGATCTTTATTCTGTCTTCCTACTATTGAAGATTACCTGCTTTTTCTGTGCTGCCTTTGCTGAAACCTGATGGCATCCATGGCTGCTGCTGTTCCAGCTGGTGCTACATCTGCCTCAGCACCACCCCCTCCACCACCACCACCTCCCCAAGGGCCTGAAGAGGGGAACAGCCTTGGGGATGTGGAGGAGGATGAAGAAGATGAGGTAGTGAAAGTCCCTACTACCAGCACCCGCCGTGAGTCTTGGGAGTGGCGGTTGTTTACCATTCAGGGTGGCATGCCAAAAGTGCGTGCAAACAAGGTCATCTGCAATCAGTGCCACATGGTGCCGAGTCGTGGGAGGCCTGGTTCGTACAGCTTTGGTACGACATCTATGAAGCGACACCTAAGGTCGTTCCACGGTGGGGCCATTCCCAAGGTTGTACCTTGTGATCAACATAGTAGGTTGAGTTCCTCTACCACATCCTCCGTTTCCGCTCCTGTCACCACAAGAGACACTCCTGTGGGACAGTGCATCCCTCCAGCTGCATCACAGGCCATTCACGATGCTGTTGACCCTTACCTTTCGAGGGTCACAGTTATGTGTATGTACTGCGACGCAGTACTCTGCAGGGGGGGGAAGAGTCTTCGGAGTGCTTTCGAGACTGCGGTCAAGGAGCATGAGAAGGGCTGCTACCTACCTTAATAAGGCCCACCCTACATCTTCCTCTCTCCACCTGCCCTTTCTTATCCCTGTGGTTGGTGTCCCTTCCTTACCCTCCTTTCCCCTCCTCTCCTAGTGTGTTGTGTGTAAAAAAACAAAAAAATATATAAAACATCTAAAAAAAATAAGGCTCTTTTCAGAGCCGCCTTTCACAGTCCAAAAATAGAAATGACAAATGAATAGTGCAGGGCCCTGTGCATTTTTTAGAAGTCCGCGGACATCTAAAATTTTGGGGTGCTGCCCTATTATAACCATTGCCGTTTTCTCTGGGAGGAAGTGGTGGCTCTGAAAAGAACCGTTTGGTGGTGTTTGTGTTTGAAAAATTTCAAATGATCAACACCTACTGCAAAAAAGGTTGGCTGTAATTCCAAAAAAGGTCGTAATGCATTTTGCACATTTCTCAGAAAAATCTGATTGCCAGCACAAGTATGATGAACTCCATCTCTGCGAAAAATGGATGTGCTACGAAACATAATATTTTCATTGTGAAAAGTAGACATGCCAACATCTCTTAGAAAGGCACAAACAGCCTTATTTACATTGTGCCTCGCTTTCTCCATTTGTGGACCAAATGGAAAAGAACGCAACCACATTTGTCTCTGCGCAATACGAGAAAGAAATACTTGGGAATTTGGAAACATATCCATCACCTTCGCAAGTCCTTCTTTCATTGCAAATTGCAAAGAAATTCCAGAGACATATCCTAAACTGTTCCCTCCACAATGAATTATAATTATGTCTGGATGATGATCTGTCTCCAAACTGGCACAGAGAGGTACCAAGTCCAACCACTTCATTCCATGCACTCCATGCCAGTGCACTTCCACATGAGGGAATCCAAGATCTGAAGCTACTCCACAGTGTTCCGCATGCACCTACAACCAATGTATCCCCATGAGTCTCCCAAAATCCATATAATCTGTTTTCTGAAACACACAGCCATAGCTATCTGTTCTTCTCTCAGAAGAAAACTTTCTGACAAACTTTCTCCTTATGCAACACACCCAGTAAACTTTACTGACCAATCCCTTGCTTTTCTCATTCTCATTTGCATGCCTTTCCACCCTAAAATCCCCATATGTAATACGCGATGTCCGCGGACTACCACCATGTCCAAGGACATATCGAAAAATATGAGCGTGGTGTATTTGAATTTAAATAAATAGTGTGCCCCATTTCCCCTTTGAGATTGTTTTTTTATTGTTTTTTTACAGATGCTTGACAGACACCTTAACCGCCCTTCTACCCTTTCCACTTCACTCTCTGTGCCATTCCCTCATTTGATACAGCTAAGCAGTCGCACAACCATCCACCAATCACATCCAAGACCTCTACATCTAACTCCATCATCAGAGTTCAGCACTTCAAATGTACTGTTGATCACTCTGAGTACAAGTCTCATATCAATGGAAAGCAACTACTACAAAAAACTACTGTACAAGTCTCCATGATTTCTACTTGCAGCTACAAGAATATCCACATGCAAGAACACAAACTACAGGTATGCATATTTTCTGCACAGTACATGAACAACTCTTATGAATGCATATAAACAGAGTAACTGCCACTTAACCTGCGTGACCTATAAAAAAAACTTACTCTCACTTTTCCCATCTGCTATAATCATCTCATCTCTCACTTCCAAACCTGTCTGCCATCTAATGTTTTTTTGATATTGCTTTTTTTTTTTTTTTTTTTTTTTTTTTTTTTACACACACAGCTATCTAAAAAATGATAATATTAAAAGATGGGAGACAACAGTATAATTATAGGAACACTCAGTAGTGCGTTATAAAATTACAGTCAGGATAACATTATGTATCTTCATACACTCACACAGATAAACAGTATCATTGAAAAGCTCCCAGCCGAAATGACACCACTGCCTATAAATCAAATTCCTCTATATTTTATTAACCATACCTTCACAAATGCATACATTCCATGCTTCTCTATACAATTTCTACCATTTACCTTAGAAAAAATAATTATATACTTATTTTGAATTTTTTTTTATCTCCCATCATCAAATAACACAGCCTTAAAAAACCAAGTGAGTTTCATACACTTAGTATTCTACTCATTTGCAAAGCATATTGAAGTAGCATATTGTGAGTAAAATATAAAGCCTGCACATAGTCAAAGGAAACTGCCTTCACACTATGTTCTCTTATCAAACAAGAATACTACTGCAAAAAAATACAAATAAACGTCTAAATTAATGTCAATGCTATAAACCCACAAAATTACTAACTTCTTTCTTTTCCAATTGCAGTGAAGACCATCCTGCTGAAAAGCAGCAACACCTGAAGTACAAACAACAACTTAGAAGAAACCTGCTCATACCAAACAAAAAAAGTAAGTACAATACTACCATAATATTCTTACTGTTACTCAAACTCGCTGTGCAGTTGATTCATTGAATTTGTGTGCCAAATAGAGATTTGTACACCATTCTGCCCACAAATCCCCATTTGTTAAACAGGGATAAACAGGCAGAATAGCACACAAATCCCCGTTTTTCCAAACACAAATAACATAACTCAGCCCCTAGAATGTTAACATTACAGAACAAAGAACTGTTTTAATTATATACCATTAGATTTAGTATTAGTACTTCTGCTCACCACTAGCTTACTTTGTACTGCCATGTGACCCCAAGTATAGTAACACACCAGTATAAGAATAGACTTCCCAACTAGTTGTAGCTGCCCAATGCACAATCACACACCACCACATACATCTTTACCATCATACTCACACACTCATGCACACAGCACACATACATTGCACAACAGCCCAACCCATACTTTTTTTTCAACACACCAAAAAGAATGCCTACCAAGAACCAAGTCCGTAGAAAGCAACGCAGAAGTAGAGCAAATGAAAATAAAAGTGTTCAAAATAAGCATCCATCTCTAGCAGAATTTGTACAAAAAGTTAAAACAAAATATCTAATAGAGTCATTAAGCGAAACAAAACAAGCTTCCAGTACAGTAACGTTCCCTCCTCTTTCAAAATGTAAAACAAAACAAAAAGTGATTTACAACACTTCAGCTACCGCTACTGCTAACACTGCTCCTATAAATCTTGATGTAGTGGCAAGTAAGCATACCAAAAAAAGTATATTAGAAAAAATGTTCCGCCACAGAGTCCTTCAAAATCTTATAAAAACAGGAGAGAAATCATGCACAACCCTTAAAACCTACCGTAGAAAATTAATTTTAGAAGCTTTGATAGACAGTGCAATCCTTCTCAAAAGGAAGTTATTTTAGTGTTAAACAGAATGAAACCACTAACAAAACCAACTACTAAATTACAAAAAAAGACTTCTAAATAAATGGAAAGTGAACAAAAATAACTCCTTAAATGTCTGTGGAGGTGAATTGAGTCACACCACCAACACAGAACCATATTTCAATGAAGAAGCATAGAAACAAAAGCAAACAAACATAATTAACATACATAGCAGTGGAAGAAGGTATGAAAAACCTAATAATACCATTATGGAACAAGAAACACTGCTTACAAAAATGTCCCAAGGAAATTCAGCATCAGCTCTCCATTCAACTGAACAAGAATGTCCAGTATACAAATGGCCGTGCACGTCAATGTGTAACATTGCCAAAAAATCTTTCAAATGTTTACGCCAGTTCCTCAATCAGTATGTGAAAGGCAAAGACAAAATCAAAATGAAACTACTACAAAATATGGATACCTGTCCAGTGCGCAAACACACAGGACTACAAGGACATTCATTAGCCTGCATTTCAGGACCCATTTGCCAAAGCACCTTATATCAAAATGATAACAACACATAATTCAACTATAAGAAATCTAGTCTATAAACTGTACTGTGCTAAAAGTTCTGCTTTAGCACTAGCCAATTTAAATAACAATCTTCTACATGGTACAAAGATCTACTTGAACACAGAGCATATCCAGAGAAAATATTTTGGAAGTGAAAGGCACTTACAAAATGCAATACCTTTACAACAACTAGCAACAATTGTACAGATGGCAACCTTCTACTACACACATACAAAAAAGAAATACTAAAATTTAAAAGTACGTCTGCTGAAGTACCAAACCGTGTGTGTGTGTTGCCGCAGAACCTTTACTAAAAGTAGCACACAAACTGTAGACATAACATACAAAATAGAAGACAATGAAGATTCCAAATGGTTTGAACTAGCTCTCTACTTTATAGCAGAAAACAAATACGAAATAAATGACCCCTTAATACTTTGCAGTTACTGCACTGCAAAACTTTGCAACAACCAAACTCCTTCACGTGCTACCACAAATAACTTGGAATTATTCCCACTACCAAAACCCCATGCAACAACTCAATTTATATGAGAGCATTATAATTCAAACAGTGCACCCATTTCAAGCAATAATATGCCTTCAACCAAAAACAGCAAAACTACTTCCCTTTGAATTAGTGAAAGGCGTTTGTGGCAAAGTTGTTTATTTACCATTAGATCTGAAAGAAACACTCTGGGACTACAACGTCCAATAGAGCAATCTTTAATCGTCTTAGTAAATGGTGTACCTACAAAAGACAAAACAAAAAATGGCAACAACTCGTAGACTTACATAAAGTTAGACAAGCCTTGCAATATCTAAAAGACAATAATGAATACTACAAAGAAATTAATATTGAAGAAAACTTGAGGGAAACCACTAAAATAATTCAAGAGTCACCAGAAAGTGGTCAATTTGAACTTCTAGATCCTGCTACAGTTTCCAATATTTTAGATCATTATACAATTCATCCATTACACTCTAGTGACACCATAGATGATGCACTAGAAACGTACCAAATGCGACAAACCAAAGGATCACCAATCAGCATATGGGAAAAAAGTATAGAAGCACATGCTTTTCCTTTACTCTTTCCTACTGGAAAAGGAGGAAGGTACAATGATAGACTCATTCAGATAACAGCATCAGAATACTGCTTGTTACAAATGTATTCTGAAGGTCCACATTTTGAGTAAATCTGGGAATACATATTCCACCTACTCCTTGAAAGTGAACTAGCAACTCTATGCTACGGAGTTGTGCACACATTAAAATAAGGTACCCAATTTCAAAATCTGTCAGCTATGCAATTACTACAAAAAGTACAAGAAAAAGATGAGGTTCTACAATCAAGCATAACAAATCTGTTAACAAACATGCGTGGGTACTAAAGAGTACTGGTTCAGACGTCACGGAGATGTACGTTGTATGATAAGAAACCTTGGCCCACCCACTTGGTTTGTTACATTAAGTTGTGCAGAATATACATGGGAAGATTTACATGATTTCCTATGCATAGCAAACAAAACAAACAGATATATTAACACCTGGAGAACTTTGCTCTCTAGATCCTGTTAATGTTTCAAGATATTTCCATCATCGCTTCATTGCTATGCTACACTTTATTTGTAATAAAACTGTTCCTCCCCTCGGAGAAGTGCAACACTTCTTTTGGAGAAAAGAATACCAAGCCAGAGGAGCACCACATATCCACATGCTTTTATGGATTAAGGATGCTTCTAAATTTGGTCAAGACAGTGATGCCACTGTTTTACAATTTATCGAAAAATATGTCACTTGTGAAAGAAGAAACAAATGGTGATCTTCATGCAGAAATTGCACAATTTCAAAGATACAAATGTGGGAAATATTGTCGTCGCAAATACAAAACCAAAGGCAAATATTACACCAAATGCCACTTTGGTTTCCCTAGACCAGTTACAGAAACAGGTGAAGTGAACAACTTCATGTCTTCAGTTAGACATAATGTTAAAGGTAAATTATCTAAGAACACATATTACATAAAAAGAACAGAACAAAATATATCAATGATTACAATGCAATCATTGCCCTCTTATGGAATGCAAACATAGATGTGCAGTACATTGCAGACAATTCCACTGCAGTTGCACGGTATGTTACAGCCTACTTAACCAAAGCAGAAAAAACAGAGCTGCGAGACCTCTGGAATGACCCAACATCGGACAAAACAGGGTCTCAGAAATTGTACAGTTTAGGCATAAAAATGCTCTCACATAGAGAATGTGGCTGCTATGAAGCTGCAGATCGTTTAACCGGTACTGCTTTGTATGGAAAATCTGAAAATATAGTATGGCTAAGTCTTGGTCCTGCTAAATCTAGAAAAGGAGTTCTCAAATCATACGATGACATAGAAACAATAGCCAAAAATGATCCCAACAGCCAAGACATTTTGAAAAATAATTTACTAGACACGTACTACCCAAACAGAAGTACCACTTTGGAAACCATGTGTCTATACCACATAGCCCAAAACTTCACATGCAAAAATAACATAAAACCCGATGAAAACAAAAGGTAGATACAGTGACAAATTGTGAAGGCAGCTTAGTGAAACTTACCAAAAGAAACTTAATCATACAATTGTCATTAAAAACTCCTCAACATAAAGAACTATATTACATGTCCCTGCTACAACTTTTTAAACCATGGAGAAAAGAAAAAGAGATACTAGGTATCTATGACTCTTATGAAGACGTTTTCAAAGCAATTGAAAGCACTATAACCGATGCAAACTTTACACAGTACAAAACAATGTTGCACAATGAACAGCAACACGAAGAAGAACTCCAGGCTCAACTAGATAAAGACACTCCCCACAGTAGTCAACCACTGGGACAGCCACTAATAGCAAATGAGGCAGAATTAGCTATGACACAAGTAGAAAACACCATGTGTCACTATGAAGAAGATACATAAGACTTAACTCTCCCTGGCTGTTCAACCAATACCTGGCACTCCTTGCACACCACATCACCGCTCTCTGTCCCAAATTTCAGTGCTATGCGGATGATACCCAGCTTATTTTCAGGCTACCCACGGCCTCCTCCTCCTCTCCTTCCCTCATCTCTGACTGTCTGTCTGCCATCCAGGAATGGTGTACCGCCAACGGCCTCTGCCTGAATGCCAGTAAACTGAGATTCTACTCATCGGCACACCCACTCCCTCCTTCCATGCGGCTCTCTGGCCGGCCTCTCTTGGCCCTCCTCCAACTCCCACCTGCAAGCCTAAAAACCTCAGGGTCATCTTCGACTCTGCACTCTCCTTCTCCGCTCACATCTCTGATGTCTCCAAGAAGTCACACTACCAGCTGCACCCCCTCAGAGGTATTCTTCCTGTCCCCTCCTTCCCCCAGAAGCTCACTGTCTCCAGAGCCCTGGTCCTCTCTAAGCTGGACTATTGCAACAGCCTCTATCTAAATCTGCCTGCCTCCACTCTCCGCCCTCTGCAACTTATCCAGAACAGGACTGCGAGACTTGTCCTAGGCCTCAAGCCCAGGGATCGTATCTCTCAGGGACTGAAATCTCCGCACTGGCTCCCAGTGGCTGCGAGGATTAAGTTCAAAACCCTCTGCATTGTACACAAGGCCTTCTGGGGTTTGGGACCGCAATACCTTCAACTCTCTCTTCCTAAATATCTCCCTCCTCAAGCTCTTCGCTCATCTGCCCCCAACTCCCCCAGGGTCAGTCGCTTCTCCAAGCAACAAGTTGGTGGCAGATCCCTCTCTTCAGCAGGGGCCTCTCTCTGGAACAGCCTTCCTGCCTGCCTGAAACTCGAGGAGAACCATCTCCGGTTCCGGAAGCACCTCAAAACCTTCCTCTTTGCTTCTGCTTTTTCTCCTCCCCTCCCCTGCTGAATTCCTGACTGAAATTGCACTGGTTACCTGGCCACCCTTTCTGATCTCTGGCCCAGGCCCCGTCAATTGCCCACCTGCACTGCCTCCCTGGCAACCCCTGCACCTGGGGACCGTTTTCTGTATCTCTACAGTCCCCCTACCAGCACTTATGTCTGCACTTCCTTGCACTTGCCACTAGCTGGCTGTTGTATTTGTTTTATGTATCTTATTTATTCCACTTCCCATGTACTGCACTTTTCCCCTCTCCCTTCCCCCCGCGCACTTTCCTTTCCCCCCCTTCCCATGCACTTGCGTGATCAGAATGACACCTGGCCTAGTAGGATCACTGTCTGTCCTCCCTTTGTCCCCCCCTTACCTCATCGCACCTTGAAACACTTGTGTATAGGCTCGTTATAAATACCCTATCATATCATAACTGTACTACAATCAAAATGAAACAAAGAGCAGCATACCATCGGGAAGAACTAACACAAGAAATTGCACATGGTGTACAACATGAAAATAAAGAATGTACCTGCCAAACTTACAAACCTATACTACTATATGTCAGTGGTGAAGCTGGTTCAGGCAAAACATTCTTAATCAAAATCATCAGCAAATTCCTTCAACAAATGACAAACAACAAACTGTCAGCTGTTGTAACTGCCCCCACAGGTTTAGCTGCGTGAAACATAGGCAGTGTCACTTTACACGGATTCCTACTCCTTCCAGTATAAGACCAAAACAAATTAGAATATTACAAACTTTCTACAGAAGCTGCAATGGAATTACGCAGAGTGTTAAAACAAATGAAAATGCTGCTAATAGATGAGGTGACCATGGTCTCCAATCTAATGTTGGCTTTGATTCACCTCAGATCACAAGAAGTACTCAAAACAAATTACGAAGAGCTCTTTGGAGGAAAACACATTATTGTTTTTGGCGATCTTCAATTGACACCAGTGAAAGGTGAACCTATTTTTAAAACCTTAGGACACAAACTGTGCCGTAAAACTGTTGGCAGCATAGGAAATGTTAACCTTTGGCACCATTTTCATAACAGAGAATTAACAGAAAATGCGCCAGTCTGCAGACCTCACCTACGCCAACATTTTAAAAAGTATTAGAGTTGGTGTACTATCTCAAGAATCACAAGCAATATTAAAAACCCAGCACATCCATGCACTTTATGGCCGGAACTCATGTGCTACTGATGTCATGGAACAATTAGCACACAAAAATGGCACTTATATGTCCTTGATGCCAACTCTTGCAAGCTGTTCCAAGTTCAATGAAACAATGTTGAAAAAAGAAATGCAACCAATAATTGAAATTTGCTCCACAGACAAACTGGACGTAAATGGTATGACACTACCCAGGTGTCAAAAAGCCACAACAAGATTAAATGCCTTAGAAAACTATCTCCAACACAGCTTGTTTGGAGAAAATATTAAAATTATCTTTAAACTGTAGAGTAATACTTAAACGTAACCTTGACGTGGAGTAAGGACTAGTTAATGGAGCACTTGGTACAGTTGTTGGCTTTCAAACATATCCACGTGACAACAACATTCAGTTTGTCAATATTCTCTTTGACAAACTATCAGAAGTAAAAATAATATGACGCTCAACAGCTCCATTCCTTCTTTTCAAAGACATGTATGTACGCGGAGAGCAATTTTCTCTGACTCTAGCATACGTAGTCACCATTCACAAATCACAAGGTCTTACCCTAGATAAAGCATTGATAGGTATTGGGAACAAAGTCTTTAAAGAAGGCATGAACTACGTAGCACTATCACGCTTACGTACACTTGACAGTCTATTTCTAATCAACTTTGATGCAAGTAAAGTAAACGCTGATATTCCTTGCATTTTAGAATACAATAGACTACATTCACTTTACACCCCCATCTAAAAAACTATCCTGTTCCACAAAAAGCAAAATGTTGTAAAAGAAAACTACTTCAAACAGAAATGCAACAGGATCTCACTGCAAATCCTCCAAAGAGAGTAAAAGAACCTAATACTTTATCAATTACTACAACCAAAGAAAAATCTACTACTCAAAGTAATTCAGATACTCCTTCAAAGAAGCAACACACACTCCGAAGAAATGACTTGGACACAGAACTATCTGGTCCATTCAAATTTTCAAATGTAATTGGTGTAAAATGCTATGCAAATGTAGCAATAAATATTATATTTCAATTGCCACCAATTATTAACAACATTTACTTACACAATAATGACCAATTGTGTTTGGAATAAGACAAGAATGTTCATAAGACAAGAATTGGACTGTGCTGGAATGGTGAAATTCACTATAAACTCACAAAAAAATCCACAAGAATTTCTAATGCACTTACTACAAGTACTGGAAAACAAAAATATACCTATAAATGAAATCTTCCAGATTTCATACATGTGGAAACATACATGCACTCTCTGCAACAATGTGGCACAGGAACAAATCCCTAATGAACGCTTTATGTATGTATCCATACCTATCTGTGAATCTGTTCCATTTCAGCAACTGTACTACCTGCAATTCAGATAAAACGCTCCACCTTACAAATACAAACACATAGTAAATACTTCATATTAATGCTTCTGGTGGTGCTGTGGAGCAGCCCAAGATGGCTGCTTAGCTTTTGGCTGTGTGGCTTCGGCTCTCATCCGCCTGCATCTGCGGTCTACATCGGTTTACACGCCCCTCTCATAACTGGGCGACTGCCCCTTGATGCCGTGCTGTGCCCTGCTGAGTTTCGGCTTCCCTTGGACTCTGGGAGCCCATCTGCGGGCCACCTTTGCGAGCGGCCTGCTGGCCTGCCGGGGCCGCTGCGTGCGCGCGGCTCCCATCTCCTCTTTCCTAGGCTCCTGCGCGCTTGGTCAGCGGCAGAGCGTGTACGTGCTGCCGGCGCCTCATCTCTCCCTCTGGGGGCCCTTTGGGGCTAGCGACGGCCTACTCGGGGCTCCTGGACTGTGCCATCGACAGCGCCGGCCTCCTGCGGGGCGCGCCGCTGTGTCTGCAGTCGGGGCCGTCGCTGGAGCGCACCCCGGCCCTTATCCTCGTGGGACTGCTGAGCTGCAGCCGGAGGCTGCAACGGATCTGTGTGCGCCGGCCCGCGCTGATGAGGTGAGGAGCGATGGGCCCAGTCTGGGAATCACTGTGACCCCGATCTCCATCCGGCCTGCTGCCCCGCCTGACGGCTCCTGTGCCATGCAACGCGGCCAGCGTGCCTTTAGGGAAGACAGTGGAGAACTCCTTTTTGCGGCTCCTGCACGCTCGTGCCCCCCTCTCCCAGGGCCTGCACCATAACTCCTCCTGCGCTTGCACAGGTACAGCTTGGGGGCCTCCTGTGAACACTGGCAACTGGCCTTAGCTTTGTCTCTTCCCTGTGTTGACTGGGCTCCTGGAGAGAGCAACCCACCTGGTTTGATTCCTCTTTTTCAACTGCACAGGGGGAAGCTCCCACACAACTTAACCACTGCAGCTGTCTGGTGTCTGTTGACTTTCGTGGGCTGATGCCTCCCTCCTTCCGGCCCGGAAAGCGGTCTCATGCTACCGATTCGACGGCGACCACCCTGCTGTTACTACGGCCTGGGCCTGCCTACACCACTGCTCCAGCGACATCATCTGCAGTCCCTTGGCCCCCCAGTCCATCAGCCACCTGCTCTCCTTCGGTGGGTACGCCTTTAATCCTCATTGCCCCGGGTTGACCTGGTGATGCCGAGCAAATCCAGGGGGACCTCCAAGGGGGGCGCCATGGATCGATTCGCCAAAGCGGTCCCGAGGGGAGAGATGGAACATGCACTGGACCAGTCAGAGGGGCCGGAGGTTGTCCCTCGCCCCTGTGCAACGTCCCCCGACCTGACTACAATTATGGAATCCATGGCCAAAAATGTTGCTTCTTTCCACGAGAAGCTGTATGACATCAACACCAACGTCGCCTCCTTGAAGGCAAGGGTGGATCAGGCTGGGTCCAGAATATCCGAGGCCGAGAACAGGATATCAACTAATGAGGACGAGATACATGCGCTGCAGAGCACTGTGGCTTCCTTGTCCCGCGACATGAAAGGTGTGAGAGCGAAGTGTGATGACCTTGAATCGCGCTCTCGCAGAAATAACTTGCGCATTATAGGGGTCCCTGAAAATGCCCTCAAAGGGCGCATGGAGGATGCTGTTGAAACCTTGCTCAAAGACTTGCTGGGCAACCCGGCTTTGTCCCCACACTTCACAGTGGAACGCGCCCACCGAGCTCTATCACCACGTCCCAAGCCAGGCGATATCCCGAGGCCCATCATAGCCAGGATTCTCAACTACCGGGATAGAGACCTTATCCTCTGCCTATCGCGTGAGAAGGGAGGCCTACGTCTTGAGTCCCACACTATCAGGATCTTCCCAGATTTCTCAATTGCTGTACAACAGGAGAGGCGACAGTTTATCGGAGTCAAGAAGCTGCTCAGGGAACGCAGTGTCCCGTACGCCATTCCATTCCCAGCACGTCTGAAACTTACACACAATGGCAAGCTATACCTCTTCACTGTCCCGGACGAGGCGGTGAAATTCATCGAGGCGCATATACCACTTCGTAATCCGGTGGGGGACCTCACCAACGACATTTAATCTAGCGAGACTAGGGTCACCGTGAACTGTCCCATTCAGTATATCCGTCATTTGGAATGTGTTAATGGCAATAGTGTACTACATATTCATCGATCCTGGCTCCCCCCGCGCATGGCCAGACTGCTGCTCGACCCGGGTACGTTGGACATTGCTCCCCCTGCGCCCGGTCAGGCCAAGGACCCCAGATACCTTTTTCAAGATCATCTCGCCTGCAATGGCCGGCCAGCTATGGGGGCCTGATATTGGGTCCGTCTACCGCACAACTTGTTTTTGACAGCCCTCTCTGTCCTACATGATGCTTAAAGAACCATCCACACAGCAACAGCACACCTCGCTGCAATTGCAACGTTTATGTTTTTTTGGTTGTCACTGCTTTTGGGCCCCTGTTGGGCACTGTTAGGGGCTTGTCTCGGTTGGAGCTTGCCCCCTGACCTCTTCTCGTTAGGGGAGGTCGGTTTACTGGGTGACGCCTGGGTTGGGGGGAATCCACTGAAAGTTGGGGGTGGGCAGTGAGGGCGGTGGGGGGGGAAGGTTGGGGTTTTGGGGCATGTTACAGTAAATGGCGGGGGCGGATTGGCAGACCGCATGACATCGGGGCGCCCGTTATGGAGAAGGTGTTGCCTTACAGCTGGGCCACAACAACAATGGTGGGATGTACACTTGGATTTTGTAACGCTGACAATTGCTATACCCGAGTGTGCTCTGGTGTTTGGGGACTGCCCCACGGTTCTGGAAATCGTGGCGCATGTCAATGGTCGTGGGTGTATAGCTTGGTTGGAGGCGCATTCTGCGGGCTCCATTGGGGGCGGCCTCTGCCTGGTCTCGCACTATGACACTCGTTGTGGGATGTTACGAAGATCACTGAAATGCCGGTAACGGTAATGTCTTGGAATGTGCGCGGCCTGAGCAACTATACCAAGGCTCGCAGAATCGTGGTGTACGACAGCAGGCATGGCTGTAAAATCCTGCTCCTGCAGGAGACACATTCAATGGGCCCTTTGTCCAAAAATATCGCACCAACATGGGGCTCGCATAGATATTTCACCTCATATTCCACACGCGCCAGAGGGGTGCTGACGCTCGTCCATAAGTCACTTAAATTTGTGTTGCATAGGAGTTATGTGGACCCTGAGGGGAGATACATTTTGCTGTTTTGTGCTATAGCCAACAGGGATTATTTGCTGGTGAACACATATGGCCCTAATATAGACTCTCCTGAATTTGTTGACCGTGTGGCATCCATTTTACTAGGGTATGTGGGGGTACAGATCATTTGGGGTGGGGATATGAACTTCATACTTGACACGACGTTGGATAGGACTGGTACGGCCCCTAGGCTCCTGTCTGGCGTGGCGCGTAGACTACTGACCCACAGTGCGACACTTGACATACACGATGTGTGGAGAGCACTCTACCCGCAGGTGCGGGAGTTCACTTTCTACTCCTCAGTACATGACAGCTCCTCCAGGATCGACATGTTTCTTGTGACCTGCTCTGTACTGGGTAGGGTTGTGGAAATGCGGATACTAGCACGCACTCTGTCTGATCATTCACCAATTCTTATGGCCCTGGAACTGGGGATACCTGCCCCCCTCTATCAACACGTCGCGATTCAAGTCGGCCGCTCTACGGGACATTGTGTTTAAGGCAGATATCCTTGCCGATATTCAATCCTATTTTGAGTTCAATGGGTCGCAGTCTACCACCCTGGGGGTTCGTTGGGATGCTTTTAAAGCCTTCATCAGGGGTGCCTCCATTTCTAGAGAGGCCGGAGTCCTCAAAACTATAAGATCCACTCTGTGCCGCTCAGAAACCAAACTCCGGGATCTGGAGCGAGCCCACCCAGCAACCGTCGACCCTGGTGTTCTCTCCCAGATCAGTGAGGAGCTGAAAATCTTTAATGAACAAGCCACTAGGGAGGTCCAGTTCTTCAGTCGGCCGAAGGCCTCGCGTAAATACAGTGAGGGAGACAGGCCCGGCAAAACGTTGCCCGCTCTGGCGAGGGGCGAGTGGGGCCAATCCCAAATTAACTGTGTTAAGGACAACCAAGGGATACTGCATTGGTACGACCAGCGTATCCTCGAGGTCTTCACAGGCTTCTACTCTGAGCTATACTCTCAACCCCCTGAGCATAGTGACTCTCAGATGTGTGAGTTCTTACAGCAGATTCCCACTATCATTATTTCTGATGTAACAAGACACCAATTAGATTTCTCCCTTTTCATTAGATGAAGTAGTAGAAGCCATATTCAGTCTCCCCAAGGGAAAGGCGCCAGGCCCCAACGGGCTCACGGCAGAATTTTATCAGGAGCATGTAGCTATATTGGCCCGAATTACTCGGAGTTTGGAATGAGTCGCTCCGGGTGGGATCCCTTCCCCCAACACTGCGCAAGGCTGTGATTACAGTCCTGCTCATGCCAGGTAAGCCTAGTGACGACTGTGGGTCATACCGGCCCCTCTCAATTATGAACTTAGATACTAAAATCTTTGCTAAGGTGATCGTTAATCTTTTCTTACCCGTTATGTCATACATGGTGCACGATGCCCAATCGGGCTTTGTGCCCGGGAGATCCACGTCCCATAATATTAGACGGCTCATCAACGTCATGTCACAAATTAATCAAGGTGCGAGCGCGGTCACCCTGGATGCTCAAAAGGCATTTGACATGGTGTCCTGGAGGTACATGTGGCTTGTCCTCGAGACTATGGGGGTTGGGCCCAGAATGATTGCATACATCAAGCTATTGTATACTTTCCCGGTTGCCAGGGTCCGTGTCAACTCGCAAACGTCCGCTCTGTTCCCTTTCTTCAGTGGTACCCGCCAGGGTTGCCGTTTTCCCCGATCCTATTTGCCCTAGTCATCAAGCCCATGGCGGACTTCATAAGGGAGCACCACTCTAACAAAGGGGTACGACTACAGGGTACGCCCACAGGGTACGCCCAAAATCATCTCCCTCTACGCGGATGATGTCCTGCTGTTCGTCAGAGACCCAAACGTCTACCTGGACCCAATACTGCGGGACATCACCCACATTGGCACATATTCTGGTTTTATTATTAATTATGCTAAATCTGAACTCTTCCCTCTCACTAGCTCCACAGTGCAGTCGGCCACAGAATATCCGCTCCGTTGGTCCCCTGATGGGATTAAGTACCTGGGCATCCAGGTGTCTCTGACAAGAGACGCCCTTCTCGCCAATAACTACTTGGCCGCGGCAGAACAAGCGGGCACTAAGATAGAGCGTTGGCGCTCTCTCCCGCTATCACTAGCAGGGAGATTGTTGTTGGTAAAAATGATACTGCTCCCTAAACTGTTATATATATTCACGAACGTAACTATATGGCCTGCGGGAAATACTTCGCAGGTCTCCATAAGATGTGTGCACGGTTTCTGTGGCACTCGGGCGCAGTGCGCAAAAAATGGCTTGGACTGACACTCCCCTATGATAAAGGTGGTTTCACCGCCCCCGACTTGATGAGGTACTGGATTGCAGCACAGGCGCAGTTCGCCTCCTACTGGTACCCCGGGCCTCTGGCTCGCCCTCATGTTAAATTGGAGACCCTTGCTGCTTCAGGCATCAATATAATGTCTTTGATACTGCACCGTCAATATGAGCCGGACTCCCCCATGGACCCAGTGCACACCATTCTGCTGGCCTGGGGGCGGGTGTTCGCTGCTGAGACCGAGGATCACCCATACTACAAGTGGCTCCCCGCATGGCGGTTCCCCGGGCTGGAACCCACAAACGACGTGGCCCTGGCGCACCACTGGCAGGCCCTGGGATACCGAGCCCTAACTGACTTCTACCCTGATGGCCAATTCATAACACCGCAGACGTGGAAACTGGGTCACTGTGGTTCGCCACTAGAACTTTTACAATATTATAGACTTTGTGCTGCCTTCCGTGGCGCTTGGTCTGAGTTCCCCAATGAACCTCCCGACTCCCTTGGGATTTCCTACATTGCCAACTCAGGGGGGGGGCACGGTGTGGTGTCTTCCCTATACAAACTCCTCCTTACTGGCGCTGCACCGCAGCCTTCTAGGGCCCGGGATGACTGGGCATTCGATCTGGAGTTAGAACTTACTGACTAGCTGTGGGGGAAAATGTGCTCCCACACTAACAGAGTCTCCCTGAACTTCCGATACCGCACCATCCAGTATAAGTTGCTGAACAGGCTATATTACACTCCGCGCAGGATCTCCAGGTTTGCCCGCTCTGGTTCGCGCCCCTGCCCTCGCTGCAGTGCGGATGACGCGGGTCATTTACACATGTTTTGGGACTGTCCAGGGCTGGCTGCATTTTGGGGTGAGATCCTAAAAACACTGTCAGAAATCTGTGATATTACCATTGAACCCGACCCGCTGGGAGTACTGTTTGGGACATGGGGATCCGAGGGGGCAGAGGGGCAGCCAAATTCCTGAATGTGGGCTGTATAATTACTAAGAAATGTGTACTGCAGAACTGGAAGTCCTCCTCTCCTCCTACATTCCAGAAATGGTTGAACTTACTAACTTGGTCATGGAACTGTGAAGAGGAGTACCTCAGCATCCTCCCTGTCTGCTCCCGGCCCAAAAACATCTGGACTGCATTTAACAGCTATCTTAACGGGCTGGACGCCCCTTCTTCGGCTGACAACTCAC
Organism: Ambystoma mexicanum; assembly: GCF_040938575.1. Taxonomy (NCBI): domain Eukaryota; kingdom Metazoa; phylum Chordata; class Amphibia; order Caudata; family Ambystomatidae; genus Ambystoma; species Ambystoma mexicanum. The sequence goes on from NC_090938.1 coordinate 391,497,357, forward strand.
CATGATCTCCTCACACAGACTCTTTATTGTTTACCAGTTATACGTTCCATTGTAATTTGTAGATTATGCATTGTACCCCTTTCTTTGGTTGCTTTGATGTGTGATTATGTCTTCTGCCTCTGCCAACAAAAATAAAAGTTTTTTAAAAAAATATATTAATGCTTCTACGTTATAATGCAGATGGTACCAAAAACAACTGCACGCTGACTGGATTCACACATTGTCACTTGGTAAGAAAACCTTCACAACAGTAGGTATAATCTACCATGCAGGAGCCACAACCAATGCAGGTCATTACACCGCATATATAAAAAAGAATTCTGGATGGTTTGAATGTAATGATAATACCATTACTCTAAAGCAAAGATTACCAGCAAATCTTATAAATGCTTATTTAATATTCTTAAAACCAAAATGTAATAACTAATCTGTGCATAAACATTAATAAAACTTCAATTAGAAAACTATAAACAGTTACAATAGGCCAACAGGAATCTAACTGCCTCAAAATTCTGCAACAACCAAACAGATAAATCAACACCACTAAATTATAAAAAAGAAATACACAGTTATAATATGCCAACAGGTATCTAACTGCCCCAAGAATCTGCAATAACCCAACAGGTACATTAGCAAAGTTAATAATATAAATACAAAACTATAATCAGTTACAATTCGACATCACGTAACTAACAACTTGCAACAACCAACAGATAGAACATTAGCCAGAAACAACAAGTAAACACTAAAAACAAACAAAAGAAATGTACCATACCATAACAAGAAAAGGATTTTTTTATTCCCACAGACCCAATGATTAAAGCAACAAACACAGAAACTGAGCAAATTGCACAGTACACTGGTTTGTAAACTACTAAATGTGAGGGTTGAAATAAAGCAGAAATGTCTATTATGCAATGTAATAAGTGTTTATAAACTACCTACACTAACATGATCTTTTCTTTTATCACAGAAATTGAAAAAGAATATCTGCTCCAATTACCCACGTCATGAAAAAAATATATCCAATCATAAAAAAATCAAACAGTAAGTATATTATAATAAATACAACTCATAAATACTGCTCCATAACACAACCATTGAAGAAAACATCTAACCATACAGCACAATACAAAATGTTTACTTCCATGGATATGTTATACTGCAGTAGTTGTTACCAAACTCTACAATCTTAATGACATGACGTAGCCAATGTATCACATACAAACTAAACAAATCAAACACAACACAAACTGTATATTTGCAAATATTTGATAGATGTTTGATTCTATGGGTGTGATATGCTGCAGTGGTTGTAGGCCATGCACCCAAGACTCTAGGCCCTGGCCACAACCACCACAGCATATCACACCCATAGAATCAAACATTTTAACTCTGCTATATTGGCTACTTAGACAGGATATTAATTACAATCAACACTGTACTAACAATCCAAAACCAATATCATACTAAAGAAAAATAGCCAGAAGCGGGGAGCCCCCAGGGGGCGCCGAAATGTACTGACTGATCTCGGCTGGTCTTTGTCCCGGGTTGCTTATTTCTAATAACTAAGCCCCCCCCAGCATCGCGGGAGTTGACCCCCGGCCCACTCTGAGGTTCCTTGGTACGGTGGAGTGGCGGCTGAGCGTGGCTCTGGGGCCCGAGGGTGCCGGAGCTCTTGTGAACACCCCCTTCCCTGCTGGCAGCGGGATCGGCTGAGTGGCCTTGCCCGCCGGAGAGACCGCGAGGAGACGTGCCTGCTAGCGGTGGGGGAAGGGCAGTGGCCCTCTTTGTGCGTTTGCAGCCAGAGGAGATCCGCCAGCGGGGTGCTCGCAAGCCGGATCGTGGAAGTCGTGCAGCAGCAGAGGACGGCTCGGGCGCCCGGTGTGGAGAGCTGAGGTGGTGGGCAGCCACTGTGTGGCTGCGCTTGGACGCGGTTGCCATCCGCGGGCAGGCGGCCCTGCAGTAGGATGAGACCCAGGGGAAGACCTCCCCTCCTGGCGGGTCCGGAGGTGGGCCTGGGGAAGGAGGCGTGGGAGTGCGGCAGCAGAGTGCCCCCCGGACACTGCGCTTGCCAGGGGCTGCCTCGTGGTCAGGACTGAGGACGGCGAGTGGGTGGCTGTGCTCGGAGCCACACTACAGGTGCATGAATCGGGGGAAGGTGGCCAGAGCCTCCCCCCCCCCCATCTTCGGGTCTGGGGGGCTTGGGAGACCACAGTGCAGGAGTGGCGGGCTGAGAAGTGTCACCCTGCATGAGTGAAGTGGAGGGTGAGGGCCCCCCGGTGGACACTGCGACTGGCTGCAGCTGAAGAGCAGGACCGGAGGTGGGCAGTAGGAGCAGGCCGGGGCCGGCCTCCCGGGGTTGGTGTGCACTCAGGAGTTATCCGTCTGGTGTGCCGTCCTTCCGGGTGTGGCGCTCCCCGCTGGCGGTGCTGGCCACCCCCCGCATCTGACCTCACTACAGTGGGCAGAACGCCAAGTACGGTCCTTCAGGTGGAGGTGGCCCATTTTCGGCGGCCCCCGGCCAGGTCGGAAGGAGGAGGTATCATGGGTATTGGAACTACTGGGGGCTGGACCGGAGTGTGGGTCCAGGGAGCTGCGGGGGGACGTGAGCTGGTCGTAGGTGCCCGCCCGTGCTTCGGATGGACTGGGCACAAGCCCTGCAGAGGTTTCGGCGGGCCCCCGATCTTCCTGAGAGCAGGAATAACATGCAGGCCTCGAGCCACACGGAGGCAATGGATTCACAATCAATGAGTCGCAACATGGCAGCCCTGCTGGAGGAGATCTGTGGTTTCAGGGCAGACATTAGCAGAAGGCTTGACTCCCTTGATAAGAAGATGGACTCAATGGAGGATCGAGTCCAAGCCCTTGAGGCCAACCAAACCTCCGCTGACCTCTTTGAAACGCAGTTTGATAGGAGACAAGCTGAGCTGAAGCGGAGCGAGGAGAAGGTTACCCTAAAGTTAGATGACCTTGAAAACAGGGAGAGACGCTCCAACTTGAGGTTCCTTGGAATTCCGGAGCAGGATGGGCAGACACTGTTTGATATTTTGTGAGTGGTCAAGGCAATCATTAGTAAACTGTTTGATGGAGAAAATACCAGCGAACCTACAATTGACAAAGCCCATAGAGCTGGAGGGCGTCCTGGTGGCCCTAGATCTGTCCTGGTGAAATTTCATTATTTTACAGAGAAAACCAAGATTCTCGATCTGGCACACAGGAAAGGTTCTCTTGACTGGAAGGGCGCTAAAATATTGATTTTGCAAGATCTTTCGGCGCTCACACTTGCGTGTCGGAGACTCTGTGGGCCCCTTACTAGGTGGCTGCACTCTAAGAGAGTGCGATACAGGTGGGGCCACCCGCTCTCACTCTCTTTCGAATTTGATGGCTTTAAGTACTCCCTGGTTGTGGAGTCTGATATCCAGAGAGTGACGGGAGAATTATTGGGGGACTCCACCTCAAGGCAAGTTATGGATGGAGGGAGTAAGGAAAAAGGAGATCATGGTGCACCCTCGGAGAGCGCAGGGCGACGTCGCATCCGAGGGCATAGGAAGTATAGAAAAGTGGCACCTCCCTTCCCAAGGCAGCCAGCGACTTAATTTGAATGTTGCACTCTTGGTTGGTTCGATGTGTGAGCCTCAGGGCTTTGGGGATTGCTTGTGCAAAGTTTTTTTTTTTGTTGCTTATGTCTCATGCCATGGGGCCGCCGGTTGCGGTGGGAAGGGGGGATGAAGAATACTACACGATTATATCTGTTTTTACAAAGGGGGGGCTCAGAATTACGTGGTTTTTGCTGTTGTGAATCGCCCTGGTGAAGGCGACACTTGGTGGCCTGGAGGTGCGGCGGTTAGATGTCGCAGTCTTTCCAGGCGCTCAGGGAAGGGGTGGGTGGGGGAGGAAGGGGTTGGTATTGTTGGGGAGGGTTGGGGAGAGGGAGGGATGACAAGGTTGTTTTTCTTGGTCGATGATGAGGGTTCCTCAGTGCTGCTGGGTGGGTTGGGGGATAAGAGATCCACAGGGTTTTTCCTGGTTTTCACTTGTGCGCAGAGGCCGTGGCTTGGGGCTGTCATGAGGGGCTCATCTATGGAGTCGGTGGGGTTTTCAGGCTTTTCTAATGGGCGACTCTCCCCAGTGGTTGTCGGTGGGGTCCCTGAATGTACGAAGATTAAACTCTCCTACCAAGAGGTCTATGGTGATTAGGGAATTTTCTAGGCTCAAACTTCACTTGCTTTTTGTACAGGAATCACATTGGGCCAGGAGGCAGGAACTGCCACTTAAGTCCAAGGCTATCCAGCATGTGTTTCGATCCTCCTATTCAGCGAAAAAGCAAGGGGTCGCCCTCTTTATCTCCCCGAATGCTTACTTCTCCCCCAAGGCTGTTAGGTCTGATCCGGAAGGGCATTATGTTATGGTCAAGGGGGAGGTGAGAGGCCGGATGCACACCTTGGTGGGCGTGTATGCCCCGAACGAGGGGCAGGACGTCTTTTGGGAAGGGATGGGGGAGAAAATTAGAGGGTTTGCTGAAAGCACTCTTATAGTAGGTGGGGATCTCAATATGGTATTGTGTCCGGATAGCGACAGGAAGTCCCCAAACCCCTGCCCAGACATGCGGTCCCAGACGAGACCCTTTCCGTCAGATTAACAGGGAACTGGGCCTGTCAGATACTCACCCCTCCAAGCGCGATCATGACTCCCTTTTCACCTTTTTCTCCAGAGTACATCAGGCATTTTCCAGGATCGATTATGTCCTGGTGGACTCCTCGATCAGGGACTGCATTTCAGATTTTGGGGTAGAGACGATTCCATGGTCTGATCATGACCTGGTTAGGGTCAAGTTGGGGGACCCCCCTCCTAGTTCATCGAGGTCCCGATGGATTTGTAATGATTCCTTACTGCAGGATAAGGAGTTGAGGCAGTCGCTGTTAACCACCATGAGGGAATTTTTTGCTCTCAATAATACCGGGGAAGTGGAGGTCGGCAGTGTCTGGGATGCATTCAAGGACACAACTGGAGGCTCCTTGATGGAAATGGGTTCTAGGAAGAAGAGGGAAAGGAATCGGGAAGAGTCGAAGCTAAGAGAGAGAACAACAGCTATTCAGCCGGGAGGGAAACTGAGATCACAGTTGTATCCTGGCAAGTGGGAGGAGCTTCAGAACCTCAGAGCAAAATTGTCTGCTCTTCTAGTGGGGCAGACGGAAAGAAAGCTGGCCTTTTTAAAGCAATGCTACATGGAGAGGGGGGAGAAGGCAGATAGGATTCTGGCTTGGAGGCTGAAGGAGCTTCGTAATAGCAAAAGGGTGAGCTGTATCGCAGGATGAGAGGGGGAACATTTTTTGCAGGATGATCAGATAGTGGAGCAGTTCAGGCAGTATTATGAAGGTTTATATACCTCGGAGTACTCGGGAGACGGGGCAGATGTGGACTGGTTCTTGGAACCCCTTCCTATTCCCCGCTTAACCCGAGAGAATTCAGACCTTCTTGAGCTCCCAATTTCACCCCAGGACATAATTGATGCCATTGCTTCTCTGAGGAGTGGTACGGCGCTGGGGGACGGCAGCTTTTCGGTCTGCTTCTATAAAATCTTCCGCTCCACGCTAGCCCTCTTCCTGGCAAAGGTGTATAATTCTGCTCTAGAAACAGGGTCCCTCCCGGGCTCCATGATGTCTGCTCTTATTGTGGTTCTCCAGAAAGAAGGGAAAGACCCCTTTCTTTGCCAGTCCTATAGGCCCATTTCTCTTCTCAAAGTTGATGTTAAAATTCTAGCCAAAATCTTGGCGAATAGGCTGTCGAAATGTCTTCCTTTCTTGGTTCACGGAGACCAAGTGGGTTTCATTCCGGGCCGCAAAGGGTCTGACAATGTGAGGAAAACTTGGGTTTTATCCATGAGGTGTCCAGGCGGGATTCGGAGGCCTATCTCCTCTCCTTAAAGGCCTTTGACCGTGTCGAGTGGCCGTTTCTGGGGAAGGTACTCCGAAGGATGGGTCTAGGGGACAGTTTTTGTGGGTGGGTCTCGGCCCTTTATAATGGTCCCTCAGTGAAGGTGCTAGTGAAGGGCTGTACCTCGGCGGGTTTTGCGCTGTCCAGAGGCACGCGACAGGGGTGGCCCCTCTCCTCCCTTTTGTATGCTCTGGCGATGGAGCCCTTTGCCATTGCGGTTAGGGCAGACGGTGGTGTCTTAGGGTTGCAGTTTGGGGATTGGGAGTTCAAGTTATCCTTATTTGCGGATGTTATTATGGCGTATTTGGCTAATCTCCATGAGTCCCTCCCGCATTTGTTAGGCCTAATCAATTGTTTTGGGGTGTTCGCTGGGCTAAAGGTCAACTTTTCTAAATCGTGCATAATACCGATGGGTAGATTGAACCAGGAAATCAAAGGCAGAACTGAGGTGCTGGGTATGAGGGTTGAGAGGGAGTCTTCTCGATATCTCGGTACCAATATCCCCAGAGACTTGGGTAAAGTTTTTTGAGTTAAACTTCCCCCCCTTACAGGTTAAGATCTTTGGTGACCTGGTGAAATGGGCTCCCCTTTCTCTCTCCTGGTTTGGGGTGTATGGTCACAGTAAGGATGAACATTCTCCCCAGGCTCCTCTATCTCTTTTCGGCCCTCCCCTGCATTGTTCCGGATTTTATTTTTTGAGCAAATGCAATCTTGTCTTCTCCGCTTCATTTGGGATGGCAAGAAGGCTAGAGTGAAGTATTCCACACTGACCCTTCCCAAGTCTTATGGGTGCTTTGGCCTTCCGGATTTTAAATTGTTCTATAAAGCAGCCCAGCTGTGTGTGATGTTACAACATCTGAGGGACGATTTTAGAACGTATTGGACCTACGTGGAAGATGTGCATGTTCACCCGAGAAAAGTTAGGGACCTACTTTGGGCTCCACCCAGTTCCATCCCAGTGGCGGTCAGATCACACCCTACCCTGGTGACCTTGTGGGCGTCCTGGAAGCCTAATAAGGATAACAAGCTCCTCTCATCTTGGCCCTCTCCCCTATCTATGGGGCCCCCCGATCAATTTAGGATCTAGAGGGTTTCGAGGGACACAGTCGTGGTCGGATCAGGGGGTGGACAGGGCTGCCCAACTCTTTGGTCAGGGTGCTTTTCTCGACTACGCCCAGTTGTTAGAGGCGCTGGCGACAAAGCGCTTTCTGTTTTCGAATACTTGCGGCTAAAGGGAATCCTCACTCAGGCCGCTTGGCTGTCTGACCTTACCCGTCCCCTGACCCCCTTTGAAAGAATCTTTGTGGAAGCCAGGTCCAGGAAGGGGGCCCTGTCCAAGATTTATCACGCCCTGATCACAGCCAATTTGGAAGGTAGACAGAAGTTCAACCGCATCTGGGAAGGGAGGCTGGGCCTTGCCCTTGAAGATTGTGTATGGCAGGCTGTCTTTAAGTCAATCTTCTCTGGGGATTATATACGGCGGCCATGGAGCACAATTTCAAGATTCTCCATTCCTGGCATTGCTCTCCCGTCGCCCTTTCTAGAATGTATGCCAGGGTGTCTCCAATGTGCCCGAAGGGGTGTTCCTCCCGCGGTTCTTGGTTCCACATGTGGTGGGGGTGTCCAGCAATCCAGGTTTATTGGTCAGAAGTGCTTAGTTGGATAAAGGACATATTGGGAAAGAGCCCCTCCCTTCACACCCTGGAGGTCCTTCTGGGTTCACCCCTGCCTGATGAAAAGTCGTTACCCCTCTCAAAGGTGACGGGGGCCATGTCGAGAGCGGGGAGACTGGCACTGGCCCGAAAATGGAGGTGAGCCATCACCCCCACGAAGGCAGAGTGGCTTAATAAGTTAATTACTATTTTTACGTATGAGAAATTGTCGGCTATTGCAAATGACACCATGTGTTCTTTTTTACAGGATTGGTCTGTTGTTCTGTTAAATATTGACTGTGAAGCCTTGAAACTGTGAATGATTTGGGTGGGTTGCTTGGTTTGAGGCTCGGACAGGGTAGGCAGTAAATGGTTCTTTCGCCATGTCCTGTAACGTCACCTGGGACCTCACTAACATTGATTGGTGAAAAGCCTTATTGTGTGTTCAGTCCTACCTTTTAGCCTTGTGTGCCTATTTTTCTCTCAAGCCGGGTTTGCCTGTGGTGGGGGGGAAAATGGATCTGATTCGTTCTTGTAGGTTGTAATTTTTTGTTCATGCCAGTTGTTGCTTGTCGGAAGCGTTGTTAGCTGAAAAGCTTAATAAAAACAAAGTGGAAAAAAATAAATAACCAGAACCGCATTTTTTAATGCCCGCGGACAGCCGCAGTGACCGCGGAAATGGCGATCAGACCAGGGGTGCTGGCCAACTAAACAAATGCAGCATTTCACCCATCTCTTACTGCCCCACCCTCCCCAAGCACTCCTGTACACCAACACAAAGTGTATTTCTCCCCAGGTCCTCGCCGCGCTGTCCGCGGATGCAAGATGGCGGGCGCATCAAAACAGTACAACGCACCTCACCCTTCATTCCAGCCAATCGGCGAACATGTTGCATGTCCGCGGACATGACGCAAGCCGATTAGCCAATCGGTGTCCTGCCCGCAGAGCGAACAGGGAAATGTGTCCGGAGCAGACATAGATATATCACATTTTTTGTGACCTATTTTTTGGTCGTTTTAAAAAAAAAAACTACTGGACGGATTTTCACCGAATTTTCAAAAGGCGTGAGCAGTTTTTTCCCCATTCAGTCTATGGGAAAAAAAGACATTTTGGGACCCACCTTATAACTTTGCCCCCCCTGGACCAAACCTCACCAGACTTTGCAAAAAAAAAATTCAGAGTGGGCTTTATTTTGCAAAGTTTGGTGAGGATTCGGGAGCAGGGGGAGCAGATTTATAAGCCGCCCAAAAAGTGCTCTTCCTATGGGATTAGCAACTTAACCATAACTACACAGCCACTTCCGTGGCTGTGTAATAACATCAAAGAAAAGATCATTTAACACGCATTCTTAGAATTCCAAGATTCTTGTAGGACAATCTGTGCCCGGTGCAGACTGTGGAATTCACCCTAATGTTTCAGTACCCTGGCTGGTGCACGACCTAATTCAGGGGTGCTATGATAACAGAGGTCTGGCAAAGGGACCTAAGGAGGCATGATATTAGAAAAGCTAGTTTCCAGTGGTAAACTGCTGGGAGTGGAGGGTATGCAGGCTCCCATAAGAAGAAGATGAAATACATGATCAAACCTTTTGATCGTGCTTTAATTACGAGTGCAAACAACTGGCGTGCTGATCTTTTTCCTCATAGCTTGGTTAATTAACCTACTGAACAGCCCTCTGCCGGGATCAAGACAATTTGGTACGATTCCAACAAACTTAATACTTAATGAGATCAAGCATCTTTATGTGCTTGTTTGTAATTGTGTAAAATTGGATTGTATAGCCTGTGCTTTGTTTTTAACTGTTTAACTTTAAAGACCCTTATCACAAATCCGCTGATCGTACATTTGAAAAATCTGCAGCCCTTTTGCCCTACCGATGGTCTAATTATTAAGGTGGACATGGACCCTGTCAGTTTTGCTCATTTTCTGCCTGCGTGGAACACTGCAGGGGAATCCGGAAGAACCTTGGGTTACCATGGCATAATCCTCCCCAGGTCAGACAATGCACTGCAATTGACATGCATGTACAGAAGTAATGACAGTTGCTGTCATTACAGTGATACAAAGAGTCCACCTGCACCATTGCGGAGTAAAAAAAGAAGGCAGAATCCATACATTAAAGCCTGACAGGCAAAGAGGCTGACGGTTTCTCTGCACGGAGTGGGAAAGTGCTCAAAGTGGTTTTCCCACTCCCTGCCGTGCTAAGCCTATGGAATTAGATCCAAAGGCCGAATGTAGCGAAACACATTGAGAGCCGGGGTGGGGGGGGCTGTGATTTATGCATGTGTTGCCTTTTGTATATCACAGGTCAGGTTGACCTGCCCAAGCAAACATCAAGAGATATATCCTCAGGGATAGCCTCAGGGAGGTCAGAGAGAAGATCGATATATATCTCTCTCTCTCTTTCTCCCCCCCCTCAGGATTCACACAGGGTAGCCCCCGAAGCATATCCAGGAGGGCACGAGTCCCCTCAAAAAGAGAGTAGGGTGACTGCTTTTAACAGAAAATATAAGCAGATCTGGCATTCGAGGGGGATCAGAAACAGTATTTTTACTGGATGGGGAGGGGGGGTGTGAGGGCCTCAGTATAAAGTTTAAGTACTGATGTCTTAATGGGACTAGCAGAAATGATAAGTGTTGTGATTAACTTTGCATTCATCTGGTGCAAGTGACTAGAATCTTGAGATGGAATGCAGGGCTTAGAATGTTTATCTATGAGTGAGTTCCAGGTTGGTTAGTTGCAAGGATGTAAGCCCTGAGAGAGGATGCCGGTGGGTGTCCTATGTCCCCTTTTACTTACCTGACCCTAAGAACTGTATTTGGTGTACCTAAACCTAAGTAAATAAGTTAACAGTTCACTGGAGTGTCAGAGTCATTTGTGGCCAAACCTTGAACTCAACACTGGCGACGAGGATGGGATCTGGCTGTGCTGGGGGGACAGCACCAAAGGGAGACACCCACCGCCCCCCCCCCCCCCTCTGAGAAGTGATCCTCTCTCAGGTAAGAGCGCTGGATGGCTGTGAGGCACTGCAAGTGCAGTGAGGGCAATTGAGGTCCAGACAGAGGTGCTACAGAGGCAGAGGGGGCAAGAAAGGCCCAGACAGAGGCGCTACGAAGGCACTGGAATAACAGAGCAGCTATGGATGTAAAGGTGCTGCATGAGGCAGTGGAGAGGTTCTGCCAGGGCAGTGAGGCGCTACAATGGGCAATGAGATGTTGCAGAGGCAGTGAGGCGCTGCATGAAGAGATGCTGCGAGGGCAGTTAGGCGCTGCAACAGGCAGTGAAGAGGCACTGCAGAGACAGTGAAGCGCTGCTAGGGGCAGTGAGATGCTACAGAGGCAGTGAGGCGCTGCATGAAGAAGTGCTGCAAAGGCAGTGAGGTGCTGCAACAGGCAGTGAAGACGCACTGCAGGGGCAGTGAGGTGCTGCGTTAGGCAGTGAAGAGGTGCTGCGTGAGGCAGTGAAGAGGTGCTACATGAGGCAGTGAAGAGATTCTGCAAGGGCAGTGAGGCACTACAAGATGCAGTTAAGAGGTGCTGCAAGAGGCAGTCAAGAGGCGCTGCAAGAGGCAGTGAGTGGTCGCTGCAGAGGCTGTGAAGTGCTGCATGGTGCAGTGAAGAGGTGAGGCGCTGCAAGGGCAGTGAAGTGCTGCACGGGGCAGTGAAGAGGCACTGCATAGGGAGTGAAGAGGCACTTCAGTGACAAGGGTGTGCTGCAAAGGGCAGTGGGGACAAGAAGTTCTAGTGTTGAAAGGTACAACGGTCTGCTGTAAAGTGCAGTGGGCTCTGTGAGACTTATGGTTATTAGAAGGAGCTGTGAAGTTCATTGGAGCAGCAAGGTTCATTCATTCATTGGCATGGTGAAGTTCAAGGTGGCAGTCTCTCATAAAGCATTTAAGAGAATTGAGACTGTACAAACATTCAGAAGAGTTGGAAGTTGTTAATGGATCTAGAAGGGGACTGGGGCCCATGGACTGTGCAAACATCTGTTGCGCCAAGGCTACAAGCTATTGGTCATAGTGAAGGCAGCTGAGATCACTGACAAAGTTATCCGATGTCAGCGCTTACCTTTGACTGGAACCGAAGGTTGCTGCGGTTGGCTTGAGTGGAGTCCTGGAGTTCGGCATGAGTGCTGCAGCGGGAGGCCTGACTCAGTTATGAAGTTTGATGGGGATGGGAGCTCTGTGTTCCTCCGTTACTCTCTATGCAATGGTGAAGTAGGAGAGAATGCAGAGGTGCTGGCGATTAGAGTTGAGATACTAGAGCTGATATATATTAGTTTATTAGAGTGATGTTGTAGGTACTTGTCTCTCTCTTTAATTGAGTTATGTAGTTTAACATATTTCTCTCCACAGGCGGAATACTGTCCATTACATGTGTTGCATGTGTAAAAAGGTGCAATGGTTGAGGTGAACCGTTGAGCGGACTACTGTCCATTACATGTGTTGCATGTGTGAAAAGGTGCAATGGTTGTGGTGAACCATTGAACGGACTACTGTCCATTACATGTGTTGCATGTGTAAAAAGGTGCAATGGTTGAGGTGAACCGTTGAGCGGACTACTGTCCATTAGATGTGTTGCATGTGTAAAAAGGTGCAATGGTTGAGGTGAACCGTTGAGCGGACTACTGTCCATTACATGTGTTGCATGTGTAAAAAGGTGCAATGGTTGAGGTGAACCGTTGAGCGGACTACTGTCCATTACATGTGTTGCATGTGTGAAAAGGTGCAATGGTTGTGGTGAACCATTGAGCGGACTACTGTCCATTACATGTGTTGCATGTGTGAAAAGGTGCAATGGTTGTGGTGAACCATTGAGCGGACTACTGTCCATTACACTGTCTGTATAAAAAGGGAAATGTTGTTCCTAGACTTTGGTGCCATTGTTTTGGCATATGTTGGTAGACATGTATGCGGTGATGTGTGAGTGAAATAAGATATTAAGGTTTTGAGTGTTTATTAAATCTTCATTAGAGTTATTAAGTTGATAACAGTGTTCATCATTAGCTGTTCTATGTAGGCATATTAATATGTTCTCTCCACAGGTGGACTTTTAATTTTAATCCACAGATGGACATTGATGTTAATGTTAATAGATTTTGAAGTGGTGACAGGGTCTAAACCTTTTGGAGTTGGTTGTGGTTATATATGAAATGCTTTGAATAATCTTTTGTGTTTCAGGTGGGACTTTACTGGACAAATCTTTTGATGAAATATTGATCTTGCCACCGATACTTTACTGTTCTTGTTGTTGTCCCTATAGGGGAAAGATGTGTTGTGATTAACTTTGCATTCATCTGGTGCAAGTGACTAGAATCTTGAGATGGAATGCAGGGCTTAGAATGTTTATCTATGAGTGAGTTCCAGGTTGGTTAGTTGCAAGGATGTAAGCCCTGAGAGAGGATGCCGGTGGGTGTCCTATGTCCCCTTTTACTTACCTGACCCTAAGAACTGTATTTGGTGTACCTAAACCTAAGTAAATAAGTTAACAGTTCACTGGAGTGTCAGAGTCATTTGTGGCCAAACCTTGAACTCAACAATAAGCAGGCTAGACAAAGTGCTGTAGCAAATCGGCTCTATGAGATTACTGCGTCGCCCATAATGGCGACTACGAAAATGTCAACCTCCAGTACGGTGCGGGGCAGTGATCACATACATCACTTGTTGCCCGCATCCCCACCACCAACACACTTACCTTCTCGGCGGCCGGCTCTGCTCTATCCCCTGAAGCGTCAGTGCCCACTCACTTATGTGGGTCGGATCTAGCAGCGCAGGGTCCCATTTCTTTTTTTTCCCCTTAAACTTTGTCCCTCGCTCTCCATCTAATGGAAACGGGGGAAACCCCGGCAACCCGCATTATACTGACTAAGGGGAGTGAGGGGACATCCCCGCAACCACTGCTCACCTTAGTCCGCGTAATGGGGGGGCGGGATTTTTGTACTGAGCGCAGTATTGGTAATGTCGCCACAATCGTGGCAGCATTTTGGTACGATTCCAGCAAATCCATTAACCCGTTAAACTCTCTTACTAGGATCAGACTATGTGACCTGCAGGTCACACACAAAGACCTGCGCGGCTGGAGAAGTGATCCACAAAGCTTCCTCACCAGCCTATTGTGACAGGACCAGCGTTGTGGCTCTGCCAGGGGCAGAGGGGCGCCCACCCCAACACAACAAGGGTGCCTGAATGCAGGCAGGCCCCCTCCCCGCTGCTCCTTACCTGAATAGATGGCAACCTCCAGGAGGCTGCAGGAGTACCACAGCATGCCTGGGAGACGCAGAGCCAGGAGATGCTGGAGACCGCTGCGGCATCCCTGTCACGGGGTGCCACGAATGCTGCAACAGCGCCCACAGGACGCAGCAAGGATAGACACAGCACCAAGGGTTGTCGTCCATCACAACACTGACTGGCTCCAGCAGAATGTTTCTGCTGGAGTCTGCCCACACACGGAGCCACCACTAGCTCACCAAGGAAATTTGTAATAATAAATAAAAGCTCCATGAAGGCCTTAAACACACGATGCCTCTAGGGAATATTATTTTAAAAGGCCCTGCAGGAGTTGAGCTAAACAACGTCCCTGGACACCAGCAGAGTTCATGTTGGAAAAGGGGTGGGCATACCAGCCCTTTCAAGCCTTTCCATGGCCATCCCTCGTCACACCCCTTGGAGCCAGGTCAGCTATTCGTTAAGTGAAATGGCCAATCCTGGGAGCGGGTGGGGTACTTAAATAAGCCTGTGTGCATGCTTTAGTGTAGGTTAGTTGGGTGAGGAGAGGAGGTTGGGGAGGATGGCCGAGACCAGAGTAGGTGAGAGTGACAGGAGTGCAGAGGCTATTTATATGGAGGGTGTCTGGTGAGTGTTTGTGTGCGAGCGGAGAGTGTGAGTAGAAGTGGTAGAGTAGAAGTAGCAAAGTGGTAGTAGCAGCTGAGATAGCACTGGTAGTTGGGAGTAAAGACAGTAGGCAGCGGGAGTAGCGAAGTAGCAAGTCAGAGGAATAGATAGTAGATTGGTAGTGGGTAGTAGAGGGTGGTAGGGCACACTAGTGTGTAGAGAGGTAGCCAAACTGATAGTAGAAGTAGTAGGAGGTAAAGGTAGTAAGGAGATAGTGTGAGCAACAAAGTAGGAACAATAATAGGAGAGAGGGAAGCGTGACAATGAGTGGGATAATAGGAGTAGCTATAGATAGAGTGAAATACAGATTATAACTAGAAGTATAGCAAAAGTAGAACGAGCAGAAGGAGGGAAAAGGAGGCAACAGAGGTAGAGCGGTAGTAAGAACAGGAATAAGAAATTAAGTAAAATCGAATGGTGGAGGTGGAAAGGCAGAGCGAGAAATTGGAGGGATAGTGACGTGGTGGTAGGAGAACAGTTTAAGAAACCAGTATACCGAATGGTCAGGTACAAGAGGGTGTGAAAGGAGTGAAAGTGACTCCGGGCGGAAGAAGACATGATTCATAACTCGCTGAGACTACTAAGGGGATAGAAGAGGGGAGGTTTGAAAATCCCTAAGGAGTCAGGTAGCCAACGACTTTGGTAAAACATGTGAAGCTCAGGAAGACAGATGGGGGTTAGCTATCACACTGATACTAATATTGGTGGGTTAGGGAAGCGTGGACGAGGCCGGGGTAGACCAGAGAGAGAGAGAGAGAGAGATGGCTGGCCCTAGCGCCAAACTTTCCCGCCCGCTAGGCCCAGTTACCTTTACTGAGAGAAGATGGCAATCCCATCTGTTATTTTAAACAAACACCATTGGAACTACTGAGAGTCGGCGCAATTCTTTCTGGCAGGCAGCCCCGTCACACTGTCCAAACTCTGAACGTGGCAGAATTGCAGCGAAATATAGTGGTTTGAGTTTCTCTTTTCTCTTACAACAACAGTTTCAAAACTATTGCAACATTTTTTCTGGTAACAGATTTGGCTGCCCAGACCATTTCTTCCGATTGGACGCTTCGGGTATTTAATTCACATGTGTTGCTGTAGGGCCTGTTAATCCCACCCAGGTTGCTTTTGCATGTTTTTAACTCTTTATATTGTGCATCATTATTCTGTCTTTATAATTCACAAGAGCCTAAGAATACATTTCGCACAGGGGTCTGTGTATTTGTAATAGACATATGTAATCCTTATAGTTGTCTGTCTCATGTCCAATTTACAGCTTTGTTATATATTGCATTATCGGCCCACATTCTTTGGAATCAAAGACCTCCTAACCACCGAGCTTCAAAGCCATACCAATAGAAGTGGAGTACTTCACTACAAATTTCACATGACATAATTAGCAATACTAAGAACGATAACACTACTATTAAGAATAATTTCAATAAAAAATATAATTAGCAGTAATATTAACATATAATAATAAATGCAATGGGAAAGAGAAAGCATGGTTGTAGGTGCGGGAGCGATGGCAGAGATGGTACAAATCTACCCTTCCCCAGCATGTCTTTCCATCTTCCCCCTTCACTGCCCTGCACATTTTCTTTCCCTCTTCCTCTTTCAATATTTTACACCAAACAATTAACTATATACAAAGCTGCTGCAAACAAAGAAATACTGACAACTGAAAATATACCCCAGAGGGATGGTGGGGTGGCTGCATATATACATAGTATTCATCAGCCAATCAATCTACACTCCCCTCTGTGCACCAGATCAAAGGGAGACCAAGGGGCTGATACCACTGGGCACTATGGAGCATCCACCCGGCATGACTCACCCAAACCTAACCAAGAGGCAAACTGAACACTTGCACTGCCCCAAAAATAGACTCAACCAGGAACAACGAAGACCATACCAGGTTTAAGCAAGACCCAGCAGCATTCAAGGGGGACGACAACCAGGTCCCAGCTGGAATTTAACTCAACCCAACCAGGACCTGAAAGAGTCCAAACCAGAACCCAACTGCGACCAAATTAGCACCAGCAGGAACCCAGCCAGGATTTATTGGACCTAATGAGGAGCCTACTTTGGTCCAAATGGAACAAAGTATGACCCATCTGGCACGTAACCATGACCCCAAAAGGTCTTTCTTGTCACCCAACACCCTAAAGGACATGTCCGTCCAACCACAACCCTAGCACAACCACAAAGAGCCTTCCCACGCCTCTTTCAAGACAGTAAATCCAAACTAGGACCCAATCAGAACTCAACCGAGGGAAAACCAAGACCAAGTAAGACCCCTCTAGAATTTGACAGGGCTAACTTGTGTCAAGCCATGACCCCAAAGAGCTTTCAATTCAACCAGAACCCTGCCACAACATGAAAATGTTTCCTCATCCACTAAGACCCAATTCTGCCCCAAAGGGCCTTTTCATCCATCTGGGGCCCAATTGGAAACTCCAAAGATTACTATTTCTCTCAATTAGTTTGAGCACTATACATGTAAATAGAAAAATCTGATAAAATCCATACCAACCAATTTAGATCTTTGAATGCTTTCCAAACAAACTGATCTTATGAGCATCTTCCCCTGCTAAGACACACAAACTAGTACTAGAGAGTTTGTTTCCATTCTATTAGAATTGTATAGCACTGATGAATTGCCATCTGGCAAGGGTGTGAAAGCCCTGGCTTTTTATATCTGTATTAATTAAAAAAAATGATGCAGATAATTCCATCTCTGAAATGGTAATCTGCAGATTAGATTCCCCTTTAACAAGCTCCATACCAAAAGGTTAGTGTCCCCGGCTGGATCAGTATTCCGATCTGCAGCGCATTCTCTGCCAGTGGCACAGAGCAGGTTCAGAGGTCACAGCTGCCCATTTGGCAGCTGCAGTGACAGCCAAGGCTCTATATCGCAGAGGCTGCATTTAAGATATGCTCTTCTGTACCAAAACTATGGTCATCATAACTAGCCCAACTGGTGGCAGGGTAAACTCTAAAGATAAGGTATGACTGAGTTAGGCATGGTGCATGGCACTACTTATGATTCTCGCAGCCACATCCGTTTAATATGACATATGTCTGCTCCTGTGAGCCATGCTCAGCTGTGAAAAGTGATGTGCATTCTGGCCAGATAGGTTGAGCCAGTCAAATAACAGAACAGGAACCTGAATGGCCATGCCTCTTCTTTGATCGCTTTGCGAGAGTAGGGAACACCATCCGCCAGAGACAGCCACACAACAGGCAGCTGGCCTGGGCCCAGGCATTAAAGGAGCACACTCATTCAAAGGGAGTAGTCTCAAACGAAGGTGCTGCATTTCTAAAGGCCTTTGTTCCTAGTGAAAAGGGAAGGGTGGGGTTAGAGTAGACAACAGGGCTCTGTAGAGCAGAGGAATACTTCCAGCATCTTGTTTCTCTCTACTTCTCTCTCCCCTTCGTATCCCCTTCACTTCCTATATAGTAATGCACTTTGGGTATGATGTCAGAAGGGCAAGGTATGCTCAATTCAAGAACATGGATTGGACCACCAAGGCATTCTGGCTTTAGTTTAATCACCTGTGGACCTTTACCTTTAACAGAAGAGGCCCCCACCAAATGTTTTGAATCATCTTTGAATCATCTTTTGGACTCCATCCTTTGAAGAAGATTTTGTTTGGACCCTATTGGGAGAGCAATCCTTTCCAGAGTCCTCCAGGTGTGAGGGGAATCCAAGTTTTCCAAGGCAACAGCAACCTCTGTCCTCTATCCTTCCTTGGTGAGGAAGGATAGCTCAGGGGAAAAGCATTTGTCTTGGAAGCGAGACAAGCAGCGCAACACAGGTTTGAATCCCAATCCCACGCTTAGAAACCACTCGCCAGTATTAAGTGTGTTATAAAAGAACAATTATAATAATCATCCCCAGGGAACACTGGGGGGTCACCCTGCTGCTTAAACAAGACTTGCCTCTCTGCCACCCACAACGGTACCCATGACCTCACTGTGCTGAAGAACCTCTTAAGTTGTGTGCCAGCCGCCCCAGTGTTTGGGAGCACGTAAAAATGACTCATCATGTACCTCTGCCCCTGTATTGAGACTCGCAGCACCCCGAGAGCCAAGACAGCCAGGACCCAATTATTTTCTGCCGTTGGAATGCTTGAAGCCATGTTTCCAGAACCGTTTGACACATTTGAACCACCAGGAACCTCTGTTATTACCTTTTGCACTCTCCCATCTTCTCACAAACACCAAGAAGGCTTGTTTGCTGCTGCTGGACCACAAAGAAATGCAAAAAGGTACTAGTGACTGCTAACTGCCCACTTGGTCCATTTCTGGGACTTGGAGACTGGATAAGTAATTTTAATCATGTTTTACAACCTCAGGAAATACCATTTTTGAACATTGTGATCTTTCCATTGCCTTTTCTCCCCTGTCTCACTACCCAGAATGCTGCATCTATTCTATCTCGAATATTGTGTGAGCATTCTACATGGGTGGTATTTTACAGTAATGTATAGTTAGTTATTGTACATGGTGTGTTTGCCTAAAGTATATATGTTTATAGAACCTTGACTGGACATTCCTATATTTTAGACAGTTATACTTTGCTGTTTGGGTTGCTACTGAACCACATTCACACCCCTCTTTAGAGTATAGCCTTCCATCGGCCCACATTACCACAAAAGGCAAAGGAGGCATATCTCTTAACTGTGCCAGTTTTACCTTTACGATTGTGTTGGCTCTTGGTTTGTAGAAGTGTGAGGGCTGATCCACTTTAGCCTCTACTCATCTTTGTGCTCCTGCAGGGCAGACGTCAATTTGTCAAAAGCACCTTCCACCCTTTTCCCCCAATTGAAGAAGTATTGAGCGTCTCCCCAACTAACAAAGAGCTCTGAGCATCTTCCAACACGTTCTAATCTCTAAGTGCCTTCCCAACACTAGGATTTCCTTGTGTCTTCCAGTACAAAAAAGAATTTCTAAACATCTACCAAAACTTAGAGCACTTACACACAACCAGGACCCCCAAGCATCTCCACGACCAGCCCAGACCTCTGATCATCTGCCCAACCTTGCAAGAGTGGTGACTCATTCTGTCTAAACTTCTTTATAATGGTCAGTGCTTTGAGAGAACAAGTGATCATTCTTTGGCTTCCCAACTCTGGATATCACAGCAAAGCCTAATATCGAGTGGAAACTGACAGATGGACCCCTGGAGCTGACTGACCAAATCCCAGATGTGCAACCATAGGACAGCACAGTACAGCAAGAGGAAACATTAAGAATACCCATAGACCTATACCAGAGTGTCCTCGGTTTAAGGAATTTAAACACAAATCCGAATGGAGAGGTAAGAAGGGCCGATGGAAGTTTGAGGGCGCTCACTCTGCTACACTATTATTCTGGCCCCTTCCAAGTCCTGAAGTTAACACTTTAAACTATCTGAGCCTCAAAGCAGTTTAGTATATATTGTCCGCCATGGAAGAAAATTGGCTAAAATCTCAGGATCTCACCTAGCTCTGCACACAACTGGTTCACCATTTCCAATGCCTCCTCAACCTTGTCAGAGGACCGCACCACCACCTCCACTTCACCCACTGCAAATCCGAAGTCAGCCTCGTCAAGGTCCACGTGTACATGGCCACCTGGCAGCACATAGCTCCTCCGATCTGTCACAAATGTTGCAAATGCGTCCAACCCAAGCAAAACCAGCAGATCATCTACACATGAGGGGTATTGTTCAGGGACCTCCCCTAGGGCCTGGCACACCTGTTCCACAATTGCAGACTCCATAGTCACCTCACGGTACTGTGTAGAAGAGTCACAATGGCCACCACTGAGTGCCAGAGGCAGCTTCAGCTCCCAGCCCTGCTCGCGTTGCCGAAGCCAGTGGTCCTGCAGTGTTAGGCAATGTTCAGATGTATCATAGTAGGTATCGCGGAACACCAAGCGTGCAGTCAGGCTAGCCCCCAAGCTTAACAGTCTTGCTTCAGTCTCAGGGCTGTAAACAAACTTCCGCTCAACCTCCAAGGCATCAGAGTCCATAGCGCGTCGTCTCAGGTACACACAGCTGGGAGGATAAGAGAGAGAAAACAGACAGCTGGGTTATTAGAGACCATTGGTCTATTCTGCATTGCTCTCATCCATCACAGTTTGTCTATGCTAATTGTCCATCTGTCTGCCACTTCCTCGCTATGAAACACTGCCTGTTTCATGGTCCTTCCAACCGTGCTCTGCCTCAACCTCTTCCCAGCTTATATGACTGGGCTTGGAGCTGAAGTAATCTTAATTAAGCGCAACATTGGGTGCACACATTTCTTGGGATAACCTAACCGTAAGCTGACTCAACCATGAACAGAACAAATCTTGAGTTGAACCAACCAGAGCACAAAAGCCTTGTAACGGCCCAGTCTTGTGTTCATCTTAATCATTTCACTTTATTTCGGGAAAAATTGGTTCCATAAACCTTAGTACATGATAAAATTAAATGAGGCATAGAAACAATAAAATCAAATTCATCAATATAAAAAATTGTCAACAATAATCATTAATACAGTCCCAAAGTAAAATAGACAAACATAATTTCCCATCAATAAAATAGCGATGATGAAAAAACAGCTCTCAAATTAAGTTAAACACATCAGCAGTGCTTATCCCATGCATTTTGGATAAATCTAGCAAAAGCCCAAGCTACTTGGATAGAATTAGCTGATAAAAGGTACATAAATACTAGGCGACATTGTCGGAACCCCATATTTCTCAAAAGTGGATCTATGTAAACCTTTTTTGAGATAACACATCTCGGGCAGAACAACACAACATGTTACAGGGTTTCCAAAGTTGCACGACAGAAAGGGAAGAATATTTTCTCCAATGTTGCGTCCCTCCATCTGCTAAGTTTCATTATGACTAATCAACGTTCACGCTTTAACATCATATGACCTTTCAGGCATGGGGAATAGACCAGATGAGAGGCCATTGATTCGACAGAAAGTAACATTTGGAAGTGAGCGTTAGCAGGTTTCAAAATGTCTTTGTTGTATCTTTCCTCCATGCAGCAGGGACGTGTTTTCTTTTTCCTGCTTTCAATCATCTTAATTTCGTGGTGCATTTAGATTAGCTAGGATCGTAGCTCATAGTTTCATTCGATCCTTAGTAACTGTAGCTAAGCAGGGGTCCTTATGGGGTCCTTCACTGTATTATACACTCGCTAGTCATCGTTTAGAGAACACAGCCTTGGGGGCCACTGCAGATAGATAAACATAAGATAGTTGGGGCACACTGTACCATATCCAAAAATGGTCAATGGAATTCGCTGTACACTCCAAAATTAGCTGCAGGCTCTGGTAATCCAAATAATTTGCTGCAAAAAGAATTTTCAAAATATTGGAATTTATATCAGGTTTTTGAAACCATATAGATCCACGCCAAACATTTAGCATTAGTTCAACGGTTGGGTTTAAAATACTTTGGCCATTTTGAGACACGCCCCCACCGCTTGTGACATTTATTTTAGAGTTGTTAGGTAATCTGTGTGCAATCTCCAACTGCAACAATTTATATCTAGCACTGCCTCTGTTGCTTGTGTTAACTATCTCAACATTTAAATAATTCATGCATTTCTTACTCATCACTCAACAAAAAATGTAAAGCCCAACCTCATGCTCAACAATAATAACTACTGCTCACGCCTGCTCCTTGGCCTTCCGGTCTACTCCTTCCTTCCTTCAGAGAAAGGGCCTCATTACGAGTTGGGTTGTGCAAAATGGGGCGGTATTACCTTATACCGCCGCTTTACCACAGCGCCTAACTTTGACTTGGGCGAAAAGTGGGAGGATTCCCCTTCAGCTATGAGCTGAGGTAAATCCGCCAACTTTACACTTGATTTCGGCAGAATTACTGCAGGCAGAAATACTACAGCCGTAATTCTGCAAAAACGCCCCATTGATTCCCATGGACTCCAAATAAATGGGGACTAACACAGCCACTACCACCACTTGTAATCTGTCGGTAATATTGCCGGACTAAATGCCGGTAACAGTAATATAGTGTGGTGTATCTTGGTGGATTTACTGCCGGTATACCACCAAACTTGTAATGAGCCTCCTCAATTTTCCTACCACTCTCTACACCCTACCCCGATCTGACCTAATTTCTACCAAGCAATACCATGCTGATTGGCTATTCATGTATAACTGATCCCTTGTCAATGGTCTTGCTCCCCAGTAACTAGCTGACTGTATTGCTGTTTGCTCACCATCTCAATCCCTCCACTTATCCTCTGCACTCACCCTCACTGTCCAATGCCTCCCCAAACGCATCCTATCACTTCTGCTCCTTCTCCCTACTTGCCCCACTCTGTTGTTATCTGCTTCCCATCACAATCATAGCCACCCTGACTGTGGATATCTTTAAAGCTCTTCTTAAACCTTCCCTACTGGTCAAAGAGGGAGCACTCTGCACCCTCTTCCCCATCTTCCTTACCTGAACCTACCACCGCTCCAAAGATGCATAATATAGATATAGTTTTTTTATTATTGTTGTATGGTTAACAAAATTAACCTTTAACAATTGTGAAGGCATCCTGAAGTAAGAACAAGACAACAGATTCTAAGTTCAAAACAAAATGGTTTATTAAATTATGTGTAGCTTCTAGGGAGTCGATTGTCCGCCAGCAAGAAGATATGACCTTTGGAGCATTTGTGATCTTCACTACCACCCGTTGAGCCAGTGTTTGATATGGGCAAGTTGTGATGTCCGTGTCTACCTGTATCAGTCCTACTAAAGAGGAGCATGATTGCATTTGGGCAGTAAGGATTATACCATGCATAGTTAAGCTGTTTGAATAAATGAACGGTGTGGTGAGCTAAGCTGTGGAGACCAATTTACCCACCCCACAATAACTTTCAGTGCTGTTAGTGTTGGCTGCATAGCCCCTGCGGAATTTCAGAGTATTGTGTCTTGTAGGGACAGACACATGTCGGGCAGATTACAGAACCACACATTTCTGGACCATTGCAGATTTACACGTATGCCCGTGTGTGGGTTGTATTATTACATTTGAATCAAAATGTTTTCTTTTTTTTGTTTTTATTTGCTTTTATTAGGGTTTGATAAACATAATGATCAACATATCAGCTGAAACATGCCAGAATTGGTAGTCTACTTCCCCCCACTTCCATCCCGTTAGCATACCAACATGACACTGTAAACCAAGTGTTTGTTTTCCCCTCCCTCCTCCCTGGAGCAAAATGTCCTCGCACATCAGTTAATTATTTTCTTTGTTTATGTCCTCAATACTAGCATGTGTGGCTTGTAACAAACACATTTTGAGTCCGTAAAATACAGATATTTAACAGAAATGTAGATGGTGGCATTCTCTAGCGGCCTTCAGGCGGTTGCCCTTTTCCATATCGTCCCACCATAGTATTCGTGGTGATACATACATAACATGTCGAACTGTCACTCTCCCCCAGATGGTCCATGTGGGGGGTTGGTCATATACTCATTTAAAAAATCACTCCACAACGTTTCATATTGTGCAGCCCTTCCATGGAGGGATACTGCAATTCTTTCCATTACACACATATTTGTGGCGACCATGACCCATTCTTTTTTGCTCTGGGCAAATTCAGCTTTCCACTTAATCACCAGACAGGCCCTTGCCGCCAAACGAAGCGGGGCTGCTAGCCCTGTTAATCTGCTAATTTCATCTTCATATTCTTCCAGGCCAAATAGGATCAACAGGGGTGTCGCCTCGCGGAAGACCCCATCAACCTGTCTGATCCAACTCAGGAACTCATGCCAGTACACTTTCACTCCGGGGCACCCCCACCACATATGCCAGTAATTAGCTTTCTCCCCACACTGGCGCCGGCACATGGGACTTATCGATTGAAACATTTTGGATAACCGCTCAGGGTCATATTGCCACCTGTGAAGGACTTTGAGGCCGTGCAGTTTGTATTGGGCAGTTATAGATACCTGCAAGGCCCCTTTACAAATCCTCGTCCATAACTCAGGGTCTAGTTCCAAGTTCAAGTCCCGTTCCCACCTTTCTTTAAGTTGGGCAGTGGACCCCTTTCCTGCTTCTATCAATGCTTTATACATGGCAGAGATCAAGCCTTTGGTTACTACCGTTGTGTCAAGTAATCTTTCAGAAGGAGTGAGGCCTCTCTGTATCTTCTCCTTCCACTTGTTCTTCATGAGAACCCCTTTAAGCTGTAGGAAGGAAAAAGACTGATATTGGGTGTATTCCCAGAGACTCCTCGAGTTCGGTGATTGTAAGGAAACTTCCCCCCCACTCCGAGTTGTCCCACCCTTTCGAGGCCTGCTTCAAACCATGTCTGGAACCGGTTGAGGTTAGGGATCTCCTCGCTGACTCCCAGGGCCCATATGTGGCTCAGAGGGGAAGGCCACGTGGTTATCCCTCGCATATCTACCCCTTCTCTCCAGGTCCCCCATAGCGTGCCCAATATCCGGTGATTGCTGAGTCTTCTGAGCAAGTTGTCTCTTGGGACCCAAAGCCACTCTGCGATGGTGGCTGGTGTAAGGTTATGATTATCAAGGTGTACCCACTGTAATTCAGTCTGCCCTCTCAAGTGGGGGACCATGACCCTTAACTGAACGGCCTGGTAATATTTTTTAAGATCGGGGAGACCTACTACTCCCATTTCCTTGGGTAAAACGAGTGTCTCGTAGGCTATCCTTTTTTCACCTGCCACAAGAATCTCGGAATGGCCCTTTTAGTTTATAAATGTAGTTTTCTAACTGTATAATATATGTTGTGGTTTGTAGTGGGTTTTATATGGTGTTACATTTTGTTCAATACCGCTTTTAATATATGCATTTTATAATACAATTGTATTTATAACTTTGATATGAACTTTGTGGATTATTAATTAGGGCAGAGGGACAGAGTCACTAATATTAGCTGATTTTTTTTGTTATTTGTCTTCCGTTTATAAATTAATTAGTACATTAAATGTCAGGATGGTTGTACGCCTAACTTTCCCTATGCTAAGGTGGGATTTTCCTACCTAAAACTAAGGAAAGTCTGTCTGTGTCCAAGACCTATCCTTGCCCTCACAACTAAAGCTAAGCAATGTGTAGGGATGTTAATAACAAAAGAAACAGTGCTCAAATAAGTTCCAAACTTCTTCCAGCTATTAGCTTCCTTCTCAGTTCTTCTTCCCCAAGTTCAAGAAAGTTGCACTTAAGTCTTGAGATTACCTTTTCCAAGTTCACATAGTTCTACAACTCCTTGGGGTTCTCTTCCCCAAGGTTAAGGCAACATCGCTCCAAGGAAAAGGGGTCTTGAGGCTCTGTCCTCAAGACAACAGTGCAGTTCATCAAGCCTCATGGTTCCCTACCCCAAGACTCCAACGTGTCAACTTGTACTTTGTTTCAAAATGTCCAATGTTCATCACAACTGCAGGACAACTTGACATTCCTTCTGGATTGCATTAACAGTTCACGTAAAGAGTTCCTTCTTGGTTTATTTCACAGTGTCTTTATCTTTCACCATTGAGGATTCCCAGTGTAGGCGTAGTTGTCAGACCACACGGTCCACCCATGTTAGGTTGCACAACCAGGAACCCTAGGCACATCAGCCCATACAGGTTCTTCCATATTTGCCTTTGTGTACAGATTCACAGTCACGCAGATTCTCCTTGTCAGCATCTTGGCTTTATGTGCAGGTTCATACTCTCTTGGCTTCTCCAGGCTAGCTTTTTGGCTTTGTCACTATGTGTCACATAACTTCTGCCAGTCTTTGGCCTTGCCACATGATAGTTATTCATTAAGTTCACTTGACCTTGCCAATTCACTTTGTGGTGGTCTTATTTATTCCCCACGTTTTGTTAGGCTCTTTCATATTTGCACTCTTTTAAAATGGGCACTTTCCCATTTGCCTTTCATCATCTCGTAGATTTGCCCACAATGTTCTGTTCAGTTCGGTATTCAATATTTGCTTAATATTTCCTTTTCAAGTTTTCTCTACTTGCTCGATATTCAGAAATGTTCACTTTGCTATCCAAAAGTATGTTCATTTACTTTCAGGTCATTCAACATTCCTAGTTTTCTTATTTCAGCTTGTTTAGCATTTTCAAAACACACTGCAACTTGAGCGGAGCACTCTGGACAGTGTGTTCCCTTGATTACACTCACTGGTTATACACGACTGCTCTCTGCAGCTTCGCCGGTTCTCCTTCTGGATCTACGAGTTTCGCCTTGCTTGCTGCGGCTACCAAGGGCTTCCCTAGCTGCCCGCGGCGGCTGTGGGCTTCTGGTGGAGCACAGCCTCCTGCTGTTGTTATCGGCAATCGGAGCTCGACCGGAGATTTAGACCCTCTTACGGCCCGCACTCGGGCTTAGGCATCTCTCTCCTCTGGACTCACATGGCTCCCAGTCCTGGCTCCAACTTGCTTCTCTCCAGTCGGTTTCGCCCCTTGCTCTCCCACAGGTCTCTCTCCTGCCGCCCCACCTCTTATACCCCCTAGAAGTATTAAGGGCCCACAGGTGTGGGTCAATAAGAACAACTGCCTGACCTCTAGTCAACTTATTAACAGGACATGCCGGACTACCCGAATGGTATTGATTCAGTCTTCATCCCCATCTCAGTAACAGAGTGGTGAAAATACCCTTTGGTATCCACTACTCCTAGTCGCCTCTTCCTTGTCTCAGTACTGCGTCAGGTCAAATGAGGGGATATGTCTTATAGTAGGGAGGGTTAGGTTGGATTTCAGAGGGAATAGGGGGTTGCCATGTCTCGCCATTAAATCTTCTCTTCTTTGCCCTCCTTCCTGGTGTTTCGAGATTGGCAGTGTTTCCTAGCATTTCATTTGTCAGTGGGACAGTGTTAACAATACCCCATAAATGCCTCCTGGATAGAGGGTTCCCCCTGGAATGGGAGTGCGGAATACCGCATCTCACCTGAGGACATTTCATTCCCAATCCCCAAGGACCCTCCACCCAGGTGATAATCCCTAGCTTCTCCACCCCCAAGGGCAGGATCCAAAAGTGATGGCCTTTCCCAGGCCACCTGAGAAGAGGATCCGGGGGGTGGAGGGGTAGGAGTGAGGATACCCTCACATTTCTCACACAATCAACAACAAGACATAAATTGTGCATTCTTTATACGATTACTTAAAATCAACATTTTCTAAACAAACAAGTAAAACAATTCTTCATAATTTCCAATAAAAGCAACAATTACCAAAATTCAAACAAACCATTTCAGAAAATATATACATAATTTCTTAAAAAAGAATTTTCCAAAATTACCTATTCACAAACCATTTCAGGTAAATTGACGGACCTCAAAACGCCTACCACAGCAATCATATCAGAGGTTACCATAGCTCTCAGAAATCTCTCCCACAAACATACCAACTCAAAACAATCCAAACAGTGAAATAAATGCTTTAATTATTTTAGTCAAGTGGATTGATGCACGGTACATTGCAGCACAAAATGCTTTATTTCTATCCCATTCTTGGCCCTATCTAAGCAGAATTTCTTTAGTTGGATTTAGATTCCATCAGAATCTCAGAAATGCACTCCTTACCAACCAACTGGGATAGATAGGAAAGGAGCTAGAACTCACAGTTTCTTATGGGCTCCTGCTAAATGAGTTAAAAAAGAATGACTGCATGTTTTCAGTTGTTTTAATCCAGTCCCATATTCCCAGATTCCTTTTTGTACTATCTGGTCGAAACTGGAGCTCCTCTCGACTGGGCCCAATATCTTGTAACGGACCATCACAAAGGTTACAAAGGATTTCATAGCACACATAGTGCCTCCATTCTGCTGGCTGTTCATCATTTCATTTATGTCCCTATAGAGAATATCTGATTCTGTATTCAGGATTTTTTAAATAGGTTTAGATATTCCACATTCCCCTACTCCTAAGTGATTGAATACCAAGCACCACATTTGGCAGCTTTAGTACTCTTCTCCAGATTCATTGACAACAGATTCAAAATCGAGATCATGTAACTCGATGCCATAAATTAATGTTGGCACTATCTTGCCTTTTAAGGCCGGTAAAATGGAAAATGTGCTGTACTTTCCATCCACCTTGCTAATTTGGTTTGACAATCCTGAGGTCTTAAATAACTGATACTCTCTAATGTTGGCTTTACTTGATCTATTAAAAATAGGAAAGCCTAAATAAAAAGGAAAGGATTCACTGTATCCAGTTTTTGCTTTCCACTCCACTAAGCAAATGGTTTCACTGTTCTTTCGGTAGTGCACTGGATCACCTTCGTTTTATTGGTATTCATGGATAAACTGCTTTCATGTGCATATATGCCAAAAGGCATCATTTCGTATTTGTAGCCCCAAAGGTGTCATGTCAAACAGTAAAAAGTCATCCGCGTAGGAGAGCCACGTTCGCCATTGGTACAGTTTAGACGAGGAAAAAGCCGATTTGCCTAGTGACTCTCCCACATCAGAGACGTATACGTTGAACAAACAGTGTGCAAAAATGCCTCCCTGTCTAACTTACGTATAAATAGTGATTTTTTTTTGACAACTCTCTGTTATGGTTCATTCTAACCTTGATATTCGATTCTGACTGTAGGGCAATTATTAACCTCACCAAACCTCCCGGAATATCCCATCTGGCCAATTTGTAATGTAATTTTGTATGTTTGCAGAGTACGCCTCTTCAGTTTGCAGATCTTGACCCCCAGAGTAATGAGTATTTTGTGTCCTTGATCTATGTCCCACTTTGTTCACACCCTCGTAAACCGGCTCAACACGTATTCTCATCTTTGTGCTATTGTACAGCGAGCCGTTTGGAGGAATGCCTCTGCCATCTGGAAATGTGTTACCGTGAACCATTTCTGCTGTAAATTAACAGTCCTGGTCTCCAAATAAATACAAATAGTACTGCACCCTCAAGAGGCTCTGTTTGCCTAAACAGCTTCCTAAATTGAGGCACAAACCATAAGCAAAAAGGGGGGGGGTGCCAGCATTGTATGTCATGGGGCAATGTAATGTACGGTCAAATCAATTGTGGCACAGCATAACTGCTTTTCGCTAAGCAGGGATTTTGGTACTTGATACAAAACTGCTTGAGACCCAGTATACATGGGTTTTCAGCCTTATTGCACCCTCTAGGATTATGCCTTTGTGTACTTTCTCAGCGGTCTCTCTGCATACTGACCCTATTCTGCCCCACTTTTAGGGCTTAAGAGGTAGCATCCGGAGCTTGATCAATGTGCCTCCAATAGGAATATTGCTACATGGCCCTGATGGCATGCTGTGCGATTATTGGAAGTAGCTTCACTGGATATTAATGGTTAAGGGTACTTTCTGGGTAGTGTCTGCAGAAGAATTAAAATGCCTCTCATAAGAATAATGCTGTGTGGTCCTGGTGCCTACTCCAAACCACATGCTGCAAGCAGACGGCCCTACTTAGTCCCACTTCAGAACTGAGGAAAACAGGTGTATTTAACCACTCATCTATATGTCTACCCATCCAGCCGTATTCATCCATCCAAAAAACATATGCACTAATACATTCACCCACTAATCCAACCATATTCATCCAGTCATACATAAAACCATGTCTGCCCACTCATCCATAAACCCTTATTAACCCACCTAGCCAACCATTATTCATCTACTCTCCCAACAACATTCACCCACTCATCCATAAACCCGCATTCACACACGCATTCATCCCCATTCATTTATGCATTCACGCACCCACAGGATATTCACCCACTCCTCTATCCATATATTCACCCATCGAACCATATTCACCTACTCATTCATCCACCTAGACAAACATATTCAACCACTTATCCATTCATATTCATCTATCCACCCACTGTACAACCATATTTGCCCACCCATCCAACCATATTCACACTCTGC
The DNA here is from genome assembly GCF_040938575.1 of Ambystoma mexicanum. Lineage (NCBI taxonomy): Eukaryota > Metazoa > Chordata > Amphibia > Caudata > Ambystomatidae > Ambystoma > Ambystoma mexicanum. The sequence continues at coordinate 391,527,687 of NC_090938.1, forward strand.
CCATCCATTCACCAAGTTATCCATCCACATGCACCCACTTCTTCATCTGTAAGACATTCACCTACTCATTCATCCCTGTTTCCACCCAAACATATGAATTCACCCTTCCAACCTCCCACCCAAATATGTTCACCTACTCATCCATCATTATTTACCCATTAATTCATCCACCCATCTACTCACTGGCCATCCATCCACTCATAGGATATTCACCTACTCAGCCATTTACATATCGCCAATGCAGACCTATTCTTCCACTCAACCACCCACCAAAACAAGCATGTTAAAACATTCACTTATTTATTAAGACTGCTACAAATAAAAATCCAGACGTATTGGTTTTGCCAATGTTTGTTTTAAGATCTGTCAATCAGCTGCCATCTAGAAGATCTGGCCTACGAGTCTCGTGATGCCTCAACATTTACTGCACTAGAAAGGGCCAATGGGAATTAGAGGGCAAAACATCTGGTTGGTGACAGGTTGCCCAAAAATGGAGTTGTGCTGTGGAGATGGAACAGCCAACCCCAAACAAAGAGAGATGAAAAACTCACACCTACTGAGTCAGCACTGATAATAAACTCCCACTTTGCATTGTTAGGTTATGTTATGGACTGTGTCTGGGATTTATACTGTGGGAGTATGTTACTGCCTGTTATTTTAAAGTTGGGAGTAAAATGATTTTTATGGGAGTAAAAATATAAGTCCAATTTCCAAGGAGATCCTTTTATAGGCGAGTAAAAATATGCTTCAATTGAAAAAAGAAAATGTTTTTGTAATATTTATTTCTTTGCACCTAGTTATTCATACACAATAAAAGATACATTTGTACTTCTTCTAATCTTGTCTTCAGAGGCCTCGCTGGCTGTTCTTGCTATTCAGCAACAAAATCACATTGGAATTCTCCATCAAGATCCCAGGCACAGCACCTTACTTACGTCGGCACTTCGTATGCGATCAGGCACTCTGTGTGCTAACAAACCAGGGCACTTATATGCCAATATAGTAGCACTCTAAATTCCAAACAGAAGTGACACAACTTGTCATCAACTCACTTCATACACCCAACCTAACTGGTCACGCTATCCGAGGTCCAGCACCGGAGTGTATGCGGTTCTTACCAGCCCCTTCTAAAAATATGTTTTAAATGAAGCACCTGTTATTCGTGCACATTGAAAGCTACATGTTTACTTCTTCTAATCAGGCAGTAAAAATAGTCGTTTCTTCCGGTGGTATGTGAACTACTGGTCCAAACATAAATGGAGCTGTGAGGGTGAAATTAGGGCCGCAAAATCCTATGTCTTTTTCCTATTATGGTTGGGATTATTTTTGGGAGTATTTGCCAATTTGTAGAGTGTAAAAGTGTCCAATACACCCTTTATCTGTATGGCTGCGTGTACTGCTGCCCTTTGCATGCACTCTGGCTGTTCGGAAAAGAGAGCTGGATGGGATAGGTTAGTGAGTAGAAAAGAAAAATGCAAGATAGCTTTGCTGCTGTGTTGATGTGTGCAGTGCCAACGTACCCTGGCACTGTGTGATGGTATGTTTTGTTTAGGTAGTCTATATATCTAGGGCAGAAAGGCATTTGTGTCCAGAGGGGTGTGTTGTGTGCCCATAATGCTATGTTGCAATGGCAGGGGGTGTTGCTTGATGTCTGCAAGGCGGGATTTGAAATTGCTGTGTGCAAGTGACAGTTGTTTGCATATAGTGTTTGGGCGTGAAGAAAACATTGTTGCAAACAATTCTTACCTTGGACAAGCAATCTAGCATGCTAATGAGTAGAATACAGTGGGGCAACAGTTAAACTAGGGCAACCCATTCATACACCAGAGCAACAACTGATCCAAGATACTAATGTGAGTGTGTAAATGTGCATGTGCAAAACGGGATGTGCACTTGTTTCATGTGAGACAGTAGACTTCAGCATATAAATATAATACGACTTTTCTTTGCAACTCTACGGATTACCTCATGGCATGTAAATATAAACATGTACGGACCTTGTATGTGCCATTACAGTGTGACCAGAAATACCCTCTGTATTTCAGAACATTACCATGTACAGTAAACCTTTTAAAGCAGTTTTTGACGTGCGTATATAGTGGCTGCTTGTAGTTTTACGATTCAATGTATATCAAAGATTTTTTATTCAGAAAGCACTGGAATCGATTTTGGAAGAGTTAAAGTATACAACGCAAATGAAACTTCAATTAAAAAAACGAGGGGCTTAATCCAAATAAGTGACTTTTCACACATCTATGTGTGAATCTAAGAGGACAAGCGCATTGCTGAATATGGTCCAGAACATTATAAGTTGAAGAGGACTCCGTGTCACCTCGGCCACAATTATCCAAAACTAGGTCTTTATGAACAATAATGCATTCTGGGACCAGCAGTCTTGGATCACTTCAACTGAAGCAATGAGACTAAAGCACACAAGTCAAAAAAATAAAAAATCCCGTGAGTCTGGGTCATCAGATTGCATAGTTGTACAGCAGAGCAATAGCTATAAGGTTAAATAAGGCCTTCTGTAAGCTTTCAAGAAGAAAGCCACCACAGACACGCCAACCCTCCCGATTTTGAACTGAAAAATATTACAAAAAAATTGCTATTTTTCACGTTCTCCCACCTAAAATAAATGCCTATGGGGAAATTAATTGCTCGTGAAATCTCCCTCCTAGGTGCCTCAGAAAATTGTTGGCGTGTTAACATAGCTCTCAACTCACACGCTTTTGGCGGGTGTCACCCGCACACCCATTCGTTCTACACGCCAAAACTAAATCGGGTGTTTTCACCCGCCTTTGTTACACACATTGTTGAGAGCTATGCATGTATGCATTATAATTTCTGAAAAAGATTCACCCCACCCCACGATTCCTCCCCTATGGGACATTGAAATCAGACGTGCACATCCCAAATTCTTGGATACCCGACACGCGAATCACTGAACTTTACGTACCTAGAAATATGTTCTCGTCGCGCACTTTTGATAGCATGGTAGCGTCTATTTCTCATACAAGAAACGGACCCTAGCAACGTTCCTCCCTATCACGTGACTTTGAGCCCTATACGTTCCCAGCCATGTAAGCGACGTCTTCCACCACGCTTGTCAAATAAATCTCTACCGGGAAATGCAGGCTAACAATAGGAGACATGTTCGTGGTGGGTACCCGAGCTTTATAAACACACACATTGGCTATTCTCGGAGCCTTCCGCAGCGCATCAAATAGGGATGGGGAGCAGGCTGAAGGCTATATTTATGCATTACCTCCACGCCTCTCTTCCTCGTTCCAGTACTTATTTTGAGGCACAAATCCTTCATGACGAGGAACCCCGTTCTTAAAGTTTTTCCAAACCCCACCTCTTCCATCTTTTTTTTGTATAATTCCCCCATTTCCATGACGCACTGGTTAAAAATGTTCCTGCCTTCAATGCAGGAACCCAGGTGTACTGTAGGACGGTATGCTTCTGCTGCTTCCCTGGTTGAGGGGGACAAAACCATCTGGGTGACAAAAACACTACCAGGTTGAAAATTCTCCTGGGCCACCAAAAGGGTGAGGAGACCCAGCAGAGCAGGTAGTCTGGGTTATAGTAGGACACAGGCACGGAGCAGCACGGATATAATGTGTCCTGAGCCGAAAGGTAAGCGGGCTGTTATGTTATGTGGCATTTGTATAGCGCCTTTCACCATTAGTATGATCTCAACACTCTTTGAGTTGAACGCCCTCGGGGACCGTAATCCAGGTCAGTACAGAGAGTATGGTAGTAAGTAGTGTGTGCAGCTGGACCAAATGAAGGAGGGGTTCAGATAGTGCTGTCAGCACTTAAAACTGAGAAGATTAGACAGCTCAGTTCACAGTGACAGGTAACCACGGCAATACGGTGCTGGCAAGATTAAAGAGAGTAGACCGGTAGATGACTTGACAGACCAGTATTCACTCAAAACATGTGCAAAGGGCTCACGCAAAAGAATAAAAAAATAAAGATGACCATGAGGGACAATTTAGGCAGGGAGATCTGGCCATAAATTGAGGCGCGTGCACACCATGGACAAATAAAGAAGCCTGTTGGTTGCTTTGATGTGTCAGTTATGCAGCCATGAGGGGCAAGAACATGTCTCAGAAAGGAAGCACATGGAAGAAACAGATTCTTTAGCTTCTCATTTTTCTCCTACTTCCAAGAATAAGATGAGAAGATCTAGAACCCACAAAGCATATAAAGAACTTAGGCAATTATTAGGACATTGATGGAAAAATGCAGGAGGAAAAAGAAACATGAGATTGAACTTTCTCCATCTACTAGTCCCTCTTTTTCTTGCACCTCTTCATCTGAATCTAAGGGAGAAAGGGGTAAGGAGTACAGAGAGAAGCACCTGGATAGGGAATCCACCCCCACCCCCAACTGGTTAACATGCACAGTGAATAAAAGGGTTACCCCTACTCACTGAAAACAAAGATGAGATCTTAAGACAATGGGCAGCGTCTGACACAATTAATGTTCCCTGATTCATGACAAAGCTTTTACCAATTACATGGAGAAAAAGCATAATTACTGCAAGGAGTGTGCATTGATGATATATTACCAAGATTGGTGGGTAGATCGTCCACGGCTCCAGAAGAGGCAGCCACCAGGGAATCTGTGGGCAAGATGCATATTCAACATTAGCAAAAGCATACTCGGGAGCGCACCTATGTCTCAGCCTGTGTATACACCTCATAGAAGGCAGAACGAACAAAAGGGGGTTTTATGCAGTTAGCACATGCTATTGAGGGAGGCACAGACTGTGCCCCCATTCTAATGAACTTTCAAGCTCTCCGGCAAGCATTTATCTGATCTAGGATATGAGGTGTTAAATCATCCACCCATACCATGGGTGCAGTGGGGGTGCGCAGGCGACCCCTGCACTTAAGAGACTGGCACACAATCATCAGAAAGCAGAAGCCTTGAAGATTCAGTTTGAGGGGCGTATGCTGTTTGGGGACCCCCTGGAGGCTAGAGTATAGAAAGTCTTCAAAGCAGGCAATCGTGCTGACAAACATAGGAGAAGGCCAGTGCTGAAGCCATCCCTCAAAACACATGGATAGAAATATGCCAGCTGCCATCGTTATGACAAGAGTGCTGGGTCTCAAGGGAAGATGTTTAGGCAAAGAGCGTTACCGCAAGACTCCTACCAGAATTCCTGACCCAGATTGGTGGGCAAAAGGCTCTTTTGGTTCCCAGAAGTATGAAGAAACCTGTCAAATCCACTGGGAATGTAACACAATTTCTTCCTGACCACAGAAGCCTAATGGATGTCGACCCTCCCACCTTGGTTGGCACGGGTTCCTGATTAAGCGTAACAGGTCACCATGCGGCTGCCAGTGGGGGGGAGAGGGTTAGGGAGAAGTTGTGGATAGGGAGGGGAGTAAAGAACACTGGAAAGAGGATTAGGGAACTTGAATGGATAGGTAGGGGGAGTTTAGGGAAAATACATAGCATATAATACCAACTAGAACATATGAACATATAAAAACAGACCCAAGCCTTGTTCCTCCAATTAGGCTATGTGGTTTTTCTGAAACACCTGGACTCAGAATGTCCTTCCTTAATCAAGGACATATGAATTCCAAGCCACATTGTCGCTACCTCCTGACCACCTGTTCCTACACCCGTCCTAGCAGCACATAGCTTTAGCACTGCCACATATAAGCCCAGTTAGCACAAATAATAGTCACAGTCGCCGCAGACAGTATTTAGCCACATACATTAATCCCTTGGGACACAGAAGCCAGCAGACTGCGGGACTTTGTAGCCCAAGACAACATGTAAGCAAGCATGCAATGGATATGTTCCCGTAAACATGTTTAACCATGGTTCTCAGTCCAGTCCTCTATGTCTTAGGGCTTTCCGTATTAGTTAGGGAAACTGTCTCTAGCCACAACTATAACTCGTACTCCTTTAACCCAAATGCATGCATGTTCAAGAGCAATGTCCTGTTTGCTCAGTTTCACTTATATGAAGCCTGCGGGGCCGTCCCTGGTCGCCTCAGGCGCTGCAGCATGTGCGGGAAAACAGTGAACACCAACTTCCTTCTAATGTGTGCCTGCTGGCAGAGTGTGATGCAGTGTGTGCAAGTCCCTGCTTATGGGCGGAATGGAGCGTGAAGCTCCTTGCATGCCGCCGCCTCACCTTCTCTCCATACACGACTCACACCAAGTTCGTCGAACTGCCTGTATCCTCCGAAATCATCAGCAAGCGGCACGGGCCGAGGTGGGGCTCAAGAAGCACTCCATCAACGTCCCGTGCACATTCTATGTAACATGATCGGCCCCAGACTACTTCCCCTCTGGAATTGTAGTCCAACCCCCAAAAATCCTTACAAAACCTTACCTCAGACAGATAGGTGAACAACATCTTTCATTTAGGGTACAGAATAGTGTTTTCAGCATGTCCAGAAGCTTCAGGGTAGATTGCAACACTGCTATCCTTAGAAATACATAAAAAATGCAGGCATTGATCGCTGGGATCCAGGACCTATGGGGAAAAACAAGTAATAGCTTCATAATATGCTTGGTCCCGAAATTGAGTTGGGACATTTCGCTTAGTCCTGGATCTGAAGAAGCTGAATTAGTTTGTTTCCTCAAGGAAGTTCAAGATGGAAACAGTCCAGGATTTCCTTGCAACAACAGATCAACGGGATGTGTATTTCCATGTGCCAATCCACAAAACTCACAATGCATGATAACATAAAAGAATCATCACTCATTAATATTGTTTTGAAATTAGGATACTATGTGCATGTTGTTTAGTTTAGTATTTAATTGATTCCACAGGTTTTAACAAAAACACATTATTAGAAAATAACCAAATATTGACATTAATAGATTTTCAATGGATTGGGACAATTACAAAAATCAAATTTAAAGGAATAGTGCACTCAAAAATGTTATTGTCCAGAACGGTCGGGTATGTGGTTTTAAAGCAAACTGTGATCGATAGTAAAAACATTTCCTATGCACCTTACCTTAGTTTTTCACACTTTTACACATGCTAAATCAACGAGCGGGGTGCGGTCATCTTGTGCTAATCTTATCTGTGGATCGATCACCCTACGTTCAAGTGCCCCTGCGGCACTCAATCATATCACCGGCCCCTGAAGCTGACATCACTAGACGCGTACGGCCCATTTCACAACGCGAATGCACATCTCGTGTCAATGAACGTTCTCTGTGTGCCAGCTAATGACGTGAATCCCTGGAAGGGGCAGGACGCCGCTTTCCTCAATAAGTATAAACAGACCGTTTCTCATCAGACAACATCATAGTTGCTTTTTCAGTCATTTCACTGTTTTTCCTTTGTATAACCTGTGACTCATTTCTACAGTGTTTTCAGCTATCGTCGTTGCGCGTAGCCCCTGCGAACAGATACTTATACTAGCATTACTATTGATTTCAATTTTGTTGTATAATGGCAACAATACAGCAGTTATAATGGCAACAATACAGCCCTACCAGTACGAGCCGTAGTATTCCATTGCGGAATTACTTGATAGAGAAATATGCGGAAACAATGGGGCATCGGACGACAGATGGGGAAAGGAATCAATGGATCCTGAGCCAGAACCTAGTCGCATGGAAGACCTTTCCACCTGTTGTACCTGCAATCGGCGCAAGTTCATGCCAACCGAGGCGGAGAACTGTTGCTGCCGAGAAAACTCTGGATGCTTGGCCTACATATCGGAAGAAGACACACCACTGTGTTACCGAGCTGCATGACTTCAGGGCAGCCTGCCTCACAAGGTCCGTGTTGAGGATTATGATGGTGCTTATGCACGAACTTCGCGCAACAGTTCGCCCTCGCAATCCAAGTAACAAGCAAGTGTACTCCAGATGTGATGTCATTTTGACCACTGAGGCCACTAACATTTCTTGTTTGTCTCCTATATTGTAACTTTGATCTGTCACTGCCAAATGAATGTAGTCTGCCAATTGAATACATTTCTCGCGCTTTGGGGGAAATCAGAGTGTTCATCTTATGTGTCTTTCACGTTCAACTAAGGATGTTTCTCTGTGGCCCAAACGTTATGGATTGCATGGGTGTTCACTTTTGTAATGTGTCTACACTTCAAAGCCCAAGTTGATTGATCCATAAAGTAAAGTTTGTACGGCAACTATGCCATAGGATACAGGGTACATTTTCAAGTAAGGTTTGTACACTTAGCAGGTTCATTTGAATACAGTATGTGTGTTTCTCTTCCACAGGTGGTACAGGCTGGTGGCCTACCGTTCATTTACATGGTGGCTTTATGGGAGGCTTAGATTCCGCGTTCGATGAGTAATGCACGCCTGTGTCATTGGAGCCATTTGCGCCAAATTCCCCAGTGACAGCGCACAGTACAGGGGATTTCCACACACTGTGCTGCAACCCGAAGTATACAATTTGTAGTATATTTGTGCCAGCAACATCAGCAACAAAATAAAATACAAAAGAGCGTTTATGAATAGTTGTTTCAATTTTTCAGTGAATCAAGGTGCCCTTTTACGCTCACCTCCTCTGCAACAATCCATCCCCCCTCCATTATAAACGGCAAAGGTGCCAAACACCATGTACACTTCAAAGGTACCTTCCGCACAGGGGCCAGTGTTCACATGGGCTCCCCAGACCCAATGTCTCCAGGCGCCCCTGAAGCAGACCGCGCCCCTGCAATCCACATAAGTGTGCCTCCCTTCAGCAGTGTTCCGGCCCTTTTCTGCACACCTCTTGCCCATCCATTCCCCCTCCACTATCAATGGCAGTTCACACCTGTAGCCGTGCGCTCCCAAGGGGGCTGGCTGGGTGGAAACTGCCAAGGTGCCAAACATCATGTACACTTCAAAGGTATCTTCCGCACAGGGACCATTGTTCACATGGGCTCCCCAGACTCAGTGTTTCCAGGCTCCCTTGAAGCAGGACCGCGCCCCTGCAATCCACATAAGTGTGTCTCCCTTCAGCAGTGTTCCGGCCCTTTTCTGCACGCCTCTTGCCCATCCATCCCCCTCCACTATCAATGGCAGTTCACACCTGTAGGCGTGCACTCCCAAGGGGGCTGGCAGGGTGGAAACTGCCAAGGTGCCAAACACCATGTACACTTCAAAGGTATCTTCCGCACAGGGGCCATTGTTCACATGGGCTCCCCAGACCCGGTGTTTCCAGGCTCCTCTGAAGCAGACCGTGCCCCTGCAATCCACTTAAGTGTGTCTCCCTTCAGCAGTGTTCCGGCCCTTTTCTGCATGCCTCTTGCCTATCCATCCCCCCTCCACTATCAATGGCAGTTCACACCTGTAGCCGTGCACTCCTGTAGCCGTGCACTCCCAAGGGGGCTGGCAGGGTGGAAACTGCCAAGGTGCCAAACACCATATACACTTCAAAGGTATCTTCTACACAGGGGCCATTGTTCACATGGGCTCCCCAGTGTCTCCAGACTCCCCTGAAGCAGACTGTGCCCCTGCAATCCACATAAGTGTGTCTCCCTTCAGCAGTGTTCTGGCCCTTTTCTGCACGCCTCTTGCCCATCCATCCCCCCTCCACTATCAATGGCAATTCGCACATGTGGCTGTGCGCTCCCAAGGGGGCTGGCAGGGTGGAAAAAGCCAAGATGCCATACATCATCTACACTTCAAAGGTCTCTTCCGCACAGGGGCCATTGTTCAGGTGGGCTCCCCAGACCCAGTGTCTCCAGGCTCCCCTCTAGTAGACCCCGCCAGAAACATGTCACACAGTCACATACACACCTACTTTTCAAATCCTTTATAAACCCCTTGATATTTATGCGGATAACATCTCTGAGCACTGGAAGTCAACTCTTCAACATGCTACCTGTTCTCCTGCTACTAACTCCCCTGCTTGCTGAATCTAATTGTTTGTTAGTCAAGGTAAGGGCAGATCACCTATTAACTTCACTATATTCATCTCTTCTGATCTCAAATGTTCTATCTATTTCGACCAAATGTACCCAGTAGCGTAATGTTTATTCATCTCAATGACATTACCATTGTCTAATGTTTCAAGTGTTCTAATCTCGATCTATAGCACATTTCATCAATGTCCATTGTAATAGCATTGCATCTTTCTCTGGCCATGTCTATAAGTATGTTTCCATTTGATGCATGAAAGTACATTCAATGGACGAGTAACACGTTACGATTTGTGTCATATCAATCAATTCTGTATGAAAGTTATCCCAGTGTATATTCAACTACGCTACACAGGTTTTGCTTCTTTGACCAAAACAAACATTGCATAGAAAGCTGTGATATAATTCCATCAATCTTATGCATACAGTATAATCTTTTTGTAATTATTTATACTTTTTCTATACAGATCTCATAGATTTTTCAAGAATGCCTTCTTGTATGGTTTTAGGTTGCCGTTCTAGGAGCCATGTCAAATGTCAGGGCACAATCCTGTATACATTCCAAAAGGATATTGATTTAATAAGATGGGTTCGATATTGTGGTTTTGTGGTGAACGAGATTGAAAGTAGAGCCCAGGCTGTCTTGGGATACTTGAGGGGCAATCGATTCTGCAGCCTGCACTTTACCACAGATATGTACGAACAATCGAAGTACACAAAAAAGCGTCGACCCTGAATGTTTTGTAAATTGCTTCCAAATGCAATCCCAACTCTATTGATTCACACGCTGCCTCAGGTGAGTCCCGGATGATAAATTAGCTGTAGGCGGTGGGGTACTGAAAAGGTAACTTCATGAACTGATTGGTGCTTTCTGTATAAATTTGTCTTACTAAAGTTTGCATATTTACCAGATTGTATTACATTTTAACTATACCACATTTTACTATACATCTGTCCTGGTTTATGGAGCCTCAAATGAAGTAATTATGACCATGGAAAACAATGCCATAGTGCCCTTCAAAAGAAGCATAATGTTTTCGTAATCGGTTGCTTGACAGGTCTATTTTTTTATGAAAGCATACTGACAGAAGCACAGACCCTCACAGGTGACGAAACCACCAACACGTCCAGTATACAAATGGTGAGCTCTACAGACTTGCAGAAGTTCATATTCATGGCAGTTGGATCTTCCCACATATCTAATGCAAATCTAATTTTCCCTTTTACCACTTCATGACAATGCACTGAAAATGAAGGAGCAAGATTCTGCATCCATTTATTTTGTGGAGTCAACAACAACTTCAAGCTCCTAGGTAATTTTATTTCACTTTTCAATTATGAGAATGTATTATGCTTGGAATTTCAAATAATATGAAATCCTTTATGTGTCCTGTCGGTTGTTTACACTAGGTGTCATTTATGGGTTTCTCTTTATATGTACCATTGTATGCATCCCATTGTCTCTGTTCCATTTTGCTGTTTTCATCCGTACTAACACAGGTACTTTGTTACAGGGGGATGCTGGTGCTTCGACTACAATTACATCGTCCTCTGCAGCTGGTCCAGAATATGAGGTATGTGTACTTACAGTTCCCTTGAATGAAAGAGTAAATCCTAGATAGGATACTATTAGACAGTGACATTCATATAAACGTGCTGTGTTTCAAACTTTTATGATTTCAGTTCTAATGTTACACTTCATCCCTAATGCAGAATACATTGCAAAATGTTTAAGGGCAACATTATAATCAGTATGTTTTGCACGGTGATCTCTGATCAGGTACACTTGCCATCAATCAGGTGAAATTTGAAATGTATATTTTGACTAAATGACGTACACTGCGAGGGTATGTGTGTAAGCGCTGTGTGCGATGAAAGATTTTAATTTCCAATATGATTGACTTTTATTTTTTTAATGAATATTCTATTCAAGGAATGTACAAAATCTGTGGAATTAGAAGTGAAGGCACATGGTTTAGAGGTGGTGGATCAGCTTGCTGGTGCAGTCGTTACAGAGAAGACCACGGTTTCACTGAAAATCAAGAAAACAAGGGTAACTAACAAACAATTTCATTTTCTAGAAGTGTTTTGGGCTGGTGTTTTCTTCATTACATGTTTTTGTATTTATAGTGCTATCTGCTGTATCTGTGCTATACATTGAACATGTTTTTACAACATCTCCTAGAGGCCCAGAAGGAAAAGAAGTATAAAGACACAGACAACAAATGAAACCAAAGATGTTGCTTGCCACACAAATTTCCCCATGGAGAAACTACTAATTGAGGTGCAGCGTGGTCCATTCAATAAGCAGACTCGTGATGCTTATGCCCAATGGCCTGAAACTAAATTTAATGTGTCCTGCGAAGCCAGCAAAGTGTTCTTTGACCATTGCTACAATGTTCGAACTCAACAAGATGAAACTGAATATAATGAAGATGCATTGGAATTCCTCGCAGACCACTTGACACGATCTACACCCGTAAAAAAAGGTCCACCCAATAAACATTTGAATTTGACGGTTTCTCCAATTTGTGTGCAAATAACACAAGCTGAACTAACAGAGACTGAAGCTTCAACACAATTGAGGATGAACTTGCCAAAGATCTCGACTTCAGTTTGGCTAGTTTGGGCGATTTGTCCACCACAGTTGAGTCACAAACCACATTAATGCAGGACAATTGACTAATAAAGGAGCAAAAATACATTGTATTCGACAACTGCCTGGTAGACATTATACTGATGCTGAAATGTGTCCATATATTGAGGGGGAAAATATGCAGGCAGCCATTGGTGCATGTGTCTCGTGTATTACAAGGCACTAACCTGAAAATCCAAGCCAGCTGTGTCAGCCTCCATCATACATTTTCATGATCCGCCCAACCAATGCTGGGCAAAGTGTGGATCGATGTTCTCCCCTTGACTCACAGGCTCTGATGAAGCGCTTGGCTTTTCAGAATATCTGGAGTCAAGGCTGGTACCACGGTAGCAGCCGCCTCCCTTGGTCCTGCTTCTCAGCGGAGGCACGTTCTGTGTACCGTTCACATCTGCTGCAACACACTTGAACTATTGTCTGCGGTCTTACTATTCCCTCTGCAGAGGTTTCAGGGTTCTGGGTTGAAAAAGTCAAGGTTGTGTCTCTCCTTGTCAGCCTCTCGATATTCACTGCCTTTTTCCTCTTTTTGAACTGCCGTGCCTGGATAGCTGTCTCGTCGTGCGGTCTGCCTTGCTAGTCGTGTGCTTTCATGCTCCACCTTTTATCCCTGTGGGGAAGGGAAAGGGCCGTCAGGTGTGGGTGTGTGATTCTGGTCAATTGCCTCCTGACCATGCCTGACCCTTCTATTGGGACATGTTCGGTAAACAGCTTGGGTGTTAGTCCGTTGTTTGTGGTGTGCGAGAGTGTCTGTGTCGGAAAAGGGGGAGGCAATGTTTCGGAATATCCTACGTGGTAGGAGGGGGGAAAACGTGTTGAAAGAAGGGGCGTACTGTGTCTCACCCGTTGGTGTCCCACTTCCACTCTTCAAGGACCCCCAATCCAGGTGATCCTCCGTCACTGGTGCACCCCCAGGAACTGGATCCAATAGCGATGTCTGTGTCTTGGCCACCTGGATGACAGATCCCCGGGGACTAGCCAGGGAGAGACATCTTTAGGTTTCTCACAGTACCTTGGTAACCAGATGCCCACTTTTCGAAGTCTAATTCTAAGGGTCCCTAAAGTCGTGGATTTCTGCCCACTGTGCCCTGAGGGAAGAGGCTGCCAGACCCAGTTTGAACCCTTCCTGCAAAAACATAAGCACTTAAGGTATAAGACACTTCAGATGAAAGGGCGATCGATGTTCAAGATGTGAAGGTTCTAAATCAATGGTGTGGGGTTGGAACCCGGTTAATAGGGTCCCGAACAAGGTCTTGTCTTGGAGGAGGGGGAAGTAGAGTGTCCCTTTGGGAAAAAGGAGATGTCTGGCCAGGGTGATATGAGGATAGGCTCCCTAAATGTCTGTGGCCTCAACTCATCTTCCAAAAGATCTACAGTGTTATGTGAGTTCAAGAGCTCCAATCGAAACTGGATGTGCCTCCAGGAAACAGATTGGAAGAGGGGGGGCCAGCCTCGGATCCCAGGAGATGGGGAAGGGATAATGGCCTCTGACGTAAAAAAGAGGCGCAGGGTTGCGGTCCTGGTCTCATCCCGGATGAGCTTTACGATAGAGGCGGTTCTGACCGACCCCAAAGGGAGGTATTTGTTCGTAAAAGGGTCAATTATATGCGGTTAAGCTCATAATTGGTTCAATATATGCACCGAATGTGCAGCAATGTGAATTCTGGGAGAAGGTCACAGAAAAACTGATTCAATTAATTGAAGGTCAATTGGTGGTGGGTGGTGATGTTAATATGGTGTTGGAGCCACTGAGGGGCTGCAAGAGGATGGGAGGACAAATGAGCAGGGTCAACCAGAGTGAATCGGAGGGATTTAAAGTGGTGAATGAGATACTAGGCCTATGTGACTTCCTCCACCTAGTGCCAGAAGGGGACATGCCATTCTCCTTCTACGCAGCGGTCCATAACTCCTGCTCGCGCATCAACCTGATTTGAGTAGATGCAACCCTAAAAAAACAGGTATTACAATCCCGAGTAACATCGATTCCGTGGTCAGATCATGATATGGTAATAATTCAGGTTGAGATGGGGGGTCTGAGTAGGACCAGGGGGAATTGGAAATGTAACGATTTCCTGCTAAAGGATAAAACAGTGCAAAAGGAACTGCTTAGGGAAATCAAGGAGTACTTACTTTTCAATGAAACAGGGGAGGTGGGGATCCAATCGGTCTGGGACGGTTTCAAGGCAACTATACGAGGGACCCTGTTGAGAACAGGCTCCAAGAAAAAGAGGGAAAGGGAGGAGAAGGAGGATAAATTCCGTAGGAAAATAGAAGAGATACAACTGGGAGGTACTCACGGGCAATATATCTCGCCCGCTAAAGCGGAATAGCTTAGATGATACAAGACACAATTGAAAGAATTGAAGGCTATACTGACGCAAGATACGGAAAAGAAACCTCCTGTTTCTGAAACAGAAATACCACGAGAGGGGGGGGGGGGGGCATCGGGTAGATAGGATCCTACCTTGGAGAGGAGAAAAAGAGGACGACGATCAGGGCTATTAGGACGGAGGATAACAGGTGCCTGCACGATGTCGAGAGCATAGGGAGTGAATTTGTAGAATACTAAAGAACCCACTATTCGTTGGAATGGGTGGGGGATGAGTCCCAAATGTATGATTTCCTTGAAGGGCTACCAATCCCAAGCCTCCCCAAAGAGATAGGAGAAACCCTTGAGAATCCCATTACCGTAGAGGAAGTAACGCGGGCTATTGCGGGAATGAAATCAGGTACCGACCCGGGGGAGGATGGGTTTATGATAACATTTTATAAATTATAAATTCCTGTTAGCCCTGTGTTTAGTGAGGGTATTCAATGCATGCTTGGAGGGTGGACCCCCCCCCCATTCGATGATGACAGCAGTTATTGTGGCTATCCCAAAGGAAGGGAAGGACCCCACCAGGTGCTCCTCCTATAGGCCCATTTCCCTCCTCAGTGGTGACATGAAGATATTAGCGAAAGTCCTAGGAACAAGACTGGAGGGGGGTGCCACTCCTAGTGTATGGGGACCAGGTGGGATTTATCAGGGGAAGGCAAGGATCAGACAACATCAGAAAGACTATCATCCTGATTCATGGGGCACAAGCGGAAGGGCTGGATGCGTGTCTAGTGACATTAGACTCAGAAAAGGCCTTTGATAGGGTCGAGTGGCCTTTAATGATGAAGCTTCTGGGGAGGATGGGGCTGGGGTCAAATTTCCTGAAATGGGTGACAGAGTTATATAACAGGCCCAGCGCAGGAGTGTGGATAAATGGGGGACTTACAGAGATATTTGAGCTCACGGGAGGGACCAGGCAGGGATGTCCCCTATCCTCGCTCCTGTACGCACGCGCTATGGAGCCATTGGTGATTGCAATTCGCATGAATGAAAGGATCAAAGGTATCATGGGGGGAGAACTTGAATGCAGAATTTTGCTGTTTGCCGATGATATACTGGCTTACCTTACGAATGTTCAGGTTTCCCTCCCAGCGCTAATGGCCCAGATTGAGGAGTATGGTCGCCTCTCAGGACTCAAAATTAACGTGGGAAGGTATGCTATCCTGCCGCTATTGGCAGGGAGTCCCCTCCTAGGTAAGAAAATGAGCTACCAGGGCATGATGGTTAACCAGAGCAGCATCATACAAGGAATCTAGGAGAGATGGTAGTGGCTAACTACAATCCCTTTCCTGCTCAACCCACGGCAGGTGGATCCCCTTGATACTGACGTGGTATGGAAGGATGACTTTGATAAAAATGAATGTCCTCCCCAGACTGCTATATTTGTTTGCATCCATCCTGAGCCAGCTACCAGAGAAGTTTTTCTTGAACGTTATAGGAGAGCTCTGTAGATCCATATAGGGAAACAAGACCCCAAGGGTGAAAATGGCAACCATTACCCTTCCAAGAGACAAGGGGGGATTTGGGATCCCTGACATCCACCTGTAATATAAGGCGGCACAAACCAGGGGAATGCTGGAACATATGAGGAAAGATTTGAGTACTTATTGGACCTACTTGGAAGATCTTGTAGCGCACTCTGTGAAGGTCAGGGACTACTTCTGGTCCCCGATTCGGTCAATACCGGACCGTATCCGGTCCCGCCCTACATTGGGAGATTTTTGGTCAGTCTGGCAGGATTCCAGAGATGCACAGGGTTATACTTCGTGGCCCTCCCCTATGTCTTCAATATGGGGGCCACCATTCGAGTTGGGGCTCCAGGGATTCGTAAATTCACAGAGGTGGTCAGACGCGGGGCTTGAGAGAGTTGGAACAATTCTTTGACAATGGGAACTTCCATAAGTGGGATAAAGTGCGGGATATACTGGGAGGGGAAGCAATTTCCATATTTGAATATCTTCGCATTAAGGGTATCCTGACTGATCCAAGGTGGGGGGGGGGGGGAGAGGCTGCGAGAGATCTAACACCCGTGGAAAAAGTCTTCAAACAATCTGTACACTGAAGGGTATATTGTCCAAACTATACATGGCTATGAATGAAACCTGTCTACAGGGGAGGCAAACCTTCCAGAGATATTGGATGGAGTTAGTGGGTGAAGAGATCTATGAGGAGGAGTGGGCACATATATATAGTGTGGTTTTTCAGGGAGTGTTGTTCACCTCCAAAATACAACACAACTTTAAATTACTAATGGGATGGCACAGAGACCCGGTGAAACTGTCCAAGATGTTTACGGGAACATCTCCGCTGTGTCCTAGGGGTTGCGGGAATCGGGGGACGGGAGAGGCGACGGGGATAGGGTTGGGCCTCGATCCACTACAGCTGCTACTAGGGCTCCCGCAAAAAGATAGGGAAGAACATAGACTGCGAAGATTTGGGAAGCGTGCTTCGAGCGGGGAGACTGGCCATAGCCCAAAGTTGGAAAAATGAAATGCTCCCCACAAAAGTAATACGGGAAGGAAAAGTGCAAAATATGATGGTAATGGTCATTCCAAGATGGCAGCGACGCGAGGAGGACGCGCGTGAGAGGAGCTCCGTCCTCTCCCCCATCGGCTGCACCAATAAAGAACATCACTAAGGCTGGTTAGGGTCCCTGCAACCCCACCACAGGTTGGAGGTGTAAGGACAAACGTAGAGCATCGAAATTGGGTCTGACACAGCCCCGCTGACCCACAGACGACACCGTGAGGAAGAGCGGAGGTGGGCGGCTCCTAGCAGCGCCGGACGAAGCCAGGAGGGAACACAAGGCAACGGGGGGCGTGGACCAGCAAAGCTGTAGCCCAGGCACCACAACAGAGCCTGATCCTCGTGGGGATAGGAGCCCCAGAGAGCGGGAGGAGGAGGCCGCCACCCCCTGAAGCAGGACAGAGAGGAGGGGCTGCACCTGCCACCAAGCGCTGCAAGGAAGCCGGCACCCAAGCGGACCCAGAGGAGACAAAGCCTCGCAGAGACGCGCATGTAAGGAAGCCCACAAGAGACACGGAGGAGGTCGGGATCAGGAGGCACACTGTGGGACAGTTGAGGAAACGTAAGCATCCGAGTGAGCATGGCCTACGGAGAGGCAACCCACCAGCAAACCCCTGGGGGTACGGCAGCTGAGGAAAATCCGGATACGGAGCAGAGCAGCCCAGGTGGACAGAGGCAGCACACAAAGGGACATTGATCCACCCCCACAAAATAAGGTACATTACTCACGGGGCAACCGGAGGGGTGCAGCAGAAGGGGCGGAAGGGGAGAAAAGAAAGGAATCCAAAATATCTCCCACTAAGAGGGGCGCACAAGTACCACAGGGCAATACATGAAGAGGCAGAATCTCCGGGGGGGAAGGAGATCATAAGCGCACAAGAGCTCTGGGGGGGGAGATACCACACTAACCCGACCACCCCCTTCCAGGAGGTGAGACCTCTATCAAACAGCCGCACCAAACACTGAGGCTTTCATCATCCGTGGTACTGGGCACAAAACGCCCCATAGAGAACCAACCCACGAAAGACCCGGGAATATAAATACAAGGCCCTGGAAGAATCAGAAATACCAAACCGTCTACGGCTGCCCTTAGTAGGGACAATACACACACCTGGGCAATTAAATCAGGAGTAAGCAGCAGGAACACGGAAGCAG
Source organism: Ambystoma mexicanum (assembly GCF_040938575.1). Classification (NCBI taxonomy): domain Eukaryota; kingdom Metazoa; phylum Chordata; class Amphibia; order Caudata; family Ambystomatidae; genus Ambystoma; species Ambystoma mexicanum. The sequence continues at coordinate 391,546,263 of NC_090938.1, forward strand.
AGTGAGCCAAACAGATAATAGCATCTATGTCCAAATCCAGGGGAAAAACTGTGCAACAATCCCAACCGTCACCCCAGAGAAAGCAGGAGCAGCGCCTCCCACAACTGTGGGGAACAGAAATAGGTACACCTACAGTCTCACAAGAAAGAAAAATCAAGAAGGACAGAGCGCCAAGGCGGGAAACATCGAGACGGAGCCTGGAGAAATGGCAACAAAACAAGATATGAAAAAGTGGTTTGCGTAATTCCAGGCACAGTTTACGGCAAATGTGCAGTCCCAATTTGAAACTATAAAAACAGACATGAGAACTATGGTGCAAGAGCTCAAGACTGAGTTAACCTCTGTGGGGGAGAGAACAGATACCCTAGAGAAAATTACACAAAATTTGAATGAAGAGGCGCAACAGCAGGCAGAAATCCAAGAACAGCTGTTGAGACGGACCCATAACCTAGAATTGCAATGCGAAGATTTGGAAAATCGCTCTAGGAGGTCTAACATAAGAATTAAGAAAATGTTAGAAACGGTGGAAGAAAGAGACCTGAAAGAAGCAGTCCAACAAGGATATCCTAGATGCTAGCGAGGAAGAGGAAATTGCAATAGACAGAATACATAGAGTGGACCCCAAGAGGACAGGAGAACCAGGCGCAAGACCCTATGATGTACTGGTGGCTTTATCCTCCTACCCTCAAAAAGAACAAATTCTCTGGCGTGCTCGGACAATGGACCATATTCGAATGAATGGGGAGGACATCCAACTCTATCAGGATCTGGCGCAGTCCACACTGCAGAAACGAAGGGAAATGGGCCCAGTGATAAAGGTACTAACGACTAAACAAATTAGATACAAGTGGACCTTCTCATTTGGTTTGCTGTTCACGTGGGAAGGGAAACAAAGAAGGGTAACGTCCTATGAGAAAGGGAAGCAAATATTGGGAATACAGGATTAAGAAGGACATAGCCAGAGAGGACGGACAGAAAAGTTCACCCAGAGAAGATCAGAATGGGAATGGAAGAGAAATGACAGGAAGGTAAAAGGGCCTCAACTAAAGGAGTGAGAACCCAGTTGAAGCAACCTGAAATACAAGACTCTCTGAAATCCACAGATCCAGTGACACTCCAACCTGCTCAGCTATCCAACAGTAACAGGAGGAGCGGGACCAACAATCTCATAGGGGTGTCAGAGGGGGGGGGAATTGGGTCAACACTTGGAAACCGGAGGGGTTTTAGAACACCCCACAAGTTATCCCTGAGTCAATGTGGGCATGGCGTGGACGGCGCAACGCCAGAGCGGTCATAGGAACCAGAGTCCACCTCAGGGCAGTTCAGCGGGCAAGGGGGGTGGGGGGAATTATGTTGGAGCAAGTTGGGGGTTGCTCACTTGGGGAAAAGTTATATTTCCGGGAATGACCACAGATACTCAGGTTCACTTCGAGGCAAAGGGACATATACTCCTAAAACAAAACAATGGGGTTAAAAATACTTACATATAATATCCGCGGATTGGACTCCCCAGTCAAAAGGAAGAAAGTGGAACGATTTCTAAGACTAGGGAAGTATGACATACCCATGCTCCAAGAAACACACATAAGAGGTCAGGACAAGAATAAAATTAGATTGAGAGGATATAACCAGATCCTACAGGCAAACGCAAAAGACAAGGGAGCAGGGGTCATGATAGCACTCCGAGACTCCCTAAACATACAGATACCTCACTCAGAGGCAGATAAACAGGGGAGATACTTACTCCTCCACACAAAAACAGACGGATTCCCCATCACTTTAGCAAGCATATATGCTCCCAACACTGGACAGGATGGATTCCTTAAAGACACTGTAGACAAATTAGAAAAATATGCATCGGGGGAAATCATAATGGGAGGAGATTTGAACATAGCATGGGACCCGAACCGCGACAGATCGGGGCCAAAACAACAGGGACAGGGTACCCCGTCAAATGCATTAAAATAGAAAATGTCCAATTTAGCATTGGAAGACGTATGGATACACACTAACGCTACACAGCAAGGATTCACATAGTTCTCGCATGTACATGGCACAATGTCAACTCCTTTAGGGAAAAAGGGAATGAGCTCTGATAAATCAAGACGCAAAACTATATACCAAAATATTAGCCTCCAGGCTTAGACAAGTACTCCTGAAACTAATACATCAGGACCAATCTGGGTTTGTCCCGGGCAGGCAAACACATGATAACATCAGGAGGGTAATCCACTTTGTAGAAAACACAGGAATAACACAAACCCCTGCGATAGTACTGGCCCTGGTTGCAAAAAAAGCGTTTCACTGGGTACAATGTTCACTCCTATTTAACACACTTAGGAAAATGAGGATAGGAGAGTCATATATAAAAATGGTAAAGGCAAACTACAATTTCCCCAACATACGAGTTGCAGTGAACGGGAGCCTTTCAAATACAATCGCAATAAGGAGAGGAACAAAACAATGGTGCCCGCTCTCCCCCCTCTTCTATATGCAATATGTTTAGAACCACTACTGGCACAGATAAGGGCCAATAACGAAATCAAGGGCATAAACATGGCAGGACACTCCCACAAAATAGCAGCATATGCTGACAATATGCTAGTGACCCTGGGGGTTCCTGAGAACTCTCTTCCAACTTTAATGCAAGAAATTGAGATATTGGCTTCCCTGTCGGGCCTGAAAATTAGCAGACAGAAATCAGAACTTTTAACACTGGCAGGAGACACCGTACAAATCCATAGAATAGCCTCAGCACTACAGCTCAAGGTAGCGAAGACTGGGGTGAAATACCTGGGAATAACTTTCTCGACAGGGAAAATACAGGACTTATACTCACAAAACTACCCCACAATGCTGCAACAAATTAAAAGGGAAGTTACAAGATGGAATCCCTTGTCGATATCATGGTGGGGCAGGATAACAGCAATTAAAAAGACAATACTCCCAAGACTTTTATACCTATTCCAAGCTATGCCAATCAAAGTTCCACCCGCTTTCTTCAGAGCACTAACGAAAATCATGATGACCTATATATGGCAGGGGAAAACTCCAAGAGTATTGTAAGAGGATTCAATTCAGCACTACAGCCAAGTCAACGCCTAGTCTAGAATACTGAATGAAAACCCTTATTGATATATCTTTATGTCCAGTTCATGCGTTCTGGATGACTACCCCTATATAACACCCCTCTCTCAGAATCCCCCTGACCCCACTGAGCCAAGAAGTAGTTCTGTTTTGCAAGTTAAAAGGTTTATTTGAGAAGTAAAGCAATATATATCTATCACACTTTATAATAAATTAATAATTGAATATCACACTTAATCTGAGATGATAAAGATTGACAACGGAGAATCTGGCACTAGCACACCTCTTTATAATCACTAAGGAGTTGACATGAAATGGATAAGGTAGCAACAATACTTTTATGGTTTCAAATGGATGCAATGTGGAATGAAATGCAGTACGGAAAATAACTTGATAGGATTTCAGCAAAAGACAATGTAATCACTTTCTTGGACAATTCACCCCCCCCCCCCCTTTTATGCAATGCAAGGATATGGAAGGAAGGCACACAGTTCTCAGAAATGCAATCAAATGTGATTCAGTTCACCCAGCAACTTAGACTACAGAAGTTTAAAACACAGGCCCAAATGCTTTTAAATGTGCTGGAAATGAAGAAAAAAATATGCTAAAATGCTTTTAATTCCCTCTAGAGGTTCAGGGTGAGTGGTATCTAGTTAATATTAGTCCAGGCTCACTTTAGCAAGGATCTAGGGTGTAACTAGCAGGTTAAACGAATTTTTGGCAACTGAAAGGCAAGCAGCAGCAGATTTTTACACGTGGAGAAATTCGCAAATCGCGGTAAAATTCGCGAGTGCGTTTTTCACGATTGCGGCAAAACTATAGGGGGTAGGAATGCGGTTCTAGGTTCCTAGAAAAGCCACGATTCTAAGCTTTCTGAGGAAAGTTACTGCAAGTCTCTAGCACAAACGGTCACGGAGATATGAGCGATTAAATAAAGGTCGTTTTTCAGATTTGAAATTTTAAAGTTCAAAAAGACAAGTGCAGCTTGCAACTAGAAAATGACAAGTGACAGCTTTACAAATGACAGGTGACAGTTAGGAGACAGTTCTACTTAGATTAAAATAGATTGAATTATATTATTTTAACTAGGAGATTGGTTCTGCACAGTTCTGCTAGGTACTCACACTATATTCTTGAGTTAAATGGGCCTCGCCAGGGATCTGGTCAGGTTTTAGACTGGACGCTGGTCTCTGCACTTCACAGTGATCTGGGTCAGCTCTGCTCTGCTGGTCTGGTCTAGGTTTCTGGTTCTGGATATTTGATAGATATGAAGTCTCTATGTCTGCTCTCTGAAGGTTGAGGGAGGTAAAGTATGGATTTTCCGGCAGAGCTTCCAGCTGCAAATGGATTTGAAGGTCCCTATCTGTCCTGTCTGTCTGCTTTTATGTGTTTTCAAAATGGGTGTATGTGAGCAGCATCACTAGCCAGCCCCTCTCCACTTGTCATTGGCCAAGCTTTCATTTCTCCCCTGATTGGGGGAGCTAAGTTGTGTCAGAGTGATGTCATTTTACAGCCTGCAGAAAGTCCACTCCTCCTGTCAACTTGCACACAAATCTAGATTTGAACCAAATACATATTTGCAGAGGTACATATTGTTTTAAAATCATATGCACCCATCATGCATTACAGGAGGTATACCCTGTTCAAACTCTGCTCTTCCTGGGGGCTTGCATTCAGAAATGGCAATATTTTGCACTTTTTAACTGGTTTGCAATACCGGACATTACCCCAAATTTACACACATGTGCGCAAGGAGTATGGACATTAGTTGATGAAGTGTCAGATTTTTCACATGCACACATTTTGAGTAATATCCTCTTTTCCGCTAAAACTCCCCTGAACATGCCACCGGTTCTAAAAACCTCTTAAAATGTGGGCAGAAAAATCACAAGAATTATGGTATCATTTAAATAATTTTCACAAGTCCGTACTATGAGTTATTCATCTTTTTAGAGTTATGTTCTGGCCCCAAAGGGGTGTGGTTTTCCTCCAGCACAAGGTTGAATTTCTGGTTTTTCCAGTTCTGCCAAGCCAGCTTGCTCTCACAGGCAGTGCTCCTCCCCTTTGCTTCAGGAGGAAGCTACTTTTACGACATCTGCAATAAACCATCTGCCTGGGTCAGGACAGGGCTTTGTTCAGAGCTCCTGTATTCTGTGGGGCTCCCCCTAATTCAATTATCAGAGAGATGGCATATCCTTAGTATGGCCAGCAAAAGGCAGATAGGCCTGGGAACACAGCTGTGACTCAAGTTTCACTCCTGATGGGGGTGGCTGGTGGGCAGAATTCAGTTCCTTAAGCCAGGTTTCAGATAAAATGTCACTTTTTGTTACCCAGTTTAAGTCAAGACATTTTTTTACATATGCAGCTAGGATGCTGATTCTAAGTTTAAAACTATGACATTTAAACAATTGAAACCTATGTGACACTCAAAGTAGGTCACTCATTTCTTTTAAACATTTAGATTTTTAGTGTCTTTCAGTCCAAATTTACTTAAACTGCTGAAATCCACAGCTCAGCCAGTCTTGTTATAAACCTTCAAGTCACTTCAGAATATAACTTTACATTGGATCCACCTCTCAGTAAGTCTTTCTTTGGCATGCTCTGGGTTTATTTATTCAGTTTTACAAAAAGTAAAATCTGGTGTTGTTTTAAAATGCCGGCTTTTGGATAGTAGTGAGTACTGGTAATGCACCCATTTTTGGGATTTAAGAAATGAATTCCCCACAATTCTAGGTGGCTTTTGGCAATCAGCATTTCCATTTCCAATGGTTTCAGGCTACTGTGTGGGTAGTCCAATGGGGTTTTTAGGCAGTGTCCTTCTGTGCCCATAACATCGGCAAAATGAGTGGCAGCCTATTCTTCATGCATTTCCCTGTGCATTTTCTGGGAAGCTCTGGCCATCATGATGTTTTCCATGTCAGTACTGCACAGTTTTGAGGTAGGGCTCGGATGCATGGGTAAATACATCCCACAGTATCAAAGGCAGTACTTACCGCCCCGAGAAGCGAAGGAGGATGTGCACTCCCACACTTCAGAAAGTACTATGAAGAAGCCCAACTATGGGTATTGAAATAATGGATACCAGACAACTCACTGAAACTATGGCAGCCCAGGACAGATCAGTGGCGACAACCCCCACCAGAAATATGCTCTGGATGGGAAGAAACACAGACACCCAAATGTACAAATCAGCGAAATAATGAAAGCGACGATGCAGATATGGGATAAGTCTGCACAGAAAGGGACATTAACAAACGATCCGGCTCCCTTCATCCCCCTTTTCAGAAACCCCGAATTCCTACGAGGGATGGAGAGTGGCGTCTTCCAAAAATGGGAGGAGGCGGGTTGCAGGATGGTCGGGGACATGCACCAGGGCCAAAGCATAATAACAATTTTAGAGTGCACAACCCTGCTAAACCTCACAGGAAAGGACAAATATAGGTATGACCAATTATACCACTGGTTAGAAACTCCAAGAATAAAAGAAGCAGCAACCAGGGAATTGACACAGTTTGAAAAGTACATAATGACACATACTGGAGCAGAAAAATGTGTTTAATCTACCTACAAATACATAAACACCTCAGAAGAAGAAGTAAAATGGACCTACATCAAAAGATGGGAAAAGACCCTACAGAACACAATCTCCAAAGGACAATGGGAACACATTTGGAAAATGATACCAAAACTTACAAATGCGATACAAACAAGTGAAATGTGGACGACAGTCCTCCTGCAATGGCACTATATGCCGGAAAGACTTAATCAAATATTTTGGAACATTCCAAATAAGTGCTGGAGGGGCTGTGGAGGGGAAGGAAACTGGCGTCATATATGGTGGGACTGCCCAAATCTACAGCAATACTGGGAAGAGATCAAGGCATACATGAAATCAATGTTCCCATCAATGGGGACCGTAGGAAAAGAAGTATGGATGTTCAGGTTATGGGACCCTAAGGACAAACTGAATTTTATGGGGCTACTGATTGGCAAGTGGCTGGAAATAGCACACACGTGGAAACAAAAACACCCGCCTATGGCCATAGACTGGATAAGGAGAGCATGGAGGCATATGGCTATGGAACGAATAACCTATAACATACAAGGGGCCCACCAGAGATTCCGAGATGATTGGGGTGATACCCTGGAACACCTTCAGAGTGACTACATGGAACAATGGTGCCCACACAAGATAAGGATTCTGGACATGTTTAGCACCTCGGAGAGGGAGACAAGAGGATAAGGACATTCCCGGAAGGGGGAAGGGGGGGAATAAGGGGGAAGTTGGGAGAAGTTACAAATAAAATGTTGTAAAACCAATAAAAATATTTTAATAAATAAATAAATAAATAAAATACGATGGTAATGGAGAAGTTAACTGCAGTAGTGAATGATAGAATTGAGGGATTCCATACTGAGTAGTCTGCCCTACTCCTCAAATGGGGACTTGAGGAAGACAGCCACGTAGACTAATCTAGGGAGTGTGTGGAGTGGAATGGGGTAGGTTGGAAGGGAGAGGAGGGGAGAGGGGCCCGTGGGGGAGCCAACAAGGGAGATATACAGACAATAGGAGAACCTTCGGGTCTGAGACATTGATAGAAGAAACTTGCACCATTGAACAAAAGTTGATTTGGATGTGGTGTTGGGGGTGGGCAGAGGTGGGTGGGGTGGGAATCAGCGGGGAGATTGAGGGGGTATTTGGGAGATCTAGACTTTTGACTAAAGTGAGTTATACATGTTGTTTCTTGTTATTATGAAAATGTCTGGTTCACTTTATAAATGCTAATAAAATCAAGTTGAACAAAAAAAATAATCTAAAGATGGCTGCCAGAGGCGGGGCTTAGGGAGAGGACTGTCATTGGGTGGGGGCAGTATGGCCCAGAGGACAGTGATTGGTTTACTGCCAAGATCCGCAAGTCTGAGTCCACATGGTTCACCGCTGATGTGGGCCCCAAGTTGGATAGGGCGCAATCAACATCACCTTCTGCCTCCATAGCCAGCCTACAATTAAGCTTCTCTTCGAAGAGGAAGTCATCCACCTCAGCAAAGCTGCAGGAGAGATCCGATAATCCAAGGGCGGAAGAGAAGAAGACCGAGCAGCCCAAGCAGGCTCAACCGGCTTAGTCAAAGTCTTCATCGGCGACTTCGTCGACGGCTACCACTGCCACGGCGGCTGGGGGCGCTGTTCCTACGAGGGTGGCTCCCGCAGCGCAGAAAGTGTCCCTGCCCCCACGGCACAACATTGCTGCAGAGGCCTTGGCAGAAGCGAAAAAGGGATTTCTATGTAAGCCTGTGCGCATTAGTGTAAACAATCCTCACAAGTTTTAGTTCTGTAATGATTATTAGGTACACACTTATTGGTGATTACAAATTGGTATGTGCTAGGAGGCACGTGCTTGTGTTTTGCCCTTTCTTGGGCTTTGTCAAGGCATTTAATACATTGTTTGGTGTGTCATGTATAATTCATAAGATACACTGTCAATCTTTGTTTAGTATAATACAGGTAAATTCCAACAGTTCACAAAATTAGGTTTTTCTCAATTCTTTTGTGTCTTGTAGTTCCTGAATGAACAGACTTCGGTGGTTCTGAAGAATTGAGGGGTGTAGAGGGTTTTGGTTAATTTAAGCTGTTGGTGCACAGGAAGGAGGCACTAAACAGTGGAAAGATTGCTGATTTCTAAGTTTGAACAGGAAGCAGGAAGCTCACCTTCGAATCTAGTGAAACTTCCACTTTTCTGGGGTCCTGTTTTTAATTGAAATGGCTGCAGCTTCATGCAGTCCATCTTCTGGTTTGTGCCGCTCCTGGTTAGGTGTTCTTGTCTGTGGCTGATTATATAATTCCCTAAGGTTTAAGAGAATATAGTACATTTGTGTAGCCTCAATTAAATTTGTTTGCTACTTATTGGTACTTATACATGCCCAACTGTGTACTTTGTTCTGTTACTTCTGTTACTTTGTTCTGTGTACTTAGTTTTCGTTACCATTACCTAAGTGCCGGTTGGTGTGAACGACGGGGTCCCAGTTACATGCTCCCCTGTGCATTGTCAAGTGCAAATTATCAGTGGGGTTAGGCTGTGACATGTTACCATGATTGGGAGAGATCCTGCTTTCTAGTTGTTAATAAATATCTAGGTCGTCTTGGGTGCAAACGATGTCCGGCTGTGTACTTGGTTCCATGTGATCTGACTCTGACGGTTCTCCCAAGTGTGTGTGGTATTATTTCATATAACTAGTGATGTACATGTAAGGTCAGGTTCGAACGGCAAATAGGTTCATTCATGTGCTGGTGTGCATTGAAAAGAATTTCAGCTATATTCAGTGGCATCCCGTTCATTATTCTGATTCAATCGTTCGGTAGTATTCAATCAATACATTTTTTTGTAACTGGTTACTTTTTTGGTTTAAGTTATTAGTTTAGGAGTTCATCTCGTACTAGACTTTACCCTATATATAATGCAATAGTTAATAGCACGCACGTATATCGCAAACTGAGCTATTTCCTCTTACCTAATGGAACTCTTTCTGGACCCTCCGTCAGCTGCCGTCTGCTTGTGGCTTTGTTCGGGCTCATTTTAGAGTCCCGTTTGCCCAGTCCAAGAACAGCAGTCTGTTCTGTCTGTTTGCTAGAGGCTGTTTGCTTCAAATAATAAAGTTAACCAATGTTAAATACAGAGAAGAATTATCTCATAGAGCACCGATTTCTTGATCTAGAGACAGAAGTCTGTTATCTTGTTCATTCTTAAGGGCTGTTGATAATTTATGTACAATTAGAGTCTGCCTGGTTCTGTAAATTTGTTTTAAAGCGGCATTGGTTGGATTAAATCTATTTTGCTAACTTGATGTATTATAAGGTTGGAGTCAGCCCAATTTTAAAGGCGATTGTGTGATTCGGGGTCAAAGTATTTTATTTCTCTCAATCATGTGCCTAAGGCCCCTGTCTGATCCTGTCAGTGCCTAGGCGGGCTCGGGCCCCCTCCTTTTCCCCCTCACAAAGCATGGAGCAGCCCCCAGGCGGACAGCCGGTACTACAAAAATGTGGGCCCCTGCAACTCAATGCACCCTGATAACTGCAAGTGAGTGATGACTAAGCACTGGAACTGCCTCTCCAATAATCCCTAACAACTGTCGCATCAAGGTGTGCCTACACCACTCTGACTTCCTTGCCTTACTTAATGTCACTAATTCCTTCCTACATCAAATTTCGTCCTTTTGAAGACTCGAAGCCTGATGTATATTTTTATAACATTTCTGCGACATCTGTGACACTTTGTCATGCTGCTTCATGAACTTTCTCTCTCCTACTCCCACACGCAAAAAAATCCTTATTACTAGCTGACCCTGACTATACACAACCACCTAACAGACCATCCACCTTCAAATCAACGTGTAAACCTTTAAACTTTTCACCCCTCGCTATCTGGGAAGTGGAAAACATCATCAGGAAACTCAAACCTTCGAACTGCCAAGGTGATGTTTGCCCTGCCCCGATCATCAAAGCGGCCGCGCATGACCTAGCACCTTTCATCACCAACCTCATTAATGCCTCATTTTAATCTGGAATAGTACCTGATAACCTTAAAGACGCCTGGGTCATTCCTCTTCTTAAAAAACCTACTCTTGACCCTGCCAACCCGTCTAACTATAGGCCTATAACGACTGTACCGTTCTTATTAAAAATATTAGACAGAGCAGCCTACTTACAAATACAGGCTTACTTAGAATCAAACAACCTCCTAGGACTTAGGCAATCAGGCTTCCGACCAAGACACGGTACGGAAACTGCACTAATAGACCTTACTACTCAGATCCATACCCTGAAAGACAATGGCAAACTCGCACTCCTTCTATTGCTTGGCCTGTCAGCAGCTTTCGACTTGGTCAACCACCAAACACTTTGTCATCACTTGAAATCTGCAGCACACTTTTCTGACGCAGCCACGGCTTGGATTAGCTCCTTCCTGGCGAACAGAACCATGAGGGTCTTTTCTGCTACAGATTCTGCTGAACCCTCACCAGTACCTTGTGGGGTCCCGCAAGGCTCTTGCGTGTCCCTGACACTTTACAATATATTCACTAAACCACTCTTTGATATCCTTGACGTTCTGGGTGTCACGTATACTAATTACGCGGATGACACCCAGATACTCATTCCTATCTCGGGTGACTACGTAACTGACAGTACCACCCTCAATGAAATCTACTCGGTAATACAAGCATGGATGGCACACCATGGACTGTGTCTCAATGATGAAAAAACGGAGTTAATCATCCTGGGTAATCATGCCAAACTTAAAAATCTCAACCCCTCATTCAAAGCCTTTACCATAGATGGTAACCTCATCCCTGTGTCAAATAACACTAAAACTCTTGGTATCTACATTGATGCCACCTTATCCTTCTACAAACAAACCAATGCAGTAGCTTCCTCAGCCGCATACACCTGCAAGCTGATCACGGCATGTAGACCGTTCATCTCCACACCCAATTGCATTACTCTTGCTAGAGCACTAGTCCTTTCCAAATTAGACTACTGCAACGCCCTCTACCTGGGCACTAGTCACAAAAACATCAACAAATTGCAAGTAGTCAAAAACAATGCCATTAGGGCTGCCCTCAACATCCCCAAAAAAGCACACATATCCGAGACCAGACGTAAACTACGCTGGCTCCCTGTCGAGCACAGGATAGCTCTTAAATCACTGGCCCTCATACACAAAGTCAGGGCCAACCTCGCCCCAGCATACCTCACAAACCAACTTACACCCCACACCTCCTCAAGACCACTCAGGGCAGCACAAACTAATACCATGACCATACCGCGATTCAAACTTCATAACTCAGGTGGAGCTAGCTTCCCTGTTCAAGCTTCCAAATTATGGAACACTATCCCCGCGCCTTTGCGTGCAGAATCCTCATTCAACCTGTTCAAACATAACACAAGGTGTTGGCTTCACAATTTGGACTCCTCGACAGCCTATCCCCCGGATCCTAGCACGCTACACTGATGCCGGCACACCATGTAATTTATGTATATTTGTATGCACTTGCAACACTATGATTGTACCTTCTGTAATTGTAACGTAACCACTGTTGACTGCTTTTATTGTAACTGTAACTGTAACCAGATCTAACTTACGCGCCCTTATGCCCACGGGCCTGGCTGCGCTTTACAAATAAATAAATGACAAATGACAAAATAAGCAGAAGTCATCAACACAATGTATCACATGCCTCTGAAGGCCTGAATAGGCAAAACGTTTCTTTAAATGCACCTTTCACCTCTGCTGCCAAATTCGTTTCATGTGTTTAGAGAGTCTTGCATCAATAATCAAATGTAGGTGCCTTCCCATCTTTGCTGCCAATTCCGTTTTGTGTTTAGAGAGCCTTGCACCTAAAATCAAATTTGGGTGCCTTCACTTCTTTACTGCCAATTTTATTTTGTGTGTTTAGAGTGCCTTGTATCAAAATTTGAATTTAGGCACCTTCACATCTGTGCTGCCAGTTTCCTTTTGTGTGTTTAGGATGCCTTGCATATGAAAATCCTTGGGGGATCTGGTCTAGCGTGAGATGGCCGCCAGATGTACCTTGATGGATGCCTGAGCCAGCCCAACTTTTGCCAAGGACAGCAAGTACGGAAGAATCTGTGGAGCCGTGGACCTCAGAGGGGTAATCTTCTGCGACCAGCACCTTGTAGCAAAATGCTTCCACTCTTGGCCGTAGCACTTCAGAGTCGATGACGCCCTGGGCTTGACGAGGACACCATTTCGAGACGCCAGTCCTGCTCCTGTTCGCCTTGACTTTTTGCAGGGCGAACCAGACGGAAAATACACCTGAGCCACGCAGCCTTGATGACTTCTCTCCTGGCTCTTTTCGTTTCAGCCTTGATTACTTCTCTCCTGGCTCTTTTTTGCTTCAGCCCTCCTCCAGAATTGGGCTCATTTCTCCAGTTAGCTCCAGGTTCATCAAACTCGGACTCCTACCGGACCTTGCACTCAGTACCAGGGGTCCCTTGTTTGTCCCCCTCGGTCCTCCCGCCCACATCCTGGCCGCCCTCACAACCAATGCCCATACAGGCTACTCCTGTTGCTCCTTCTGCCCTATGATGAAACCCCTTGCGTTCATCTGCTCCCACTTGAAGCATGACCAGTGCTGAGTGGAGTCTGCCTCTGGAACATTTTAGGACATGCTTTTATGTATTAGATACACCTTACTGACCCGTTCGAGCACCCTGCTGCTGTTTTAACACTGCTCTCCTATTTTCTCTACCTTTTATGTTTTCCTAAACACAGAGTTTCCTGTCTTTTTTGGCCCCAGAAGAAGGCTACCATCTATTCTGCCGAAACGTCAGCAGCGCATTGTCCCAGAATTTCGATGGGCTTTATTTAGTGCTGCACTTTTCATTCCTAACATCATACCCAGACGTAGGCCAAATATGAGGTCAGACCTTAGCCGGGCATAGGAGACCTACTATCAACGTCTCCTCCATTTGTACTTTCATCCTGTGTTTTCTACACCTAATGGCATGGGACATTCCACTTACAAGCAAGTTGCCTGCTAAATGTATGATTGGATGATCCATACCCTATGTCATTTGTATTTTTGTCACAGTGAATTTCTAACATAACTATGTGTTTGTTTATCACAATAGACATCATGTACTGTCATGTATATATAAAAACCTAAATTCTTTGCAAAAAGGAAAAAAAGCATCAGCTAACTAATAATTAAAAGCTGAACTCATTATATGAGTTTGAGATATGTGTTTGTCAGCAGCAATCATGTTGTTTCCAACAACGGTTGCCCTAATTGTATGGGCACCCAAAAGGGTCTAAAAACCAGAATGCACTTGATTTATTTTGTGCACTCCTTAGATTCATAGAGGGTAGGACAACCCCCTGTTATAGCTTCACTTCTTTACTGCCAATTTTATTTTGTGTGTTTAGAGTGCCTTGTATCAAAATTTGAATTTAGGCGCCTTCACATTGTGCTGCCATTTTCGTTTTGTGTGTTTAGGGTGCCTTGCATAAGAAAATCCCTGGGGGATCTGGTCTAGCGTGAGATGGCCGCCAGATGTACCTTGATGGATGCCTGAGCCAGCCCAGCTTTTGCCAAAGACAGCAAGTACGGAAGAATCTGTGGAGCCGTGGACCTCAGAGGGCTAATCTTCTGCGACCAGCACCTTGTAGCAAAATGCTTCTACTCTTGGCCGTAGCACTTCAGAGTCGATGACGCCCTGGGCTTGACGAGGACGTCCCTGGAGTCTGCTCGCATTTTATAACCTCCAAACTCTAAGGCTGCAGGAGCCAAGCCTTCAGGTTCAGCGATCCTGGATTATGATGAAGGATTGTATCTCCCTCTCTGGTGAGCAGATCCGGAAACACTGGTAACTTGACTGGAGGCAATGCTGATAGACTGAGAAGATCCAGATACCAAATCTGCCTCGGCCACGCAGCGGCGATGAGTATCATTCAGCATCAACACTGTCTGTGTTGATGACATGTAGCAGGAGAGGGAACGGAGGGAACGTGTACAGAAACAGCCCTTCCCACGGGAAGGAGAACATGTCCCCCAGGCTCCTCGGCTGGTGGAAGCTGCTGGCAAACATCTGGCATTTGGGGTTCTCTGCTGTGGCAAACAGATCGATCTGGGGTCTGCCCCATTCGACAAACAGGCAGTCCACCTGATCCAGACAAAGTTCCCACTCATGGCAGGAGCGCAGTTCCCTGCTGAGGGAGTCTACAATGATGTTCTTGACTACCGCCAGATGGAGAGGGAAGAGGAATATCCTGTCTGATGGCCCAGTGCCACAAGTCCTGAGCTTCCTTGGAGAGTGCTGGGGAATGAGTGCTCCACTGCTTCCTGATGTAGAACATGGTGGTGGTGTTGTCCGTGAAGATCCTCACCACCTTGCTTTCAGAGACGGTAGGAACGACTTGGGGGCCCAGAACATTGCCCGTAGCTCCAGGATGTTGATGTGCAGATCCTTCTCCTCTGGCAGCCACAGGCCTCTGGTGTGCAGACGTCCTGTGTGTGCCCCCAACCTTCCAGGGAGGTGTCAGTGGTGACCGTCTCCTAGTATGGGGAGTTTTGAAATCCCATGCAGTGGCCGCGGGCCCTCCACCACTCTATCGCCCGCCGGAACTCCTTGTTGAGAGGGATCTTGTCCGTGAAACTTCCGGACATCTGTATCCAACGGGCATCCAATAATTCCTGTAGGGGTCACATCTGAAACCTGCATGCAGAGTCGGACAAGGTAGATGCAAGACGACATCATGCCCAGTAAGGACTTGATGGCCCACACCGTAGCCGTCTTCGCCGATGGCAGCCGCTGCACCTTTCCTTGAATGGCTGCTAGCCTCTCCTCCGAGGGCGAAGCCAGGCAAACCACTGCGTTGAGTGTGGCGCTGAGGAAAAGCGCGTTCTGCGACGGCATTAAGCAGGACTTTGGGTAGTTGACGGAGAATCCCAGAGGATTAAAAAGGGAAAGAGGACGTGGACTCCCATAGCAGTGTACGGTGTCCCTCCAGGGCAAGATGCAGTGATAAAAGCGGGGCGCAAACCCCACGCCCTTGATCCCCTCTAACTTAGTGTTAGAAAGAGTGTAGAGAGGGAGTGATAAGTGCTGAGGAGAGTGAAAGGAAGGTGACTGAGTAGAAGGTAGGGTAGCGTAGTAGTTTGGTAGAGAGGGTAGCAGTGTGGAGGAGAGCGCAGTAGTGTGGAGGAGAGAGTAGTAGTGGATTGGAGAGGGTAGAGCTATAAGGGAGAGAGTAGGTGGGAGTAACATCAGAGGGTGGAGGTAGAAGATAGGAGAGCGAGAGACACCGCAGAGACAGGCAGTGAAAGTTATAGGAGAGGAGAGCAGATGTGAAAAAGCGAGTAATGGGAGGAGAAGGAGCAACAGTAAGAAACATCAGGGTGTGACAGGAGGAAGCAAGGGTGAGGGTTGTGTATAATGTGTAAGGCACAAGCTTACAGTCCCTTTAGTGCTAACGCCATTGCTAATATTGGCCCAGTCTAGTAATCCCAAAGGGATCTTAGATAGATAAGGTGATTGCCTTTAGGACCTCATTGGTAGACAGAACATAGACAGTAGGGGTCAATAAGCTCGGTTTACTAAGCTAGGAACTAAGGATGCCTGAGCTAGGCAGGACAAAGCTTCAATTAGACAAGAGATTGTGGGACGGCCCTAGTGCTCTGCATATAACAATTCAATAAAAACCTTGAACCATCCCTGGGAGTTGGAGTGTTCCTAAGGCCATCTGTGACAGTGCATATCAATCTCTTTTCTCCATATTGGATTGCTAACAACACTCATGTTAACCACCTCTCACTTTTCCAGAGCTGATCAGCAAACCTGATAGAAGTTTGTGGTGCAGGTTCTCGCCGTAGCTGCCTGAAACTGAAACATTATGAGGCAGCTCTCATTGCCATTAATTGATCTCCTTGGTGATCATGTGACAATATCACAGTCACGCCCATGTTGAAAAGTTCTCTGCATGCTTGTGTTCTAGCAATTATTTTGCAGTGTCACATCAGGCAGACATTGCCTACTGTGCATCTGACAGCAGGCATGAATGTTGCCCACGCTGGACTTGCCTTCCAGGGCTTTTGTCTGTTGTTGTCCTTTTGCTGTGCCAATGCCCCTTACACTTATATAGAGGCAATTGTGTGTCCCCAACAGCACTGCTTGTGTTTCATCCATGGGATTTCTTGAAGTCATCACATTGTAATATTATGAAGGGCCGTATTTGATCTGAATGTGTCATCTGATGGTACACATCTTTGCTGTGCTACCTCACTACAGTTTAAACTGCACCTAGCACCAGCATGGGGGCTTTCCTGCGCAGAATAAAACTTCGCAGAAGATTAACACTATACTTCCAAATGCACTGTGAAAAGTTGAAACATTGGCAGGGGAATCTTCCCATAGATAAATTCAGAGCCACATTTCTTGTCATTGTTACAGCTGTTTTATAAGTCCAAAAATGTTTGACTCGCCAGATACATCCATTCTCAAGGTCAATCTAGGTGTTAATGCCAATTCTGGAACATTCCGCTTGTGCATCACGCACGCAACTTTCTACATTATACTTCACATGCCAGACACTAAACACCTTAATTCTCACAACAGCACAAAACTGGGCTCAATTATGGTTACATGCAATTATAACGAATTAAATAATAACTAATGTAAAAATAACAAATACAAAATAACGAATTCCATAATAACAAATTCATTTTTCGTTGTTTTTGGGGGGTTCTACCGCCAAAGCCCCCCCTTTTTAATAATACTTTCCCCCCACCCCCAAAACCACTATTCCCTGTTACAACCCCATTTTTAGAGTTTCTTTCAAAATTTGTTATTTTGGAATTAGTTGTTTTTTCATTCGTTATTTTTTCATTTGTTGTTTTGTATTTGATATAATCACTGCATACCTTAATTATGGCTTTCTTGATAAGCTCATCCCATTTCTTCTTCAGCTTATTCTTAGCAATATGTACAAGCGGAATGGCACCACTTAACTACAACCATGTGTAGATATCCTCTGAATTATCCTGTATTTCACGTAGACATGTTCGGGAATATTTTCACTTCAGGAATCGGCTTTCCGTGACCTACCACTGCTGCAAAGTCCTCACTCTATCACAGAGCATGGAGGTGGGCCGGTAGCCCAGAGTAGCATGCTCTACCAGGGCACTTCCACTAGGGGGTACCTGGGGGCGCCTCAGAGAGACAGTTGCCAAGTCCCTCTATTTGGTCTTGGAGACTTAGCATCAGAGTCAGAAGTCTTAACTTATAATTACAAATAATCTATGGATAGAATGGGGTCCCCCCACTTCAAAACCATGGGCCCTTTATGTTTACGTGTTAGGAGGAAAATGGCAAGATTCAAATGGGGGATGCTGCCTTAAGAAAGCAAGGACTGCAAAATCTGTATCTATTGGGTGTTTCCTGCATACAATTACTATAATGACCTTTGACACTGACTTTCAGATAGAAAGATATAGGGAATGTACCACTCAACCGAAAGCTCTCACAAACCATCAGGGACTCTTACTGAAACTTACTGATTGAGTGTAAAGCCTGAAAAACCCAATGAGCACAAGCCTGTAGAAAACAGCAAAGCAGGGGGTGACAAGGAGCTGAGCAGCAGGGGCAAGGCTGATTTTAAAATGGCTATTGGGTCTTTCCAAGGCTCGGGAAGCTGAGGGCTCCCAGCAGCTGGGAAACATCAGGAACAAGTGTCAATGAGCCTACAAGGGCACCTCCTTTCAAAGACTAGCAAAAGGTGACCATTGGGAAGAGGTGCCTTATGGAAGAGGAGGTTCTGGAGGCACTGGGGCCCATGCCAAGAAACCTGTATGGGAAAGTGAAAAAATGTAGTTCCAGGGGCTGGCTGAACATGCAGAATTCTAGATAGGGCCAAAAACCCATACCCAGGTGGACTAGCATTAACGAGGAGTGCATTTGCAGTCATTGGAGGAAGTGCCGAAGGTTCTGGAATCATTTGTCAAGCAGGGACACATCTGTTACAGCAAGTGAAAAGGGCAAAATATCACTTTCAGGATAGGGACACTACACCCCTTACGGGTAGAGGGGCAGTGATAGGGAAGGCTGGACACTATATCCTAGAAGTAGCAGAAAGACGTGGGCCATGCACTGTCTTTCTGGCTTGGATTCCAAATAGCCAGCTGGGCGCAGTATCCCAATGAAGCTTTGGTGCTGAATCTTCATGGTAAGGGTAAGCATGTATATCCATGGAGCATGCCTCAAAAGGGGAGCAGTACTGAAGCAAACGTCCGGAAATAGATAATCTGTGTAAATGATACAGATGTTTGTTGATATAGATATTAACTAGGGTGTCATGCAGGGAGTTCTCTTTAATGGTAGTTGTTCTCATATTACCCGTGTGCAAGGTGCTATTTTCTGTGTGATATTTGCTGTGGAATGTTATTGCATAGTATACCCAGCATGTGAATATATTAACTGGAAGACAGGGTTTTAAAGGTAATTTTGTATTTTGCTTATTTTTATGATGATGTTTTTTTTCCCAACTTGTTTGCATTGGGCTTATACATACAAGCTTCCAATGCGACGTCAGAGATCACGTGTTACTCGGAGCTTAGTTATAACAATGAAAAAAGGAGAATAAGTAACAGAAATAAATAACAACACTAGTCCCTGGAAGGGGGGGGGGGCAGGGGAGGGAACACAAGGAGACAACAGAAAGACAGCAGATTTCACATAGTACTTATTTCAGGTAGGCAGTTTGCCTCGGCGTGCCTGTTTGCGGGATTCTTCTGTTATGAGTTTGTGTAGGAGCTTGAAGTCGGGGTTGTGAACTGTCTATACAGCTCGACCTCGACCCAGGAGATCTTGCAATTGTTAACTTTTAGTCCTGCTTCCACATCCAGCGAAGGGTCGGAGGTTGTCTTGCTACTCCTGGGAACTTCTCGGTATAATCCAAAAAGGGGACCTAGGTCTGGTAGAACTTGTTCCTATTGCCGAAACGAAAGGCAGTGATTTTTTCTGCCGCGATTATGTCCCAGCACTTGGACCACCACACTGGGATTGCTGGGCCCTCAGGGTAATCTTTGCGGCTGTCAGCAGGTGCGAGCACGCGTCTGCCTTCTGGCCGTTAGTGGGAATTGGCCCTCACCTGTCGCTCCCAATAGGATGATTCCTGGGTCCCACGGGATCGTTAGACCCGTGATCTCTTTGATTTGTTGCAGGACGTTTTTCCAGAATTGGGTGGTCTTGGGGCATGTCCATAGGAGGTGGAATAGCATCTCCAGGTCCGGGCAGCCTCTCCAGAAGTTCGGGGGAATAGCAGGGTTGCACTTGTTGAGTATCTCTGGCATGCAGTACCACCTGTAGCACACTTTAAATGCCCCTTCTTCATTAGCTATGCACTTGGAGCTTTTGTGTGCTTGGGCCCAGATGCGGCTCCATTCCTCTGGTTCGATAGCTCTGCCTATGTCCTTTTCCCACTTTAGCACGTAGGCCTCTGTTCTGACGAGTAGTTTGTACAGGGTGGATATTTTCCCCTTGGGGGGACTTGCTGTGAGCATCCTTTCTAGGGCTGTTAAATCCCTGCATCCGTTTTTCTTTGTTGGTTCGCTTGACAGCCAGTGCCTGAGTTGTGCATATCGGAACCTCTCCTTCTCTGTGACTTGGAATTTGGCTTTACAGGCTTCGAAGTTCAGCAGGCTCTCATTCTCGAAGAAGTCTCCAATCCTCTGCAGTCCTCCTTCCCTCCACTTGTCAAAGCTGTTTGGGATGGTCCCTGGGGTGAAGTCCGGGTTGTCCCAGATGGGAGTGAGAGGGCCTGTCGTAGTCTTGCAATTCCACTGGCGGATCGCCCTTTTCCAGCTTGTCACTGTGTTTCTCGATGTTGACAGGGGGCCTATGTTTGGTGCGGTAGTGCTGCTATCAGGTTCTGGCACCAGACTTGTTCTAGCTGTACCCACCGGGGTTGGTTGGTGTTTGGGTTCCATGCGAAGGCGCGAGAGATTTGTGCCACGAGGCAGTACCTGGCCGTGTCTGGGACCCCTAGGCCGCTCACCGCTGAACCCGGAGCATGATCTGTTTCGGTATTTGCAGTTTCTTTCCTTCCCAGATGTATTTCAGGACGTATGCCTGCAGTTTCTGGACAGCTTTCTTCTGGATAGGTACCGGGAGGGCTAGGCCGTAATAGAGCAGTCTTGGGATTAGGTTCATCTTCAGTGCTGTGATCCTTCCGAACCATGATACTTCTTGCTTCTGCCAGCGTGGCAAATCGTTTCATAGCTCTTTGAACAGTGGAAGTTTGTTTTGTATAATCTTTCTGCTTTGCTCGGCAGTTGGACTCCTAGGTAGCTGATTTGTGATTTTGCCCATGGGATCGGGTATTTGGCTTCCAGTGCTTTCTTGCTCTTTATTGGCATATTGATGCTCATTGCTGTTGACTTTGTGAAGTTAACTCTAAATCCTGATGCCTCTCCAAACGCTTCCAGTTCTTGCCACAGTGCCTCCATGGAGTCTCCCACTTGGGTAATTGTCAACAACACGTTGTCAGTGTATAGGGCTGCTTTGTACGATTCCCCTTTGACTTCAAGGCAGTGTATTGCCGGGTTATGTCGGATTCTGCTGGCAAAAGGCTCCATGGAGAGTGCAAATATGAGGGGGGATAGGGGGCATCCTTGTCTGGTGCCTCGCGTTATATTGAGTCTGTCTGATCTGACCCCGTTCATTCTCAGTCTCGTGGAGGGGTATTGGTAGTTGGCTAGTGCCGATTTAACAAAGTTTGGGCCAAAGCCGTAATGCTGTAGTGTTTCTCTTATGTAGCCCCAGTCTAACATATTGAAGGCTTTGTGTGCATCGAGTGATAGGACTGCCAGTTTCAACCCCATCCTGTGCGCGGACTCGATTATATTTATGGTTCTTCTGATGTTATCTTGTGTGCTGCGGCCCAGAATGAAACCCGTTTGGTCCGGGTGTATTATATCTGGGAGGATCTGCGCTAATCTGCTTGCCAGTATTTTCGCGAAGATCTTGGCATCGTTATTTAGCAGTGTGATGGGCCGGTGTGATTAACATTGGTTGCAGTCTTTCCCTGGCTTTGGAATAAGGACGGTGAGCGATTCCTCCATGGATGTGGTGGTGGATCCTGCTGCGAGAAATGAGTTGAATAGGCTTGCTAGTTGGGGCGGCAGGATACAGACAAATTTTTTGTAGAATTGAGTTATGAACCTGTCTGGTCCAGGGGTAGTACTTTTCAGGGAGCGGATAGTATTTCCTACTTCTTCGTCTGTAATTGGGTATTTTCCAGGGTTCCAGTTGAGGGTACAGTGATTCTCTATGGGTGGTTGCCAGTTATTGCAGTTGTTTCTTCTTGACTGTCGGGAGGCCGGTCATGATTTCCTTGTGGTGTTCTGTCATTAGCTCTAGTTTCTCCGAGTTTGTGTAGCGTATCGTGCCGCTTCTGTCTGCTAGGCACTGGATGTTATTACGCAGCGTCTTGAGTTTATGCAGCAGGAGGCAGTTTGCTTTATTGCCATTCAGGTAGTAGAGCTGCCTGGTGTAGGCCAATAGGCCAAGGGTCTGGCTGATCGGTCCGCTAGATGCATTTCCAGTGCTGTTTTTGCTATTTTCAGTTCTCGGGACTGCTGTTCGGTTTTGCTCCTTTTTGAGATTGCTCTCCATTTCTGCAACCCTCTTCTCTAGTATGTGTTGCTGCAGTTGGTTTTGTCGTCTGTATCTTGCCGTGCAGTTGATCGCCACCTGCCCCCTCCCCCGGAGTACTGGTTTCATTGCGGGCCAGATAATCGCTTTTGAAGTATCCTTCGAGGTGCTTCCCTTAAAATAGCTTGTGAGGGCTTTGGCTAATTCCGAACTGGAGGCTGTGTCCACTAGGATCTGGTCTTGCATCTTCCATTGTCTTTGTGGGGGCTACGGCAGGGCCTGGACTTGCAGGTGCATAGTGACTGGAGCGTGGTCTGAGATAGCTGACTGTGCCCTATTTGTATCTTTTCCATGCATGGGGCGAGCACGCTGGATGCCAATAGTAGGTCGATTCTTGAGTGCCCTTTGTGGGTGTGCGGTTAGAATGTGTAGTCCTTTTCGCTCTTGTTGAACAGTCTCCATATGTCAATTGTCTCAGTTTCCCTTAAAATTTCTGCGCTTTGATGAAGTCTTCCCTAGTTGGGGGAAGCGTTTTATCGAGGCTCGGGTTCGGTGGCAAGTTGAAGTCTCTTCCAATTAGTAGATGTCCCTTTGCGAAGGCCGCAATGACTGGCAGGAGATTGCAGAGGAAGCCGTCTTGCACACTGTTTGGGGAGTAGATTGCTACTATACTAATGGGCAGGTCGACCAGGAGGCCTTTTAACAGGAGGTACAGTCCCTCTGGGTCTCTTTTGATTGTGATCTGAGTTAGTAGTAGGTCCCAATTGAGCAGCCGGGCGACACCTCTCTTTTTCTGACCTGAAGAGGCGAAGTATCATTGGAAGGAGAGCCTCTTTTCGTCCATAGCGAGGAGATGTGTTTCTTGGAGGCAGACAATGTCTGCTTCAAGTTGGGAAAGTCTGCGCTCCACTGATTTTCTCTTGCATGGGGCGTTTAGACCTTGCACGTTCCATGTAGTCACAATGAGCTCCTTATCTAGGGCGGCCATCTGGTTTGCTTGTGTTTCCTTTGCTTAGTGTTTCCCCCAAAGCTAGGCTTGGGTTGCGTCGTTGCGTGTCCCTCTGTAAATTCTGTCCTTGGTAACTTGCATTCTTGACTTCGTCCGCTGTCTCCCCTCACCCCCCGCTAAACCCCTCCCAACAAAAAACTGGTATTCCGGTCCAGCCTTCAACCAACAGGGCATCCGGCCGGCCATAACGACCAACTCGGTCAGAGGCGGCGGCGCCTTTTGTGATTCGGTGAACTTTGTCGGTGTTTCAACTTACGTTCGTAGGTTCCTTTTTGCTGTGTTTGATGCTGCAGGGGCTCTGGGCTCTTGGCCACTTGTGAGCTAGTTTGTGGAGTGACATCCTCCTATCTGTTGGGCTAGCTGGCCCACAATGCCCGCTGCCTTAACCTATGTGGGTCGCCCTTGTTTGGGCTGTTTCCTGTAAAGCCCAGGTGATGGTGGTTTGCAATGGCTTTGGGGGCTAGGCACCGGAGAGTTCTCACCTCAGCAGTTGTTGGACTTTTTATTCTTAGCTGGGGGGCCTCGCACTCTGCATCAGCTCTCTACTCTGGACCAGGATCTCAGGAATTCCTGTGGTGTGTCTTCCATGCTGGGTGTTGCCTTGTCTAGGTCATCCTCGCCCGCCTCAGGGTTCATAAAGTTTTCTGCTTCTCTTGGGGAGAGGATGTGCCGGTACCTTCCCATGTGGAGGTTAAGGCCGTCGGGAAGCTCCAGTGATATATAATCTTTCTCTCGCGGAGCCATTTAGTCATTGGCTTTAGGGCCTTTCTCTTCGCCAATGTGCTTGATGCCAGGTCTTGGTAGAGGGATATCGTTGCATCTCTAAAATGTATGCGGGCTGTGTTCCTGGCTTCCCGCATTATCTCTTCTTTAACTCTGTAGAAATGTACTCTTGCTAGGACGTCCGCTAGCGAGGAGGAACTTTGCTTTTGTCCCGTTCCGTGCACTCTGTCAAATTCTAGCGGGGATTCGTCCGGCAGGGTGATGATGAAGCGGAACAGGTCGCTGACGTAGGCCCCTAGTTCCTCGTCGGAGATTGATGTTCGGATACCCCTCAGGTGAATGTTGTTGCGCCTCAATCTATTTTCTGCCTCCTCCTGTTTGGCTTCCAAAGCGTCACATCTGGCCTCGAGAGCAGCGATTCTGTCTGCCCCCTCACCAATTTCGAAATTCTGCTTGTAGAGTGTGGTTTCTATTTCTTCTGTTCTGGATTCGATTTCCCCCATTTGCTTGTTCAGGGTTGAGCTCTTCTTGGTTCCCTCCTCAGTGACCCTATGGTATTCCTTGGTGTTGGCAGGTAGTTCCTGGAGGTCCGCTTTCGTGACCGATTGCGTTGTCTGGCCAGGCGTCACTTCTTGGTGTTTGCTTGAGGGCATGTTTTTGCCGCGCTTCCCCTTTCTCGTCTTCTCCGCCATGGGGGTCATAAGCAGGGCAGCGATCTCTGTTTGCTTAGATAGCTTGCTGTTCTTGGACATCATGGCTTAGTTGCATCTGAGCTAGCAGGGGGCGCTCTTCGAGGTTGGTGCCTCAGCTAGAGCCCTTGAATTTGGTTTTGCTGTGTCCTGGGTTTGATTCAGGTTCCCAAAGGGCTTTCTTTGTAGGGTGCCTGTTGGTGCCCTTGTCGCTCACACCTCTATTTATACTGCAGTCACAGCGGGCTTTGTTTTGTGGCACCTAAGGCTCCTTTGGCATTGCTGCAGAAGATTTTTGATCATAGGCTTGTTCACTTTTTGGGAGTACTGCGAGCCTCTTTGAAGGCAGGGAGTTTTGGTGGAGCGTTTGTCAATATTCGGGCAGCCAGGTGGGTTCCGAGCAGTTGCTCAGTGCTTTGGTTTAGTCTTGTCTGGGAGTTCTGGTTCCCCTAGGCAGAGCAACTCAGATTGCCAGTTATATGAGTGGAGTGGAGTGTCGTGGCGCAGCTCCTGAAGGTGCTTCTGCTCCCTCTGCTGAATGGAGTTAGTGCTGCGCAGCAGAAGTGAAATGCAGCTGTCATGGTGCCTACCCCGGAGCACCAGGCCAGGCCCAGCACTCCTGGGAGCAGGCATCACGCCCCCAGGTAAAAGCCCAGCGGCCCTTTATAGGGGCTCTTTGGACTCTGTCCTGGCGCCGTTGGCGCCAGGCTCATGTTGGGCATCAGTCCTGGCGCCATAGGCGCCAGGCTCATAAGGGGAAGTGTTTGGTGCACTTACCTGAAGCAGACCATGCTGCACACTCACCTGATGCAGACCATGCTGCATGAAGAACCAAGCCAAATGAGGCTTAGGAGGGACTATTTTTCTGAAGGAACTATTTTGTTACTTGGGTGGGGCTGTGGAAGAATACTCATCTGGAACTTCTTCCAAAGCTATTTAAGCCACGCCCGGACAGCCACACGTGCTTCGCGTTGTTCTGCATCCCAGCAGCTGAACGCTCACCGTGTCTGCTCCTGCACCTGGACTCCAGCCACGCCTGCCTCGAACCTGGAACTCCTGTAAGGGAATAAGAGAAGAGAAAGGTGAAAACCAAGAACTTATTCAACCTTCTTACCTGCATCCGGAATCTTCACGCCAGCATTCCTGAAGGAAGACTTCCATTTAAAAGCACCGCGTTGCTCGCTGCAGCGCCACGCTTCACTCACCTGTTCCCGAGACGCCGCCCGGCTCCATCGCGGCTCTCAGCACCGGTCGCCACATCTCTGCACCTAGGGGAGAGAAGAAGAGACAAAAGGTGAGCAAGGGAACACAAGAGGAAAGCCGAATTTTCAGCCATTTTACTTACCGGCTTTTCTTGGTGAACCATTCCACATCTCGGGTCGGCGCCGCATCTTTGGTAGGTACCGCACCCTGGCCCCTATGGGGAAAGGACAAAAGACATTACTGGGGAATTATAAAGACATTTAGAGGGGTCGCCCTCATCACTAACTCACGTGATTTTACCACCGGCAATTTAACCCCTCAACGCATCGCCTTTGTTCTGCACCTGAAATAAAGGACAGAAAAAACAACATAAAAGGAGGCTCACACTTGAACTTTTGCATCTTCATACTTACGGCGTATCGCTCAGAAAAGTCAAGTGGATGTGCCAGCGCCATTCTGAAAACCAGTGAAGTAACTGGACGAACGCGTGCCCCTGCACCAGAAGCAGGATGGAGAGTTCATCCTTCCAAACCATAAGGTGAGCTTAAAGCGGGGATTTTGGAGGAATCAGAGAAGAACGAAGGGGGAAAGGGGGGAGCAAGCACACTTTTCAGCAGACAGTTAATCCCCTTTCTCATCTGCAGAAGGATATTCCTACGGGCCAGACAAGCAAGATTTGGGGGTCCTGTTCAATCGGTGGTCCGAATTCTGCGCATCACGCTTGAAGAGGCCACAGCAACCCAGACCAGACCAGCGCCTCCGTGGGAGCCAGGTGAGCGTTACAGCAGCTATGGCAGTCGGGTAGCTCCACTTGCCGTATCTATCGCCCTGACTGGCTAATGGGTGGGCTGGGACTCACGTGAGTCCTTCACTCTTGTCTCAGCTGGCGAGTTCAAGAGCCGAGATTCGGGCTTGGTGTGCTCGGTCTGGTGAAGGGCTACGGGGCCCTGGGGGGCACATCTTGGGGAGGAGGGTCTTGGTGTTTGCTCATGATCCTGTTGCCTGGTTCCGCCGGGCCCCCAGTGAAAGGGGATGGACCTGTGCATTGCGGGGAGATGAGGCTGGGCTCCCGGGGCAGCGCAGCAGGTGCCGCCTTAGATTCAGCTGTTGCTCCGTGGGTGCAACGGCCTGCGACTGTTGCCAGAGCCCAGAAGAGAGGGGGGCGATTGGCTCCACCAGGCTCTCGGATGTGGGGGCTATGCCTGCAGTTGGGCCCTCTCAGCAGAGCCTGTGCCGCCCAAAAAGGTATGGTTGGTTGTGTGGTTGCTGTAAGGGGATCAGTCCTGGAGGGGAGGTTAGGGTAAGGATTGGAGTGGGAGTTCCGACAGTCGGGCCGGTTTAGCTTCTGAGGCTGCCCTGGGCTTCCGCGTTGAGGGCGGGAACCAGGTGGAGTCCGCTGCACTTGTCTCCGGCTGTTGGGCCCCCGCTCTCGAGTCGCCACCAAGGTGGCGCTCGTCGTTGTCCCCAGTATCTTCTTTGTCCACTAGTGTAGGGTCAGGCTGCGTTGTGGCCACTTCAGGCTGGGTAGGTGATGCAAGTTCGTGTCATCCAGCATTAGCCATGTGGCGTGGAGCAATCGCTGCAGTAAGCGATCCGTTGATCCAGATCAGGTTACGTCTCCTGCATGATCTGCCTGGTGATCGGCCCCTGTTTTGGGCAAGCACCTCCGAGCCGGGTTTGCGGGCAGTGGAACAGGTCAGCTGCGTGTCCCCCGCTCCTGCCACTCCCGCAGCTTGGGTTCCGTGCCCGTAGTGTTGGATTTCTGCGTGCTTCTATGAGTAGAGGTTTGCTGTGGGTGGCCGGGCCCCCCGGGTCGCCAGGTGCATCTTCGCTTCGCCGTTAGTCCCCAGAGGGGAAAAAACGTCACCGCTTTGCCGCAGTTGTGGGTTGGTGCTGGAGAGCAGGAAGCGCAGGACCTCTGGCTCCGTCTGTGTAGAGCTGCGGCCACAGCTCAGTGCAGTTCTGGGGGATATTCCGGTTCTGCGGCTGAAGCGGGTGCATTCCTGGGTGATGGTCGGCCGTTCTCGTTACACTGCCTCCCCGAGCCAAGGGTCCGTGGCTGCCTCGTTGTTCAGTAGCCATCTGGAGAGGGAGCTGCCATTTTGCCTTTAGGGCTGCCTCCGCACCCCGTCCAGGCTCCTCACCGGGAACAGCCTCTTCCACTGGTCCCCTCTGGGTGCGCATTGGACATTTCTTGCAGCAATACCTTAGAGGTCCAACACGCCGACTTTGAGTGTGTTGTTGTTCGATTCACCGGAGCATTTATGTTGGTTGCGTGGCACCGGCCGGGAGCTCTCACAGAGCCGCTCCAACCGCCATGGCTCCAAGCCACACACCCCCCCTTTATGATGATGTTTTATAAAGAACCTGGATTTTATTGTACAGTATTTTAATGTGAATTAATTGTATATTTGTGTTTTCTATTTATATTTGCTGTAAGGTGCTAATATTAGTGATGCTCACGCTGGAATTTTACAGTGTCTTAAAGGTTATTTTGCATGCTTCTTGTTAATATGTTGAAGTTAAGTTTTACAGGAACTTGGATTTTATTTAGGGTATTCAAATATGAATTAATAGTTTATGTGTGTTTTTTATTTCTGTATTTGCTGTAACACTTTTCTAGTCAAATAAAGCAGTAATAATTAAGGAATCCACATTTTGTATTAATATCTTTGGTTTGTAAATAAAACGTTTATACAAACACAGGAAAAAAGAAAAAAAATAGAACATTCAAGAATGCAACAAATAGTACAAAATAGATACACACAATAATCATCCCATTACAATACATCCAAGTGTAAAATCTCAAATCACGTTCCTTAATACATTTTACACCAAATTCTACACCAGATTCAAATCTATGCAGAGGAGGACAACTTCTTACCCTTCTGTTTCATAGATGGCCTTTCAAAACAGCCAATTCTCTCCCCCTCATTATGCATGACCTGAATAAAGTGTGTTAGTGCAATAGTCAACCAATAATTGTAGCCAAAACTCCTCTGATGACAAAAATGCATTTGGAGAAACAAGATACAAATCCAAAGCAAATCACCCAAAAATGTGTAGGGACAAGGATCGTGCACACAGGCAGTATAAGATTATATGAGTCCAAGACTCTATGGTTCCCAGCATCCTACAAAGGCAACACATTCTTTGCTACTTTATCAACCTCCTTCTGGGACCCCTGGTTTCCAATGTATGAAATTGATTAATTCTAAAACACATCAACATGAATCATAACTTGGGATCCGGAAAGTATCTTAAATAACTAGGAACAATGTCATATTTGCTAATAGTTTTGGCAAATTCTTTTAAGGTGGCGCAAGTGCAAATTACTTAGCATAGAGTAACCCAGTCGAGTGCTCATATTTATTGTTTAGCACTGCTTGGGTTTGATGACAAAAGAGTCATCACATCCTGCCTCCCATAATTCCACCTTACAACCTTCCCTGAAGTAGTTTTGGCAGCTGACGAGACTTTGGGGGTCATTACAAGTTAGGAGGTAGCCATGCCGCTTTTATCGGCATGGCTACCCCCTTAACGGGTACTGGGTCCGGGTTCCATGAATGAGGAATTACCGGGCCATTCTGACCTTGGAGGGCCCGGTAATTCCTCATTCAAGGAACCCATCCCCATTCCCATTCGAGCCCTCATAGGGCTCAATGGGAATGGGGAGGGTGCTAACAACGGGCCCGTTAATAACGGGCCCGTTGTTAGCACTCTGGTCTGCTCGCGGGACCCGCTAAGGGCGCCTGGTAAAACTAGGCATCCTTAGCGGGTCCCGCAAGCAGACTTGTAATGAGGCGATAAGAAGTTGACGGCTCCGGCACCATTACCGGCGCCGTTAATCCCTTACTGCCTAACTCGTAATGACCCCCTTTGACTAAAATGTCCTTTAAAGTACCATACATGGAATTTTCTGGAGGGGGTTAAGATTTTATTAAAAAATCATCTGTTTCTTAGTTAATATCAAAGAACTTATTGATTTCAGCCCTAGAGCCAAACGTATGGCTGCTGTGAGAAACCTCAGGCATTTCTCCCAGGCTATTCCCGGGGATCCTTTGTTCAGGTTGCCAGGGGAGGGCCATCGCTCTTGGATCCCAACCCTGGGGGCAGACAAGCGAGGCAGGATCACCTGGTCAGGGGGTCCTTGGGGACTATTGGAGACATACCCTCGGGCGAGACATGCTATTCCTCCCGTTCCGATACACCCCTACCCAACATCCCCTCAGTTGTCATGGGATATTGTCAGCAGAGTCCCATCATACTCCAGTCCCTTTCTGTAAGAAAAAGGAGAAAAAGACCAGGAAAATGAAAACCCAAAGAAAATCCATTCACCCCTCACAATACATTTACCCCCTTCATCCTGACAAAAACCTACATGGGTTTTCCATGATCTCTGGATAAACCCACAACGCCCTACTTCCATTCTAGAAGTCCAACTAAATAAAATATTTTATTTATATTGCACTCATACACAGGTGTTTCAGAGCTTGAACTACTGAGATGAAGAGGAGGCAGATTGGAGTAGTA
Organism: Ambystoma mexicanum; assembly: GCF_040938575.1. Classification (NCBI taxonomy): domain Eukaryota; kingdom Metazoa; phylum Chordata; class Amphibia; order Caudata; family Ambystomatidae; genus Ambystoma; species Ambystoma mexicanum. Next base: position 391,576,672 of record NC_090938.1, read on the forward strand.
AGGATTACCCATAGGAATCCATGGGCAATGGATTCTATGGGCAGTCTCCATGTTGTCCCGATAATGAGGTCAGGCAGAGAGGGACAACTACTCACACCTCACTACAATTAACTCTAAATGGGAATATAAATGCAACAGCCAAAAACAACATTTTGAACGTGCAGGGGATGCTGAAGGAACCGTGAAGACCAGAAGGAGAAGTCAGCAGCTGAGAGAAACTTTGGAAGCCAGAAGGGGGATGGACTGCCAAGACACTGAAGCCTGTGAGTACAAAGGGGGCTACAGTGTGGCAGGGGAGACGTGCCCCAGGGAACCAAAACTCCAGCTACACTTTTCTGGTAGTGTTTAAATCAGTACTTGCTCCCTCTGCGAGTTCCAGAAACCCAGGTAGTTGAGGGGCAGGTGCTGGGACCCTAACCTCAAGTGAATCTTCAATGAAGACCCACTAACACCTCATCACTGAGGGTAAAAGATGGAGACCCTGTGACTCGAGGGAAGCTAAGGTGGGATAACCTGTTATGTCAAGAACTTTGTGTAAATCCCAAAGGTGCCTGTAACTGGCGAAGTGGGAACAAAACCTTGAATGTGTATTCTGGGACTTGTAGTCCAGAAGAGCAAAGCTGTGAGACAGAGTGGTCCGGCACTGTGTTTGTGCCCAATCTAAGGTCTCTGTAAGGTATCCAGCTGAGAAGTGGCAAATGTGAAAGTTAAAGTGTTGTAAAGCATTGTAAATTGAAGTGGTCCTGCAACGGGTCAAGCAAAATCATGCGCACAGTCAAAAGACTTCCGATTCTGGTGCCAAAATGGGATCTGAGCCCAGATGAGGGGGATCCATGGTCTGAGCCCAAAGGAGGGAGACCAATCATGAATTTATGTATGTGAGAATCTTGGCAAAGGAATGGAACTTTTGTATTTTGTTTGCTACATCAGACCCGCTGCAGTAAGAGACTTTCAATGGCAAATATACTTTGGCAAAGAACGTCCTGATACTGAGATATGGAACTGTACGAGTAACAAAAGGAACTACAAGTACCAGCAGCCAAAGGGAAAGAAGGTAATACTGTGTGTTTTGTCAAGTAAAGTGAACTTCTTTTTTCAAGGCAGAGGAAGTCTGTATTATGACAAAGGAAGTCTGTGATTGACAAACAAAGTGAAAAGGCGGAGGAAGTCTGTGTTTTGACAAAAGACAATTGTTTTTGAGAATCCCTTTTTTGTTTCTTAAAGACTTTGCCAGAGTGTGCACGAGGCTCAGGCGTGCTGCCTTGTCCCGTGCTGAAAGCGTGGGAAAGGGGGAGGCCAACTGCTTAACTGTCCTGACATATTGTTTCTTGAACACTTTTCCTTTTTTGCATACGCTATTGTGCCACACCATTTTGTATTTAGAAGTAAGGACTGGCAATAGGTTTATTAGCATAGGCCCTTTTATTTTGACGGACTCAACTAGGACTGCATTATTATTATTTGTTGGTTGTAGCTTGCTCCCATCCTTAGATTTAGGTTTAGATAGGTGTTTAAGCAACCCATTAAAATTCAATAAACACCCTTGAACTGTGTCTCATTTGTGTCGGTCTTCATTGATGATACCAAGCCTTTCCTTACACTGCCAATGGGGATACATTTCGGTAGGCTGAAGAGTCCTTTCCAAATCAGTCCCTCGATAGCACCCACATTTTTTGTCCCAGGGTTGTCCACTACTTCAACAACGTATAGTAAAGCTGGAAGGGACTTTTGTTTATAAACCCTCAGTATCGGGATCAAGAATTTACAAAATAGATTTTTTTCAACAATGTTACCAATGAGGTAAGTTTACTTTGTAGTGTCCTATAACCTCGGCCCTACCAAATGAATTAGATATGGAATATCCTAGATATGTCATGCATTTACAGGAGACTAGTTTCTGCTTGTCAATAAACCAGTTACCTTCAGCTAACAGCTTTTATTTAGCTTACGAATGGCTGTTTTAGTAGTATTGATTTGAAGGTTATTTTCTTTCGGGTATATCCAACAGCACAAAGTGGTCAGCAACGGCTAGGAATTCAAAATGTTAATGTTACATTTTTGGCGGAAAGCATATAGTTGCTGCTAATGTGTCTAACAGGTCGCTTACGTATAAACAGGCAGTAAGGCAAAACTGCATTCCCTACATAAGGCCAGTATTTGTTTCTACTACCTGGGTTTCTGACCCTTCCATATCCAATCTCACTTGCATCAATATATCACTATGAAAAAACACAATCATTTTCAACAGTCCTGCCGCTACATCCAAGACCACAGTTTATTCCACAGATGATTTCTAGTAATGTCATCGAAAGCGGCATGGATTTCAAGGAATGCAATGTGTGGGATGCATTCTTCCTCTCCCTTAGCTGTTGTCTTAATGTTTTCACAATAAACCCATTTAGGGACGTCTTTACCCCTTTCCTAAAACCTGTCTAGGATGGTGATAATCTTCCCAAGCTCTTCAAGATACTGTAGGAATATACCACCAAAGTTTTTGCATTTTCAATCTAATAGGGCTTTTGGCCTATAGTTCAATGGAGAATCACAGGCTTCCTTTTTCTTGAAACGCAAACGCGCCCTCCAAAATGATTCTGTGCCACACAATGTGAATAACTGTTGTTTATTTAAACAGACAGTTTAAAGTGCGGCAGAAATATTTTGATTGCCTTTTTCAAATCAGGGCTTCGAGGGGATTGGGTCCTCCGACGTATTCCATATCTATGACATGTAATCACCACAGCTGTGCTGCTTACATGTCATAGATATGGAATACGCCGTCGGACCATCCCATCGAAAGAACGTTACCAGGTAAGAAAGTAACTTGTTCTTTGCAAGGACAAATCATAATAATTCACAAAGTCACAAGGTTGCAAAATTGATAATAGGGTCATTAGTGTAGGTCACATACAATGGATATAGACACAGATAAGAAGGACAGGGACTTGTAGATGGGGACTGAAAAGCTTTTATGCCAATCCACCCACACAACTTCAGGAATAGGATTTGTTTGAAGCTTTCTTCGCCTCTCTTCATTAAGTTTTGCACAATCCTAAAAAGACTTAGAATTCATGGAGTTCAAGACGGATAGCATGTTTAAGCTATTTGTGTTGTACATATGTGCTCTATATCTAATTAACCAATTTTTGTAGCTTTGACATAAACGCCTTACTAAATCCTTATATGAGAATTCTAATAGGTCAGGAATTTTCTTAAGAGTCGTAATATTGCACCTTAGGTCTCTTTTCCTTTTCATAACTTCATAAATCGGTGCCGGTTTATGATAAATAGCTTGGGAGGTGATTTACTTTAGATACTGGTATGTATAAATGTTTCTTTAAAGATGCATTATAACCATCTATGTTCAAAATGATGTTTGTCTTTTTTGAAGAAATAACGACAATGCACTGGCCCAGAGCCCTCCATCCTGGACAGTGTCAGAACTCTATAAAATTCCTGGTTGGAGTTCTGGTCCAGTAGTTGAACCCGTTGTGTAGCCGACGAGTTCTTTCTGCCAGTGTACCTCTCAGGGATGTATAAAAATCATCTCAGTAGTCTATTGACCTAAATATGGATGGACGCCACAGGATTCAACTGACCTGCAAAGGAAAGTGAGGGTTAATACCACAATGTATTTATGTGAGCAACAAACAAGTCAAGATTGTAATCCTGAGCAAAAAGTAGAGCAAATGAGAAGTTGTAACTTTGGACTAGCGGGTAAGGTCCATGTAATTGGATTAGTAATCCTGAGCTAAGGTTAACTGGCGTATCCTATGAAGAGGATTTACCAGGTTACTCACCGTAGTGACCACCTTACTCCTAGTCCATAGTCCCCTTTCCTCCATATTTATGGACATCTCTCCTCCTGTGGGACGGGACCGGAGCACTTTGTAAAAAGCATCCACATTTTTTTCAAAAATGTGTCCCTCCTCTCTTTCCTGTGCGGGGCCTGGCACGCGGCCGTAACCCCGCCCACCTTGGCTCCGCCCCGCGCACCGCCCATCAGTCCTTTTCTATCTGATGATAGAATGGGTCAAAGACCCATTAGCAATAAAAGAGGAACCTTATTAGAGGGGACGGCGGGCGGGCGTATGGAGGAAAGGGGACTATGGACTTGGAGTAAGGTGGTCACTACGGTGAGTAACCTGGTAATACTCCTACGTCCCGTCCCCTTTCCCCTTTCCTCCATACTTGTGGGAGATTCCCAAGCACTCCTTACAGGAACTACGGGTGGATGGAAATACCACTTACTGAAAAAGGTTCTTCAGCACAGCCTGACCAAACTGAGTGTCAGCTCTTGAGCTCATGTCGAGACAGTAATGCTTACAAAAAGCAGATGGGGAGGCCCAAGTAGCTGCCCTAGCGATGGACTCCCAGGGGACATATTTCTGAAAAGCAACCGCGGCTGCCTTGCCCCGCACCAGGTGTGCATGGATACCCTTAGGAGGTTTCAGCCCTTGGACAGTGAAATACTCTGTGATGCAGGCGGCGATCCACCTAGAAATAGTTGCCTTAGACGCCGGCTTGCCCTGAGGATTACCGAAGGTCACAAAAAGTTGAGAAGAACTCCTAAACTCGGAAGTCCTGTCCAGGTAGAACTTAAGAGCTCTTCTGACATCAAGACAGTGTAGAACCCTTTCAGCCTCTGAGGCAGGGTTCTGAAAAAAGATCGGAAGCGAGATTGACTGATTCAGATGGAATTCGGTCACCACCTTTGGTAGAAAAGCCGGGTTTGTCCGAAGGACTACCTTGTCCTTGAGAAAGATCAAGAAAGGATTCTCCACCGACAATGCCTGGAGCTCACTCACTCTCCTTGCTGACGTAACGGCGACCAGAAAAGACACTTTCCAAGACAAGTACTTGAGGTCTACCGTAGCCATTGGTTCAAAGGGTTTATGGCACAGCGCCGTCAGGACTACATTTAGGTCCCATGGCGGGTGCGGATTACGAACCGGAGGGTAGAGGTGTGTCAAGCCAGCAAAATGCCTCTTCACCACTGGGTTAGTTAGAGAACAAGAACACAGGTCTGTAGAAAGGTAAGCGGAAACCGCTGAGAGATAAATCCTGCATGACAGAACATGAACCCCTGACTCTGCTAGGGAGGACACGAAGGACAGCACCGTGTCAATCGTGGCCACCCTCGGATCCAACTTCTTCTCCAAACACCAATGACAAAACCTGAGCCATTTACTCTTGTATTGAGTTCTGGTTGAGGGTTTCCTGGCTGCCTGGATAATGCGCATGTTATCCGCAGACAAACTCAGATGCTCTAAAGACTTGAACTCAGGCACCATGCCGCCAAGATGAGCGATTGTGGGGAGAGGTGCCACATCTGTTGTTCCCTTGGTGAAGAAGATCGAGAGTTACTGGCAACCTGATCGGCGGATACACCGACAGGTGTTGAAGTTCTGAGAACCAAAACCTGGCCGGACACCACGGGGCTATGAGTAGAAGGGAACAGTTCGCCGAGTTCTTCAACTTCCAAATTGCACGGTGAACTAGAGGCAGAGGCGGGAAGGCTTAAGCTCTCATGTTGTGCCATGGAATCTCGAGAGCATCGCCCATAGAGGAGGCTCCCAGCCCCCCTCTGGAGGCATACTGAAGAAGCTTCTTGTTCACCGCCGTAGCGAAGAGGTCCACCTCTGGTGTGCCCCAACGTGAGAAAATCCATGAGAGGACCTCCGCCTTCAATTCCCACTCGTAGCTGACCACTGTCCCCCGGCTGAGGGCATCCGCTGTGACATTCAGCTGGCCCGGGATGTGCACTGCAAGCAGCCAGACACCATGAAGCACGGCTCACTCCCAAATCTGGATGGACAGGTCCACAAGGGGGGGGGGGAGACTTTGTTCCCCCTTGCTTGTTTATGTAATACATTGACACCACATTGTCCGTTCTTATGCGGACCACCTTGTTGACAATGAGCGGTCTGAATGCCCTGAGCGCTAGGAAGATTGCCAGAAGCTCCAAATAATTTATGTGCAGGAGCTTGTCCTGAGGCGACCAGAGGTCCGAGACCTGAAGAAGATCTAACGTCGCACCCCACCCTAGAAGGGAGGAGGTTGCACCCCACCCTAGAAGGGAGGAGTCCGTTGTGATCATCACCATGGGGACCGGGTCCTGAAACCCCGTGCCCCCAGACAGATTGCTGAGAGATGACCACCAATCCAGGTCCACTCTCATGCAATCCGGAATCATTATCCGCATGGAATCCGGATCCACTGCCTGACGCCATGAACTCCGAAGAGCCATCTGGGTCCGTCTCATTTTGAGACGAGCAAGAGGAAGAGTCAGTACACACGAGGCCATGAGACCCAGAAGCCTCTGGAACCACCAGGCCGACATGCTCTCCGACTGCGCAAACATCTGACACGTGGCTAACAGATCTGCCATTCTGTCCTCGGTCAGATACACTCTGCAGTCGATCGTGTTCCAACGAAAACCCAGGAAGATCAGGTCCTGTGAGACCGTCATGGAGGATTTCCGCCAGTTCACCGACAGCCCAAGATGGAACAGGAGCTGAAGGAGAGACTGAAGGTTGCCCGCTGCTGCCAGCGGACAAGGGCTGCGTAAGAGCCAGTCGTCCAAATAAGGATACACATGGATACCCTGGAGACGAAGATAGGCCGCAATCACGGACATCATCTTCGTGAAGACACGCGGCGCCGAGCTGAGGCCAAAAGGAAGCACCCGAAACTGGAAGTGCTCCTCTCCCAAAGAGAAGCAGAGATATCTCCTGTGTGGATTCCAAATCAGGATATGCATATACGCATCCTGAAGATCCACAACGCTGAGCCAATCGCCCATCTGTAAGGAGGAGCGTATCTGACTGGGCGTGATCATCTTGAATTTCTCTTGGGGTAGGAAAAGATTGAACTGGGAAAGGTCTAGGATGGTGTGGTGGCCAGCCTGGTTGGGTTTGGGCACCGTAAACAGCCGGGAGTAGAAGCCCTCCCCTCGCTCCCCAAGGGGAACGGGTTCCACAGCTCTGAGGTCCAGAAGTTTCTGAACTTCGGCCTAGAGGGAGGGTGAGCCCGACCGCTGAAAAGGAGGGTTGAGGGGTGGGGTAGGGAGTAAAGGTAAGCGGAAGCCCGCTCGAGTGACTGACAAGACCCATCTGTCTTCTGTGGTGGTCTGCCACGCATCCCAATGAGACGCAATGCATCCTCCAACCGGGGTCTCATGCGAGCGCGGAAAACCCTCATTTGGCAGGTTTATCGGTGGCGGTGCCACCTGAACCTGATGAGAAGGCTGAGGAGTGGGAGAAAAACCGTGTGCGTTGTTGTCTACGGCGGTTATTCCCCGCAGGAGTATCCACTCTGCGAGATTTGCAGTCGAGGAAGCCCCTAAAACCAGAAGATGGTCGACTTTGCGACAACGGTCTCTGGGATTTGAAAGGAGCTTTGACCAGAACAGACAATGATTTAGCCGTCTGAGTGCTATCCTTGGTCTTGGTGAGCTCTACATCAGTAGTAGAATGAAAAAGCTACTTACCATCGAATGGAACGTCCAACACCTTGTCTTGCACTTCCTTAGAAAAGTTTGTGGCATGCAGCCACGCCTGCAGTGAGGTATCAACCCAAAGCATCAGGCCCCGAGCCGAGGTGTCTACGTGATGAGCCGCAGCCTCCAGGTGACCCTGGGCCAAGACCCTGGCATTGGAAAGGCCTCCTTTGAAGTCTTCCAACTTCTCGACCGGAATGTGCTCCTCAAACTCCAACAGACCTTTCCACATCCGCATGTTAGCTCCCACCAATATCAACTCAGCGTTGGCCTGCCTGAGCTGCAAGGCTGAGTTGGCAAAGAGTTTCCTCCCTAGGGAGTCCAGGAGCGTGTCCTTCTTACCCAAGACCTGAGTAGCCGTCGTGGAAGAGGATGCTGCAGGTCTGGATTGCAACGTAGCCGCAGCCACTACTGTGGAGGAGGGAGGCGGACAAGACGACAGGACCACCTCTTCCGAAGAATGTGCAGCCTGTACCTTGCGTCAATCTTCTTATTGACAAAAAGTCCTGAGTGTCTCTTCGGACCTCGGCCAGAACATCCTTCAGCAGGAACAGCCCGGTACGCTCCAAGGGAGACAGGGTGAACGCCCCAGAAAGCACGCCCTCCTGCGGAGTGGGTGCCGGGGGCACCGGAACATCTAAGAATCTCATCATGTCCAGTACCCGGTCATGAAAGGCTCTGATAGAGCGGGGAAGGTCCTTGTTGTCCTGATCGCCTTAAGGGTCATCTGACAGGTCAGGATCCTGCTGAGCCGTGTCAGGCACTGCCTTGTCCACTGGGGACAATGGAGGCACAGGCGGAAGAGTAAAGGTGGAGGCACCATGGGTAAGGGAGGCGCCGGCGGAACCACCAGAGGAACGGGTGGAGCCGGAGGCGCAGGTGGACATATCTCCTTGAAAAGCCCTTTGAAATATTCCCTCATGGGGTCGGTGCACATAAGCGCTTGAAATGTACCGAAAAAGGCGTCCTCAGGAGATTGCTTCGGAACCTGAGGAGGCCTCTCATGAGGTGGACAAATCCAGGGACGTAACGGGGAAGGGTGCCACACCGGCCCCTCCACCGACGTATCCACATAAATCAAAGGAGCCGCCCCCGCGGGCAACGAAACATTGTGTGGAAGAGGCATCCGGGTGTTCCAATCATAAACCGGTCGGTAAGGATGCGCACAAGGGACCTCAGGTTCACCCAAGGGACCGAGCACTACACCAGAGGCCGATGGCGTAGTTGTAGGGGTAGCACCTAAAATGGCCGCCGTGGTCGTGGCGGGAACGGGCGCCATTTTGTCCTCATCTGAGGTGAACTGCGGCACGTGAGGAAGTGAGGCAGGGGTCCCCGTCGATGGATCAGGGGTCTTAATCTTAGCCTTAACATAAGGAACCTCGGCCAAGCCGGTACTATGAGGCCTGGAATGTTTTTGTGACATACCAACCGCCAACTGAGCCTTCGAAGGAAGGACCTTGGCACTGCCGGTAAAAGAAGAACTTTGCTTCTTTGCCCCCTCAACAGATCTGGTATCACCACAAGAGCGGGAACGGTGAGCAACCGCTTTCACCGACAAAGCCTTGTCCGGCCTCTCAGAACTGTTGGTAGCTTTAGCCTCTGAACGAGGGACCTCGGACCCAGGCCCGGTAACAGCCTTATCTGCATGGGCCTCGAACATCCGTTCGGTACCAACTAGCCCAGGCAAGGCCTCGTGGCGCACCCCGGTCTTGTTTTTGAGGGAAGCCGACAGAGAGGCCTCAGAGCGAGCTCTGGTACCCCACGATTGAGTAGAACTGGGTCTACAAACAGCCCCCACAGGAGGGGCCTCGGAGCGTACTCCGGTGTTCACAGGCCCCTTAGGGAGACCCTCGGAGACTCTGGTAGAATTATTAGGCCCAGCGGGCACCTCAGGGCGAACCCTGGTGACAGAGCGATCGACGCCCCTCCCGGGCCAAGAGAAACCCAGAAAGGTATCCCCCGACCGGGGTGCTCTGAAAAGTAAAGAACCTCCCGGGCGTTTCTTCTTCTCATCGATGAATGCCTGAAAATGCGAAGGAGGAGTTTGTCGGAACACCTCCTCCCACCGCTTCAACTGATGTTGAAGTGCCCGGACCGAAAGGGAGTCACAGTAAAAACAGGAGTCCCAACGGTGTTCCGGACCCAAACACTCTAAACAAAGAGGATGGGGATCCGCCCTAGCGAAGCAACAGTGACACGATGAACAATCTGGAAAGTCTAATTTGAAAGACATAGACAGACTAGTAAACGAACGCTAGCGAGAGCCAGAGAGGAAAAAAGGGAAGAAAATCTTCTGAGGATGCAAGTGTGTCCGGCCCCGATTAAGCGGAGAAAAGGACTGATGGGTGATGCGCGGGGTGGAGCCAAGGTGGGCGGGGTTACGGCCGCGTGCCGGGCCCCGCGCAGGAAAGAGAGGAGGGACACATTTTTGAAAAAAATGTGGATGCTTTTTACAAAGTGCTCCGGTCCTGTCCCACAGGACAGAGAGATGTCCACAAGAAGGGAGGAAAGGGGACGGGACGTGGAGTAAACAGAGTATTGGAAATGGGTTATTTAACCAATAAGTGTAGCAGTGGCATGAACGGTATGATATATAAAGACAACACTCTTACCATATGCCCAAGAGTAGGGTTCCGTAGAAGATAATATCCGGAATTGGATTTGTAATGGAATGATGTCGATACACCTACCAGCCGGAAGGCAGTTCTAGTACAACAGATGTGAAGGAAATACTTCTCCTAACACCCGCCGGCACAAGGACGCCTAGCAGAGTTCCCAGAAGGCAGTCCAAGTTCAAACGATGTGAAGAAATGCTCCTCCTAACATCCGCCGGCACGAAGACGCCTAACAGAGTTCCAGGAGGCAGTCCGGATACACGAGAGGAAGGAAGTCTCGATGAAGGTAAGTGCAAGGAAGTGAGCAAGGATTCCTAGGATGAATGCGGGAAGTGGTTTTGAGTGCGTACGATGAACAGCAAGTTCCGGGAGCAGGAATAGGAGTCAGGCAGGTTCAGAGTCGATAACCGTGCAGACAGAATGAAGTACAAAATCAGCAGACGTAGCAAGTCAAATAGCGTTCCAACGGTCGTAACGTAGCTTTTTTGAAACAGACAGACAGGGAGCAAGGCAAAGGAATTCCGTAAGACGTAGGTAACCAAGAATGCAATATCACCAGAGGCAGAAAGGCCGTAGAAAACAAATTCAGAAGCAGTGAATTCAAAACAGGCGGGCATTAGTAAGAAACACTGAATTCACATGTCAAGGTGGAATTGGGCTAACGTGAAAAGACATGTGACCTGATGAACGTGGAAGTGCCTCCTTTCCATGGTGACTCCCAAAGCCGCCGAACAGATACACGGTGGATATTCACAGCTTTGGGAATACGTGGAACAGATACCCGACAGTGCAAACGTGAGAGGGAGCAAGGGAACGGACCCCTTGCTTGTATACGAGGTCTTAGTTTCCCCGAATGTCTGGGCCACCGCAGTTTCCTGACAGACAGTCTATTGCTCTAGGGGTTAGACTCCAGGTTTGTAAGGCCCCCGGCCAATGTCATTAATGGTGCTACATGACTAAATGAGAGCTTCAAGAAACAGTGGTCGCTCTTATTTGAATCTATTACTTCTAGCGACTCCACTAATGAAGCAACGTCATTCAATGAAACAACATAATCTAAAGTTGAATTGAGGGTGCTGTTCTTTCATGTAGGTTCAGAGGGTATATCTCCTTTCACATTACCATTTAATATTTGGAATCCCCAACATCCCATCATCCTCATCCAAGCATTCCTTTGGATGTTTTTGTTATTATCAGACTCCTAAATGGGACTTACTTTGTGGGAAGCATTTACATCACTGCAGGAACAATTAAGGTCCCCTGCTATCAGCTCTTGGTCCTTCAATGTTTCAATGAGCCACCTAGTTAGCAGGTCCTCCATAGCTTCAAACAATACCCCCTTGGCAACTCTCACCAAATTCCAATATATGTGGATTAATAAAATTTGATGACCATACCCCTTTAAGCTTACAGCTAAAATGGACTCACAGTTGACCACTGTGACAAATCGAGGGAATTCATCCCTTCTCCCCATGGGGGAGCCCCCCCCTGTGAGGTTAGGGAGGCAGGCCTGCTCTGCAATACCCACCCTAGGTGTAGAGGTAAACAGGACCTCACCGGGAGAGTCTCCCTCTTTGGGGACAAGGACTCCCGTTCCCAGAAGGGACTCCCTAAAGAATATTCAGAAGTAGCCTACTTGGGAATATCCGAGAGTATAAAAGACATACAATATAATAACTGGAATGAAGAAGTTGACACTTGTTATTGTCAAGCAAAGAGCGAATATGGCTCTTTAAATATGAATTCACATTCAAATGGGACGAAGAAGCTGATGAGAGGAGATGCCTAATCAGCGGACACAGAGAGATGCATACGTCAAGGGAAGCCAGACAGCGACCCAACACCTGAGAGGGGTGGAGACTCGGCTGATGAGAAACCTGTGAGTTTGAAACCTGCTGTGAAGCTGACAGTAAAGCACTGGGACACAATGCATCCTTCAGGAACAACCCGGAGGGAGGGTCATGGTGGTGCGTGGCCATGGAAAGCCTGTGGTTGAACAGCAGTTCCCTGAACAACACAGAGACCACTAGATGGCCCTGACCGCCTATCAGCCACTTACCGGCGAAGCTGTCATTCTGCCAGGAGAAAGAATACAGAGGTTGGAATGATGGACTGAATCGAGAGAGAGTAAAGCAAAGAACCCAGAGCCTGCGAAGGCCTCAGTGACATTATCACAGTCATGTCCAGGAAACAGGGAAACGGGAAAACCGGGAGGCCTAAGGGGAGCTGTTATGGGACTATTTATACTCATCCCTGTAATGTAGATCAAATAACTGCTCATATTCGTATCAGTCACGTATATGAGAAAGTAAGAGAATGGAATAAAGAGGACCAGAGAAACCAGTATGCAAAATGACTTGCAAGAAATATTAAAAGCTAGAGAATAACGCCTGAAAAGAGAGGCAAGTGGAATATCCCTTCAAAAACAGAGAACACAAGAAAAGTGAAGTGATTAATAAGAGAATTACAGATAGAATAAGAATTGTAAGGGACATTAAGAGTGAGAGAACAAAGTCTGCAGAAAAGGGCAAAGTGAGATATTCTTTAAAAGCCCAAAAAACTGATGGAAAAGAATATGATGGACTGAGCAAAGGAGAATATGAACTAAAGAGAAATAATTCTAGATCTGTACCCTGGGAAAGGGGAAAAGTTATCCAATACGATATTAGTAGTTGCTCAAGATTCATGAAACCACACCTGAGAAGAAACAAGAGCCCCACATAGCCTTAAAGGAATTGAAGAAACTGGTAAAAGAAGTCACAAGAGACTATTTGAAATTATCAGATTAGGAGGAGTATAAAAGAAGGAAATTTGCCAGAAGAATGATCCAGGAGAAGGGAGTCATTCTCCTGTCCTTAGTTCTTAGAATAAGTGGTAGGGTCAGAAGAGGTTAGTTTGGACTCTGGCACTTTTCATTTTGGACATTCACAGACGACTGATGAGCACCTTAGTTAGTTTAGTAGGTAGGGAACCCCATAGAGATATGAAGAGTTAAGCATTACATTTTTGTTCTTCAATAAAACATCCTTGAAATGTTCATCAAGAATCAGTGTCCTTCTTCTGCTCCGCCACAACTGGTAAGTGGGATCGTTACCAACTGATAAAAGTTGGGGACCCTAACTATTCACTAAATTAAGCCCCAAGACAAAAAGCCCATACAGTCGCCACCTCAGAGTCAATAGGTTTTGACCTACAAAGTACAACAGAAATCTTAGTACCCCCTGATGAAAGACGACTAATCACCACCAGACTAAAATTGGCCCCACCTAAAGGAACCTATATAAGAGTAGCTTCTAAATCTGGATTAGCTTGGAGACATTGGTTAGAAGTCATGGCAGGGATTATTGATCCTGACATCGAGGCTATGTCAAGGTCGTCCTGCACAATCATGGAAATAATCCCTACATTGTAAAAGAGAGGGAGAAGATCCCACAAGGGATACTCGAAAAAGCATTGTTCCCCATACCCCAAGAGTAACAGTTCGAACCGAGACAGATGGGGGAACCAAAGGCTTCATAGAAGCAGACCTTCCCAGAACGGGGGAAACCCCTAGAGAATCAAAGGAGACTGGTCCATTTGCATGATCTTGGATTTGCTCAGAGGAACAACCCCATCCTCAAAGGGGCCTTTGGGAAAATAGTCATGGAAGAAGAGGGATGGAGTCAGGCTGGTCCCTTTTCTTCTTAAAAAAGGACTGTTATATAGAGGGGATGTTACACTAGAGGGGGTATCCCGGTCCCAACTGGTGGTTCCACAAAGCCAGCAAACAACTGTATTAGAATTGGCTCATTCTCACCTGACAGTCACACATCAGGGGGTAGGGAAGACCCAAAGTCAAATACCCCAGAAATACTATTAACCAGGTGTGTTTGCTGATATAATGAATTTCGTAATGAAATGAGAAATCTGTCAGAAGATGGCAGCCACCCCAGTCCTTGTGGCCTCTTTGCAACCCTTACCTATCATATATGTACCATTCTCAAGGATAGCCACGGATACCGTGCGGCCTTTAGAAACATCTAGACTAGGTAATCGGTTTATCCTAGTGATTGGGGATTACGCCACTCGTTATCCCAAAGCATTGCCTCTAGGAAATAACACCACACAGCAAATACTAAAGCATTTGCTACCTTTCCTCTCAAGTGTAGGGTCCCCAAGGGAGATCCTGACGGATCAGGGTACCATCTTCATGTCCCGGTTGATGCAGGAGGTAAAAGAAATACTCAATATTAAAACCCTGACAATCTCTGTATCATCCTCAAACTAACAGCTTTGTAGAACGTTTTAATCAGATGTTGAAATGAATTCTATGCAAGCTGTTGGAAGCTGACGGGAATAACTGGGATGTGATGATACCATGGGCATTGTTTGCAGTCAGAAAAACCCCACAAGCTTCCCAGGGATAATCTGCCTTTGAACTTTTTTCCGGTTGGAACCAAGAGATGTATTAGATATGTTGATGGAAACATGGGAACAAAGGGATAAAGCCATTCTACTGATCGATCAAACTGCCCAAAAACTCAAAACACATATGACAGCAGTAAGAGAGATAGTATGAAAACACCTAGGACAAGCCCAAGAACATCAACAGGCTATCTATAATAAACATACTGTATCCCATACATTCTCTATCAGCCAATCAGTTTTGGTCCTATTGCCCACCCCAGAAAATAAAATGATTTCCCTGTCATATGGACCATATAAAATATTAGAAAAAAAGGACCCCTAAACTATCTGGTATCCTAACCTGACCGGAGACAAAAGAAGCAAGCTTATCATATCAACTTGCTGAAGGAGTGGGGAGTAGACTCTAGTATGAACACCACCGTTACTATGGCCACTCTCCTTATTGACTCTGATAAGAAAAATATCCTAATTTCATCACAGCTATCTCAGTTCCAACATCAGAGACTTAATTGATCAGTTTCCCATGGTATTTTCCAAAAAACCAAGCTGGGTTTCAAATGTTTTCCTTTTCATTAGAAGCCTGGTAGCAAAAACCATCAGTTTGAAACCCCTATACCGAATGCCAGAAGCATGGAAGAAAATAATCGAGAAAGAGGTAGACGTAATTATCAACGTGTTGAGCCCTCTGAAAGCCCTTGGAAATTTCCCATGGTTTTGGAAGCAAAACCAGATCAGTCGTGGCACTTCTGCATTGATTTCAGGAAACAGAATTCAATGTCCAGGTTTGATAACTACCCAATGCCAAGGATTGATGATCTGATTGAAAGGTTTGGCTCGGCTAGGTATATATCAACCATAGATCTGACCTAAGGCTATTGGCAGGTCCCATTAAACCCAACAGACCAATAGAAGACGGTCTTCTCAACACGCCAACACCTCTTTCAATTTAAGGTCCTACCTTTTGGTCTACATGGGGCGCCAGCCACATTTCAACGCCTCATGGACAAGATGTTGAGGCCCTACTCCGCCTTTAGTGGAGCATACCTAGGCGGTAATTGTAATTCATAGCAACAGATGAATGGAACATGTCCGCCATCTCTATGAAATCACCTGTGCCTTATGAAAATCTGGTCTGTCAGCCAAATCACAAAAAAATGAAATTTTGCCCAGTCCACTGCACCGAACCATGGGTTTTTCAGAGAGAATGGTCTAATCAAACTCCAGAGGGAGAAAGTCAAGGCAGTCCAAGAAACTCCCCCACCAAAAACCAAGATTGATCTTTGTGCTTTCTTAGTGTTAACTGGATATTATAGGAGGTTTATACCTAAGTATTCTAGAATAGCCGCTAACCTTACAGCCAAACTGAAAAATGCACAACCCCAAAAACTACTATGGAATATAGAAGATCAAGCAAGTTTTGAAGGACTGGAAAATCTCCTCTATAATTAACCCGATCTGAAAATGTCCAATTTCAATAGAGAATTTATACTGCAGAATGATGCTTCCAAAATGGGTCTAGGTGCCATACTCTCACAAGAACACAATGGTGTCAAACATCCGATATTGTACGCCAGTAGAAAGCTTTTTCCCAGAGAGCAATTGGCATTGGCGATTAAAAAGGCTGTTACACACTTGTGATACTACCTGACTGGCAGACAATGTAGGTTAGTTACAGACCATTCTCCTTTAACATGGATGAGTTTACAGAAAGACACCAATGCCAGAATAATGAGGTGGTTCCTGGATGTACAACTCTTTTGTTTCACGGTGAAATACCGGAAAGGACAAGAACAAGGGAATGTGGACTTTCTAAGTCATTTTCCGATCTATGAGGAAGGACACAAGGTGGTATGTGACGAATCAAGGGAATTCGTCCCTTCTTCCCAAGGGGGATGCCCCGCCATGTGAGGCTGGGGAGGAGATCTGCTCTGCAATACCATGCCTTGGGGTACAGGCAATTGGGAACTCACTGGGAAAGACTCCCTCTTTGGGGACAAGGTCTCCCTAAAGAGCTTTCATTCTCCTTGACCTCTCTGCGGCCTTTGATATGGTTGACCACCAGAAACTGCTGTCCTGCCTTTATAAGGCAGGAATATCAGTCATCCCGCTTAAATGGTTCTCCTCTTTTCTATCGACAGGGCCCAATCAGTTTCCCTTCCCCCATTTGCATCTCCTCACAGTGGGCTGCACTGTGGAGTCCCGCAGGGCCCTGCCTTGTCCCCACTGCTTTTTAATCTCTATACGCAGGCATTAGCCAAACTTATCACCAGCCATTGAGTACATTTCTTTTCCTACGCTGACGATAGCCAGATTCTGGTTCACCTCAATACGCCTTCTTCCGATCCCCCTTGTAAATTGAAAAACTGCCTTGTTGCAGTTGGAGACTGGATGGCTAACAATTGGTTAAAGCTTAACGGTGAAAAAACAGAGGTTCTTTTGGTTGATTCATATGTGGAGCGTCATCTATGGACTTCTGATTACTGTCTGTCTTCCCTTGGCCCGTGTCCTGATCCCTCCCTTATGGTTAAGAGTCTTGGGAGCAAACTTATGACCACTGTGCTCTCGGAAAGCTCAGGTATCTGCAATTTGTCAGACTAGCTTTCTTAAGCTTAAGGTTCTAAAAAAGGTTCTCCCCCTCCTGCCACTTGCCCTGAGGTCAAATATTGTCACAGCCTCAATCATGAGCTCTCTTGATTATTGCAATGCAATTTATTTAGGGCAACCGGAGAGGTTACTGCAACGAATCCAAACTCTCCATAATGCTGCTGCGCACCTTGCTCTTGGAGCCCTCAGGCTTGCTCACTCTCGTGAACTTTTACACCAACCACATTGGCTTCCCACCAGAAGCCGAATTAATTTCAAGGTTCTTTGTATCTTGTATCGTTCATCAGGCAATTGACAATGCAGCGCCTGATTTCTTGCGGTCACGGATTCTGCCTTACACTCCTAATCGATCACTGCGTTCAGCTAATAAACTCCTTCTGCATGTCACGAGATTTATTCGCGCCAGAGCTGGAGGAAGATCCGTCTTGTGTCATGAACCTCTGTCTGCGTCCCTTCTGGACTTCGTGGTCCCTGACACATAGGGGATTGAACTCAGTAATCCTTCCAACATGGCCGCTTGATGCGGAATGCTGCTTACCAGTCTTTGCGTTACATGCTCTACGTTCTACAAAACAGACACGCCCCCGCGGCTCTGCGCGTCTCAACGCTACTGCTCACCGTAGCTAGACGTGTGCTGCCGGAGTTTGCTCGGGGCTGTTTTCCTGATCTCTATTCCCAGTTCCTTGTTTCCTCCTCCTTTTCCTTTCATCCCTCAACTTACCCACAACTTTCCTGGATTTTCGCCCGCGCTCGAGCCACGGGTTCTGTGCCTCTGCGCGCGGACATTGTTCCTTCCTGGTTCCGTCCTGGACAATCTGAACGAAGCACACTGGAATCCGAAGACCCACGCGCAGTCTTATACAAATCCCGGACCGTGCGGAAGAAGTCACAAAAGAAGGTCGCAAGCAAACAGGAAAGACAGGTGAGAAGGGGAGAGACTTGTGACATCTTGGTTCTTGCTCCTACCGTTTGAAACACTCTGCCTTTAGAGCTTCGTAAACTCCATTAGGTCCTCCCGATCCGTAAGGCTTTAAAACTCCTTCTGTTTTAGTTCTTCTGACCACCACCCTCTCACTCGTCACCCCAGCGCCTAGCTACCTCAAGGTCTTGCACGCTCTATAAATATCATATAAATAAAGAAAGAAAGAATATTCCAAAATAGCCTACTTGGGAATATCCAACCACATAAAAAACATACAATATAATAACTTGGACAAAGAAGAAGGTGACATTTGTTATTGTCAAGCGAAAAACGAATAAATTAATATTTAAATGGGAAGAAGAAGCTGATGAAAGAGGAGTACTGAAGGATGTTGTTGAGCTTGAAGTCTTGGAGGTGATCTGTGGCTACTGATATTCAAGGACCTTACCTAGGAAGGGAAGGTGGCTGATGGGCGTTTAATTGCTGAGGTATTTGGGGTCCACATTTGGTTACTTGAGAAGCACAAGCATTTGTCCAGCTTTGAATGTTGACTGGCTGGTGCCTTGAGTGATATAGATAGGGATGATTTGCAGGTAATAGAATAGTGCTTCTGTTGGACGGGTCTTGAGTTGGAAGGCCTTAAGTGAATACAGACTTGCTCTCATGTCTTACATGCAAAATTGTCGTGGAAGTTGTTCAGTCCGTAGTTGTGCAAATAGGGGATGTGTGTTGTGCTGTCAGTTGTGGTGTTGGTGACACTTTGCTCGCGCATCCAGATTGTCTTCTACAATGTGAAAGATGTGATTGTGTTCAATTTTTAGTCAGAGCACAGTATATGTGGGTTGGTGATTGCCATGTTGCAATGCTTGATGGCTTTGAGGAGGGATGTGCCTTGCTTGTTAGCCTTAGCCTTGGCAATGTGGATCAGGCAGCATTTGGCCTTTCCAGCGGTGATCTGTCTTCTGCGGCTAGCACAGTTTTCCCTGAGCTAGGTGAGCCCGGATGCGGTGCAGGATAGTTCAAGGGTCTTTCCTTGTTTCCTGGTTTCGCAGGGACATGGTGGTTGATGTTTGTTGCAAGAGTGTAGCAGACATTTTTGAGAAGCCACTTGAAATTCTGGTGCGTTTCACTTAAATGGGGCCATTTGAGGTGGATGTTGCAGTGCAAATGGTGTATATGGTGACGTGTGTCAGGCAAAAAAGGCAGTTAGTGCTGTCATAGCAAATCAGTGGAGATGTTGTGTCTGGGCTGGCGGGAAAACAGAGACATTGAAAAAATAATTACAGGGGGCTAACCTGATGTTTGAGGGGCATGGTCCTCGTGGTTCAAACCAGCACACAGAGGAATTGTCCTTTACTACATCTGTCTTTCACTTTAGAGGCCCGGCCAAAAGACACCCGATAATCTTACAGTTAAGAAAGGAAAGTAAGGTGCAGGACTAAGCAGGTGGGTGTGCTTGAGTTTTCTTGCCCCACAGCCACTTGAACCAGCTTACCACCTATGTAAAGGCCCTTAGGTTCCCCAACGATAGACAACTCTCCTTTTGGAGCATATTGCAAAAGATAGTAGCACCTTTCACTCAGGACAATCAAGCCCCTCACCCTAGCCAAATATTTCAGATCTGCAGTCCAAGCTTTCATCCTCTCCCATCTTGTTGGTGCCAATGTCCACCTGGAAGGCCTTCTGCTGACCACCCTGACGCCCTTGAAATGTCTCCTAAATGTTGCTATTATTGCCATTGACCTTTGCTTAGTGGATTTAGATGTGTCATTTCTGATCTTGACCCACCCACCACATGTCCACTGAATGTAGCAGGTACGGCTCCATGACCTCAGGCGTGCATGGTATACACAGTCCAAGACAGATTAGTCGGTTTGTAATGATTACATGTATTTTTGTGTGGTGACTGTGCTGTGCTCTTAGCAGCCATTTCAGAGGCACACAGCCATATGTGATTGTGTGAATTAAATTTGCATGGAAGAAGTTTGTCATATAACATGTTTGCTTGCTTTTCTGACATGCAATGTGTTCTGTGAGGAGGTCACATGGGATAGGTTTAGGGATCCATTAGACTGTTTGGATACTTGTATTGCTGGGTTCTTGATGTACATTGAAGACACATTATCGGCCTCATTACAAGTTCGGCAGTGCCGGAAATAACTGCTGGAAAATCTGTTAGTGTCACTTTTTTTGGCAATAACGGAATTACCACTGTTTTTACAGCACCACAGAACTACAAGTGGAGCCTCATGCTAGTGGTAAATCCATTACTTTAAAGTAAACAATCTGTAGAATTACAGCAGCAGAATGACTGCTTGTGGCAATTTTACCGAAATTCTCATGGAGTCCTATGGACTCCAAAAATTGGGATTAACACCACCCTACAATTACTTATAATCACATGGTAAACCCACAGGAACAAGTGCCAGTAATGGTAAAAATGTTTGTCGGCAATTCAGCAGATTTACCAATGAATTACCACCAAATTCGTAATAAGTGCCATTGTATCATTTGTGCTTAAATGGAGAGTTTGATAATATGTGTTGTGTGATATTTTACAGGTAAGGATTCGCCAGAGGAGCGGTCTCCACCATCTACCAGCGCATGCCAGCAAGCAGTGTCCAGTGAACATCCCCAATGCTTGCAGGCAATTGTGAGCAGGCCTGATGGCACCTCCTCCTCCAAGGATTTAGCTACTGATGACATATTTGGGGAACTCCTGCATCAAACCGAGCTCACCACCTATTTCCTCCACTTCATGTCTGATGCTGGGTAAGAGGGACAGACCCAGGCCATATTTCCCTTGGCTGATGTTATCATCCCACAACAGGATGCCTCTGTGGAGGGTACTGTGAAGGGTCAGAAGAAGGACGCATACTCTGATTAGCCATTTCGCTGTTCTTAAATTAACAGAAAGAATAATGCTTATCTTTCCCTATACTGTGAGGCAAGCCTACCTAACAATATTAGCTAAGGTGCTCATCAGTCGTCAGTGAATGTCTTGAAAATAAACAGTCTGCCGTCCCAAACTAACCCTTTCCTGACCCTACCACTATTGGGACATCTAAAGACCAGCAGAATGTCTCCCTTCTCCCGGGATTTGGTTTCCCAGCCAACTTGTATTCAAATTGTAATCTTCATCTAGTGTCTGGTGACTTTGTTTACAAGTTTGTACATTTCCTTCAATACTTTATTAGGCTTTACATTTGCCTCTTGGTTTTCTTTACAAAGAGTTGTTCCTTTCTCTTCCCAGGGAGTAACTATCCAATAGTTATGGATTTTTCCTTAATTATGTCTTTTCTGTATATACACTTCACAGTCTTTGATTTCTCTCAGATCTTTGTTCCTGATATTATTTCCTGTTCCAGTATTATTCTCAAGATTTTATTTTATGCCTTTGCATTCTCCTTTAACTGGGCCTCCTTTGCCTTGATTGATACAAGTTTGATCACTCCCATAACAGTTCTCATTCACACTCTTTTCTGACACTGTAATAATGTCCTTTCCTTGACAGGGACAAGTATGAGTACCCCAATAACAACAGTATCCTGTGTGGGCCTGGAGGTCAAAACATTACAAGGTACAGATATTAATGTTATTATGAAGAAAGGGCTGTGTCAATGGGTGGGCACCACGTCTTTTGGTATAAATATTGGATTTCTCAAAATAAAACTCACAAGAGCAATAGTAGAAATGTATTTAAAGGAGCTGACTGAATCGGGGTACAGAGGCACCTGGACCCAACATACAGCAAGGCACAAAAGGGTAGATGAGGATCATATATCCAATCAGTCGCTCACAAAACTGTACCCTGAATAGGGTTACAAGAAAAAAATTCACAAATAAATATTGAAGTAAGGTATGACTGAAGGTCATCAAATTCAAAAATGCAAATTCCGTTCAAAAAGAAACCACCGCTTCAAATAGTTTTTGTGGTCAATAACGCATTACGTTATTTCTGCATCAGAGGCCAAAAATGAGATAAGGTGCATGTGGGGCTTTATGGCCAATGCATTTCGGAGTTAATTTACTCCTCCGTCAGGCGGAGCCCCAATTATACTAATGTACAATTCAAATGAGTGAAAAAAGGATAATACATAACAGTGTTTCACAAAATGTGGTTGACATAATCAAAAATTACATACCAAATGCGGTCCATACATCATACAGTAAAATGAAAAGTAAAACGAGAGCAAAAACAAAGTTGTATCATAAGTTCCATGTTCACTGTGAATTCAAGAAAGTCCATGTTTGTAAAAAAAATACAAAATAAAAATAAAAATGATGTCACACTTTACCTCAATCTCTGAGTGCTAACAGATATATGTTCAATGATGTACTGTGGGTAGAATGTACATGGACAACTTAACTGCCACTGTTAGAAACTCAGATTCTAAAATTCAATGGGAAGTGCTGTTTCTTACCTTCGGTTTTCCCGAAGTGTGCAACGTGCTGAGCAGCACGATAATGTGGTAACCCGCCCGGTAGCCACACTAGTGTAATAAAGGAGATTAGATTATAGTGAACTGCTGTTGAAGTAATGGGGCGTTCGTAATACATCTTACCTGCATGCGGTTCGTCAAACGAGTGTTACCAAGAACACGTGCACAAGCGCAGTCATGTCATAATGTACCGTTGCCATAGTGATGTGCTAACGTTGTCAAGCACTCCCATGGGTGTGTCAGACAGCGTGACTTGTGATTGGATCTTGCACGGATTATGAAGTTCCTGTGTGTAAGGGTTGGATTCTAGCTTGTCATGCACTATTACTGTTTGTATATTGAGAGATTACAGGCCAAAATAACATGACGCTACGTTTACAAGAAATACAAGATCTACCATGTGTTAGTGATCCTAGTAACCGAGGGAAGGCATCACGGAGGCCATCCGGTAGGAATGGACAAACGTGGAGCCTCACAGCCCAACCGGCTAGAACAGCTGATTGGGATGTGTCGGTATGCCGCAACTATAATGCTAATTAAACGTTAGATGAAAACGGTTAAAAAAAAGAAAAACTAAGACTCGGCAGACAATGTGCTCACTGAGAGCTCTAACATCAAGGGTAGAAAGATCTTAAATAATAACAAAAATGAAATGCAAGCAGTCTCAATGGTGAGACCAGTACATGTGTCCATAACTGTGAAAATGAGGATATTAGATAAACAATTGTATGCATAAATACCAACCGCAAATATCAATTACAGCAATCCAGTGCTACAAATGCTTTACAGGTCCTAAAGATACTTTCCAAATGACATTTCGCATGAGTAATCCCAACAACACACAATGGCCCTCATTAGGACCCTGGCGGTAAGGGGTTTGCGCCAGCGTTAGCTGCGCCGACCCCTTACCGCCAACTACGAGTTCCCATAGCGCCATGGTCATTTTTCCGCCCGCTTTTTGCGGGCGTAAAAATCCATGGCGCTATGGGACCTTGGTGTTAATTACGCCACCGTAATTTACGGTGGCGTAATTAACGCCTTCCCCACTCCCATTGAGCCCTATGGGGCCGAAATGGGAATGGGGAAGGGTAAATGGGTCAATGGGGACTTACCGCCCCGCCGACCTCGGAATGGGGCGGTAAGTCCGCCATCCGCCATGGCGTAAAGGGACTTTGCGCCATGGCGGAAAAGTCCGCCGACGGCGGAAAAAATCCGCCAGGGTCCTAATGAGGGCCAATGTAGGATGAACGGATACATTAAATGTAACATTGGAAATGTATCTCTTCATTGTCAATTGGGCATCAATGTCCCCAGCCTATCAATCCAAAATGTCTCTCTTCTGTCCAGCTTCAAGTTCAAATCTTCATGTGGGTTGTTCTGTGATATGACTTCCAGTATCTGAAACCTGATCTGGCTCAGGTTGTGTCTCTGTTCTGCCCAGTGGCGTGCTACTGCCGAAATTCATGTTGGAATTCCTAATGCATGAGCGGTGTTCATTTCAACGGATCTTAGCTGCTCATTTGGATTTGCCCACGTGATATAGCCCACATGGACATTTTATAGCATAAATGATATTAATACTGCCGCAGGTTCCATAGCTGTGAAGTTTGATGTTTTCTCCTGTACAGGTGGTTAATGGAATTACTCTTCATCACAAAACCACAATTGGTGCAATGGAGGCACAGGGAAGTCCCTGTATGTTGTGTAATAGGTTCTTTTAGTGGAGGTTTAGTGGAGACCAGTTCATCTCTAAGGTTACGGCTTCTCTGGTATGCAAAAATGGGAGGCTCTTTGAATAAATGTTGTATCCTTGTGTCGCAAGTCAAGATTTCCCAATTTTTCTTGATGATGTTTTTGATCTTGTAACTATGTAGGGAAAATTTCAAGACATACACCAAAGGAATCGTTTTATTTTTCTCGGTAGTTTGTGTCAACATTGTTCTCAACTGGTTTGGTCCACCCTTATTTTGGCAGCTTCCACATCAAGAGTAACCTTGTGCCAAAAATGTCTTGCTCATTACTGCTTGTTCATGAATGTAGTCCGTTTGATTACTGGCTATGCGTTTAACGCGTAAGAGTTGACTGTATGGGAGATTACGGATGATGCTAGGTTGATGGAAGCTCAGGCGATGTAATAAGCTATTCCTCACCGTATCTTTGCGGAATAGAGTAGTGCTATAGTTGTCATTCTCTTTCTGTATTTTGACATCGAGAAAGTGGGTTTCTGTTCTGGATATTTCATGGGTGAACTGAATTTGTGCATCAATGGTATTGAGATAGCTGAAGAAGCTGATTAGCTCAGTATCTGTGCCAGACCAAATTCCAAAAATGTCAATGTAACAGATCCATAAGTGCATGTTGTTTTTTATGTTAATCTGGCATAGAACATGATCCGCTCAAACTCGAACATAGAGCAATTTGCACACATGGGGGCCATGGTTGCCCCCACAGATGTACCAGATGTCTGCAAAAAGAATTGGTCTTTATATTGAAAGTATGAGTTCTCAGCAATGAACTGTAACAGTGCTAGTATGAACTCTGTGCGAGCCCCCATTTCAGGTTCTTGTAAGAGTATCCATTCTATAGCTTCTATCCCTAACTGATGGGGTATCGAAGTATAAAGGATGCTCGCGAGCTCCGGCGCGTTATAAATATATAAATAAATAAATAAATAAATAAATAAAGACTCTTGACATCAACTGTAAGAAGTAGGTGGTCGCGATTGAAGGTGGTTGATTAGAGGATTTGCAAAAAATGTGTAGTGTCACCAATATAAGTGTGTGTCCATTGTATCAGAGGTTGTTGGAATAAGTTAATATACTTGCCCAGAGGTTGTAAAATACTGTTCATCCCTGCTACAATAGGTCTGCCAGGTGGATGTCGGAGATCTTTATGTATCTTGGGCAGAGTATAGAAATTAGGAATCCTCGGATGGAGATTGAGTAGAAATTTGAATGTGTGGTTTTTTATCCAACCGAGGTCTTCAGCTTTCTTGAGTAGTTCTTCAAGGTTATGTTTAATGGAGACTGTAGAGTCTCTGTCCAAACAAGCGTATATGCTGTTATCTTCCAGTTGTCTACTGCACTCAGTTTCATAATCCTCGGTATTCATAATCACTAGGGCACCTCCCTTGTCTGCCAGTTTTATAGTTATTTCTTTAGAATTATATAGATTCTTAATGATCTGCATTTCATGTGGTTTTAGATTCTTATGTTTAGGCCGTTTGTAGCTGATCTTCTCGAGGTCCCTGGTGACCTTTCTCTGGAAAATCTCCACTGATGGTGCCGTCATTGGGGGTATGAAATGGCTTTTTGCCCTAAATTCGACACATTCTGGTTCTTCTTCTTGTGTGGATTGATGACCAGTAGTGTCTAATTCATCAAAGAAGACCCTTAGTTTCAATTTCCTTATAAATTTGTAAAGTTCGATCTTGCTTTCAAAGAGAGTAGTCTCATAGATAGGTACAAAACATAACCCTTTTTGCAGGGTACGTTCTTTTGCTGTGGTCAAAGGTCTATCAGAAATATTTATAACTAAGTTTTCCTCAGTTGTAACCAAGTTAGTCGGCCTTCCCTTTGACTTCCTCCTCCCTCCCCCTGTTCTTGTCCTACGTGGATGATTCAGGTGTACCCTCCCATGACCCCTTCTCACCTCTTTCTTCAAAGAGTCGTCTGGAGTCTCGGATGTCGTCTGGCGTCTTAGTCTCTGCGACTCTTTCAGCTCTTTGGGCTGCTTTTCCTTCTTGGTGTGCAGGTAAGGTCTGGCTCCCCCAGAGGCCACCTTGGCAGGATCTGAAGTCCTAGCCAAAGGGAACCCCAGGGAGCCAACACCAATTTGTAGGGAAAAAGCTTGTTGGCACCAAAAAACCCTGCTGATGGAATAATCCTGGAGATTTGGTTAGCCTTGTAATGATAGTTCCACCCCGTGAATCTCAAGTCCAAAGTAAATGATTTCCAAACAGGGAGGAGTACGGAACTGAAGTCCAATCGTAATGGATGACTGAACACCAATAAACAGGAACTCTGTAAGGAGTTACAGAAGTTTTGGCAAACTAAGCGAAGGAAATAATAGACAAGCAAAGTACACAGAAGAAACATTAGAAACAGAAGGAATACCAGAATGGTAATAGGTTGTACAGAGGTAGTACAGAGCAGTGACTACAGAACGTAGCTCAGAAATGGAACGGAGAGAAGAAAAGGTAACGGTGAGCCGGGAGCTGAGGAGCAGTAACTGAAAGGCAAACGCGGCTCGCCGTAAAAGACAAAAAGTCACAAGGGAAACAGTGGAAGAAAAACAATAGAAAAGCTCTCAACCAAGCAGGAATGAGAGAAACTGGACGCGGAAGGTAAGCTGGGAGGCTGGAAGAACTGCCGTGGGCAACATCGGATACCCGGAAGAAAGACGGATACAACGCACTAAGTAGACCGCGTAGTGTGTTGATATACGGATGTCAGGCGGCCATCTTGGATGAAGTCTAGACCTTCACTCTGACTTCTATGACCAATTCCAACGTGACGTATCACCTTGTACTGATGCTTCCAACGTTGCCAAACACGCCACTGCGGGCGCATGACAGTATGCCCTCTTCCTCCAGGTACCCCTCCCGGTTTTGCCGGATACAGATGATAGTATCACTCTAACAATTTGGGTGCATGTATATGCGATTTGGGTTCCCATGTTCGCTCAGAGGTTCAATAACCCTTCCAATGGATTAGATATTGTAATACACCCCTTCGGTACCTAGAGTCCACAATCAGGGATACTTCATATTCCTTAGGCTCTTCAGGGACTCTGGTCACAAATCTCCTCTTCCTTCTTTGGTAAGGGTCTGTTCTATATTCTTTAAGAAGGGGCGTATGGAAGACTGGGTGAACTCTCCGCAGACACTTTGGTAGTCTGAGTTTATATACCGCTGGATTGATTAGAGCTGTGATGGGGTAAGGACCAAGGTATCTAGGAGAAAACGTTCCAGTATGTACCCATCTGGGTAAGTGTTTAGTAGACAATCATACCAATGTGCTTAGACCCCTCTCTGGATTGGCTCTTCTCCTTGTATCTGCCAAGTTCTTATATCTCTTCCTGCTCTCCTCCAAGTAGATTCTTATGGGCTTCTTGGATGTTTTGAAGCAATTGATCCACCGAAGGTGTATTAGTTGCGGTCAATCCTTCCCATGGAAGATGTTGGGGGTGATAGCCGAAGGTACACATAAATGGGCTCTTGCGGATTGCGGTATGATAAGCATTGTTGTATGAGAATTCTGCTAATGGTAGTAATGATGACCAATTGTCCTGTTCACGATTGCAAAAACAGCGTAAATACTGCTCGACGGTAGCGTTGAGACGCTCAGTCTGGCCGTTACTTTGGGGGTGAAATCCCGAGGAGAGGGCCCGCTGAATACCCAACTGGTTACATAAGGCTGTCCAGAATTGTGAGGTGAATTGGGATCCTCTGTCTGAGAGCAACACTCTTGGAATGCCATGTAAACAAACTATGTCTCTGAGGAAGACAGATGCCATTTCTGGAGCTGACGGTAGACCGGTTAGGGCAGAGAAATGGGCCAGTTTGCTGCAGGAGTCAACAGTAACCATTATGGCGTGATTTCCTTCTGAGCACGGAAGATCCACAATAAAGTCAGTTGAAACATGTTCCCAGGGATGAGATCACAAAGGAGGCTGTTGTAGTTGACCAATGGGACGACCTGTTGCCACCTTGCTAGAGGCAGAGATAGGGCATGAAGAGACATATTCTATAACATCCTTAGTTACTGTAGGCCACCAGAAACTCCCTTCTCACAAAATCTAGCGTACCCTTTTGCCCCTTATGTCCTGCTAAGGGAGTCTCATGACACCAGGAGGGAACTGTCTCTTGCAATGGTTTGGTAGGAATATACAATGGAGATTCATGAAACAGTAATCCTTCCCTTGCAATCAGCCTAAGAGAGGATATGTCAGTGTTACGAATGTTATTCCTGACCTCCTGAAGAAATGAAGACACATGGGTTATGAATATCTTATCTGGTAAGAGTTGATATCTACTCTGTGTCTTCTCAATGAATAGTCTCGGGCTTCTGGAAAGGGCATCAGCCACCTTGTTCTGAGATCCTGGAATGTAGGTGAGTTGAAAATCATATTGAGAAAAATAATAGGCCCACCTGGCATGTCTCGCATTAGTACACTCCATTTGCTGAAGTACCCTCAAATTGCGGTGATCAGTTCTGATCAAAAAAGGCTGGACAGTACCCTGCAACAGGTGTCTCGGTTTATAGTGAAAATGTCGACTGCAAAAATGTCGAAAAAAAGAATGTAGAAAAATAAAATTTTCGAATGTGTTTTTTAAAAAAAATAAAAATTTTAATGGGGGTTCCCCCCTAACCCCCCGTTTATTTTTACTACCTAAACCCCAAAAAAACATACAAAAAAAAACATTCAGATTTTTTTTTCCACATTATTTTTTCAACATTTTTGCATTCGACTTTTATTTCGATATTATAACTGGATACCAGGTGTCTCCAGTCTTCACGGGCTTGTTTAATCGCAAGCAGTTCTATCTCGAGTACAGAGTAATTTCTCCCACTGGCTGAGCGAGTTCTTGAGCAGTATGCAATGGGGTGTTCTTGGTCATCCTCCGCCCTCTGGAGTAGCAGTGCACCTAGAGCGCCATCAGAAGCATCTGTTTCCAGGATGAACTGGCGGGATTGATTCGGTTGGACTAGGATTGGTGCAGTAGCAAACAAAGTCTTTAGCGTTTGAAAGGCCTTTACAGCATTAAAGTCCATATGAAACACCACTCCCTTTTTAAGTAAAGCGGTAATGGGCAAGCCGATCTCTGAAAAGCATGGAATGAAACGTCTATAGAAGTTAGCAAGGCCTAAAAACCTTTGGACTTCCTTCACATTCTGGGGTACAGGCCATTTGAGTATAGCATCCACCTTACTAGGATCCATGTGTACACCCTTTCTTGACAGAACATATCCCAAGTAAGAAACTGAAGGAACATGGAACTGGCACTTTTCTGGCTTGCATAGAGATTATTGTCGTGAAGACGTTGCAAAACCTCTGTGACATGACCGTAGTGTTCCTTTCTTGAAGATGAGAAGATCAGTATATCGTCCAAATATATTACGACTGATCGAAACAAGAGGTCCACAAAGATCTTATCTATAAATCTCTGAAAGATTGCAGGAGAATTCACGAGTCCAAAGGGCATTACCCTGTATTCAAAGAGACCCAATGGGGTCTGAAAGGCAGTCTTCCATTTATCCCGTTTCTTGATCCTTAGGAGATGGTAGGCTCCCCGGAGGTCTAGCTTGGTAAAAATCACGGAACCTTGCACCGCTTCTAATATGTCCCGTATAAGTGGCATTGGGTAACGATGCCTCCTGGTGATGCTGTTGAGACCTCGATAATTATACAAGGTCTTAGTTCTGTGGTACCTCTCTTAGAAATAAAAAAGAGTGACGCCCCTCTGGAAGATCTAGACTCAGTGATTAACCCATTCTGTAAGTTATCTTCTAGGTATTCACAGAGTGCCTTCTTTTCCGGAAGGGAAAGGGGGTACATACGACCAAAAGGAACAGTTGAATCTTCCAGTAAGTCTATTGAGCAATCATCGGTCCGATGGAGAGGTAGCACTCTAGGCTTCTTGTCCTCAAAGACTGTTGAAAACTTTAGATAACAAGGAGGAATGGCTGACACTACAGGATTTCTTAGAGAAACATCTTGTCCTTGACGCGTATCTTCATG
Source organism: Ambystoma mexicanum (assembly GCF_040938575.1). Lineage (NCBI taxonomy): Eukaryota > Metazoa > Chordata > Amphibia > Caudata > Ambystomatidae > Ambystoma > Ambystoma mexicanum. The sequence goes on from NC_090938.1 coordinate 391,606,903, forward strand.
TTCTGTAGGTAGTCGACAGTGATGAAAACAGTAAGCGGAGTCCAAGCTTAGAATGTTCAGCTTGCAGTCAATCCTGGGATTGTGTTTGCGAAGCCATGAAATTCCCAAGATCAATGGAAAGTGCGCAGCACGGATGATGTCGAACCTTAGTTCCTCCTGATGTCTTCCCATACTTAGCTGGAGGTCTTTGGTTTCCATGACTATGGGCCCAGAGGAAAGTGGAGTACCGTCAGCAACTTCCACCGGAATCGGCCTTTGCTTAGTGGTGAGCGGAATCTCTTGTTCCTTGACCCAGTTCACATCTATAAAGTTCCCCGCTGCTCCACAATCTAGCATGGCTAACACCTCAATCGTTCTCTTGGGGTTGATCTGTAAACTTACAGCAAAAACCATCAATTTTGTGTCCTCTTCAGGTCTGATAGTTTGGGTGTGGTTGCAGGGATTGTTGTGGCCTCCCCAGATATCTCCCCTGCATAGGATCGGGGGCTGAAGTTTACCTTTCTTCTAGGTGGTACTTCTGAGCAGTTGCGTAACAAATGCCTAGCAGATCCACAATACATGCAAAGTCCCACATCTCTGCTTTGCTGTTGTTCTTCAGGGGTCAAGGGACCCATAGTGAGTCCAATCTGCATCGGTTCTTCAGTTGGTCAATCCGGAGGGCTGACTTCCTTCGTTGGAGGGAGAAGACTGGTCATAGGAGCATAGGTACGACCTCTCCTTCTTTCTTGTCGACGTTCCATTAAGCAGTATTCAATTTGTAGCGTTAGCGTCACTAGATCATGAAAGGTTGTTGGTCTAGCCACTCGGGGTAATTCATCTTTCAAATCCACATGGAGCCCTCTTCGGAATAATGTCTGTTGGGCTGAATCCGGCCAACCCGCCTCTACTGCGAGTTTCTGGAAATGTGATACATAAGTAAGGAAATCAGTTGTGCCTTGACAGATGTCCAACATGGCTTCATATGAAGAAAATTGAACTTCTGGTCTCTCAAATCGGGCACGGAATTGTTGTAGAAATAGATTATAATCCTGTAGAGCTGGATCATTGTTTGTTACCAGGGGAGTTGCCCAAGCCAGGGCATTACCTGCTAGGTTCGAGACTAAACATCCTACTCGGGACCTGGCTGTTTCGTATGTCTTGGGTCGAAAAGTGAAATAAACTTGACAGGCGTTGATTAACTTTTTAAGAGTTTGACGGTTGCCATCATACTTTCCGAATGGTAAAGGAATATGCGGCAAGTCTCCTCTGACTTCATCCCGCCTGGCTACCTGCTGTTTCAAAAACCAGAACAGCTTATTACTAAGCAGTAAGCCCAGATGAACTCCTAATGAACCGTAGTTCAATTGTTCGGGTCATGCCACCTGAGCAGGCTAAATCAATATCATGTTATAGGGATTTTGTGTTGCGTATTCCAAAACAAATGTCAATCATAGTTTCAATACGAAGTCTAAATTGAAGTCGTACCTCAAAATGAGACAATGTTTGCAACAATTTCTAGAGATATGGCACATTTTAATTAACCTATCTCTGTTTTTTCAAAATGTAAATTCAAAGTATCACATAACAAAATTTATAGACAAAAACCATCAATTCAAAAAAGTTAATGATAAGGTGAAACACTTCAAATAGGAATTTACAACATCATGCACTTAATCCAGTATTTCATTACAATCCACTGACTGAATTTTTTCTTTATGTGGAGAATCAATCCCCAATGAGAAGCCCTTTTTGAGAATATTTGCAATTAACCAACGAATTTCGAATCTACTGATCCATCTTCAGGGTAGGGGCTTCACTTTAAATGTAAATTTTGGAGGGTATAATATAGACAATTTTTCAAATGCTTGACCTATAAAGAATTAGAGAGGGACATTATTATTATTAATGGTAATGAGGGGAGCTAAGTAATAATGGCTAAAGAACCAAGCGAGGTAAATGTTACTAACCTCACTCCGAGGAAAGCAGTGTTTCAGTTCTGACCTATCAAAAGGCAAGAATGTGGGTATGGTGAGTATCTAATATTCAAAATAAAAGTCAGCTTATATATACAAATGCCAGATCAATCCACTCACCCAGTCTTCAACTGAAAGGCACCTGAGACTGGGAAGCGGCAGAGTGCGGCTGGAGAGACCCTAGGGGGGAATAAGTGTGTGAGTAACACTCGAGCTCAGGTTCATCCACAGATGGATTAAAAGCATTTCTCAAATGGTTCAGATCCCTTGGAGATTCTGAAAAAGGTACGTGCGTAAGCTGTATTATACCGTTTGTAGCCTTACCCGATGTGCAGAGATACACAGCGGACGCCGACTCCTGCAGGGATCGCTACTCGACTGAGAGTCGCGTGCCGTGTAGTCCAGGCAACCCTGCGCATGCGCACGGGGCCGACCCGAGATCGGCCATCTTGGTGTGGGCTCTTCGTGCACCGTGGCGTTGTCATGGCAATGACAAATGCCTACTGCTCACGAAGAAATAAGTCATGTTGTTTCGCGTATGTCTCGTACCAAGTCACTCAATGCAAATTAGATAACAAGAGGACAAAAATATACTAGCTGATGTTATTCATGCATGTAAGTAAGTATTGTTCATCTACGCATGTACGCGGGATCGCCGGGTCCCCCTAAGGACCAAGATGGCATAATTAATAATGGCAGAACTCAGTTTCAGTTATGCAAGTGGGGGTCCAAAGCGCAAACCCCATTTCGGGGGATACGCAGGGTGCCCCCATCTTGCATAAATTTGAAGTAATTAAAGGGGGGGTCGCTAATTAGCCTCAGATGGAGGCTGGGGCAGATCTGCAATTTGTGTTAGACCACTTAATTAAGCCATTATGAACAAAGGGAAATACCCAAAGTAAAAACCTCTTCCTTGGATTGGATGGAGATGTTATAGATAACACATTAGATCAAATTCAAGATTCACACCAGGGAGCCAACCCCAATTTGCAGGGAAAAAGCTTGATGGCACCAAAAAACCCTGCTGATGGAATAATCCTGAAGATTTGGTTGGCCTTGTAATGATAGCGCCACTCCGTGATTCTCAAGTCCAAAGTAAATGATTTCCAAACAGGGAGGAGTATGGAACTGAAGTCCAATCGTAACGGATGACTGTACAGCAATAAACAGGAGCTCTGTAAGGAGTTACAGAAGTTGTGGCAAACTAAGCGAAGGAAATAATAGACAAGCAAAGTACACAGAAGAAGCGTTAGAAACAGAAGGAATACCATAATGGTAATAGGTTGTACAGAGGTACAGAGCAATGACTACAGAACGTAGTTCAGAAATGGAACAGAGAGAAGAAAAGGTAACGGTGAGCCGGGAGCTGAGGAGCAGTAACTGAAAGGCAAACGCAGCTCGCCGCAAAAGACAAAAAGTCACAAGGGAAACAGTGGAAGAAAAACAATAGAAAACTCTCAACCAAAGCAGGAATGAGAGGAGCTGGACGCGGAAGGTAAGCTGGGAGGCTGGAAGAACTGCCGTGGGCAACAGCGGATACCCGGAAGAAAGACGGATACAACGCACTATGTAGACCGCGTAGTGTATTGATATACGGACGTCAGGTGGCCATCTTGGATGAAGTCTAGACCTTCACTCTGACTTCTATGACCGATTCCAACTTGACGTATCACCTTGTACTGATGCTTCCAACGTTGCCAAACACGCCACTGCGGGCGCAAGACAGGTCTCTTCTTCTAGATCCTAAAAAAGACTATGTACTCGCTGTGCTCGTTGTTGTACCTGTAGTCCTGCTATTGTTTGTTGTAGTAGGTATCTTTTCTGATATATTTGTGGTATCTCATGCAGGTTCAGAATCAGAACTCGATGTATTCTCTGAGTTTTTCTGTTTGGTCTTTTTGGCTGTGTGGGTCCATACCTGTCCATCCATGAATACACTTCTTCGTTGATGTAATCGTATGTGTCTCTTTTAACTTTTCTAATTTTCCCTTTGTTCCAATTCATTTTTATATGACTCTAGTTTGTTGTTAATGTCTGCAAGAATCTTATCGTAATCTTCTCGACCTAAGCTCTCTACCAGCTCTAACTCAATCTCTGTTATTTCCGCATTGAATGTAACCAGATTTTTAGAACATTCTTGGATTGTAAGTAAGATGAAATCAAGAGAACACTTGTTTAGGATAGCTTCCCATTTTCTAATAAACTATTTACTCTCCTTACAGAGAGTGGGAAGTAGTTGAATTCTTAAGCCTCTAGGTATCTGTTGGTTCTTGTATTATCTGCCTAGAGTTATAGTGTGTAGTTTCTGATTCATTTATATCCTGATCAAATACTCCATTTATTTTATCCGTTTTGCTGGATCATTAGTATTGGCACTGGATTTACCTATTGATGTATCAGAAATCAAATCCAAAATAGCTGTGGCCTCTTCTGCAGAGAAACCCAATGTCTCTGCACGTATTGTAGAAAAACTTTCAATATCTTCAAACAACATGTTCAGTAATGATGTATACTATAATAACTAATATTCGTGTGCCACCACCCGAGTGTTTCTCAAAGGAAGAAAGGGCTGTGTCAATGGGTGGGCACCACGTCTTTTGGTATAAATATTGGATTTTCCCAAAAAACTCACAAGAGCAATGTCATGCACTCCCATCGGTGTGTCAGACAGCGTGAATCGGGATTGGATCTTGCATGGATTACGAAGTTCCGGGTGTGTAAGGTTTGGATTCTATCATTTTAAGCACTGGATTGCTGTAAATGATATTTGTAGTTGCTATTTATGCATACAATTGTGTACCTAATAGCCTCATTTTCACCGTTATGGACACATGGACTGGTCTCACCATTGAGACTGCTTACATTTCATTTTTATTATTATTTAATGGGCCTCATTACAAATCGCCCGGTATGGAAACAACGGTGGCAGTAAACCCGCCGCCACCGTTGTTTCCATGCCGGGCAATCACAACCCCTGCAGGCGGGAGGTGATGTTCCCGCCAGGTCTGACCTGGCGGGTTTAACACCGCCCGCCTGCAGGTGGACGAGGAAACACCGGCAGCATTACGAGATGATTCCCGGAAAACCGGGGTTGTAATGCCCCGGTAATTCCGGGAATCACGGAGGCGGAACGGTAATAGGAGTCCGGCGGTAACCAGGCGGTTTTACCGCCACGGTTACCGCCGGACTCGTAATGAGACCCAATATCTTTCAACCCTTGATGTTAGAGCTCTCAGTGAGCACATTGTCTGCTGAGTCTTAGTTTTTCTTTTTCTTACCATTTTTCATCTAACGTTTAATTAGCATTATAATTGCGGAATACCGACACGTCCTAATCAGCTGTTCTAGCCGGTTGGGACGTGAGGCACCACGTTTGTCCATTCCTACCGGATGGCCTCCGTGACGCCTTCCCTCGGTTGCCAGGATCACTAACACACGGTAGATCTCGTATTTCTTGTAAACGTAGCGTCATGTTATTTTGGCCTGTAATCTCTCGATATACAGACAGTAACGGTGCATGACAAGCTAGAATCCAACCCTTACACACCAGGAATTTGGTAATCCGTGCGAGATCCAATCACGATTCACGCTAACACACCCATGGGAGTGCTTGACAACATTAGCGCATCACTATGGCAACGGTACATTAAGACATGACTGCGCTTGTGCGCGCGTTCATGGTAACACTCGCTTGACAAACCGCATGCAGGTAAGATGAATTGGGAGGGTTTGTTTACAGTATTACGAACGCCCCGTTACTTCAACAGCAGTTCACTATTATCTAATCTCCTTTATAACACTAGTGTGGGCTACCGGGCGGGTTACCACATTATCGTGCTGCTCAGCACGTTGCACCCTTCGGGAAACCGGAGGTAAGAAAGAGCACTTCCCATTGAATTTTTGAATCTTGAGTTTCTAGCCGTGGCAGTTAAGTTTTCCATGTACATTCTACCCACAGTACAGCATTGAACATATATCGGTTAGCACTCAGAGATTGAGGTAAAGTGTGACATCATTTTTATTTTTATTTAGTATTTTTGTTACAAACATGGACTTTCTTGAATTCACAGTGAACATGGAACTTATGATGCAACTTTGTTTTCTTTCTCGTTTTACTTTTCATTTACTGTATGATGCACAGACCGCATTTGGTATGTAATTTTTGATTATGTCAACCACATTTTGTGAAACAATGTCTGTTATGTATTATCCCTTTTGCACTCATTTGAATTGTACATTAGCATAATTGGGGCTCCGCTCTGACAAAGGAGTAAATTAATTCCAAAATGCATTGGCCATAAAGCCCCACATGCACCTTAACTCATTTTTGGCCTCTGATGCAGAAATAAACATTCAATGTAATGCGTTATTGACCGCATAAACTATGTGAAGCAGTGGTTTCATTTTGAACGGAATTTGCATTTTTGAATTTGATGACCTTTAGTCATACCTTACTTCAAGATTTATTTGTGAATTTTTTTCTTGTAACGCTTTTCAGGGTACAGTTTTGTGATGAATGATTGGATAGATCATCCTCATCTACCCTTTTGTGCCTTGCTAATGTTATCATGAAACCTCATTTTACTGCAGCTATTGGTTTTTACCTTATTTGAACACTATTTTAATGAATTTTAATGTGATGTTAACTGCAAGCTTTTATTACATTTTATGTGGAAATAAAGCATTACAATAAAACATTAAATGTCACTCTCCTGACTTGGCCGAGTAGGATTGTTCCAATAAGGATACTTAATCACTCTTCTTTGTGACACTGTTGTATGATATGATATGATTGTTTATTTATATAGCGCCAATACACAAAGTGTTTCAAAGCGCTTCATGGCAAGGGAGCGAACAAGGGAAAATACAATGACATTCTTACAGTCCATGAACAACAAGAATGTGAAATTAACTATCGTACTCGGCCTGACGGCATTTCAGACAGAGCAAGAGCTAAAACACAGATAGGAAGGAAATGGGAAATAGACAGGCGACTACCGTACTAGGCCTAGCGACATTTCTGGTAGAGCCGGAGATTAACACGAGGTGAAGAATGGGGAAGGAGAAAGGAGGGAGAGGATCAAAACAAGCAACTATCGTACTAGGCCTGACGACATTTCAGATACTGCTGGGGGGGGGCAAATATCTTAGGTCAATCTTTGAGGCGTTGGGGTTACATATGAATGAATTTGTTAACTTTTATCTTTTTGATTGTTTTGCCATATTAGTATGCACACCCTTCCCTTTGTGCTGTTTGTTCCCCTGCTCCTGCTTCCTCATCTGCCCTTGTTCCCGCATCCCTCCTGCCCCCAAGCTCCATGATCAGACCTAGCAGCTCTATTTGAGACACAGCTCCCATGACAGCCGCTGCCCGGGCAGCCCCCAGCCAAAGGGTCCAAGGCAAAGGTCAGCTCCCAAATAAACAGCTCCACTCTGTGTTTGCCGTGTTAGCCTTGGAAGCCTGCTGCAGTCAACCAGCAGCAACTGACAAGGTAAGTGTGGTGTGGGCGGGGAGTGCCGCCATTACTGCACTACATTAAAACTCTACCACTCTTATTACCTAACATCATATAGCCACTTGCATTGAACCCATTTGTATATGTTTGCCTCTTTTGCATCTAGCCCTGCAGCATTAGTCAGTCACATCTTGTATTTAGCCTGTTTGTGTAAGTTAGCCATATCTTGCACTAAGCCTTATTGTGTAAGTTAGCCATATCTCACATGTAGCCTATTTGTGTAAGTTAGCCATATCTTGCATTAAGCCTTATTGTGTAAGTTAGCCACATTTAGCCTACCAGTGTAAGTTAACATTAGCTCTCATTTAGCCTATTTGTGTAAAGTTAGCCATATCTCACATTTAGCCTATTAGTGTAAGTTAGCCATATCTTACATAAAGCCTAATTGTGTAGGTTAGCCATACCTTGCATCAAGCCTAATTGTGTAAGTTAGCCATATCTCACCTTTAGCCTTATAGTGTAAGTTAGCCATATCTTGCATCAAGCCTATTTGTGTAAGTTAGCCATATCTTGCATTAAGCCTAATCGTGTAAATTAGGCATATCTTGCATTTAGCCTATTAATGTAAGCCAGCCTTAGTTCACATTTAGCCTATTTGTGTAAGTTAGCCATATCTTGCATCAAGCCTAATTCTGTAAATTAGCCATATCTCACATTTAGCCTTCTAGTATAAGTTAGCCATATCTTGCATCAAGCCTATTTGTGTAAATTATCCATATCTTGCATTAAGGCTAATTGTGTAAGTTAGGCATATCTCAAATTTAGCCTACTAGTGTAAGTTAGCCTTAGTTTGCATGTAGCCTATTTGTGTAAATGAACCACATCTTGCATTTAGCCTAATCGTGTAAGTTAACCATATCTTGCATTTATCTTATTTGTGTAAGTTAGCCATATATCACATTTAGCCTACCAGTGTAAGTTAACATTAGCTCTCATTTAGCCTATTTGTGTAAAGTTAGCCACATCTCACATTTAGCCTATTAGTGTAAGTTAGCCATATCTTACATAAAGCCTAATTGTGTAGGTTAGCCATATCTTGCATCATGCCTAATTGTGAAAGTTAGTGTAAGGAACTCATGGTGACAACTGTAAAGACAGACCCAAGTGATCACAGTTCAAGGGTGTTTATTAAACTGTGTAGAGAGTATGGCAAAGGAGACTGAGATACCCAAGCGCTTGCAAGCAAGTAAATCAAATACAAAATGCTGCAGGTGACAGTAAATTGTGGGTATTTTGCCTAATACACCACAGAGACAAAAGTATACATCTAGATAGGTACAATCACACTGTGCACATTGTCTGTATGGTCAATGCATAATTGCATATGATTTATTCAATTGAACGTCATCCTAACACGTTTTTCGAGCTGTGCTCTTCCTCTGAGGCTGAGTAATTGCATCACAAATTAATTGCACAGATAGTCAGGTAATAATTGCAATTAATATATCCAAAGATACAGGCGACACAACCCAAGAACAGAGACAAAGGGTCAGATATACAATGGCCATATTAACAAAGATAAATGCATGAGTTCATCAATAATATATGCAAATACAACAATTCCATTTTTGACAAATACAAAGTAAAACACAAGACATATATACACAAAAGAGAAAAACAATCAAAGAGAACAAAATTAGTACCATATGTTGGTGTATAGGAGTGAGTTATTCGGCAATTGGAGTGGTGTGTCACACCCCTCTTACCAAATAAACCCGTATGGTGTTTGACAATTCTGTAAAGAGATAACCAATAATTATGCCCATCGGCATGGGAAAACACTGATGATTACCACTAACACATAAGTTGTACAAGCCCGTAGACATAGTCTGCCCATGGCTAGACACTCAATATAAAGTAACGTACCAAGCGTTTACCTATATGGTCTTCGCAGTTGCGGCTAAGTGCATGACTTCCGCAGAGCGGTCATAAAGATGTGGCACATAAAAGAGAAAAGAAATAAGAGATCGCTACTTTAGACATGCAAAATGATGCCAGTTAGCAAAAGATCATACCTAGACTGATGCGAATGCTGCTGGGGACCATATCTAAACAGCCACAAATTCGTACCCAGCCTTGCAGCTTGCTTACACGTTGTCAAGGAAGCCGTGGCGTCGTTTTGTGCCTGTATATGCACTTTCCCAAGAGTATGGACTGTTACTATATCGCCCGGAGCATCCCCAACTCTGTCCGCCATCTTGAATGAGGCAAATACCACAAAGGAGGAATATTCATTTGCATATCCATCTTTGACCCACCCATTTGAGCAGTCCAGCACTAAAATGCTAGAAAATCCTCCTTTGAACAAGAGTACCACCAACAACCTCAGACATGCGTTTCAACCTAGTCGGGCCTCATCAGTGAGGTGGAGCTGTGCCTCTCTGAGCTCAGTGAGCAAGGGGTCCACGTCCGGATAACCCTAGGTAACTTAGGGTGACCAACCTTAAGTTCCTTAAACATAGAAAAAGAGGTACGGGTGCCCCTCTGCTTGAACGAACACGGCTTAATGACCTGTTCTATGGGAAGGTGCCCACTCGAGAGACTGCAGCCACATTTTAGCTCACTGTACCTTTCAAAAAGGAGGAATATCCATTTGCATATCAGTCTTTGTCAGACCACATGAGCAGTCCAGCACCGAAATGCTAGGCAATCCTCCTTTCAACAATAGTAACAACAGCAACCGCAGACACGCATTTTGGCCTAATCTGGCTTCATCAGTGAGGTGGAGCTGTGCCTCTCTGAGCACAGTGAGCAAGGGGTCCACGTACGGATAACCCTAGGTAACTTAGGGTGACCAACCCTAAGTTCCTTAAATATAGAAAAAGAGATATGGGCGCCCCTCTGCGAGAACAAACACGGCTTAATGACCTGTTCTATGGGAAGGTGCCAACTCGAGAGTCTGCAGCCACATTTGAGCTCACTGTACCTTTCAAAAAGGAGAAATATCCATTTGCATATCAGTCTTTGTCCGGCCACTTGAGCAGTCCAGCACCGAAATGCTAGGCAATCCTCCTTTCAACAATAGTAACAACAGCCCCCAGACACGCATTTTGGCCTAATTGGGCTTCATCAGTGATGTGGAGCTGTGCCTTTCTGAGCACAGTGCGCAAGGGGTCCACATCTGGATAACCCTAGGTAATTTAGGGTGGCCAACCCTAAGTTCCTTAAATTTAGAAAAAGAGGTACGGGCGCACCTCTGCAAGAACAAACTCGGCTTAATGACCTGTTCTATGGGAAGGTGCCTTCTCGAGAGTCCAGAGCCACATTTTAGCTCACTGTACCTTTCACAAAGGAGGAATATTCATTTGCATATCTGTCTTTGTCCCGCCCACTTGAGCAGTCCAGCACTAAAATGCTAGAAAATCCTCCTTTGAACAAGAGTACAAACAGCAACCCCAGACATGCGTTTCGACCTAGTCAGGCCTCATTAGTGAGGTGGAGCTGTGCCTCTCTGAGCACAGTGAACAAGGGCTCCACGTCCGGATAACCCTAGGTAACTTAGGGTGACCAACCCTAAGTTCCTTAAACATAGAAAAAGAGGTAAGGGGCGCCCCTCTGCGAGAACGAACACAGTTTAATGACTTGTTCTATGGGAAGGTGCCAACTCGAGAGTTCGCAGCCACATTTGAGCTCACTGTACCTTTCAAAAAGGAGGAATATCCATTTGCATATCAGTCTTTGTCCGACCACATGAGCAGTCCAGCACCGAAATGCAAGGCAATCCTCCTTTCAACAATAGTAACAACAGCAACCCCAGGCACACGTTTTGGCCTAATCTGGCTTCATCAGTGAGGTGGAGCTGTGCCTCTCTGAGCACAGTGAGCAAGGGGTCCACGTCTGGATAACGCTCAGTAACTTAGGGTGACCAACCCTAAATTCCTTAAACATAGAAAAAGAGGTACGGGCGCCCCTCTGCAAGAACAAACTCGGCTTAATGACCTGTTCTATGGGAAGGTGCCCTTTCGAGAGTTTGCAGCCACATTTTAGCTCACTGTACCTTTCTCAAAGGAGGGCTTTTCATTTGCATATCAGTCTTTGTCCCGACCACTTGAGCAGTCAAGCACTAAAATGCTAGAAAATTGTCCTTGGAGCAAGCGTACCAACAGCAACCCTAGACACAAGTGTCGACCTAGTCGGGCCTGATCAGTGAGGTGGAGCTGTGCCTCTCTGAGCACAGTGAGCAAGGGGTCCACGCCTGGATAACCCTAGGTAATTTAGGGTGACCAACCCTAAGTTCCTTAAACATAGAAAAAGAGGTACGGGCACCCCTCTGCGACAACAAACACGGCTTAATGACCTGTTCTATGGGAAGGTTCCCACTCGAGAGTCCGTAGCCACATTTTAGCTCACTGTACCTTTCAAAAAGGAGGTATATCCATTTGCATATCAGTCTTTGTCCGACCACTTGAGCAGTCCAGCACGGAAATGCTAGGCAATCCTCCTTTAAACAATAGTAACAAAAGCAACCACAGGCACGCGTTTTGGCCTAATCTGGCTTCATCAGTGAGGTGGAGCTGTGCCTCTCTGAGCACAGTGAGCAAGGGGTCCACGTCTGGATAACCCTAGGTAATTTAGGGTGACCAACCCTAAGTTCCTTAAACATAGGAAAAGCGGTACAGGCATCCCTCTGCAACAACGAACACAGCTTAATGACCTGTTCTATGGGAAGGTGGCCACTCGAGAGTCCACAGCCACATTTTAGCTCACTCTACCTTTCACAAAGGAGGAATATCCATTTACATGTCAGTCTTTGTCCGCTAACTTGAGCAGTTCAGCACCTAATTTGCTAGGCAATCCTCCTTTGAACAAGAGTACCAACAGCAACAACAGACATGCGTTTCGGCCTAGTCGGGTCTCATCAGTGAGGTGGAGCTGTGCCTCTCTGAGCACAGTGAGCGAGGGGTCCACTTCTGGATAACCCTAGGTAACTTAGGGTGACAAACCCTATGTTCCTTAAACATACAAAAAGAGGTATGGGCGCCCCTCTGCGAGAATGAACACGGCTTAATGACCTGTTCTATGGGAGGTTTTCCAGGCATTTTGGTGCTGGACATGCCGGGCATTTCGGTGCTGAGCAGCCCTTGTGGGCAGGATAAAGACTGAAATGCAAATGTATATTTCTCCTTTGTGAAAAGTACAGTGAGCAAAAGGTGATGACTGTGGACTCTCAAAGTGGGAAAAAAACAGAACAGGTTATCATGCCATGTTCGTTCTAGAGAGGGGTGCTTGCTACCTTTTTTGTATTATTGGAAGGAACTTGAGGTTGATCACCCTAAATTACCTGGGGGATCCCAGACGTGGACCGTTTGCTCACTGTGCTTCGAGGGGCACAGCTCCACCTCACTGATGAGGCCTTATTAGGCCGAAACACATGTCTGGGGTTGCTGTTGGCACTCTTGTTCAAAGGAGGTTTGCCAGGCATTTTGGTGCTGATTGCCCTTGTGGGCGGGACAAAGACTGATATGCAAATGGATAGTCCTCCTTTGTGAAAAGTACAGTGAGCAAAAAGCGATGGCTGCGGACTCAAAGTGGGAAAAAAAGCACAGAACCGGTTACCATGCCATGTTCTCTCTAGAGAGGGGTGCCTGCTTGTTACTCACCACAGAGGCCGGTGTGTTGGCTTTGGAGACCCGGGATGGTTGGAGAAGGTAGACCGAAGCACTCCCGTTAACTTCTCAAGCCTAGGTCTGTCCTGGACCAAAGCCTCCTCAACTTGAGGGAACTCTTTATTATGACGTGCCCCTCTGCTGGGTAGCAAACAGACAGAGGAGCCGATCAAACTAAAGAGCGGAGAAACACACACAGCCAAACCACAATGCTGAAAAGGAAAAACAACCGTTTAATACTGGAAGATTGTGAAGTGCAGAAGAAACTCTGATTCACTGTGTTTAAACCTTATGGATATATTGCTACCATCAGGGGATAGAAGGCCCTCTAAAGAACAAAACAACCCTGAGTTACTTACGAGGGAATGAAAGTAATCAGAACTAATACAGGAGGAAGGAACACAAAGTCTTACCAACAGGATCTTGAATTGCCCCAAGGTCCCTAGAAGTCTGGAAACAACGACAGGATAAAATAACAAACAGGAAGTTAGTTGGGGAAATTAATCCTGAGCGGCACAAGGGTCGCACTAGGGCCGCGATGGTGCACACACAGCAGAGCGTTCAAAGTGCACTAAATAGGTTCCAGATGATAGTTCACTTGTGGACTGATGAGGGAAGGAAAATAATAGGAGGCAGTTGTTTTATGGCAGCAGTTATTAGGAAGTGGTGTCATGAATGTAGGAAGACAATTGACTCTTTTAATTATTCCCCAAGGATTTTAGAGTTCTTAGAAAGAAGAAACAGCGCTCACCAGTATACCGAAGGTATTCTGCTTAAAGCGTCGGCAGGAAGTGTGGCACTGAAAGGAGCTATGCCACTCGTAGGCGGTTAATAGCCGAGACGCTGAAGTAAGCTGCACCGGAGGAAGAGTGCGTTAAAAGGAATCAACGCGGGATCCAGGGATAGTCCGGGTTCGGCAACGTGCGGACTGTGGAAGTTCCGAGGCAAGATGTGCAGGCAATCCAGAAGGCAATCCGGGTTCGGCAGCGTGCAGACTGTGAAGGTACCAAAGCAATAAATGTAGACAATCCACAAAACAGTCTGGATAAAGATAATGGAAGGTCGAACAAGTGAAAAACACAGAGCGTTTGGAATCCGAAAACAAGCCGAGGTCAGAATCAAAGGATGACGAATCAGGAAGTGGAAATGAGAATAACGCTACAAACAGAAGCAGCGTTCTGTGGAACAGCGCCCGCTTTAACACGCACTAGGAAGGTGTGTCCTTTGAGAAGGTCTGCTGATTAGACACGTGACCTCCTGCGTGTTGCAGAACGGATCGTCGGAGCGCGTTGCCATGGCAAGTGCCAACGCCACCAGAGAGGCTGATACCTCTGAACAGATCTGCCGAGTAGCCTGTTTCCCACAGAACGGCAAGTGCGCCGCATGCAGCCACGGCCAAGTGTAACACTGCTACCTTTTATGTATTATCTTGCACTTAGTCTACTTGTTTAAGGTAGACACTTGTTGAATTTAGCCTATTTGTGTAAAGCAGCCTCGCCTTGTCTCAGCCCATCATGGTTAGTCAGCCATAGTCTTCCATTATGCCTACTTGTGAAAGTCAGCCTATATCTTTCATTAATTAGTCCAATACTGCAGCTAGCCCTTTTGTGTAAATTGGCCTTAACTTGCATTTAGCCTACTGTTTAAAGTAGACACTTGTTGCATTTAGCCTATTGGTGTGAGGTAGGCTACACTTGCTTTAGCACATCAGTGTTGGTCGGCCATATGCAGCAGTTAGTCCTTAACACAAGTTAGCTTCATCTTCCATTAGATATGATATGATATGGCATTTGTAATGCGCCTATACCAAGTGTTCAAGGCGCGACGAGGCAGGGAGGGGGAAACAAGGGGAGACAGACAACGATCCTACTAGGCCAGGTGTCATTCAGATCGCGCAAGTGCATGGGTAGGGGGGACGGGAAAAATGCGAGGGGGAAAGGGAGAGGGGAAAGTGCAGTACAGGGTTAGTAACAAACAAGATAAATAATAAGGGCCAGCTGGTGGCAAGTGCAAGATAAGTGCAGACAAGTGCTGGGAAGGGGGGCTGTAGGGATACAGAGACAGTCCCGCAGTGCAGGGGTTGCCAGGAAGGCAGTGCAGGGGAGAGTGGCTGGGCCAAGGACCGAGATTGGTGAGAGGCCCAGTTGCTGATTCAGTACAGTTTCAGTGATTTAGCAGGGGAGAGGGGGAGAAAAAGCAGAAGCAAAGAGGAAGGTTTTGAGGTGCTTCCGGAACCGGAGATGGTTCTCCTCAAGTTTCAGGGAGGCAGGAAGGCTGTTCCAGAGGGAGGCCCCTGCTGCGGAGAGAGATCTCCCCCCAACTCGTTGCTTGGAGAAGCGGCTGACCCTGAGGGAGTTGGAGGCGGATGAGCGAAGTGCTCGAAAAGGAAGATATTTAGGAAGGGAGAGTTGAAGGTATTTTGGCCCCAGGCCCCAGAAGGCCTTGTGGACAATGCAGAGGGTGTTGAACTTAATCCTCACAGCCACAGGGAGCCAGTGTAGCGATTTCAGTCCTGGAGAGATACGGTCCCTGGTCTTGAGGCCAAGGACAAGTCTCGCAGTCCTGTTCTGGATGGGTTGCAGAAGGCAGAGAGTAAAGGCAGGAAGATTTAGATAGAGGCTGTTACAGTAGTCCAGCTTCGAGAGAACCAGGGCTCTGGAGACAGTGAGCTTCTGGGGGAAGGAGAGGAAAGGAAGGATACCTCTGAGGAGGTGCAGCTGGTAGTGTGACTTCTCAGAAACGTCAGAAATGTGAGGAGAGAAGGAGAGTGTGGAGTCGAAGATGACACCGAGGTTTTTTGCCTTGCAGGTAGGAGCAGGAAGAGGGCCAAGAGAGGCCGGCCAGAGAGCTGCAGGGAAGGAGGGAGTGGGTGTGCTGATGAGTAGAATCTCGGTCTTACTGGCATCGAGGCAGAGATCGTTGGCGGCACACCATTTCTGGATAGCAGAAAGACAGTCAGAGATGAGGGAAGGAGAAGAGGAGGCCGAGGGTAGCCTGAAAATGAGCTGGGTATCATCCGCATAGCCCTGAAAGTTGGGGCAGAGAGCAGTGATGCAGTGGGCGAGAAGTGCCAGATACTGGTTGAACAGCCAGGGAGAGAGGTTAGAACCCTGGGGGACACCACAGGTAGAGAAAAAGATTTCAGACAGGAAAGACCACAGTTGGACCTGGGAGGGTCGATTTGAGAGGAAAGAGGTCAGCCAAGCAGAGCCTGACCAGTGATACCCAGGTTATCACGGAGACGTTGAGCAGGATGGTATGGTTGACAGTATCAAAGGCAGAAGAGAGATCAAGCAAAATGAGAACACATGGAATGTTAGAGTCAAGGTTCGAGAGCAGGTCCTCATGGGTGTTCAGGAGAGCACTTTCCGTGCTTCTGGCAGCTCTGAAGCCAGACTGATGGTCATGAAGGCTGCCAACAGATTCGGCGTGGAGATTAAGCTGGGAGATGGCAAGTTTCTCCAGGAGCTTGCCCAGGAAAGGAGTGATAGAGATAGGGCGATAGTTAGCTGGGCAGGACAGGTCGGAAGAGGGTTTCTTAAGAAGGGGGTGCACAAGGGAGTGCTTGAGAGGGGATGGGAAGACTCCAGAGGCGAAGGAGTGATTGCAGAAGTCAGCAAGGGCAGGAGCCAAGGAGTCGATGTGGTCCTTAATAGTTTTGGAGGAGCAGGGTGGACCTGTGTTGACGAGACTTTCATAGATCGGACTTGTCTCGAAACCTCATCAGCAGAAAAAAGGGGAAAGGCAGAGAAGGAGAGAGGAGGGGTGGCTGCAGAAGGGCCAGAGGACGGGCAGGGAATAGAGGGGGGGAGGTGATGGGAGGAGAGTGAGGACAGGATGTCCTGAGTTTTTGAAATGAAGTGAGAGGCCAATGCCGTACAGAGGGCCTGGGAGGGGACAGGAGAGGTAGAGACTGCAGCAGGGTTGGCCAGCTCCTTGCAGATTTTAAAGAGTTCAGCCGAATTGTTAGATGCTGCAGTGATGCAGGCTTGGATAAGGGCTCTCTTCTTGGTGAGAACGGAGAGCCGGTATTGCCTTTGGAGCAGGCGACAGGCCAGTTTGTCAGAGGATGAACATGAAGCACGCCATTTCCTCTCCGCCACCATGCACATGCATTTAAGGGTGACGAGATCCGAGTCATACCAGGAGTTACATTTGGCTTTGGGCTTCAGGCGGATTCTCATGACAGGGGCAAGGATATCAAGAGTATCAGATATAGCAGAGTAGAGAGTGGAGAGGGCTGTGTCAGGGTGGGAGTCAGCCGAGGGGGGAAGAGGGGGCGAGAAGGTGGCATCGAAAGCCTCAATTGACACACGCTTCATGGGTCGGATGACCGAGAAGGAAGATGGCAGTGATGAGGGTGAGGGTAGCCCACCACATCAACCAGCCACATTTTGTAGTTAACCCATTTAAAAAGTTAGCCTTCTTGCATTTAGCCTATTTGTTTTAGGTAGTCATTGGTTGCACTTAGCCTATTTTGTGTAAGGTAAAATTAATTTGTTTTAGCACATCAGTGTTAGATGACCTTTTCTTGCAGTTAGCCTATTTTCTGTAAATTAGCCTTGGCCTGCATCTAGCCCACTGGTCTTAGGTATACTCTTTCTCCATTTAGCTTATTTGTGTAAATTAGTTTTATCTTGCATTAGCCTATTTTTTTTTCGGTAGACACTCATTGCACTTAACCTATTTGTGTAAAGTTGGCACGTTTTGCACTCAGCCTATCTGTGTTAGTTAGCCTATCTTGCTTCCAGGCCGATTTGTCAGCCAGTCATCTCTTACACTTAGCCTAATTGTGCAAGGGACCGATTTCCAGCATCTAGCCTAATTTTGCAAGGTAGCTTTATTTCTCGCATGCAGTCTGGTTGACCCTGAATCTAGTCTACTCTCCCGCACCTAACCTAGTTTCCAACCACGCCAAACAATTCCAAGGCCAGAGGTGCCCTGTGACGCTGCTGGTATCAGATGCCCATCCCCCATTCCTTTCCCCTACCCACCAGCAGTCCACCCTCTTACCTCAACACCTCAGATAGCCCCTCCTCTCCCCACTCTGCGAAACCTCCTTCACTCTCCACCCTTCCCTAGCACTCCCCTCCTTCTCTCAGCACCATGCCAACCCCACCACCTGCTCTCCAGTCACCTCCCAGGCCAACCTATCACCCTCTCCCCACTAGACAACCACCGGCCCACCTCCCTCCATTCTGGTCCTGCCCAAACCCCTTCTGCACTAGACACAACTTTACCTTCTCCCAGCGCAGCCTCAGCCAAAGCTTCCCCTTCAGCTGAACTCCCCCCTCACCCTCACCTACACACCCGTGGCACCTGCCCGCCAGCCTAGGACCACAAGACCATTCTTCCACAGCTGCCCTCACCCTCCTCCCCTATCTTTCCCTCCCTCCCACCTCGTCTTAACCCGCCCTATACCTCTACCCCCTGCCCACGCTGCCCACCCCTGTCCATCCTCTCTCATTCTCCCTGGATTCCCCCCCAGCTCCAATTTCACTCATCACCCTCCACCCCCACCACCATCGCCCCAATCCTTCCTGGCCCAATGGCCCCCGCCTAGGCACTCAACATTCACTTCATTAAGCGAAGCCTGCTCTGCCTTGGTCAAAACTCGAGACTCTGCAGACCCTCACCCACTCACCTTTGGCAGCCCCCGATCGGCCCAGGTGCAAAAGACCTGACACCCTCTGCTGCCACCAGGCACGCTCCACCCTCCTCTGTCCCTGTGACCCCTTTCCTCCCCTCTGTGCTGCACACCTCCTACCCATTTGTCCAACCATGTCCATCTGCTCCTCTTCTCCCCTCCTTCTCCATCCCCCTCTTCTTACCCCACCCATGCACCACGTGCGGCATGTCCCTCCTTATTCTCACTCCACCCCAGATTAGGACATTGCCCCCCTACACATCTTTTGTCTCCTCATCAATGAAATCCAGACATCCTTTTCATCACTGAAACCTGGTTCTCTGACGACTTCCACCCCTCTGCACACAAGGCCTTCCCCCCCCAGGCTGCTCTCTGATCACCCACAACAGAGCCAGCAGAGCAGGGGCATATCCATCCTCCACAAACCCCATCTCACACCCTTGCAGGTCGAGAAACAACCCTGCAATGATGATTGTGAATCCCTATTAGTGAAATTCCAATACTCTACTTCTTTCTCCTTAAGATTCCTCCTGCTTTACTGACCCCCGGGCTATGACAGAACCTTTACAGACTCCCTGAGTATCAACCATCCTTCTTTCTCATACAACTCTAGCTGTTCTTTGGGATCTATACAACTGGGTCGACACCCCCTCCAGATCCATGACCCGCCATCTCATTGTCAACATGAAAGCTCTTAGCCTGGCCCAACTCATATCAGGCCCCACCCACGTTGCAGGTCACACACTAGATGTAGTGTTCAGCACGTCCAACTTGATCTCCTATGCCCTCACCCGCCCACCTTATCTGGACTGATAACTCTGCTATCTTCTTCTTAGCCCTGGCTCCCACAGCCCTCCCTGCCTTTTGCCCCCCAAACCCAGCCCCCAGGATCCCGCTCCGGAACAAGGTAACCATCTGCCCTGATATTTCCTCTGCCCTACTCTCCTCCCTGCCCACTCTCCCCCTCCAGGGAGGCACCCCAACCCCAGGCCTCTTTGACCAGTAACTCTGAAATGTCTGCCCATCCTCCACTA
This sequence comes from Ambystoma mexicanum, assembly GCF_040938575.1. NCBI lineage: Eukaryota > Metazoa > Chordata > Amphibia > Caudata > Ambystomatidae > Ambystoma > Ambystoma mexicanum. Next base: position 391,626,658 of record NC_090938.1, read on the forward strand.
AACCGCCATTCAACTGCACAGGCCCTTCCCCTAGATGGTTCACCCCTCGCCACAAATTCCAGAAAACCCTCAACCATCGGCTGGAACGACACTGGTGGACTAACCCTCCCCCCAACAAAAGGCCACTCTGGCTAGACAAAGGAGAGCCAACATATCCAAAATCAGGAAAGCCAAACATGCCTTCTGCACTTCCCGCATTGCCAATGCAAACATCACATGCAAAGAACTCCACAAGATTATCTCTGAGTTCAAGACCCCCTCTGCTCTTCCTCTCCACCCATCGTCTCCCAGGCACTGTGCGACACCCTATCTGACCATTACTTCAATACAGCCATTGATAGGAACCTCGCCATCCATGCCAAACTAGCAAACCCGCCCCCATACCGACAGCACCCATTGTGCAAGCCCCAACTCAGACCTTTCCCAATCTTTCTCTGCCATCTCCCTTCCTGAGTTCTCAAAGCTTCTTTCCAATAGCCACCCCTCAGGTTCCCTGGGAGACCCATGCCCACCGGCCCTCCTCAAAAACATCCTCTGCTCCACCTGTGCAGGCTCCTTCCTGTGCAGGCTCCTTCGCCAAATCCATAATCAACTACTCTCTGACAACAGGTATCTTTCCCTCCAACTATCACATCATCTCCAACAACCGCTTCATAGCCACATTACTAGACCACACAGGCTACTCCTAGCTCAGCCACTTCAGCGAGGCTCACAGCCTTCTTGACCCTGCCCAGTCTCGCTTTAGCCCCTCCATAGAGCTGAATCGTCCCAGGTCTCCATCTGGCACAACCTGAAAAGACCAGCAGACTCTGAAGGCTGTGCTGCTCTCATCCTCCTTGTCCTCTCAGCAGCCTTCGACACAGTGTACCACTCCATCCTCAGGAATAGACCCTTTGACCTTGGCTTAAGGGACTCTGCCCTTAGAGATGGATATCATGTTTCCTCTCTGACCGCTCCCAAATTATCCCTCTCGCTCCTTTCTCCTCCGCCCCCCCAGCAAAGTCCTGCACGGAGTCCCCCAGGGAGTCTGCCTCTCCCCCCACTCATTTTCAACCTCTACCTTTTGCCTCTCCCTAAACTAATCCGTTCCCACAATCACACCTGTTACAACTAAGCGGACGACACCCAGATCATCCTCCAGATTCCCAACTACGTGCTCCTCAGCCCCGAAAAAACTGAAATCCTAATCTGCAGCAAAACAGCTCTACTTCCCCAACCTATCCCTTAGCTGCATTCATTAGGTCCCGCACCCGCTACATCCGCCTCTTTCAAAAACCTAGGATGTATGTTTAGCTCAGACCTGACACTTTCCCACCACATCAACACATTCTCCAGATTGTGCACTTTCTATTTTTTTAATTGGCATTTCAAATTTACATTGCAAACTATACCCCGCCCACCTAAACCCCACCTGTTCACCTACTCCCCCCTCCTAACCTCCACCTGCATGTCACACTTTTAATACAATGCTGTTTTCATTACCACATTACTGCATTACCCTAATTTGACATTTCAAACAATCCCCAGCAGGCGCAGTCTTGGAGGACAGTGCTGGATGGTAAAGTCTTTGGGGGTCATTACGAGGTTGGAGGTAAGTACCTGTCCTTACCGGCATGGAGCAAATACTGTGTCCGTGTAGTCAAGAGCCCGGTAATAGAGGGCTATTACGACTTCGCGGGCACAAGCTTTGCGCCATGCCATTAACGACATTACCGGCATGCCGCTAAAGTCCCAAAAATGGCCCTTTGCGCATCATGTAAAGCGCAGATAGCACTTCCGGCATGAATCAAGACGGCATTAGCGGTCACTGCTATTAGCGGTCACTGTAAATAAGCGGAACCGGAAGTAGCGTTATCGCACAGGAACGAGAAAGTGCACGGCGTCCGTCTTTAAAAACACAATCCATTGCCATCCTCAGCACCCAGAACCTGGATTATATTGCTGTGTGGCAAAATCAACCAACAACTATACAATGCCCAAGGCAGTGAAAAAATGCACCTTCCACCAGCGCAAGGAGTGCTTTAATGAAGACGAGTTAACCATGCTTGCGGAGATCCTGGCAGAGAATGCCGACATAGTATTTGCCCAGGGCCTCAAGAGGGAGGCTGTCATCAGGAAGAAGGAGATCTGGGCACTAGTGGCACAAAAAGTCAGCGCAGTTAGCTACACCCCCAGCACAACTAAGGATTGCAGGAAGAGGTGGGATGACCTGCGCTTGCGAGTTGGCAACATCCTCTCGGCAAACAGGAGCCAGGCCATGGCAACTGGCGGAGGACCAAGCTCTCTGATAAAGCTGTCCCGGTGGGAGGAGATATGTGCCAGCCTGATCGGCATAGAGGCCATTGAAGGCGTGGGTGACAGGAGTGTGGCGTTGCAAAAACAAAGAGGTGATGGCTGGAAGATTTAGAATGAATCTTAACCACTGGCATTGCTCTGGGCAACCCCCCAGACCATCGTTCTTCGCCTGCCAAGCCATTACAGAAGGGGAAATACCATATGCAAATCAGACTTGGTCCCACCCCAAAAGGGGCAGTCAAGCCCGAACTGCTAGGTCACATCCCTTCTGCACGAGACCACAAGCATCCCCAAACATGTTTTGGCCTTGTTGGGCTTCCTCAGTGAGGAGCAGCTTGGGTCTCTAGGCCAAGCAGGCACGGGCCCCCGGCTGGGCATACCCGTCCCACTCAGGCTCGGCAACGTTTTTCCATTACCTCCACCCTCGTAATGACCCCCTTTGTCTATGAATTTTAGGACAATGTTCCAGTCTTCTGCAAACAGTTGGAGATCCCCCTGTAAGGAATATGTCATCCACTCTAAAGAAAGAAAGTTCCATATTTTTGAAAACCATTCTGAAGTTTGGGGTGGGCTTCTGCGCTTCCAGTTGTGAGCAATTTCAAGTAGAGCTGTCAATTGCAATATCACAAAGCTTTCTGAACAGCTTTCGGCCGGCATCTAAAGTTTTTGTCCAACATGACTAACAAGCGGGAGCGTAAAGATAGAGGTGTTTGAATAGAAACGATTTCACACAGATAAGAATTCAGCTCTCCGCAGTATTTGGTCAACCTCGGACAACTCAGCCAAATGTGCTCCCAGTTCCCAACATGATCACATTACCTCCAACATTTATCTGATATAGTAGGTTTCATTTGTGCAAGGCAGGCCAGAGTATAGTGCCATTGCACAATATGTTTGAGCCAGAATTCTTTTACTTCAATCGATCTAGTAAGTTTGGGAATTGCTTTTGAATGTCTCTCCCAGTCCTGATCAATAACCTCTTCACCCAATGTAGCCTACCAGCTTTTTTTATAGTTAATCTTTGTTTTAAGTGTCCCCTCACCAAGTATTTTGTATAGATTAGAAATAAGGGCCTTGTTACCTGGATTAGATATCCCAAATTGCTCAAATGGTGTTAATTCCCTGGTGGCAGCGGCCTTATCCGGGGTAGCCAAAATCCAATGTCTCACCTGTAAATATCTAAACCTAGATTTTTCATGGAACCCCAACTCCTGCTTGCATTTTATAAATGATATTTCTGTTTCACCCGAAAACATATCTCTCAGTTTCTCACACCCGGCCACCTTCCATTCTCTAAAAGCATTTGGGTCTAGGCCCGGAGTAAATTGGGGGTAAAAAAAGGGGTGTGAAAGGAGAGGGAAAAGTTGTTATGTCGTGTTTTGTCACTACGTCATCTGAGGTATTTTCCAATGTCTGCATAATATCGCTCAGGTAAATATTGGCTGGACGATCTGATTTCGATAATTATAGAACATCCCTTAATCTGGGTCCGCCCACTGCTAATTCCATCTGTACCCAGCGCTTCTTGGTTGAACTCACAGACCATTCTTTTATAACCCTAATTTGAGCAGCCCGATATTATGTCAGGAAATTAGGTAAACCCATCCCACCCTTAACGCTTCGAACAGATAAGGTGCTGTGGGGGAGTGTGACCATTTTCACAGAGTAGATTCTGTCCAGCCATGAAATCATGAGTGGATCCCATTGTTTAAATTGGGATTCAAGGTGCTTTAATAGACAGGGATTATTGGCTGTGTATAGGTCTTTAAAGGATGGGGTGATTGTAACCCCAAGTAGTGTGATTCCCACTTTAGCCCACCCAAAACTAGTCCGTGCCTGCATATCTGAAATCTCTAAAGGAGAAAGTGATAGATTCAGAATTTTTGATTTGTGTGTGTGTTTATTTTTAGTCCCGCCACTACCCCAAATTTCTCGAACGCAACCGTGGCCTCCCTTATCGTGTTGGATGGTTCTGTAGCCATAAGTAGCAGGTCATCAGCATATGTCATTATTGTATGTCGAACACCACCAAACATAACGCCATTTATTCTCTCTGTTTGTCTTATTCTGGCCAATAGAGGTTACAGGTGTAATGCGGATAACATAGGAGAGAGAGGGCACCCCTGTTTAGTACAGCGTTGGAGGGGGATCAAAGATGTTAAATGTCCGTTTATTGACAATCTAGCGGAGGGATTTTGAAAGTTTGCACTGATCCATTTTATATCATTCGGTCCAAATCCCATTTTTTCTAGCGTCAAAAAGAGAAACAACCATTCTACACGGTCAAAGGCCTTTTCAGCATCTATGGATACAAGGACTGTGGGGATCTGTTTTTTCTCCACCTTCTCCAAGATTTGTCAAACTCTGCGTATATTATCATGTGTTTGCCTTGATTTAATAAAAATTGGTTTGGTCCGTGTGAATTGGTGATGGTAAGATATCTACAATCCGGTTAGCCAACACATGGGTAAACATTTTTGCATCTAGGTTAATAAGTGCAATGGAACGGTAGGACCCACAGATTGTTTGGTCTTTACCCGGTTTGGGGAACAAGATTATTTTTGTTTCTTCCATAGAGGATTATATTTGTCCTGCATGCGAAAAAGAATTATATAACTTAGTTAAAACAGTAGCTAAAATGTTGGAATGTGTTTTGTAAAATCTGGCCGCTAAACCATCCGGACCAGGTGACTTATGTGATAGGAGTTCCCGTATAACCTGTAGTACCTCATCCATTGTGATAGGGTTTTCTGAGATTTGAGAATCCGCTAGGGGAGTTCAATCGATTCCAAATATAGTATTTGGGTTTGGGGACCTGGGCATATCAGTTTTGTGTAAGTTAGAATAATATGCGTGGAATTGTTTGAGGATACTGGTAGTTTCAGAGGTCATCTCCCTGAGGGTAATTTGATTTGTTGTATAATACTGGAAGAAGTCTTTTGTCAAAGTTTAGATGCCAGTAGGTGATCCATTTTATTAGCTTGTATATAATACCTCTGCTTGAGTGATAAGAGGGCTTTTTCTGCTTTCTTTGTTAAATCAAGGTTCAGCTTTCCAGATGCTGCATGAAATGCTTTCTGTATTCTAGGGCCCGTATCGGTTTCAATTTTTTTTTTAATAATATGGGATAGTTCGGCCTCCAGTTCTATTTCGAGGGCTATGAGCTGTTTCTGTCTTTTAGCTTCTGCAACAATGTGGATTCCTCTTATAGTGGCTTTAAACGAATCCCAGATAATATTAAGTGAGGTCTCCACCCCTCAGGTTTAAGTCAAAGTATTCAATAATGTGTGTGACAACTTCATCTTTGACAGCTTGGCTAAGGAGCAAAGCAAGCAGAAATTTCCAAGTCCATAGCTGCGAATTAGTAGTTTTTACATCCAATGTAATTGGGGCAGTTCTCCATCCATCTATGAATTGCACCAGTAAGCCCATCATGCGTTTCAGAAATCCATCTTGGTCTGAGTTAGAGGCATATGTTGACACTAATGTGTGTTTAATAGAGGATACATTGAGGAGTGCAAAAGCATATCTGCCCTCCCTGTGTGATTTAGTACAAATTATTTGGGAACCACATTCCTCTTTGACTGCAATCAAGATACCTGCTGTTTTGTTCGCAGCACATGCCTGCATTATTGTAGGATAACGTCGTAGGCGGAGTTTGCTTCTGTCTGTTTTGCAAATATGTGTTTCTTGAAGTGCCACCAAGTCCGATTGGTGCCGCCTCAAGAAAGACTCCACCTTCCAGCGTTTTTGTGGCATGTTAAGCCCCCTTACGTTCCATGTCAAACACTTGAATTTTAGTTGTGTGTCGAATACAATTGAGGATAAATGTTATTAATACATTGCAAGGATTCAATGTTAGTAAGTAGCCTAGTGTTACACTGCAGGTGAGATTCCGACCCCCCCAACTGAGACCCCCCGCACTCCCTGATAGCCCCTCAGCATAACTGCCATCAGGTATGAATGACTCCCGTTCCCCAAAAAACCCTCCCCTCCCAAATGTTCTCA